>NC_083096.1:56232843-56912941 GCF_949774975.1 Lagenorhynchus albirostris | reverse complement strand
AATGATTATACATACTGGCAATTGGAGCTAGAATCCACATCTTTTGACTTCTGTGTAAACTTGCTGCCTCAAATATAAACCTCTGACAAATGCTTCAAAAGATTGCATTTCTGGCCTCATTGAACCCGCTCACCTTGACCTGGTCTGTACTCTAACCTGGCTAAACATCCTTGTGTAGGTACTTTTCAGTCATTCATTTGTTTGTCTACTATTTAATAAATATTTTTATTTTATTTTTTTGCGGCACGCGGGCCTCCCGTTGCGGAGCACAGGCTCCAGACGCGCAGGCTCAGCAGCCATGGCCCACGGGCCCAGCCGCTCCGCGGCATGCGGGATGCCCCCGGATTGGGGCACGAACCCGCATCCCCTGCATCGGCAGGCGGACCCTCAATCACTGCGCCACCAGGGAAGCCCTTAATAAATATTTATTCACTGCCTTCTAACCACATTATACAATGATGAATATACATAATAAATACAGAATATGTCGTCTCTGCACTCAAGAAATTTGCAATCTACTGGAGGACACAGGCAATAATCTAGTAAATAAATACATAATAGTAAACAGAGTTAAGTGCTATGAAAAACATAAAACTATGAAGCCATGAGGAGTGGTGGTTGGAAACTATAGGATGGTCAGGAAGTGCTGAGGAATGACATTTAAGCCAAGAACAAAAGGATCAGAAGAGAACTCAGTTTGCATTCCTTTTTGTCTTGGCTACAACCCTTGGTCAAAGCTATCACACATGCATGAAACAATTTCCAACCCACCATGCCACACTGTACTCTGCCCCTCACTGCGATTGTCATTTAAGATCCACTTTTTTCAAATAAAATCCCCTAATTAAGTCCATCCCATTATTAAGCCTGTGGTAGAGTTTCCCTTTTTCAAGTTCAAATTCTGGCCAACTCTCTTGCCCCTCCTGTAACTGCTTAAATGCTAAGAATATATTTCTATAGGTTATGTGACTAATTGTCAAACTCCCTGAGGAAGAGCTTATGATTTACTATTTATTCCAAACATCTGCTGAACAACTGAGCAGTCAAATACCCTGTAGGTAGAGTTTCCAAGAGTCTAAATCCTACATGCCATTGTAGCTTTTTTTTTTGCAAGAGGAATGATTTACTAAAACAAAAAAAAAACCCTTAATATAATGTAAAGATCAATGGTTATCACAAGTATTCATAAGTTGTTTCTTACTTCTAGGAGTAACTTTCATTTATTCATTTTGTCGAACATTCAGTGGCTGAATGACAAGCCCTGAGCTAGACACCACAAGAAAATGAAGATGAGTGAGAAACAGCCCATTTCTAATCAGTTGCAATAAGCATATAAACCTAATTCTAGAAATATGTTGAGATTCTACAGAAGCATCAAGATAGGGAAAGGTAGGTCAGAGAAGACTTCACCAAGGTGAGCCTTGCGGGAGGAATAGCAGGTTCCAGCAGATAAACAAGAGAACATTGAGAACATAATTGAAGGCAACACCCTGCTAAACACTCTATGAAACAGCTCAAGTGGACATGACCTCTGGCCTCTGGAAACTTCACATCAAAGGAGAAAATGATGTAGGTTCAAATCCAGGACATAAGTTAAACAAATATGGCCATTTCAAATGAAAATGAGCAGTATGCTAGTGAAAGCACAGGTGTTTTTACATGGTCATAAGTGAAAAGGAAATTATAGGAGAATTTTTCCCGGCAGGAAATTACCGAAACATTTCAGGTGGTCATGGTAGCAGGTAGCCTTTCTGCAGGAAAAGGACTTACTTGTTTACTCAAATTAAAGAGCTAGTAGGGATTGGTTTAGTTTCATAACTGTGCCTATAAAGTATCTCTAATTATACTTTCAAAAACTGAGCGCCTGCTTAGTAATAATGAGACTTAGTATAAGAGGTTAAACTGAAATGCACCTTCCCAAGGAAACCTTTCCTCTCAAGCCTCCTGGACATTTTTCAAGTACAGGAGGCAAAAGAAACTCTACTAAGATCTATGAGTTTGTGCTTAAGTGGTCAGTATTTGTACCATTAATCAACAATATCTCTTTTGCTTTGATCTTTCCTTGACCATCTAATTTTATCTTATAGCTCTGTAATTTTTTAACATTTCATAACCATTTTCTTTAACTTTTCTAACTTCACTCCTTCATCCTGAGAAAAAATATTTGATTTGATTAATATAGTGTGTCCAATACAGAAGAAAATTTCATGACATGACTGTAATTCCAGAAGGGTTCTTTCTGAAAAAAATCAATGGGAGAGTTTTATCAAGAAGAAAGGTTTCAGTTTGCAGAATTTGTTGAATTTTGTTGACTATAAACATTACTCTCCGAGATATGACATATAAAGTCACGTACACACCCAAAAAAGCTTATTAATACATTTAGGAAATAAATGTATGGGTTCAGGGAATAAAGAGTATTAGTTGGTAAAGCTGAGATTCTCAGATATAGTAATATTTCGTTATCTGGAGTTTATTCAGCAACCTTAGCTATTAGAAACACCATTACCAACCAGAAAGTGAGCAATACTGTTGCTAAGAATAAAACTTTTAGGACCCAAAATAGGAACCAGAGCTCATGCAGTCTACTCAGGCGCTCACCTTGAGCCTGTTTACACTTATTGTGGAGAACTCTAAAAACCTTAATTTTTCTTTCTACTGCTTAGCAAATTAGAAGTAAAATACAGAATAAATTGGAGAAAGCTACTGCTAAAGACAATGAGAAGTGATAATTAACATCCAGACAGGGAGAAAAAATAAGAAGAAGATTACTTAAAGGGAAATAAAAATTCAAACCCCGTCAGTCTCTGAGGCCTAAATACCTTATTAGTTCCTGGAGTGGGCATCATATAGTACACTTCATACTCTGTTGACTGAGAAAAATGCCGTGTATTTCAGATGGCTTTTAAATGACTTAATATTTATATTAGTATTGGGAGGGACGACTTCAGTTTTTAGCAACATTTGTATATGAAAAAATACCTCATTTAAAAACAAAAATGCTAGGTGAATGAAAGGTGACAGTATTAAATTATTACAAATGGCAGCCACTCCTGCTGACCTGTCTGTGCATGAGCATGTGCGTGACGGCTCTTTCTCAGTGTCTTTGGGATAACCTTCTGCTAGATATTCTACTTGTGTCTTTACCTGTCTCTTTCTCTCTTTCTAGCCGGAGACCACCCCCATCACCTACTCGTCCCACTATAATCCGTCCACTAGAATCCTCCCTGTTAGACTAAACGAAGTGTCTGGCATGGCAATTAATTACTAATGAATTATGCAAAAGCAAAATATTTGGTAACCGTTGCAGTAAATCATGAGTAGTCGCATGTGTGGATATCAGTCGGCAAGTAACCAGTTTTACTAATGCATTCATCACTCACCTTCATTGCTCATGATATGTCAAACTTTTGGGGTTTGACTCTTGAAAACTGCTGACTCTTTGAGGCTTTATATGTTGTATCAACCAAAGTAGATTGTATAGCAGCCCGCTACTTTGTGGACCATTGGCCTACCCTGGCATATATTTGGAATTGCTTTGACAACTTTCCCAGGTTACCTACCAGATAGCCCATTTAATATAATTCCTAAGAGATAAGAGATGGTGGGCTTAGACCTAAATGATACATATTTATTTTTCCACATTCTGTTTTGACTGACGGAAATTATGTTGTCTATTATACATGTTTCCGCCTACGCCATGATTAGCTATTTAGATCCTTTCTCCTTCCTCTTTATTTCATAAAACTGCTAAGAAGTGATTTTTTAAAAGTTAGGATTCCTTAAAAATAAAACTTTTCCAGAAGCATGAGGTAGTTTGCAAAGGAAAAGTTAATGCATTGCTTGCTCTAGAGGGCTTCTCATGGCAATGTGTTTTGCTTCAAGCTAGAAGCATATTCAACAGTGAATTAAAGCTTGTTTTTTGGTAGTCAGTCAGTAAATTGGGCTACTTTCAGAGTTCAAGGAAGAAGCAAAATATCACATCTCTAGAAGTGTCTGTACAAATGTAATTTCTTTATTCACGTATATACTTAGCTCCTCACAAGTTACAGTGAAGGCTGATATGGAAAATATTTAATTTTTTATATTGATCTAATTTTAAGCATGGCTAATTATACTTCGACACTAATTCCAGTTGATTTAGTTAGTTAGTTAGTGCAAAAATATGTCTCCCTTTCCATGCTAATATGTAACTTCCTAATATAAAAATTTAGCCTACCTTTTAAACAGTTTAATGTAACTTTTTAATCAGTTCTAGGCTTTCTTAATAAATCCTGAGCCTTACTATGGGATAGCCATATTTAAAGAATGGGACCTGGAATGGAAAGAAAAGATGCCCTAGTTTGAGAGCAGAGCTCACATTCCTACAGTCGGACAACTTCAGAGTCTCTTTCCAGGTCATTCCAGAAAATAGTATTAAGACATCGAGATTTAAAGCAAATTGGCAAATTCTAACATTTCTAAAATTTATAAGAGCAGCTTAGCCTGAGGGTTAATAGTTCAGTCTTGAGGCTGACTTTTGGACTACCTAGAACTAGATGATTAGCATGTAGGAAACAGCCAGAAGCCAACCGGAATTTTGTCTGCTAACTGTTCCCAGACAGCAGACCAAGTATTCACTGCATAGTTGTGTCCCATGACACCATTTCATATTCTACAGAACTAAATCAGGTTTAACCAACTGAAATACCTCCCTTTGAAAGCAGCAAACATGATTTGTATGTTAACTTTAATTTCCTGTGTAGTTTATACCCAAAGCAGACGCCCATAAAGTATGAAGTAAAACTTTTAACCATTATTAAAAAGAGACCTTGCCAAGTTGAATGGCATTGTTTTGAACTTATTCTAAAGGGTTAAAAGTAGTCCACTTAGGCAAAAATCAGAGAATACAAGATTTACAAAAGGGCATTTCAACTTTTAAATTGCAAGTGATTGTATAAGAACGCCGCCCTAAATCACCACCCTAAATTTTCTCATATCTTTTTTTTTCTCATGGAAAAAAATTAACTCTTTGTGAATGGAACAGATGTGCAAAATACATACTGTATTTTTAAAATAGTGTTGCAGCTAAGTGGAAATAAGTTAAGTAAACATCCATAGTAAAATGAATAGTCTAAAGTGATATCTTTTCACAAAATTCCCTCTTATTTAGGATCCCCTTTGCTCCTTCTTTTGAATTCTCTAAAATAGGCATCTAACAGATTATATACTTCAGGGTTTGGCTTTGTGCTGTATGTGGTTTTGCGTTTTGCTGTATTTCAAAAATTTCCTTTGGTTAAAGGAAAATGTTGTGGATAACCACTGATGTGTTCTTAGATCAGCACAAACCATGTCAAAGAAAACTGGGGATTTTTTTCCCAGGTTTCTTTGCACCGATTTTATACATCATAAACAATGGCATTCGTCACCTTTGGCTTTTGCTCTCAGATTATCACCCCACAGTTTCACTGTCCCAATTGTCTCTTCTTGTGTGTACATTTTTGTTTTATTTTACTTCTAAGTTATTTCTAATAGAACCCAGCCTCCCCTGGAATTTCAGCAGTCATGTTGGAGAATATTTTCAGTTTACTGCAGTATTGTGTCATATGATTAGTATTAATCCCATTTCCCCAAGGGTTTGTATCCTGCTAAAAGGAGATGTCAATGTAAATGAAGTCAGAAGCCCTAGGATGTGCGGAGTGTGAAGTACAGCGTTCATATCAGGCCTTAAGATGGGAATGTCGCTTAATGAGCTTTCTAAGTATTTCCCACACACTTCAGATCTTTTGTGTAACTTCATCCTGACTGCTCTGATGTTGTCTACACAACAGATGTAGCTCCATCATGTCTAGTATAATAAAACGTACAGTGTTTTTAGGATTTGGAAAGGTAAACTGTATATGTTTATTTGATGGGTAAACCTATTTTATTGTCACATGCTAATTCTTGCATGCTTATTGACTAACTGGAATAGCCATTTACTCAATTGTGGACAGATGGTTGAAATAGTATTGATTTAGAACAGATATATTGAATTTCCAGAAATCATCTACCAAGATTACTCCTCTGAATATTGCTTTTAGCTGTGTTTTGTAACATAGAAGAGCAGTAGGGTCTGTTTAGTTAGCAAATTGCCTACTTGTTCAGATACAAACTCACTCTATTCCAAAACATTATAATGAAACCAAGTTCCTGTGATATAACTATAAGCCTTCTGACCTTAGAATTAAAGAGTAATCATATAGATTCATTTTATGACTTTTTAGAATAGACTGTAGCCATAATTCTCAAATATGAAATGGGACCTAATACCAGTATGTGATAAATGTTGATGTTTTCTGTGCACACACGTATTTTCTAAGCATGTGTCCCTATGTATACAGTATATACATAGTAAATTTGTGTAAGTACATGTATTTTGTGCCCCTGTGGGTAAGTAGCTTTAAAAATCACGTGTTAAAATGCCATGAGCATGTGTGTGATTGTGTGTGTATTGTATATATATGTATATGTTTGGGTGTAAATATTTATACATGTGTGTATGTGTGGGTATGAATATATTTTTTAAACTGTGTTAATACAAGAGTTAGCTTTAGAGTATTTGCCACAATATGTGATAAAAGTGGTTCATTTCTCATAACATACACGAGGTGTACAAAATTTTCTCCAGATTACATTCATTCTGAGAGGCACAAGGCTCAGAACTTCCATGACAACATGGTAGAATAACATCTACAGGCATTTGCATCTAAATTCACAGCATTGCTATCGAAGAAGAAATTATCTTTGCCAATATAGCTAGCTCATAGTAAGTGTAAGATCTGGAAACCTACCTTTAAGGTCTCTGATTAGAATTATAAATTATTCTTAGATTGCTGAGGTGAATCTTAAAAAGCTGTTTGTCTACATAGTCATTTTCTTTCTCTACAGTAACTGTCAAAAAATAAAAATAGAGGGATACAGCAGTATAATACAAGTAGTGGATTTTCTGAGTAAGTTTGCTTAAAATGCAGGGAAGAAGTTATGTAACACCTCAGAGGCAGGTCATCCATCCACTTTTTCAGGTAAACATTTTTCATTTGTCAAACAATGTAATTATTTGAAATGGACAGGAATCTCCTTAACATTAAGAATAAAGCTTAAATAGTAGGTCTCTAAACTATGGAACTCGATGAAAGAAGATAATATTTGAGACTCAAGCCATGAGTTTTATATCATTTCACTAAGAGGACTGCAAGCTGTGAGCTCAGAGTTTAATGTGAATGAAGCTAGATGGTTTCTAAGAAACAGTTATTGGTTCACTAGATCCCTCATTCCTTTCTTAAAAGCTCAAATGTGTCTTCTAGAACCTTCAGTCATCCTGTCTAGTTGGTATGTTTAACATTACGTGGTGCTCTGTATGGTGAAATTTTAAGAGTATTTTGAAGCATATGTAGTATATGCATTGCTATTTGTATATACGTGTAAGAATGTATGTATGTATGAGAGCAAGAGAGAGGAAACTCAAGGAAGAGTCTCCTGTTTGTCTTAAGACCTTTTCATGCTGGTATATTGGTGAGACTTTTCACCTCTCTGGTCTGGGGTTTCACACATGGCTCAGCTCAAGGCTTCATTCCTTTTTAATTTTTACCCTCAAATTCCTTAATGTAATGTTTTTTAAATTACGATAAAATTACTCTGTCTAATCTCTTGCATTGTATGTTGCCAATTTGCTAAAAATGATTCCTTCCAATCAGAAATTCCACCATTACTTGATTTGTGTTTAATTTTACATGTACAGCCTTTGTTTTGCTTGCCTGTATGTTTCTTTTCTCTCCCTTTTCTGAATCAAACTCCTCTTTTGCCTTTTTATATTAAGAAGCAGTGTACAGAAGCAAAATCTTGCCTTCTCTGTTGATTCTTTAATTAATTGGAGCCAGAGAACTTTCCCCTGTCTTCTTGGCACTTTCAGGCTTTCTTAATGCTGAGATATGGATGGACTCTATGAATGGAATTTTTGAAGCAAGTTTCTAAAGCTTGTATCATTCTTGAAGGTCATGTGTACCTGTTGTGAAAATGTGAAGCTGTATTTCTGAACCTGAAATAAATGATAACATTTGAAGGACTCCCCCCTTCCTCATTCTTGTATATATTTGAGTCATGTCTATGCTTATCAGTAAGATCTGAGACTTGTAAATATTTGTAACTCTTTCGATCCTGTTGGTACCAATGTGGAGAACGATAGCATTTGGCATTAGTGTCATTAATTTGGGGAAGGATGAGATTTTTAAAGGGAGCAAATTGGACAAATCAAAGGCAGGAGAGTGGGAAACATTTTATTCCTGATTTGAAGTCATCGTTGTACTAAGTTAAAGAAGAACACAAACCTTAGGCAGCTGGAGGGTACAAAGTGACACTTGCCAAGAAGCACCGTGACCTGTTGCTATTGAAAAGGAAGTGATCCTGAAAAGCTAGGAAACAGAAAGTTGAAGAATACTCTGCCCAAATGGTAGGTCTACAGAAGGCATTTCTAACAGAAAGTAATTAAGTTCCTGACTCAACAGTTGGCCTCCATTGTTTATTCATTCGGCGTTGAGGGGAGAAGTTACCCCTTTCAGTTTCCCCAATATTAAGAGAACAGAAGAGTGTTCACTCTTACACACGTCCTTATCCTGAGTTTCCAGAGAATAGAGAAAGATTCCTTGTTACAAGAGTTTTGATGATAGGTCCCTTATCAACATACATAGACTCAGATTGTGCCGTCTAAAAGCAGGAGACAAGAAGGGAGTGGGAGGGGAGAAATGTTGGTTTACTTTCCCTTTGTGTTCAGGGTATGCTCTTTGTGAAAAGATGAATTGGAAAGACTGTTGGGTTAATTCACACTTTCTGTTGTGATTTCTTTCTCATGTCTATACATCTTCCATGAGTGGAGCCATCAATGCCTTCAAAGGAAGCTTTTTAATGGAAGAAAGAGTCAGGATGCGAATCATTCTGTGCACTGTGCTGTGAGTGTGTGTCTTACCGCATGATTCTGTATTCAGAATAGTTCCTGGTAGAAATTACCAAAACCAAAGGACCTTATTGTAACTATCTGGCAAATTTCCATTTGTATTTTAAAAATAGTTCTGACATCAGTGTAAGATCTACTCAATTAGTTTTCAAGATTCTTGTTTTTCAGCTGAAACCTTTAAATTTCGTACTGAGAAGTACTAATTTCATCACACACCTGGCGTTGCCACTTTTAAGACCACTTCTTGGTGTTCTTTCACACTGAGGCAGACTGATACTTAGAGTACATGCAAGAGATGTTGGCTAAAACTACAACCTTAATTTGAAGCTTCCCAAAGTCCATTCCATGAGATTTTAGTAAGTTTTACACAGACATACACCAAGGATTTCTTGACTGACTATACTTGGGAAATGATGACTAAAAATTAGATGTTTCTTTACTGGAAGACTCTATAGAAGCTTTAATATCAGATGGCAGGGCTAGTGTCTCCATGTTTCTCAGATTTATTTGACCATCAATGCTTTGTTCATAGAGCATCTCACAGGACTAGTGCTCTGAGGTACATGCCTTAGGAAACACTGCTTTAGTGGCTTTAGGCCAGAGGGGAAAGGCATTGAGTGAGATTGTCCCAGTACAGACTGTCACTAACACAAAGTTGGGTGATAAAATCAAATGTCATGGCAACTGGAGCTCCCAGCTTAGGACCATCCTCCTGGAGCTCTGATGCTTGGGGAGATCCAAGGAGGTAGGTCGCATAGGAACAGGGGGCATGAAAGCAGATAGAGACAGACATGCAATGAGTCCTAGGGGGGTATTGTGGAGGACTCAGATCACTTTCAATATTACCTTTTCTCTCTCACTTGCCAAAACAAGAGCTCCTTTGAATTAATTACATTACCCCCATTGTATTCTTGTAAAGGAAGGGATCTAGGTTGACTTAAAAGTGAAGATCAGCAGGAAAGCATTGAGAAGAACGCTTATTCTTACTGCCTTTGTTGTCTCACTTTCCCAAGCCTTCAGGCTTACCAACTGCTCTGGGATATTAAGTTATCTGAGTGATGGGCAAAGAAAACAAGCAGGGAATGTTTTGTGAGATTGTAACAGAAAAGAAAAAAGTTATAAGGAAGACCTTCCCAGGGCTCTTGCCAGAGGAATGTCACCCTAGGAACAGCTTGCAGCACTGAGGTAGATCCAAGAGAATGTGGGTAATCCATCATTCTTCTTAATAATGGAGACTTTTATATATGAATTATGCCCATGTTCCACACACAGCTTTTCCTACCACCTTACCTTCCTGTTTCTGCCAAACGATTCTCCGAAGTTGTTTTTAAGAAAGCTTAAGGAGGTATAACCTGCAATTATAACCTTGAGTAGGTAGAATTTGCTTCTATGGTGAATGCTAGTATGATGAGCTTTAATATGTGTTAGCAACTCAGTATCCCAACTCAGTGTTCCAAACTCAATACTTCGAGTTTTGTGTTAGAAGTGGCAACGGTATAAGGTAACTTTGTAGCCCTTCATATAAAAAGCCCCAATATTTTCAGCACGTGACCTTCAAGCACTTCAGCACTGTGTTAAGTAGTATGGAAAATTCTGGAAAAGAAATAGTAAAAACCCAAACTGCCGAGATCCGTAATAGAAGTAACTCTGAGCCAGTGTACGGTGTCATCACCAACAATGCTTTTTTGGCAATGAGAGGAAAGTTAGATACAGGATGAGTGAAGAGGGAAAGAAAAGAGCTAAGGGGATAGATGTCACTCTGCTGTTTGAAGCAAACATTCTAGCTGTCCATGAAATATATTCCAAGACATAAAGTTTCTGATCCTGTTTCTAGACTATAACACCAAACTAGCTCAAACAGAAAAGTGTTTTGGCATATGCTGACAAAACGTCCCTTTAGCACTGTGGACTTGCTGTTCAGTTTAATAGCTCACCTCCCCACCCTGCTGAGGTAATTAAAGTGTTCTAAAGCCCCTTCAGAACTCAAAAATAGTTTCGGTTTGCTGGGCAGGTGATAAATCTCATTGAGCCTGACAGGAATTTCATTACACTTTCTTCATGAAAACACCAGGGATAACCATTACCTGGATCTTGCAGACCACCCCCCCCCCCACCCGCCCCCTGCAGTTGAAAGGTTACAGACCAATAACAAGTTTTTCATCATTTAAATGGATAGGAGGCCTCCTTAAGTTCAGCCAGCTTAAATTGGACCAAAGAAAAATTGGTCTTGGACTTTGGGGAAGGTAAGGTCGTTTTTTACTGCTACTCAGAAATAGCCCAGTCAGTATGGCTCCATTAACATCTCATAGAAGATGAAACAGAAGTTTGCTTTTGTTTTTGCTTTTGTTTTCTTGTAGACTTCATTGCACCACTCACTGAAGTGTTACAGAAGTAAGATGGAAGTGAGTATGTTGTTGAACACCTGGATGAGTAGCCAAAAAGGAGTCCCACAGGGAGTAGGGTACTGAACTAACCTGCCGTTCTATGGCTTGCTGTAATGTTGAGCTCATTACCAGTTGGGTTAGAAAGAGGAAATTAAATGTAGACTTCTGCTGGAAACCCGTGGGAAAGCTTCATTGGGCCTGCTGTTTTCCTACTTACAGAGCTGTCCATTGCCATGTAGCGTTTACCGTATCTTCCCTAGCAGCCCATCATCCAGAGAGAGGCTGCTGTCAAAACGAAGCAAAACTCTGGATCCTTCTTTCACCACCAGTGGGCCTGACAAGATGCAAGCCAGGCTAGGGATATGGAGAAAGAGCCAGCAAACCAAATTTCATTTACCCTGGACCTGGTTCAGAATAAATAAGAACTTCAGTTGCACCTAACTCTAAGACAGAGGGAAACCTTACCCAAAAGCTTTGGGGTCACCATGGAATAGACATAGCCTCATAGTTTGCCTGGGCCTGGAAAGGCTATCACATCAGGATTTCACCTGAAGGAAATTCTTATTTACAAATCCTTTTCTCCAAGATCGACCCCAGTTATTTTCTGCATTGTGATTACATTGCTCATTTGATCCCTTGCCGCCTTCTACTTTCCCTCATCTTAAAGAAATCTCACATGTCATATTTCTATATCAACTCCCTCTCCCCCTATGGAGATTTCACAACATTTACTGAAATCTTTGGAAATAACCGAATGTCACAAAATCAGGGTTGGGAAACATACTCAAGTTATAAAGGTATGCGGCTCTTGTACTGTTCCCAGTTCTCCTGAATATGATTGCATGGATTTATCATTCCATGGTACAAAATAACAAGGTTTTGGAGTGGGCTCAAATGGCTCATACCTAGCACATGGCTGGAAGCCAGGAAACATCCTAGGAGCTGCTCACTATGCCATGTGATATTCTCTCATTTCCCCTGCATGTCTGCATCTGCATGTTTTCTGTCTGATTTGAGTTTGATTTTTGTGGGATATTTATGCATGCTGTTATTTGGATTTATTTTCTAATTTAAACATTGTTTTCTTCCTCTGCATCTGTGTTTTTCTTTTTCTTTTGTTTTATTTTGTTTTTTTGTTGTTTTGTTTTCACTAGGCGACCCCCTCCTGCAGTTCCCGGACGACCATCCTAACCCCCATCATTCATCTCCTTTTGTTTTCGACAATATGTCTATACTTGGTATTTAAAAGCCTTTCATTTGCACTATATGTCATATGTACATAAAAACTTTTATTTTTGATCCATGTCTATAATAAAAACAAAGTTTATTCTATATAAAAAATGAAATGTGTTCTGTTTCTTTTTCTAAAGAAGATCCGAGTTAAAATAGGAGTTTGTTTCAACTAAAACCACGTAAGGTGAAAAATACATAATTTGACCTTTTAAGGTGCTTAAATTGAAAATGATTGATTTTAAGTTCTTAAAGCATTGTGATTTGGAATGCCATTTGGTGGAGAAAAATAATCTATCTTCAGTTGAAATGTCTGTCCAACAGAAGAGTGAAACAAGTAAAAATCCTGGGTGTCTAGAAAAGACACAGAGGACTGAATAATTTCACTCTGCCCCCAGGAATCCCATTAATAATTATGATTGCACCAAGACCTTTTTTCTATTTTCATTATTTTTCTAGGAGATAAAATATGTATGATTATGGGAGAAATTGTTGGTCTGAAACACATCAATCTCATACTTTGGCAAATTCAGGGGGAAAAACACATCATCTGAATAAAAGTACAAGACAAGGAAATGTTGCCACCTTGGGAAGATTCTTAATGATGTCAGTAAAATACTGGAAGAATAGAATCTTTATGAGTGTTCGGGAAAAGACAACCTTTTTTATACTTTAATCCTCGAATGGTAATTCCAACAGTGAAATTCTAAGCTATCGTTAAAAACAAATCCCAAAGATTTATCCAAATAAAATGTTTATTATTAAGGTAATGTAATCCATCCTGCCAAATATGTGATCTGAAGCCTCCCTAAAGGTTTGAGATTTAATTCAGAGTTTTCTTTTTGAAGATTTACTTGGTCTAAATTAAAATTTTAAAGGATCTCATCTTGGATGAGATCACTTCTGAATGTGCCTCACTTTAGCATATGAAGAAAAAAAACTATAGGACAGGAAAGTAAAGTACTGTTGATCAGGACTTGGTGGTCCACTCACTTCCTGGCTGACTTAGACAAGCCCTGGCAAAGAGAGGCAGCGCCGGAGATGTAGGCAGGAACCTCAGTTCAACAATGGGGGACCCTCACTACCAATACCCTTTCTCTGGGCTGTAAAAATCTTTTTTAAGGACTATGTTCTCCTCCCCAAAATGGAAAAGCGGTTTATTTCTCAGGTGAAAACTTTCATATGGCACGTTACATTGGTGTGTACTTGCATCTCAAGTTCAGTGACTGCGAGTTAGAAGCGCTCGTGACTAAGGAAATTCAAAGGCGCCAAAGCTGGGGATCAACAGAAGCTCAAGTTTACCTGGAGGCGGCTGAACTGATGCAAAATATCACACAGCATGCGGTTTGTTGCCCTTCCCTTCACCTTCAGTCCAGGCGTTTAATTCCTTTTAATCAGTATTCTTATCGGGTAGCTTTCTCATCTGATAGCATGCTCATCCCAACAGACCCGGTTTTCCTGGATTATATCACACCATCTCCGCAAACACAAAACAGAGGTTGTCAACAGGAAGGTTTTTGCCAATTATCTTTTTTAAGTGTTTGGTACTTTTCCACTTTGTCTTAACCTTGAACTTATTTTTATGCGCAGTGTTACACCATTTAGATGTTTAAACCTTAGACTGACCTGATGACCATGAGAACGTAAGGCTCGAGTCATGGCAGAATGAAATGATTCCCTGGCGATCTTACTCGGTCTCCTCAACAACTAGGTATGGCCCCTTCCTCACATTCGATAGGCGAGAAGAAAGGGGGCCTCCTCTTCGAATGGGAGGGGGAAGGAAGCAGCCTGGAGTAAAATTAAACTATGCTGAGGTTTGTTCATATTTACTGCTCATCGTGTTTCTGTGTTTCATAATATCCCCTTCCTCAGCTCTCCCACCTCCACCCTCAATATTGGATAGAGAACTGAAGAAGTATAGTTGAACTGTACTGACTCAGGATCTTCGGGAGAAACAAACCATTATATCTTTAGTAAACAATATTTCTTAAGTATTCTCATCCCTTTATTCATCAAACATTTCTTGAATTCATAAGAATGTCCTAGTTACTGGGAACACTAGAGAAGAAACAGGATAAAAGTAGCTGACAAAGTACCTAAATAAGCAATTCCAATATAAGCTATGACAGGAGAAAATTTGGGTCCTTTTTTCCAGGGAGAACTGTTACCGACTTCCATGCTGAAGCAGTTATTTGAGTCCTAGAACCAGATTATCTGCTTGACCCAAAGCCTGCTAACATTCCAGAATGTGGTGATTTTGACCTCTGACAAAGAAGGGAACAATAGAGCTCATTTCAGCCAATCAGAAACCAAACTTTTCATTTCTAATGGAATAGTATAAGACTCTGAATCACATAAGTGTTGGTTGAGAAAGACATAGTGCTATTGAAAGTGAAGTAGTCTGTTAACTTTGCTTTGGCTTCTAACAAAAAGGTTTTTGATTTAGAAGATACCCTGTAGCAGTCTCCCACTGGATGCAGTGAAGGGAATGAGAATCCCCGAGTCTCCAGCTAGAAACACCCAGGACACCTAGGAGATGGAGAAAAGAGAACTAAAGGTAGGAAAAAATAAACAAAACGACCCATGCTTTCCTTGGGGAGTTCCACTGTTAAATAAATGTCTGTAAGCCTTGGGAGCCACATATACAGTGAAGGGTGTTTCAACAAACATCCTAGAAGTTGAAATCCAAGAGTAGATAAGGAAATAACCTCAGCTGTTCATGTACAAACATGGATACCTTCGGTGGGTTCAGATCCTGTACCCTTCAGTACTCTTTATCCCAGAGTTTGAAAAAGACTGTACTTGCCAATGTCTGTTTTATAACTCAGCACTAAGTATGATTCTTTAAAAAAACTCAGAAAATGGATGTTGCAATCTTTAGTCCAGTTCCATGAGATTCACAGTCTTCACAGCTGTAAGTCCATCTTAAAGACATGAACCTCATCCACAGAAAGAAAAGATTGCTGAAAAAGAAAAAAAACTTCTATACCCTTTATAATACTACAGAGTCTATATCTGAATAAATCAACTGGAGCTTATGCTACCACACCACTGTATGTCCCCCATTTAAAGAGACATACCAGCTGCCTCCACTACCATCATATATACCTATTTTTGTTTGTTTGTTTAATACTACAAGTTTCTATCGAATCGCAATACTGTCAACATTTAAGATCGGATGGCAGGTTGTTGGATGAGTCAAGACTATAAACTGCTACTCTCGAAGTGTTCTTAATCTAATCACATTTTACAATACTTTATATCAGGTTTTGATTCTCACTGCAGTTCACGTCTTCAGTGATCCTCTTGAACACGAGCCATGAGCAGGCAGAGAAGAAAGAAAGCCTTTAGCCTGTGGCCCCCAGGAGCCAAAGAGACTTAAGGATCCTCAAGACAGTAACAGAGAAGTCACTGAAGTGGGTCCTCCGTCTCAAAACAGCTGCTAACAGACTAACAGAGGATATTTTTGAAGCTCCATATAACACAGTGGAAAAACTAGCCTTTCAGAGTCTTTTTTTGTTTTTGTTTTTTAGTCTTTTGGATTATTAAGGGCTAGCTTTTCTTCCCCCAGCCCTCCTCTCTGTGGCTGTATTTCAGTTAGAGCCAAGGAGATACTTACCTCTGCCTGCTGCTTTTTTCTCTTTTAAAGACAAAAATACTCTCAGCCTCATACGCAATAGCTGCCTGGGGCCTAAAGATCTGTTTATTCTGCAATTTAGAAAGAGTGGGAGGCCCACGGTGTTCTCACCGACCAGAGTCCAAATGTTCCTTGGGCCCCGCACAAGGCCACGGGGCCGTCCTGGAGCGTGAGCCGTGTACCAGCGGAGCTTGGGAAAGCAGAAGCAACTCCTCAAGCCAGCTCTCTCAGGGGCCCGAGGAGACAGTATCCCTCGACCTCAGCACTGGTAAAATCAATGTGCTCCAACACCCCAGCAAAAGTATGGTCAAGAGATTGGAGAGCTAGTCTGTTTAGGGCACAAGACCTCACTCAGGCTGATCCTGGGTGTCACTTGAAACCCAGGTGCCAATTGGCACTGGACGGTGACAGAAAAGGCCATTTGCCTTTCTAAGCCCCTTCCTCTGGCACTCTTAGCCCTGCGGCACCTGACGGCGCGAGGAGGCACCAGTACCGTGGAGTTGCCAGGCCCCAGGTGCCGAGCAAATGTTGGGCTGTTGGGAAACAGAACTACCTTATCGCTGGGGAGTCCTCCTGTTAATCACAGTAATAGATCTGGGAAGAACATGGTGTTTTGATTTGGCTGGTGATTGCCACTGTTCCCAAGGTAAACAAGCCAACATTAATTGCCAACCTGTGAGTTGTAAAAGAAGAAAGACACCAAAAGCAGTGGCATGGTCTAAGCTAGCTCACTCCTACAGAACTTCAGCTGTTTCTACTCTGCCTCTTGCCTGCAGCTGAGCTCGCCAGAGCCCTCTCAGTGGTCAGAGGAGCGGCCCTCCTCAGGCCTGATGGTTCCCAGGACCTTGGTCAAACCCTGGCTCTCGCTTTAGCTCTGATCACTTTCCCCAGAATCCAACTTTCTAGAACACTACAAATGGCCCTGCCCCACTGTTGGAAGTTGACATGGTTCTCGGGAAATTAGTCATTAGCCCCACAAGGCTCTTGTCAATATGTCCATTACTCAGAGAATCAGCACATGAATTCCATCAGGGAACAATAAAGAACATGTTCGTGATGACATGAGGATGCCTGCACACTAAGACCACACCTCCTCTGAGGTAAAAAGGAGGCCCCCAGAAATCTCCCCAGCCCTACCCACCAACACTCATATTCTCATCATCTGCCTTGAACCCGCCGGGACTTACATAGCTCTTTATCCCAGCCTAGGTCAGTCTGCCAAAAAGCCCTAGACTGCTGGGTCGCTGTCCTGTATGGAGATTGGAGTACATATCTATTCCATGCTCTTCTCCCCCCCTCTCCAACTTCTGAAACCTTTACCCTGTACCCTCTATAATTCGCTGCCCATGATCAGTAAACTTCCCCTAAATCTTCAACCTGTCCTCTGGATGTGTCCGTCACCTTCTTTCTCTAACAGGACAGCTCTAAGCGTACTGCTTTCCGGCAGCCTTCTCCAAAGGGGGTGCTTGTCTCCCACTGCCCTTGTACTGCTGAGCCTCACGTGGGGTAGGTATCCTTGTTTCTCATTTTTGCTTTCAGACCATTCATCCTTCCTCCTCCATAAAATCTTCAGCTTTGAACCTCATGCACCAGATTATAGCACATACCCCTCATGTTGCACTTATCTACCAATCTCCAGTTCATTCTCTCTTATTTCTTGATGATTTTAGCTCCTGTTTCCCTGTCATTCTTTCCAGTACCACTCTTGTCTTAATTCTTGGGGATTTCTACCTAAGTGTAGGTATTCCTTCCAACACCGCCCCCCATCTCACTTCTCATTTCCTTGGACTTCACTCCTCCAGTGACGTTGCCCTCCACCCTACCTCAGCTGCTCACTCCCAAAGTCATAACCTTGTCTTTATCTATTCTCTGACGTTTACTTCCTGTCTTTCAAACCCCTTGAACCTCCAATCCATTGACCTTTGCCCTGTCCCTCACCTCCCTGTCCTTCACCCTTCTTGAGGTTCACTCTCCTTCTCACCTAACTTAAATTCCATGGTCAACCATTATAATCAGGCCCATGCATAGCTACCGTTCTCCCTTGCCCTTCTCTCAATCTGATTAATCACAACCCTGGGTAAATTCAATTCTCCGTCTACTCTAGTTTGCACTCATGTAGCTGTACATGGTTAGGAAAATGCACACACAACCCACACACAACCAAGCTTCACTTTAAATTCATGACTACCATTCTCAAGAGAGCCCTTACTACTGCTGGGCAATTATACTAGGCATCCCTAGTTCATTCACTCTCCCAATGTCCTGAACTGTTTCATACCTCCTCACTTCATAACTTCCCCCTTACTCTCACATCTCAGCTGATTCTTTGCCTCCTACTTCCCTGAGAAAATTGAAGCAATCAGAAAAGAATTTCCAAAGATTCCCATCACCTCATTTATCCACTAACCATCTACCCACTTACCAGCATCTGTATCTATATTCTCTGCCTTCCCACTATGTTACCATAGATCAACTATCCCTTCCCATCCTAAAGCCAGTCCCTCCACTTGTGCAATAGATCCCATCACCTCTCACCTGCCCAAGAATATTGCCCCAGCAATTAATTCTTCCCTTTCTCACATCAAATATTACTTTCTACTGTTTCATTTCCATCAGTATACACACATGCTGTCATTTCTCCTATCTTAAAAATAAAAAGGTTTCTTGCCCTCACCTCCCCTTTCAGTTTCTGTCCTATTTCCTGTTTCCCCTTTGACGTAAAACTTCCAGAGATTTGCCTGTACTTGCTGCTCCAATTTCTCTCCTCTTATTCTCGCTTAAATCCACTTCATATAGTTTTTATTCCCACAACTCCACAAAAAAAATGTTCTTTTAAGGGACACCAATCATCTCCTCCTTGCTAAATCCGATGGTCAATGCTCAGTCCTTGCTTTCTTTTCTTTTTTTCTTTTTTTTTTTTTTTGCAGTACGCGGGCCTCTCACTGTTGTGGCCTCTCCCGTTGCAGAGCACGGGCTCCGGACGCGCAGGCTCAGCGGCCATGGTTCACGGGCCCAGCCGCTCCGCGGCATGTGGGATCTTCCCGGACCGGGGTACGAACCCATGTCCCCTGCATCGGCAGGCGGACTTTGTCAACCACTGCGCCACCAGGGAAGCCCAAGCCATCAGTTTTGACTGAACTTCAGCTGTCAGGCTAAGTAGAGGATCACATACTACTATTGCAGTATTGGGTTGCTTTCTTGATTTTTCAGATTTTGATCTGATTACAGTTGATCACCCCTTCTTCCTTGAGTCATCTGCACTCGGTTTCCAGGACTCTAAACTCTTGATTTTCCTCCTGTCTCAGTGGTTGTGCTTTCCAAATCTTTTTGCTTATTCTTCTCTCCAACCTTTTACTTTGGATTTCTTAGTCCTCTGTATATATAAACTTCCTTGGTGATGTCATCCAGTCACATAGCATTCAATGCCATTTATATACCAACAAGTCTTAAATCTATATCTCAATCCCATACATTGCTCCTAAAACCCAAACTCATATCTTCAACTCCCTACTCAACATTTCAGTTTGGATGTCTACATTTCATACCCTACATGCCCCAAACTGAATTCCCAGTCCTCCTCCCCAAAATCTTTATCCATATCCCCTTGGCCCCCATCTCAATTGATGGCATCTCCATCTTTCAATTTGTTCAGGCCAAAAACCGTAAGAGTCACTTACGATTCTTCTCTTGCATCCATACCCTACATCTAATATGTCAGGAAGACCTTGACTCTACTTTCAAGTTATATCTAGAATGTGACTATTTTTCACCACTTCTCCGCTATCACTCTGCTCTGAGGCACTGTCATCCCCTGCTTGGATTAATATCAGAGCCTCCTAATGCTTATTTCTGCTCTACTTTTCCCCACAGCAACCAGAATGAGCCTGTTAAAATTTATGTCAGATCATGTCCCTCTTTTTCTCCAAGACCCTCCAGTGTTTCCCATCTCAGAGTAAAAGCCAGAGTCCTTTTAATAGCCTACAATGTCTAGGTGACCCGGCCTCCCACTTTCCCTCTGTAGCCTCCTCTTCTGCTCTCCTTTATCACCCCACCTTGGCCACTCCTGGTTATTCCCCAAACATGCCATGCAGTCTTCTGCCAGGGCCTTTGCAGCAGCTCTTCCCTCGGCCTGGAACTCCCTTCCCCTGAGAATCTGAATAATTCCCTCACCTCCTTCCAATCTTTGGTTAAATGTTACCTTTTCCATAAGACCTACCCTGACCCCCTTACTGAATACCATTGCTACTTTTTTCTTCTTTTTTCAATAGCATTTGTTACCTTCTGCTTATGTTTATTGTCTCTTTCCTCCTGCTAGAATGTAAGCTCCATTAGGTCAAGGGAGTTTGTCCCTTTTACTCGTAGGTGTATCTCAAGCACGCAGGACAAACAGTATCTGTCATGTAGTTAATGTTCAGTAAGTATTTGTTGAATGAATAAATTTCTGAGGCTAAACATAATAAAATGCAAATGGTAGAAGTGAGTAGAGGTGGTCCTAGGTGGACAATACATTTTTTAATAAATAGATGTTGGAGGAAGAGAATAAGGGATAAAGGGGATGATGAGGGGCTTGCTAAAGCATTAAAAGCAACTGCCTACCAGTTAGCCTTTAGCCCTAGGAGCAAATTCAAGACACATTGAATTTCATTGTAAAAGGGAACATCAATAACTTCCACAAGATGGCACTGTGTCCAGTCCTGTTTTCCCACATTCGAAGGGTTTGAAATATCGTAAAATTGTGTGACTGATGCCCTCTGCTGGCTTGTTTTTGTTTTTCTGGACCTTGAGCCTTTGGCTTAAAGATGTAAACGATGGCTCCATATGCTTCCTTGAACATGCTCAGTGTGATTCTTACATCCATAATTTAAGCCAGCTGGCCAAAAGCACACTCAAAAGTTTATAGTACTGACACAGCATACAGGCGTAACACTGATACCGATTTGATTGCCACACAGAACCACTGTGGTGTGGTGACACTCAGATCCCTGCGACGCATTCTAGTCACATGCCAGTCATGCATCACGCCAAAATATCAAGCACACGTGCTGCCTTGTGGCTCTACCTGTCCTTCATCCTTCCATCTCAACTACAATCCCTGGTACCATTTTGGAAAGATGGGCAACACTGCCTTCCCATTCCTCCCTCCTTGCTCTCAATTGCCACCACCACCCTCCAGCCTTCCTTATAACTTAGGGTGACAAGAAACAGAGCTGGGAGGAAGGGGTACATCTTCTTATACAGGCAAGTATTTGACAAGTTGGGATTTTAATTCCAAAGCTACCCTAACCCTCTCCCCTTCCCTGCCCTCCCCGAGCTACCCACATACACACACCGTAATACTCTCTGGAAATTTAGATCATTAATATCCTATTTGTACCCTTTCAGTGTGGTTTAAATTTAAAAGACTGACTGGATTACTATATTTAAGTGATAGGTAACTCTCCCAAGAACTGTCACATTAGGTCATACCGATTGTTAAGTAGGCCTGCATCCCTATGCCAGCAGCAACCCAGAGAAGCATGCCATAAGTGAGCCTCATCATCCTTCAGGTAGCAACACCTAAAGGCTTGGGATTTCTTAACATTTATTTATTTGTTTGTTTGGTTGTGCTGGGTCTTAGTTGTGGCATGTAGGCTTCTCTCTAGTTGTGGCACGTGGACCCTAAAGCACGCAGGCTTAGTTGCCCCTCAGCATGTGGGATCTTAGCTCCAAGACCAGGGATCGAACCCACATCCCCTGCATTGGAAGGCGGATTCTTAACCACTGGACCACAAGGGAAGTCCCTTAACACTTTCTTACAAGACAGTTATGGCTTTTTTATGTGCGTTTTTTCCCAAAACTTTTTGGAACCCATTTATATCCCTGGCTTGTGAAACTTCTTAGACTTACATGTAGACAGTGTATAAAATTATTTTTTCATTTGTCTTAAATTTGCTCTGTTCAAATTTCAAAGGGTGTCTCCTCCTATAAGTCATGATTTGGTAGGCAAATAACATCCACTTTCACCCTTAATAGTTTTATAGAAATGACTGTATCTCTTTCGAGGCTTCCTTCCAGGCTGTGGTGTTCTATTCTCTAATCCGTTTTCATAGACCAGCTTCCCTTCCCTCTGATTCCTACCATTTTGGTTATTGCAGTTATCCTTCTGTGATCTAATTCCACTATAGCCTGGTTGTGAGGCAACCAATTCTGTACAAAGAATTCCAAACACAAAAGCACTGGATTCTATTCTCAGTAACCTTCTAGATAATGCCCAGAATTCTGAACCAATGTCCTTCAGATACTACACATGGAACACCTTAGCTTGGGTGTACCGTCTCAGGTACCTTGAACTTAACATGCTTCATTCTTATTTTCTTATCTACTTTACTTCCAAACCTGTTCTCACATCTGTTTTCTCATGGTATAGTTACTAGAAAGAATCCACTCAAGGCAGAAGCCTCCCCCCACCCCGCCAGTTCTCTTTCCCTCCCATTGTCCAACATGAATTTACCAAGTTCTGAAAATCTCTCTAATCAGAATCGACACCTCCTTGGTGCAGTCACCACCCTTAGTCTAGACCCTCATTTTTCACTCTTACCACAAGAGCTTCCCATGCTCAGCCTGTGTAGTTCAGCCTGAATCCTGCTACCAGAATTTTATAAACACACACACACAAAAGTGTGTTTGGTGGGAGCCCTATATCCCTTTTCAAAAGCTCCTTAATTTGCCATTGACTCCAGGATCCAGGAATTCAAGGTATTCACGCTCAGACCTCAGCCTCTCACTGCAGCCCGTCTATTCTGCACTCCCCTCTCCTGCCAGGATGAGTCAGGCCCTGTGCACCTGGACAGACACACTGTTCACTCCGGTTGGAATATTCTTCTCCCCACAGTCACCTCTTTTCTCTTTGAACTGAATCTGCTGCCCCACCCTGCACCCTCACATCCAGCCCATAACACCCCATCCCCTGCCACCTCCACGGGGAACTTCTACAACCATCAGACTGCAGAGGATCAGGCCTCAGGTAATTCCAAATACTATTGTGTGGAAGAGCTGAACATGACAGCACAGGCACATTCATTCATCCCACTGAAGAAGTATTTTTGAAAGGGATTCAAATGTGGGCAACTCTCTGCTCACCAACGTGGATGCAGTTGCTATGTGAGTTCCCTAAAGTTGATCATTGGAAATCCATTCAAATACGGAAAGTGTATTAGAACATTAAAAAGCAAAAGCTATTTTATACAACTCTTTACTATATTCAACCACTAAGCCCTGGCCCCATTTCTGATGTGGACTAAATAATAATTATGAGCCAATTCTGGTCAGTCCAGGCATGCAGAGTAGTGCTTACCCTCTTTGGACTGGGCACACTCTCCCCATAGTTCTAGCTGCCATTAGTCCCACAAAGCATGCCAGCTTCAGCTGCTCGTATTGTTGACCTGGCTCCTAAAGGTCTCTGCCACCTTGGCCCCCAAACCATCTTTTGCTTGCTTGAATCCCACCTGACGTCTAAGCCTAAGCTCAAGTGCCATCTCCTCTAATAAGTATTTCCTCATTACTCCAGCTAATTTGACCTCCAGCCTCTTTGAAGTCCCCCAACATTTTGCTAGTGTATTATGACACATCATACGCCCCTTGTAGCTAGTTGCATCCATGCTTCATTAAGAACTAAGTGGAACCTGTGAGTCAAGGTTAAGTGACCAATTCTGTGATCTCAGGCCACAAAACTGGACACAGCATCCAGGGTTCTAGGATTTGAGCTGTAGATAAATAACAGAGCCTGCATTTAGTTCACTGAAAAAGGTAAAAGTGACTTTATATGCACACACATTCTCTTATTCTCTCTTCATGTCCCTTCTATCTGCCTTCTGCTCACAGAAAAATCATAAGACAATTTGATGGATGTGTTACTTTTTTAATAAATAGAAACCACATCATTTCATTTGTTACAGAGAATAATAATGAGAGGCAATAATTCAAGAGGGCCCCAGGAAGCTTTTTCATCAACAAAGTAACAGAAACGAGAAGCACCTTCACTGCCCAAGCCTATGGGTAATTTTTTTCTTTTGATTTCTGATCTCCCACCCACACATCATTATGCCACTTCCAGAATGGAACTCTGCCTTCAAATCTCCTACTAGTTGGAAGGCTGGTCTATCAGCTTGTCTCAGTAACGGAATGGATGTCCCTATCTCAGCTGAGGAACCTCGACAAATCTTCTTTGATTTCAGCCTCATCCCAAGGCCCATGAATGTTTTCTTTAAAAAGCTGCAGGCGAATGAGGTAGAAAGGGCAGAGACATGAGATGGAAACCAGCAGAAGGGCAAAGAGTATGGCTCCCACAGCACTAATGGACAGCAGGCCTCCCAAGGCTGAAAATGCAAAAAGCAGTGTGACTCCCACATAGCTGTGGGGAGTACATGCCTTCAGTTTCTTCTGTAACATGGGCCATAGGGCAAAAATCTGGATGGCAAATGTCACCATGACGAAGGCATGTAGGGACCGGGGCAGGCGTGAGGCAAGGCAGACAGAAGCAAAGATGGCCATGTTCAAGGACAGTGTGCTGGATACAATGGCACCATTGGCACCATAGTCAAAGAAGATGAGGTGGCCTAACAGCATGAAGACTGACATGGCATAGATGGTGTCAGTGCTGACGGACTCTGTCAGAGTCTTCAGCACCGGCGAAAAGCCATATGTGAAAGTTATGAAGACTAGGGCACTCTTCAGGTCAGCCCACCGGGTCCGCCCACTCTTCTTCCGTCCTTCACCTCCATCAATGAGATCAAACAAAACATAGCCAATCAGTGAAGAAGCCAGGCCGGTCCCAAAAAGCCAATGGGGAGCCAGAAGACCCTCATCCATATACCACCAGATAACCACAAAAACACAGACACTGCACAGCTGCTGTATCACCACACTGGACTCAAATACCACAGCCCAATATTGGTATTTCCGGGCATAGATGTTCTTCCGGAGCTCTTCCAGGAAACTCTGATCCACGTAGTTATCAGGAAAAGGCTGTCGCTCATACAAGACCTTGTGCCATCTGGCCTCTTTGGTGTTAGTTACAGGCTGGGCACACATTATCCTTTCGCTCAAACTCAGGCCAGTTCAATCTCCCTTGCAGAAGTCCATGTGGTTCTCGATCTTTATAAAGTTTTGAAGTAAAACCTCTCTGGAAATTCCATGCTGAGCTGTGGGTGATATTGTACCGACTTTCCCTTGCTTTCAAAGGCAGCAACCCAGGCTAGGCCTACAGTAGATGAGTTTGTTCTCTGAGGCAGGACAATACAGCTAAGTTCCTAGAAAAAGAGAGACTATGAATCTATGAAAGTTGTGACAGGTCAAGGGTAGGACTGAGTTAAAATCAAACCAACTTATTGCTTTATTAGAAGTTGATTAGCAGTCTGAACAGAATACACACGGTGGCCATCTTATAATTATGGATATTAAAATTTCATTTCAGATTTTACATTATAATCCCTTGTCAGCTATCACTTATGGAGTGCTCACTATGTGCTAAGAGTGTTACGTAGCTTCTTTCAGTTAATCTCCACAACCTTGCAAATTAGTATCAACCTCACTGTAACTAGTAAAGAAACTGAGACTCAAAGTGCTTAGGTAACTTTAGCCCAAGTTAACAGTGGTAAATAGTGGATCCAGATTTCAATGAAAATTCTGCCCCAAAGCCTGTGCCTCTAAACCAGTTCTTAACTCAGGAGTTCACATATCCTTGAGGTCTATAGATGGGCTTCAGACCGTTCAAAAACCCTGTCAATGCATACTTGTAGTTGTAATTTATGCAAATTTCTAGGATTAGGTTCCAAGCTTTTATTGGGCTCTCAAAGGCATGTTACTTAAAATAAAAACAAAAAAGCTACCGGTCTAAAGACAAAAGTAAACCTCACAATACAGAAAGATATGTGCTTTATGGTTTATTTAACCAAAACCAAGGACTCAAGATTCTTAATCCGTTAACTGAGCTTAACATCCTTTAAAGAGCTATCATCCTACTTATTAACGCCGAAACTCGGGAGGATCAAAGATAATGATACCCTTTTCACAATGGGAAAACTATGAGTCAGAAATACCAAGTTCATCCAGCAAGTCTGCGAGGAAAATTCTTATTGCCCGACCTAATTTCTTCCATAGAGAGCACGACAGGTTTTGCATCACAAGCCAGACACCCTGAGAGCCCCCCTCACTGCAGCAGGGAACCCAGCCCGGGGATCTCACGGCCGCCGCGGGGGCTGGAGGGTCAGAGGCACCGAAAAGGGCAACGCCCGCCCGCAGGGCGGGGGAGGGGGCGGGGGTGGGGCAAGGTAGGGCGTCCCCGAGGGCGCCCTACTCCCCCTCCCGGGCCTCCCCCGCCCGCCGCCGCCCCTCACCCGGCCTCGGGCCTGCGGGGGATGGCGGAGGAGGCCCGGACACACTGACTCCCACTCGGAACCCACCTGCCCGCGAGTGCGTAGGGGTACGCGGCAGCGGGAGAGCAGCCGCCCGCCTCCTTCCCCATCCGGGGCGCCGGGGTCGGGTCGGCGGCCGAGCATTTCCGGGGCTGCCACAACCTCCGCGGTTAGAGCGCCCTTCCTCGGCCTTCGCGGCCGCTGCTGCTCCCTCCTGGCCGCTCAGAGGAACTTCCGGCTTCTATCCCGGAAAGAACGCTGTGAGCCAGGAAAGCGGATGCTCAACGGGGAGACTGGGACCCAGCGTCCGAAGGGCAAGGGAGAGAGGCTGGGCTGAGAGAAGAGAGATTATAACGGCTACTTTGATGGAGCTCCTATTATGAACTCAGGCCCTCAGCTGGGGACTTCCCATGCATCCGTGCATCCACTGGACACATATTCACTAAATATCTACAGGTACCAAGCACTGTTTTAGGTGCTAGTGGTAACAGCAGTGAACAGAACAGACAAAAATCCCTCCCCTCATGAAGGTTTCTGTCTTGTGCATTGACCTGTAAAGTGATGATATCGTCCTCCTCTCATGGAAGACAAAACTGAAGCTCAGAGAGGTTGTGATTTTTCCAAGGCCATACAGTTGGGAAGTGGATTAACCAAGATTAATATCCAATTGTCTATAGCTTCAAAGTGCAGTTCTTTCCTCTGCCTCCTAGAAGGGATGAGGGTGGAGGGCCCCATGACTGAAAACAGCCAGACACTTTGAATAGGTGCTAATGTTCAGCTGAGGTCATGGAAATACAAGCAGATGCATGAACAGATGGGAGTAATGAAGAAGCAAAGGGATATAGTAGAATACAAGATGTAGTGGACACAAAAGTCAGAAAACCTAAATCCACTCACTAGCTGTGTGACTCAGCAAATCACACTGTCTAAGCTTTGATTTCTTCATCTGTAAAATGGAGATAACACTATTTCCTCTTGGCTACTTAATGGGAGAGTCAACAGGGTCAAATATGAAACATAAAAATGCTTTGTAAAGTGTTGACTGCTGTGTAGCTGCTATTAGCTTACTTTGATCATCCTAATGATGGAAATAGCCAAGTGCAATAAACCCTGCAAAATGATCTCTTTCCATTTCCTTCCAGGTTTCTGTTCCAAGATTTGACAAGATTCCGTGGTTTAGTGAGGCCAGCCTCATAAACAAGCCATTAGTGCTCAGCCTCCCGAAAAGGTAATAGCTCAGCCGCTGAGGGCAAAGGTTTCAAGCAAGGTCTCATGGAAGATGATTTCTTAAGGGTTAAGGGCAATCATCTGAGGGGCACAGCTGATCAGTTGAGAGACATTAGTCAGGTGCTCACAACCCAGAAAGGGCCAGGGTTTCTAAGACAAAAGCGAGCCCTGAGAATTGGCCTGGCTGGAGGAGATAAGACCTCAATTAACCTCTCTCTGTACCACCACCACTTAACAATGCAAGAGAATTTTGCCCATGGACACTGCCTTTCAAAAGACTTCTGTCCTCTTCATCATCTTTTCTCCCTGCTTTAGCTTGAAGTTTTAAAATTTTAACCACCAAAAGTCTAGAACCATAAATTCCTGTCTTTACAGAGTAGCAACTTCCTATATTTAAACTTTGAGACAATCTCCTCCAATCTCACCAGTCCTGCCCTTTCAAACTAACTGCTATGGAACACGTTTCTATTTTTCAAAATTGGGGAAATTCATGTGTAGGGAGCTGCCACTTGAAATAAGTGGGTTTCCTCATTCCTCCCCCCTTTTTGATCCCCAGGTGTAGTGATATACCCCAAGGGGGGATGAAAGGAAGGGTGAGTGTGAAAGCTAGAAAGATTATGCTCTCTGAAAACAGTCTTTCCTCCTGTTGGTAACTGTCATGTACCCTCCTGCCCATGGATAAATGACTCTCCATGAGGGATATCCCCTCCACATCCCCACTTCAATAACATGTACCTTTGCTTTGTCTGCTGCAGTTTAAAACACCACATTCTCAGTAAGCAGCTAAACAATTTTGTGTATTTTCAGAGCACCTATGAAATGTTTGTTGTTCAATTCTGGGTTTTTCTTTTTTCCATAACTTTGAATATATCTAAACTCTAGCTAATGTCTTAGTATAAAGCAGGCAATCAGAGATTGAATAAACCCAAAGGCTTATTTACTAAATAAAAACACAGGTAACATAGTTCTTATTAAGAGTTGTTAGCAGTTCAAGGATCACCATGAGTAATGACAATTTAGCACCTTTTAATTGGAGGCAGGGTACAAACTCACCTAACAACGGTAGTCAGATGGTCGGCATAAATGAATAGAGCTGGCCAAAGGGAACTGTAGTGAAGGGGAGATCACCTCCCTTCAGGATTGGGACTGCCTGCAGGTATGTGACCCCAGTGGCCAGATCTGCTGGGTTTTCCAACAATAGCAGAAATCTGGATTTTCATGTGAAATGGCTCGTGTCTGACATCGAAATAGGGTAACACTCCACTATCCCATCCCACCCCAGCCCCTTAGACTTGCCCCTGCAGCCAGGAGCAAAGCATCCCTATGCGTGGCTCTCTCACCCCCAGCTCCCTTTTTCCTTGATTGTACAAACCTCTGGTAGCGGGTGGGGAGGGGACTCAGGGTGGGGGGCTTGAAAAAGGCAGGCCCAGAGCACAACTGATCACCGTCAGAACTTGCTCGCTTTCACAGCCAGACCCCCGAGTGTCAGAGGGGATGGCCAGCTGAGAAGGGAAAGAGTAGTTTTTCCTGCAGCCAGACATGCTTGAGCTAGTTGCAAGGAGAAATAACCTCACATGGTCTGCTGAAGCTCTACTCATGTCTGTACTGGGAGGATTTGGGCAGCAATCTCAACTCTTGTTAAGAGACATGGTGCTTATCTACCTCGCAAGAATTCTAAGACGACTGGACAGCACCTGTGAGGTGCCCTGAGCTTTCAGAAGGACAAGATAGAAATGGAAAGTCTTTTGGAAGGATGCTTTAAGTATCAACAGTTCCTAAGGATTGGAAACTCTTCATGTGGCCAAAGCTCTGAGTTCCAAGCTGTTTATTTTCGGCAAAACCCTTTTTTGAGAACTTGGTTAGAAAGTTCTGAATGTGCTTTAAGTATTACCTAGCTTTGGACAGGCAATTCCAACACAGAACAGTCTGAAAAAGAGAAAGGAACATTTAGCGAAATGTGCTCAGAGCACCCCTAATTGTGAGCTCTGGAAACACACCTACAGGCTTGGAGGAGGTGAGACCTGGGTCTGAAGATCACTGCCTACAGACCACTTCCTTCCAGGAGGTCTCTCTCAGGTTGGCCTGACTGTGCTGAGCCACACCCATCATCAGTCTCAAAAGCCCTCAGGTCACACCAGGTCCTGTTTGTTTGAGATTGTTGTGTGCTGAAGCAGTTCCAAAGTGGCCTGTGGTCTCTCCTGGTCAGCATTTGGGTGTCAAGTCCAAGGCCAACTGTTCACATATCAAAGACAAAGGCAGTGAAGTCAGACCTGGGTCAGACCTGCCTCCCCACTCTCCCAGGGCCCAGGAAAATGGTGGGAGAAATAAAACAATAAATGCCTCATGGACACCAAACTCCCTGTGCATGCCTTTGTTATAAATGAACAAGGGACAGTGAAATCTTTCCTCAGAGGAGAGGTGTTGTTGGCAGAACTACCAGCGTTCCGAGTGAGTTTCCATTTCTAGGGAGGACGGGCCAGGCACAGGGCTGTACACACAGGCTGTTTACAATGCTCAGGCCCCCTGCACACCCTGGCTCCTTACGCTGTAATAAAATGCACTACAGCAGCCAGCAGGGTGGGTCACCCTGGGAAGAGAACTGATGTTATCTCTGCAGCATCTCTGCCTCACCTTCTGCCCGGAAAGAAGGAGTGTTCCAGAGGAAAAGTGTAGTTGGAAGGAGATGTTTCATGGGAGGAAATGGATGGATTGTTTCAGGTTGCAGAGACAGAAACTGAGAAAGCAGGGCAGGCAGGAGAGGACTGCTTTTGTTAAATATCAATTAAATATCCATCTGCTTTTCTGAACAATTATTTTCTTGCCTTGTTTGCACACTGTCTCTGACAATCTAGAACTGGCATTGGTTAGTTCAAAACCAAAGGGACAGAGAAGCCAGAGTGACTAAAGAGGGAAAATCTTGTGGCAGCTCCAAAATGACCTGGGCCCTCCAGGATCGGAGTGGGGAGCAACTCCTTGGGTGTCCCTAGGGTCCTCTCTGAAACAGCCAAGAGCCTGGTTCTTCAAACCAGCGACTACGGTTCTAACTTGCTCTTGTTTTGATTCCTCAGATATCCTCATTCCTCTGCCACTTTTCTGGTTTCATCCAAGAAGGCTATGAATTTGCCAATTTTGTTCCAAGTTCCAGATGTCTTATCTAAGGTACTCAATTTTGTTTTTTAATTGAAAAGAAACCTGGGACTTTCCTGGTGGTCCAGTGGTTGGGAATCCGCCTTCCAATGCAGGGGACGTGGGTTTGAGCCCTGGTCGGGGAGCTAAGATCCCACATGGCGCTGCAGGCAACTAAGCCCATGCACTGCAACTACTGAGCTCGCACTCTGGAGCCCACGCAGCATGACGAAGACCCAGTGCAGCCAAAATAAAAATTAAGAAAAAGGAAGAAAACACCATAGCTAGTTCTAGAATGACAGAAAATTTGGATACAGAGTCATTTCCTATCTCCTTAACACAGCCCTGAGTCTGGATCATCGTCAGTGTTTAACAGAGATTTGTTGAAAGACGTGAATGAACCCCTCTCCTGCACCCTGTCTTGAGTGTCTTAGGGCTCCGTCCACTAGAACTAAGAATCAGGTTAGAATCATCAAAAAGGGACCCCCCCAAAAATTCATATTGAGGGATCTTCCCTGAGACCTTCAGAGACTGCTTCTAGCCTGTGTCCAGAACGAACCCTTTTCTGCAGTCTCTAACCCCCTACCCCACCCACCATGAACCCCTCTGTCTCCCACCTACAACGCCCTAAACCCATGGAATTTCGCGTTAAGAGCTCGTGATCTCCCCTTCACCTCACGGAAACCTGCCACGACTGGCTGCCGAGTGACACTCCGGGACGCTGCGCTCCAGGGGCCGGGGGGGGTACCCACATCAGGGGTGTTTGTGCAGCGAGCATCTGCCCCAGGTGGAGGCAGACAGAGGACTCTCGGGGATGAGAGCAGTTTCTCCACCCGAAAGATCACAAGTCACAGCCAGGGCCACTGAAGGCAGCGCGCGAAGCGGCGTTCCGAGAGCAGCCGGCGCATTGCCCACTCGCAGCCAGAGCCAAGGGTGAGCCGCGGTGGGGACGAGCCCCCGTGTCAGGGGATAAACGCTTACAGAGTCTTCGTGTCGCTGGGCTGAACGCAGATACAGAATAAGTCAGATGCCACCCACACAAATGAGTGGGCGGACGGCCAGGTACGCAACCGCGGAATAAGAGAGAGGGGGCAAAGTACTGGCGAGAGGAGGTGGGAGGAAAGGTCACCTGCGGGCTGGGGGCGGGGCGAGCGGAGATGGGGCGAGGGAATGATTCAAGAGGAAGCGGCATCTGCACTGGGTCTGGAAGATATTCTTTCCACAAGCGGAGGAACAGCCGGGGGAGCAAAGACAGGGAGACAGCGGGCGGGCAGAACATCAAGGAATCAGGCCGGCAGGAGCACTGGCTGAAGTGGGAGGGACCTAAGGAGAGGGGTGGACCCCGCCCGGGCACAGAGGGGACGTGCGAACGTTCCCGGTTCACAAGCACAGAAGTGGGTCAGGGCTGTGCTTGAGAGTCAAGCACGAATCCCCCTAACACCCTAGACTGAACGGGCAAGTAGGTAAGAAATGCACCGAGGGGCCTGGGCGGAGACAGGGCTGATCCTTCTGTTGCTGCAGAGCCAGCAAGGAGCCTACTAGTCACTCGTCTCTGAACTTCTTACTGAGATAGGCTCTCCCCTGCTACCGAGCGCCTCCTCGTCCGGGTCTGTTCTGGGTCTCAGTACACCGTGCCATCCTGGGCACTGAGGTTCTGAGGCCGGGGAGGAAAGCGTCTCTAATGAGCGGGTCGAGCGAGAGGCACCCACTTCAGCAGAGCTTAGAATTTCACGGCTGCAATACTCACATGCGGCCACTAGATGGAAGCCAAGAGCAACAGCTTCCGCGGCCTGGCCAATAGGCTGGGCCCGCGGGGAATGGTCTCTAGGCGGACCCAGGAGTTCGCAAGTCCGTCGCTCCTGCTGGGACAGGAGACTCAGGTACCTCATGAACCCCTAACCCTCACCATCACCCTGTCGAGGGCTGACCCTCCACCAGAGAAGGAGAGAGAGAGAGAGAGAGTCGCTCTTGCTGATTGGAAGGGCTAACAGGCATAGGGGAGACAAAAGTTTACTGTACCTTTGCTGTCTTAGGGTTTGGGGCTGGGCCTGAGAATTAAATTGACAGAGTAACAGGAGAAAAGCATGTAAATTTATTTACTAGAAGTTTTATGTGACACAGGACCCTTTATAAGGAAATGAAGACCCAAAGTGGCAAAACCTGAATGTTTTTATAGTAGGTTAAAAAAAGAGGGGCAATTGTGGAAAAGTAACTAAACTGTGGGGAGGCTAAAGGAGGATAAGAATTATTTTGAAAAGGTCTGTTTGTACAGAATTCTCTTGGCTTCAACTTCTTGTCCTTGAAGATAAGAATGATGGTTTCCTCCTGGTGTTAGGACATCTCCCATTTGGGGTTTTTTCTCCTGATTTTCAGAAGAAAAGGAGGAGGGTCAGAGCAGCCTTCTTACACCTGCTGTTTTTTCCAAGTGTCTTAGCTCAAAATGATGCTGAGGCCAAAGTGGCAGATTTGGGGGAGGCATATTCTGCCACCCTTCATAGGGACCTGGGATCCCTGTTCCGTTGGGGCACCTGGCAGCTACCTCACATCAGATCCTTGCCTGCCACACAGACCTCCTCAGATCTGAATCCAGCCCCCAGAGTCAGCTGCGAGCTTGAGGCCTGCATGTGTGCGCTGCTCCTTTCTAGAGAGAAACTGCTGTACCTTGTGGGAGTGGAATGCACTATCTCTTATCTCTTTCTACTCCTCCTAATCAGGGACCTGTCAGGAAGCTGTGGTAGCCCCGCAGCCAACTAGAGGTCCAGGCCCCAGGGCACAGGTGCAAAGGTCCTGCCACCTGGCACCTGTCCTCCTCACCATCACAGGTCAAAAGGCAGAACTTCGAACATCCACATTCCAAATGGCCTTTCTGTCCTGCCCAGGAGCCCTCCCAGGGCAGGGGCGAGTCTCTGTGTGACTGGAGCACGATGCCTTAGTGAGCAGCCAGAGAGACAGAGAAGAAACAGAGGCTCAGAGACAGAAAGACAGGGAGAGGGAGACAAACATCAAGACAGCAGAAGCCAGAGACACATAGAGAGGTCAGGGGACAACAGACACCAAAAAGGAAACAGAAGAGGAGAGTCGGAGCTACCAAAGAAGAAAAACAGAAAATGCAGACAGAGAAATGAGACCTAAACACGTCCCCATTTAAACACCTGTGGAGCAGCTTCTTTACTAGGCAGGACTTTCACCTGCGTTTTCCAGGCCTTGACAAAGGACTCCTCCCGATGCTGTGAAAGAAGAAAGCGAACCATGATAATTGGATACTTGAGGTCAGGAGGTGACTTAGAGCTCACGGACAGGCAGAGCCGACGTGGGGCTGATCTGGGAACTGTAGCGGGAGCCCCTGGAGCCCCTTTGCCTGCTTGCAGGGTTGGCTGTGACCAATTCTTTGAGGAGAATAAAGTGCCCCCCACTCCCTCCATTCCTGCCCCCAGCCCCGGCTACTCTCCTTGACTGGCTATGTTGTTCCAGTCTTAACGAGTCAGGGGAAAGAGGAGGGCATTGTTTATTGTTGCTTTGGGCAGACCTGTGACAAAAAGCCCTGGGTGACAACACTGTGCAGTGGAGATGTGGCTGGGAACACATATAGGAGGCGGCTTCTGGTTTTCTCACCACTGAGAACTCTATTATTCTTCTCTCATTGACTCTCAGTTTTTGAAAATTCGTGACCACCAGGGAAACATCCTCATATACTCCCCATCCCTTCTCCTGTTGATGAAACACATACAACAAGTACAACGTTTAAAGGGAAGTACTGATGAATACCACTGATCTGAAATAATGATCTAAGTGTAAATAATGATATAAATAATGAAATAAAAACCAAGTTTAACAAGTCTGGATGGGAAGTACATGGCTGTCGACCATTTCATGTATGTTTGAAATTTTTCCTAGTGAACAGTAAGAGTATTTTTTTTTTTTTTTTTTTTTTTGCGGTACACGGGCCTCTCACTGTTGCGGCCTCTCCCGTTGCGGAGCACAGGCTCCGGACGCGCAGGCTCAGCGGCCATGACTCACGGGCCCCGCCGCTCCACGGCATGTGGGATCCTCCCGGACAGGGGCACGAACCCACGTCCCCTAGCATCGGCAGGCGGACTCTCAACCACTGCGCCACCAGGGAAGCCCAGTAAGAGTATTTTTAAAACTGTGTTCAGCTTTGTTCTTTAACTGAGATGCTTGGTATTGTCAGAGAGCAGGAAAATGTGTAATTATGATAGGGTTTTCTTTGTTTGAATATTGAAAATAGTTCTCTGACCACTACTTTTTGGATCCTAAGGGATACAGGAATCATTATGTCCTGATATGGACCCTAAGAGTCCACTCTCTTCCTGAGAAAAGGTAGTCTTTCTTTGACCCTTTATCCAAAGAACTTTCTGGCTGATGGAAACTAAATGTATGTGCTACTGGACCTTTCTGGGCCAGTTTCCTCACTGTGTTCAATGAAAGAGTTGAAGTAGGTGACTGATGAGGTGCCTCCCAGTTAAGGCAGGAGAGGGAAGGAGGAAAGGAGCAGAGGCCTTGGGCGAGATCAGAGGCACATTTGTTGGTGCCCCTCGACTCATGCTTGTGGTCCTATTTTTAAAATTGCCATCTGGTGCTTCCATTTTTCAGTTTTTGTTATGTGGACAGGTGTGTGTGTGTGAGAGAGAGAGACAGAGACAGAGGAGAGGAAGAGGGAGGGAGAGGGAGAAACAATTCTGTTTCTTTCTCAAAGATTCAAGGAGGCCAAGGACTTGGGCCACGAGCCGGAGCTTAGGCACCTGAGCAGACACTGAGCTCAGATACGAAGTTGTTTCCAGGTGTGAAGTTGAAGAGCAGGCTTCGGCTTCTGGGGCCCAGCTGAGCTCTGCGTCATGCCTTGTCCTGGCTGTCCTGTCACACTGCCACCTGCTCTCCTGGGGACAGCTGCTCGGGAAACGAGAACCCCATGAACATTTCTGAGCCTCCTTTCTTGGTGGCTCTGACTGTACAGATGATACAGCTGGGGGGCCTGTGCTCAGAACCACCGGCCAGTTCACTCTCCATTCCTGCTAGTGTGCTGAGCGGGCCCGAGGGAAACCGGGAGTGAGAAGGACGTGCTGAGGAAGGAAAAGGCCTTGGTTTCAGGGCTGAGGAAGGAAGCTGAGGCCCAGGGAGAACACAGAATCCCAAACTGTCTGCGTCGGCTGCTTTGTAGACAGGCCAGGCAGGATTGCCCATCACAGCTGCCTAACAAACACATTGCACAGACAGCCCCAGGGCCCTTGCCCGCCTCTCCAAGTGAGGAGGGATGCAGTGGCTCTTCTCAGGGATGAGGCTTTGGCTGACAGCGAGTCTCAGGCGGAGTCACTGCCACTTTCCTGGCAGAGGTGACTGAAGCCACACATCAAAGACTTTTTCTTCTCTACATAGACAGCGTGGGCAGGATTAGAGTTGGCCTCTGGCCTATTGGCTGCAGAAACCAGCAGCACCAGGGGGATGGGAGGCCCAGGGCGTATCTGTGACTGACAACGGCCAAGTCTCTCAGCGCCAGGTCTAGAGCCGAGCAATTTGCTTCCAGCCTCTGCGTTTCCTAAGAATTTGGTACAGATGAATTTGTTGCACACAAATGTCCTGTAATGTTTCCCTGAGCACAGTGCTGTTATAATAGTGATCTTCACACATGTGTGTCTTATAGGGATTTATGGACATACATGTATGCTGGTCATGTCTCTGTTTATACCTGAGAGCTTAAAACGCTTACATTGATTCATTCATTCAGCCAACATGTGTTGAATGCCTACTGTGTGCCGATTCCGAGACGGCTTCTAGATTCCTGTCCTATTTCGGGTCAGTGGTGTTCATCAGTACTTCCCTTGGAAACTTGTACTTGTTGTTATACATGTTTGATCAACATAAACAGGAGAAGGACTTAGGAGTACGCAGGGTAGTTCCTGTGGTGATCACGAGCTTTGAAAACTTGAGTCAAGCGGAAAGAAATAATAAAAAGAGTTCTCGGTGGTGAGAAAATTGGAAGTCAGCCTCTTATACATCCAAAGATGTGTGAGATACATTCTTGCTCTTAAAGAACTCTCAGCCTGGAGGAGGAAACAAACACATTAAAAAAAAAAAGAATAACAGTACAAATTGCAACAAGAGTTATACCAAATCTGTGATGGAACCCGAGAGGCAGGCACCCAGGTAAGGGGGTCAGGAGAAAGATTTTCTGAGAAAGAAACATCTAAGCTATATCATAAAGGGTAAGGAGTTAACAAGGCCGGATAGGGCAACATATATGGCATTTTTTCCCTCAGATTCCAAAGGATGACAGTCATCGTGGTGGGGCACCTTGTGTTTTTTTTTTTTTTTCAGTACGCGGGCCTCTCACTGTTGTGGCCTCTTCCGTTGCGGAGCACAGGCTCCGGACGCGCAGGCTCAGCGGCAATGGCTCACGGGCCCAGCCCCTCCGCGGCATGTGGGATCTTCCCAGACCAGGGCTCGAACCCGCGTCCCCTGCATCGGCAGGCGGACTCTCAACCACTGCGCCACCAGGGAAGCCCGTGGTGGGGGACTCTGGAGTCACAGTTTCAGCTGTCATTCACCTAGCAAGCTCCTGCCGTGCTCCATGCGTGTCTGTTGCTTGGTTTGCCATGAACCCCGTGATTCCAGTCCCTGTCGGGTCTGGTGTATTCTTATGCAGAAACCAGAAGTCCGGAAAAGGTGGCAGAACCAACTGCAGGAAAGACAAGCATCCGCTTCTAACTCGACTAAAACCAAACCTGCCTGAGAACATTCCCACCCCACCTCCAGCATCCAGGCCTTCCTCATCCTTTCAGACCAAGCAAAGATGCCACTTCCAGAAGCCATTCCTGATTCCTCACGTGGGATGCAGTCGCTCTCTTTGCTGAAGGCCCAGAAGCATCCTTGCTTCTTCAGTGATACCTGGCACATCCAGCCTTGAATCGCAATTTCAGACCAGTGTCTTAGTCTCAGAACTGAAAGATGTGAGGGACAGTGGGAAAAGCCTGGGCCCCAGGAGATCCTACCCCCAGGGTACAGGGAAGATAAGGTAGGAGGTTGAATCGGCCCAGAAGAGTAAAGGAGTCATCCCCGGGGGGTGGGTAGGGGGGCTTGATGGGCTTGATGGTGGGCGGGGTGGGGGTGGGGGTCCTCTCCAGCCTCCCTCCTCCCTCCTCCCTCCTCCCACAGACAACTGGCCGTTCCAGGCTGTCCGCACTTACCTGAAGCGGGTTGGCCAGGTCTTTCTTCCATGCTGTTGCACAGTGTTCCTAGGTTGGAATGCCACCCCCCTCCTTGCTCACCACCTCCAACACCTACCTGAGCACCGCCTGTTCTTTCAACCTTCCTCAGACCCTTTCCTTGACACCCCACTCCCACCAGATGAGCTCAGCGCCTCCCTTCCACTCCCCTGTGGCCTCAGTATATTTCTGCCCTTCAACACCAGCACACCTCTTGGTACCCAGGCTGCTGGGTGGTGAGCAGCTTGCAGTCAGAAGCTGTGTCTTCTTTATCTTGGTGTCCCCAGTACGTAGCGAATGGACAAATACATAAGTCTGCATTCTTCCCTGGCCTTCCTTTGGGCCAGAAACCTTCTTATTCACCTTTGTGACTCCATCACAGCGCCCTCTACGTGGTGGCCTCACAAAGAAGGTTTGTTGCTGAATGATAAATCTAGCCGTTCCCACTCATGCTTTCCCGTGCCAGCCCACAGTGTGGGGATACTGAGTTGATTCTTTGAAAATGGCCTGTACGTTTGAAATGTATTTTGAATATTTGTCAAAAGAATCCAACGTGGTACATCGTTTACAGTCCTCGATCCCCAATAATGCCGCACCCAAGCGCCATGTGTCTCTTACGAGACAATCCAGCAAAAGTCACCTTAGGAGCACAACCCAGGCACTCACTCCCCACGCTGCACAGGTATATTCCTCCTTTCCTGTTGCACACACCCCACAGGGCAGCCCAGGAGCAGATCAGGGCACAGGCGTGCACACCTGCAGTTCTAGGTCACCAACTCGACCTCATGAAAGAGGAGACTTCAGTTCCTAGTGACTGTCTGCTTGTCCCTGTGGGCCCTCCTCTCCCCTGAATTCTATGCTTCCTGAGAACCTATCTCACGACTCTGGTGTCAGTGTGGATGGGGAAGGGTAAGAGAATCCCCAGACGGAATGTTAACCTCAAGCTGCCATTTGCTCCCTAACCAAGCTGTCATCAGTCATGCGAATGAGAAGCCTGTGTTTCAGGTGGAAATGCCCCGAAGCCCACTCTTCCACCCTTTGGCAGAAATGGAGTCAGAAAGGAAGCAGGGCTTCCAGTGAGCAGAAGGGGTGCCCCACTCTCCCTGCACTGGTGGTTTCTTTGCCTCCCTCCTCTAGGGGAGGGAGCGGGCCCAGGACCCACACACCAGCTCCAGTTCTGCCTAGGGCTTGATCGGCGGCTCCGGGGAGGTGCAGAAGGGCCACGTGGTGCTGGGCAGTGCAGGCTTGAGAGCTGATGTCAGGCCAAAGTGAAGGCGTGAGAAAAGAGGGTCGGATTTCAGAGGGACCAGAGAAGGGAGGTTTGCAGAAGTCTCCTATTCATTTTTCTCAGGCCATCAGAGATCTTCAACTAGTCCAGATGGTGGAACTTTTGTATGAAATGTAGGAAGTGTGTCACCCACGAGAGAGCGCAGCCCCTCAGACTGCGTGCTCGGGTTGGAAAGAGGGACCTAGCTGGATTTCAGCCCCCAGCCCCATCCCCACTGCCAGCTGTCTTATTCCTGTTCCACTGCACGCAGGGGCCTGAGGTCACCATTTAGTCTGTGGGTCAACCCCTTCTGCCTAAACCCTCTCTGAATTTACCAGCCACAGACAAGCCTGGGTTTCATATCCACCGAGATGGGGCTGAGACCGAAGTGTCCATCTCTGTTTCATGGAAGAAATAACGGTTACTTCTCTCACCCCTCCACCCCTTACCCACTTCTTTGCTGCCCCAGATTCCCCACCATTTCCTCACCTCTCTGTCTCTCTCTCTCCGCACAGGCCGGGAGGAACCGGAGAGACCCCACACTGATCAGAAACAAGCAGCTGTGCTCCACGTGTCGAGAAATGAAAACGGTAGTCGTGGAGGATGGCAGACATGGGCGTGAGCATCCCCAGGGCACAGCTCTACCCCTTCCCCACCAAAGCCCAGCAGAGAGACCATGACGGGGCTTTGCAGGAAGGGCTGCAGATGAGCAGCTGCTGGTCCTGGGCACACCGTCTCCTGACACGATATGGTAAATCTCCCCATTTACAACAAACCAAATGATAAATGAACCAAGGCAGCTTGGGCCAGAGGGGAAGAGACGAGATGAGCCATACTGCTTTGGGCTCGTCGGGTAACTGCGCCTTACAGAGGTGCCGGAGGCTGTGGAGCCTCTTCTCCCCCTTACCATGTCTCCAGCACTACACTCCAGCATCACAGCCATGAAACAAGCAGCTTCATCTTGGGGTTTGTCGTAAATTCAGACACGACCACAGTGGTGGTGGAGCTGGGGAGAGGTTCTCTGGTTCTTCCTGGCTATAGGGGTCGTTTGTAACTGGTGGGGGGGATGGTGGGTGGGGGGAGTTTTAGGAAAAGAAAGGCTATCGGAGGGATGTGGGCTCCACAATTACGTAGCTCTGCCATCAGAGCTGCTGAGGAAAGAGGCGTGTTTTGGGGGGTGCTGTACATATTGGAGCTAGGACTTGGGTCAGTTTAGGGGGTAGGGTTAGGGGCCTTCAGAGCGAGCACCAGGCTGGGTGGAAGGTTAATTTAGCTAAACGGTTAGGTTAGGGTTTGGGAAGAGTCTCTCCAATTCTAATAGCCTGTGATTCTGCTTTGACTCGGGGAGGAAGGTGGGGCTAGATGTACAGAAAGAGGAAGGACAAGGAGTGGAAGATAAACAGGAGACATGAGAGAGGCTCCTTTGATGAGTTCATGGCAAAACTGCTTCCAACCAGCAAGCACTTCTCTGGGTTGTCACGTGGGATTTGGAAATTTAACTGAAGCTACCATCAAAGGTGTACCTGGATGTTCCGACCTCTGTTCATGTTCTGCATAATTAGGATCACAGTGTTCAATATTAGCATTGACTGGGACTGAGAAGCTGGGATTGGGATTTCTCCTGGTCTCATTCCTGGAATCACTGTGTCCACATTTAGAATGCCCTGACGCCAGGCCTAAGCGGGCCCTGGCCAGCTGGCTCACTTGGGACCTTGTCACATGTTCTCTTTCTCAAGACCTCTTTTCTGACCTTTACTCTTGCCCAAACCTGCCCCAAGTGGAAGCACACACCGTGGTTTTACCATTCCTGCAGATGCCCAAAGGAAGGGCCTCAGACACAAAAGTGCCCAAGGGCCCTTCCCTACCATTGTCGAAACCGGAGCTCACAGACCCTGGTGGGAAATGATAGAAAATAAGCGTGAAATACCCTTGTCTCACTATGTGCAGTAACAGCTCCCCTTCCTTCTGGGGCGGGGACTGGGGAGAGGAGGGGCTGTCTGTCTGCTGTTGTCACTGAGACCCCTCCATTCTCTGCAGGGGGTTGAGCGGAGATACTGGGAAAGTATAAAAAGACTCCTAAAAATAGAAGGGACTTCCTCAACTTGATATAGGGTGTCTACAAAAAACCCACAGCTAACAACGGACTTAGTGAGGAAAGACTGGATATTTTCCCCTAAGACCAGGGACAAGACCAGGATGTGTGCTCTTGCCACTGCTGTTCACCATTGTACTGTACGTTCTAGTCAGGACAGTTAAGGCAAGAAAAAGAAATTAAAGGTATCCTGATTAGAAAGGAAAACATAAAACTCTATTTGCAGATGATGTGATTTTATATATAGAAAGTCCTAAGGGATCCATAAAAAAATCTACTAGAGCTAATAAATGAGTATGGCAGAGTCACAAGACACAAGATCAATATACAGAAAATAATTTGATTCCTAGATATTCACAGTGGACAATCCAAAACTGAAATTAAGAAAACAATTCCATTTATAAAAGCATCAAAAAAGTAAACTACTTAGGAATAAATTTAACAAGAGAAAGGAGAAAGCAGAAAATGATTTATTAATGACTCATATTAAATACAACCTGAGTTTGCTAAGGCAGTATGTTATTTCTTTAAATTAGAATGCAGTTTGGGGCATTGTTCTACATGGGACTTTCTTCCATTGGTGCAACCAAGAACTATGATAATCCCAGATGATCTGAAACTATCCTTTAGCAACTGTCCATAGCAAATACTATGAGTCATAGGTAACTCAAAGATTTAAATTAGGACACAGCTTTGTATCTGGTTATATCGGTTGTGGATTGAGAAATACAATAAGTAAAATGCTTAGGGAATGCTTTAGGGATGAGCTTCTTGAGTGGTTTCATTTTCTGGTTATAGTACACAGTTAGACAAAAAAAGTTGTTTTTAACCTCTTTGCCTGAACAGCTATGGAAACTACTGTAGAAACTATAATCTTCCTTTCTACCTTCATAAGAATAGTACAAGGCATAGGATAGGAGATCTCTTTGATAAAACTTAGGCAGAACTAAATACCAATTCTCCATGTGGAGGACATATCTAATTCATAAAGTATGGGAGGTTGCACATAAATTTTCTTGAGTCTAAGACAGCCTCTGCTACTTTATATTGACTAAAATTACTGTTATCAGTTTGTTGTCATTTGCTGCTTTCTTATCAAGATCAAATATATCAAAAATAAAATCCAGTCAAAGTTGGATTAGTTGGATTGCAGGGTTTTTTCTGCATTTAACTACCAGACCGGGAAGAAGGACTAAGTTTTCACTTTATTAAAAAACTCAAAACGTGGAGTCACCCTGGATAAGTCACCAAGATAGGTGGACTTGCCTTGCGGTAGATGGTTGAAATGTAAACATACAGTCACCCTTCCATATGACTAAACAGAAAAGTTACATGTGATCTAATGGCAATCTTTAATTTGTTTCCTCTACAGAGAGCAGTAACGTGGGAAAATAAATAGGTCTTTTTGTAACCTTAGATGACAGCAGGAGTTGTTATATTTCCCTGTATGAGCTCAGAGCCATTTGTACAAACTAACATATGGACTCAGATACACCAAAACCACGTCCTGGCCCAAGCAGACAGGGCCATGGAAGAAATGTGTATTTGAGCATTACAGACTCCAGCACTAGTGACATTTACTGCCCCCCGACTCTATACTATTTAAGTGCTCTTATATTGGATCACAATAAAAGTCATTCTAAAAAATATTCCTTACAGACTTTAAATGGAAAACTGGAATTTCTGAGCCAAAGGTACTCTTCTATGAAAGAGACTTTTGAAATGTTTTGTTCCAATTTATTTATCTTGCAAGTTTGGTACTTTAAAGAAAGTCTCAAATCCTGAGTCATTAATTGTGTGTGTGTGTTTTTAAAACAAGCTCTTATTCCTTTAAAGCTAAGACCGAAGTTTGAACAAATCCTAAAATCATGTCAATTCCAGACAGAAGTATCATTAGATTGGTCTTTTTTTTTTTCAGTGTAGTGAAGGAAAACATCCTACTTCTGTTTGTGATTTAGCTAGTGTGACTCTAAAGTCAGGTCCTCGTTCTGTTTGTAGCTTATAAAATCTGTCCTCACAGTTTTTAAATCTCACTACATATATAAGCAGATTGGAATTGTCCTTACTGAAATAATTTTTTTTTGTGGTACGTGGGCCTCTCACTGTTGTGGCCACTCGCGTTGCGGAGCACAGGTTCTGGAAGCGCAGGCTCAGCGGCCATGGCCCACAGGCCCAACCGCTACGCGGCATGTGGGATCTTCCCGGACCGGGGCACAAACCCATGTCCGCTGCATCGGCAGGCGGACTCTCAACCACTGCGCCACCAGGGAAGCCCTGAAATAATTTTTAAAGTGACTTTAATTATAGCCATTGTAGGAATTAAATGACGTTTGTTGACTGGAAGGAATGAAGGAAAAAGGGGAGGGAGGGAGGAAAAGAAAGAGGAAATAAGTATGAGCAGATAGATATATATTTGTTGAATTATAGTGTAGACAGATCTTCAAGTATTCAATCTTACAAATACCACCTTCTTGTTTGCCCAAAATGGGTAATAGAAGGGATTTTTCTTTTTCTTAGTCCCAGTGAGTCCTCCAATGGCAATTTAATAAAATTAACTGACTGGACTGACCACATTTTTGGTAGCAAAGTAAAAATAATCCTGGAAAATCTCTGTGGAAGTAGATACCAGGAAATGAATGTAGAGACGTAGATTGCCCATACAAGTTTACAGATTGGTCAGTCTTTAGAAATAAAACAATTAAAAATAATGTAGAAATGGTTTGAGCTTATATACCTTTTGGTTGAAGGTCACTTCCACAGTCTCAGCCACCAGGAGAAATAGGGAGTGATCAAGACATTTTTCTTGAGAATTGGAAGGTTCTAAAAAAATATTCTCAGTTTTGCACTGATCTGGAAGTGTTGTTACTTTTTTTTCTGAGAACTGGAAGATTCTCTCCTTAATCCCTTCTATTTTCAGACCATATATTATCTGACAGTGGAATAAAACATTTTTTTAAATGAAGGTTTTATCAAAATCCATGAAAATACTACTAAAGTAAAAAGAGCTTCAGAAGTGGTGGTCTTTGGCCAGTCATCTCACACTGCTCCCAAGTGGTCTGAGCACCAGGTTAACAGGTGCTGGGGTCGAGAGACCACCTGTGTTTTAAAATGTACAATGACACATTCCTTTCCACCAAGCTCTAGCCAAATCACTAATGTGTATTCTTGCTTCTTCCAGTCAGAATGATGAGTCTTCATCCACCAAAGGCCCAGACTGTACCCAAACGTCCTCGTGATGACATCCCAACAGGTTTGCTTTCTTTTGGAGTACTTGTAGTGGGAGACATACCACCCCCAGAGTAACACCTAAGATAATTTCTAAATTTTCTGAACAAATTCCCATTCTCCATCCCTTCTCTTTCACGTACTGCTTATTATTGACCTGTTTCGCCAGGTCCACAGCCCTCCCTTCACTCCAGCCCTACCTGTCCCCTCTTCAGGCCTCACTTGCATTTATCCATGGTGTGTTCCTTCCCAGGTCCTCTCCACGCCACAGGGCTCTGCCCCATTCTTTCTAAAGAGCCCCATAATCCACTTGCTGGAGAATGTCTGTAGGGATGGGGCACAAAGTAGATAATTCCCTTCTCAGGCAGTCTTGATAGTACCAGTTAAGCTGGGAAGGGAAATGTGTCCCCACACCCAAGGCATGGCCTCGCCAAGCCCTGAGCCCTCCTTTCCACAGGCTCCCTAGAACACCTGCCTTCCCCTGGCAGCTGCCCAGTGCTATTCTTATGTTCATGTGCTGGTATGGAAAAAAAGGACAGCACGACTCTATCTCCAGCTTCAGCATTGACCTAAGTCTTATCTTTTAGAGAAGCCAACACTGGGCTGGCAAAGAGGAGGTGGGTCATTCTTTGGAGTGATATGATTCAAGGGTTTAATGCAGTATAGGCTGCCACTTTAGTAACTTTGTCCATCTTCTCATTTGCTCCCAGATTAACTGAAGCCACTTTCAGTTTTTCTCTTATTTGATACACACAGTAAGGAAAATCAAGTTCACTTTGTACTGATGGGAAAGTCTAATCTCTATCCTGGGTGGTTGCAGAGAAGCTAGAGCCAGAACTGAACTGAGAGGACATCAAGAAAGGACATTTGAGGGTAGAAGGGATATCTTGAAGGGATGTCAAGAGGGAGGACCAGAGACTCAGGCGACAGCTGAGGTTAGGAGATAACCACTCTAGCGGAGTGAAAGACTGCTATAGTCCCAATCCCTTCTTATGTATCCAAAAATATTGGCCTCACTTGTGACTTTCATTTAGCCAAAGTGGACTGAATTTCCAAGAGCTAAGAGCATCCTCCCAATGAAAGCTGCCCCCGTCTGCCTGCAACCACTTCATTCTCCTGAAGCCTAGGGAACACTGGGTGACAGGCATGTGCAGTTGGTTTCAGGGTTCTCCGTACCAGCCATACATTCATTCTGAGTTTCCCTTAAACCTGAATTTTTTTCAGGTCTGCCTCCCAAAGGATAAAACACACATACACGTGTACACACACTCACACACAATTACATGCCCTTCCCTCAGCAGGAATGTTTATTATCTGATTCTACAGGACAGTGTGATAAGATGCCTTTCATCAATTTATTAACCCTGGGAGTGTATTTCAATTACCAGTGTGAGAACTAGACTCAGTGCACATAGATCAGCACATTATGTTCTGGACAGACCTCGTTCTTGCCCATAGAGTTCATTCAAGGGCAGCAGTGTTGGAGGTGAGACTTCAGAGAGCGTGCTTATGGAGCTGAAGCTTGGTAGATCTGCAGTTGATTCCAGTTGCAACCCTTCTGAGCTGAGCTTTGCTCTTGTGTGTGCTCTCTGAGGTCAAAGAAAAATCCTAGGAGCAAAGACACCTGCATTCACATCCTAGTCTTGCTAGACAGGTTTGGCCATATTGTTGAAACTATCTGGGTCTCTGTGTTCCCACCTTTAAAACCAGAGAAGCATTTTGCCCACCACCACCTGCAAGAGCCAGACGCTCAGTACAAGCAGCCTTCACCTTTGACTGACCCAGAAAACCTGCTGACACTGCCCCAGCCCCACTGGTTTATACAGTTTAGACACGTCCCTGTGCTGCGTAGCCTGTGGACATGCTGCAAACACCAAATGGCTGACTCATCCCAGCGACCATCCCTGCCAGTGACTGTCTAACTCATTCTGTTGATCATGACAGTAATCTCTAGTATTTTTCTGGATTCAGCTAAACTTGATATGTCCTCAATAATTATTAGTGAGAACTAAGTAAATGGAAAGAGCCTATCTCTAGTAAGTGATGGGGTTTCTTCTGGATTTGTTTATCTTGACTTTGGCCTTGAGTCCAGAGTTCTATGACACTCACAGGCTCTTGTCCATAAACATTGGTAGAGCTGCTAACCACCTGACTTAGGTCTACCACCTGGCCCAGTGCTGAGATATGGCACAGAGGGTTAGGATTAAGGAGATCTGGGTTCTGGTCCTCAGTCCATCATGACCCTGGACCTGTTTCCTCTTCATTACAGCAATGACACTGAACTGGGTCCTAGGTTTGTGATCTTGTGACATCTCTTAGCTCTCATTCAGCTGGACTAAAGAGCTTCTTCCAGAGAATTCAGGACTCCAGTTCCCTTAGTCACTCAGTGATTTCCAATGGGAAGATGCTATTTTATGCACTGATTTACTCTCCTGCACAATGAGTATTTTCGAAGAGTTGAATATTAACCAACTTCCTGTATATAAACTCATATTCAAAGAAGAGGTCAGGATGGTAAGGATTTCAAGGAGCACTAAAATAAATTATTTCATAAAATGAAGGTTCCTTTTGAAATACAAGTACTTTTCCACTACTGTAGCCTTTCATAAGATCACGTTTGTTTGAAGAGCAGAACCATATACGTGTCCCTGAAAAGTCTTCTGAGAATTGAATCCTCTTTTCCCTTTGACCTGTGTTACAACTCCAGACACACTTTATCTTCATTTATATATTTTTTTTAAACTTCAATCATTCTTTGGCAAAGACTAGTCCTTTGTTTTATTAATTAATTTATTTATTTTTGCTGTGTTGGGTCTTCGTTTCTGTGAGAGGGCTTTCTCCAGTTGCGGCAAGCGGGGGCCACTCTTCATCGCGGTGCGCGGGCCTCTCACTGTCGCGGCCTCTCTTGTTGCGGAGCACAGGCTCCAGACGCGCAGGCTCAGTAGTTGTGGCTCACGGGCCTAGTTGCTCCGCGGCATGTGGGATCCTCCCAGACCAGGGCTCGAACCCGTGTCCCCTGCATTAGCAGGCAGATTCTCAACCACTGCGCCACCAGGGAAGCCCCCTTCATTTATAATTTAATTGGCAATGTCTCCAAATATTTGAGTTATGTTTCTAAGCACTCCTTTCTGGCCTCTTTGTCAAGATTTGTAAAAGCTTAAGTTGGTGGGGGCTAAGATGGTTCTAGTAAAATGGATTCTCAAGTGAACTTTGAAGCTGTTTTATAAGGTTAAAGAAGTCTTTGGTGACATCGGTTATTTTGAGTAGATTTTAAAAATAGACTCTAAGGAGCCCTTGTCCTTCCTTCTTACACTGTCCTCCAGAGGGCGCTCGCTACAGACTGCCCATTCTGGGCCCCAGAACAGCTGTCTCCCGTGGACTGCTATCAGATGCCTACAACACTCTGCAGGACATGCAACTCTCTTCCTTGCCCAGGAAGGAACCAGTGGGCAAGACAATGAGGCAGTGAGTGGTCGGAGCTCATCCCCTTCCAGACTCTCAGAGAGAAAGCATCCTCACCAAGCCAGTTTCTGACACTAGTGCTTTCTCATCACTTCCTCTTAGCATGAAAAAGATGACTCAGGGGCTTCCCTGGTGGCGCAGTGGTTGAGAGTCCGCCTGCCGATACAGGGGTCATGGGTTCATGCCCCGGTCCGGGAGGATCCCACATGCCACGGAGCGGCTGGGACCATGAGCCATGGCCGCTGAGCCTGCGCGTCCGGAGCCTGTGCTCCACAACGGGAGAGGCCACAACAGAGAGACGCCCAAGTACCGCAAAAAAAAAAAAAAAAAAAAATGATGACTCAGTTTTGCTTTCCTAACTGTTGCTAGAATTCTAGCTCTTGCCATTGTCTTATCACTCATTTTTCCTAAAAACAAAATGGTTTAATGTCCATGATTATAAAGATATGTTGATTAAAATGGAACATATTGAGTGTCGTTCATTTTACTTTGCTAAAGATTTTTTATAATAGACAAAATCTTTCTGTTTCTAAGACATGAAATATCTGTGAAAATTATTTCTTCCTTCAGGGCAGGGGGCTAGAGATGGCCCCAGGAGGTCCCTCATGAATTCAGCCTAATAAGAATAAAAGAGAGAAATGGAGGTCACCCTTCTGTCCTTATCTCTGTCAGTTAACTCTGATAGATGACAGAGGATACTGGGATGCAGTAACTGGAAAATGACAGGTGATTAGCTGTTGCCACCCTTGAGGACAGGAACAGTGTCTGTCTTGCCTTCCTCATGCCGCCTTCTTTAGTGCCTTGCATATAACAGATGTTCATCTAATCTGTGTTCAGTCGAATCCAAAACAAATGCTTGTATTTGGTAGTTTGGTTACTTTAGTTTGAGGATATATATCTCCAACTCTGTCATAGTCCATGTGTGTGAGGGAGACAAAGGAAGAGTCTAGGCTTGTAACTATTATATTTATGGGCACACATGCTCCATGCCCAGCTTCAGGAGGGCTTGTATAAAACAAAAGGCTAGGACTTCCCTGGTGGCGCAGTGGTTAAGAATCCGCCTGCCAATGCAGGGGACACGGGTTCGAGCCCTGGTCTGGGAAGATCCCACATGCCGCGGAGCAGCTAAGCCCGTGTGTCACAACTACTGAGCCCGCGTGCCACAACTACTGAAGCCCACGTGCCCAGAGCCTGTGCTCCGCAGAAAGAGAAGCTACCGCAATGAGAAACCTGCGCACCGCAATGAAGAGTAGCCCCCTTTTGCTGCGGATAGAGAAAGACTGCACATAGCAACAAAGACCCAACGCAGCCAAAAATAAATAAATAAAAATAAATAAATAAATAAATATATTAAAAAAACAAAAAGGTCCCTTCCATTGCTTAGGAGGCAGTGGCCTTATGGAATCTCAAGCTCCTGACTAAATGGGCACTGGACCAACATGTGAGAACCAACCTCTGTGCTGACTGTGTTTGAAGAATGGGATTCAGAAATATCTAACAAATGGCCCGGTGACTAAACTGACCTCATTTCTTGTGCGCACGTGGGCACGAACAGGCACACACACAGACTCCCAAACCAGAAAAACTTGCTTGATTGCCCTATATTCCTGGTAGGCCATGGATTCTTGGTTTCAGTTCATTTAGAGTTCAGGAATTCCAAAAATAGCACGCACTGCCTTTCAAGGTGAAGGCTGTATGCGTGAATTATGATCCCATTTCAGATGATTGTCAAAGGACAGACAAATCACAGATAAAGATGTTTCCTTCTCTTTTTTTTTTTTTTGCAAATTAGCATATCCAGTAAAAGGATTTGGGGCACCTATACCCATACATTAGGGGAGGATACAAGCCCCCAGCACAATTATTTAGAGCTTTTGAGGTAATCTGAATATTATGTACCTAGACAGATAGAATGCTTCCTAAATCTCCTTAAGAAGTCTTCATCTAGAATACTTGGGTGTTTCCAAACTCTCATCAAAAAGAATAACATTATGGTGTTTGCTAGTGTTCTAGCATGGTGACTGAGAATGATGGTCTATATCAGCAGTCCCCAACCTTTTTGGCACCAGGGGCCAGTCTTGTGGAAGGCAATTTTCCCACGGACTGGGGCAGTGAGGCGGTGGGAGGGATGATTCAGGCAGTAATGCGAGCGATGGGGAGCCACAGATGACGCTTTGCTCGCTAGCCCGCCTCTCACCACCTGCTGTGCGGCCTGGTGCCTAATAGGACACAGGCCGGTACCAGTCTGCGGCCTGGGGGTTGGGGACTCCTGGTCTATATCATGGTTCTTAAAATTTTTGATCTTAGGAACCTTTTGCACTCCTAAACAGTGGGTTATATCCACTGACAATTATATTATAAATTAAAATGGAGCAATTTAAAAACACAAACATACACAGTACACCTTCCAGTTTCTATCAGAGTGATAACATCATCACATGTCATGTAGCCTCTGGAAAACTCCACCATACCCTTGGGAGGCAAGAAAAGTAAGAAAGGCAAATAACATCTCAGTGTTATTATGAAAATAATTTTGACCTCACAGAAATCCCAAAAAGGATTTCAGAGACTCCAGGGGTCCCCAGACCATGCTTTGAGAACATCTAGTATACAGCATATACCCTTGCATCTCCAGCCTTCCAGGGAAAGGGATGCCAGGATGCGTAACTCACCTACCTGAGAAATCTGGTCCCTTGGCAGAGATTAGAGAGAAGGCAGCAGCAGTTTTTCAAAATTTGGTGGTATTGACTTTTTAATTAATTAGTTTGGCTGCATTGGGTCTTTTTTGCTGCGCACAGGCTTCTTCTCTAGTTGCGGCGAGCAGGGGCTACTCTTTGTTGCGGTGTGTGGGCTTCTCATTGCGGTGGCTTCTCTTGTCATGGAGCACAGGCTCTAGGTGCGTGGGCTTCAGTAGTTGTGGCTAATGGGCTCTAGAGCGCAGGCTCAGTAGTTGTAGCACATGGGCTTAGTTGCTCCGTAGCATGCTGGATCTTCCCATACCAGGGCTTGAACCCGTGTCCCCTGCATTGGCAGGCAGATTCTTAACCACTGCACCACCAGGGAAGCCCTTCAGATTTATTTTTTAACATGGATAATCTTGGGTAGACTTGTTTGATTAAAGGCTAAAGCCAGATTTTGCTGTTTTAAAAATAAATGACGCTTGTTATAATAAAAATCTACAGACATGAGTCAGACTTACTCCTACTTTTTATCTTCTTTCACCCCAACAGGGAACTTAAAAAGCAATCAGTCAGCACAATTCTTTTTTTTTTTATTTAATTAACTTATTTATTTTTGGCTGTGTTGGGTCTTCGTTTCTGTGCGAGGGCTTTCTCTAGTTGCGGTGAGCGGGGCCACTCTTCATCGCGGTGCGCGCGCCTCTCACTGTCGCCGCCTCTCTTGTTGCGGAGCACAGGCTCCAGACGCGCATGCTCAGTAGTTGTGGCTCACGGGCCTAGTTGCTCCACGTCATGTGGGATCTCCCCAGACCAGGGCTCAAACCCTTGTCCCCTGCATTGGCAGGCAGATTCTAAACCACTGCGCCACCAGGGAAGCCCCTCAGCACAATTCTTTTACTGCCAGAAATGGAGAGAAATTCTGTATTTAGGAGAATCCATGCAAAAAATCAAGTATGTAACACAAAGCCATTGTCACCTCCAGTCCCCAGTTTAACCTTGGGAAATCCCACAGGCCTTTACTGCCTCTGCCCTCATCAGGGTCACTCATCTTTTCCCTGGCCCCCGACTGTCAAAGCTCATGGGAGGCCTGTCAAGGGTCTGTTGGCTCCTGGGCCCTGTGGTATTACACATTAGAGCTGCCCATCTACCTGAAAATGTGCAAGAATCATATAACTCCAGGGAGCAGAAGTGTAACAGGGTTGGCAGAATGGCCTTGTCTCCTCCTAAGGAAGCCCTGTCTAGAATGTCCTGTGTGGATGTAGCTACTCCAGTTGGGGGAGGTCTGAAGGCTGAGGACGGCCCTGCCCAACAGAATATAGAAAATGTCCAGGAAGAAGAGGAAGCACAACCTTGTTTCTGTTAATGAATCTATAAACTACAGTCTTAAGAATCAAGATTAAAGAAATGGATAAAACTTAACTAATCTCTAGAAAAAACTGAGATGATCAATCATGTTTCAACCATGTCCCCCCTCAAGCCCATCTTAATTTCTCACCTTAGTAAGTACTGTCCCTATATCATACGTGTAATTCTTGCCTCTCTAGAAAAATGTGTCACTTCATGAGGATGAGAACAATATCTCATGCTCCCACCATATCCCCATGGGAGCTACCCAGACACATACGCAAGAGATACTTAGAAGGAAGAAAATCCATTTCTCAGTTGCTAAGCAATATGAAAAAAATAAGAGGTGAGATCCTTATATTCGGGGATCTGAGGATACAAAGGGTTTAGGTATTAGGACCCTGCCTTTGACTAACTTATCATTGGAGAAACAACACACATATACACAAATGAAGAGCATGGGTACAGGCCAGTATGGGAATAAGCATGAGTTACTCTCTGCTATAAACTGAACCCTGGTGATTGCAGCAATAACGTTCTCATAGCACCAACTGTCCAGCCCTCTGGACAGGAACAAAGGTGCAATTGTGTGACCTCGTCAGGAAAGTTGGTCAGAGGAGAAATAGACATATTCACCCACACACAATGTTATCTCTTGTTCCTTGCAGAGTCTTTGGCAAGAGGTTTAACTGCCTGGCCAGTGGAGTGCAGAATGCTGAAATAAGGCATTGGCAAATGTTTGCAGTTTCGAGGAAAACTTGTTCCGAAACCTCTTGGGATTGGCCTCCCCTGGGTCCTGTGTAACGGTGACCATCCTATGGGATGTCACATGGCCAGAGAGTCAGTGACTTTCAGATTCCTTGCTGAGAATCTGAGAGGAGCAAGGAGGAGGACAGAGAGGAGGACTCTCTCCTTGCTTCCTAGATTCTCACATGGAGAAAACTACATGAAGAGTAAGAGTGTCTAAAAAACAAGAAAGATACTGGGTAACATCAGTTGGCTCTTAGGAGTGGAACTGAATGGCTAGAGGACAGAAATTGACAGAAGGAGATTTTTCATAGTACACCCTTCTTTACTCTTTGAGTTTTAAACCACATGAACGTTTTTCATTGACTCAAAAACAACAAAAAAAAGAGGAAATGAAGAAAAGAAAAGAAAAAAAAAAACCCTTCAAGAGTTGCCAGGGAGATTTCTAGCTTTGGAATTGGAAATCTGATAAACTATCAACATAATTACTCATCTTCCTGAAAAAACAGACAAAGGAGTCCTTGATACTATATACAAGGTTCAGGCAAGCATCCAGGTCAAAGATAAATTTTATCTCTGGCCCTTGGAAGTTCTGCTACTGAAATGCTAGTTCTGGCAAGTAGTAACAAATGTCTCAAGCTTATGTAGCATTTTAAGCTTTTCAAACACTTTCACTTATTTTTCCTCTCTCTTTGCATCAGTTCCCCAGTGTTCTCCTTACATTAAACAGGAGCAGTAATGATCCACGCAAGCTGTCCCTTTAACAAACACAGTCCTTTCCTGGGCACTGCTACAAAAATGCTTCATTTTATTGTAACAAGTGCACCTGCTTCTTTTTTATGGCACTGCCTACATGGGACTAGTCTCTTGCACAAAACCCTTGAAATATTTGGTGGCATGACCATGTTCTCCTTAGTCTTTTTAAAAATAAATGAATAGTTAATTATGTAATTGAAGTATAGTTGATTTACAGCATTTTGTTAGTTTCAGGTGTACAGCAAAGTGATTCAGTTATGTATACACTCTTTTTCCAATTCTTTTCCTTCATAGGTTACTACTGTGCTATACAGTAGGTCCTTGTTGTTTACTTACTTTACATACAGTAGTGTGTATCTGTTAATCCCAGACTCCTAGTTTATCCCTTCCCCCACCTCCCCCTTGGTAACCTTAGGTTTGTTTTCTATGTCTTTGAGTCTATTTCTGTTTTGTAAATAAGTTCATTTGTATCATTCTTTTTGATTCCACATATAAGTGATATATAATATTTGTCTTTGTCTGTCTGACTTACTTCACTTAGTATGATAATCTAGGTCCATCCATGTTGCTGCAAATGGCATTATTTCATTCCTTTTTAATGGGTGAGTAGTATTCCATTGTACATTTGTACCAAATCTTCTTTATCCATTCATCTGTCAATGGAGATTCATGTTGCTTCCATGACCTGGCTATTGTAAATAGTGCTACAATGAACATTGGGGTGCATGTGTCTTTTCGAATTAGAGTTTTTGTCTTTTCCAGATATATGCCTAGGAGTGGAATTGTTGGGTCATATGGTAGTTCTATTTTTAGTTTTTTAAGGAAACTCCATACTGTTTTCCATAGTGGTACACCAATTTACATTCACATCAACAGCATACAAATGTTTTTCTCCACATCCTCTCTAGCATGTATTATTTGTGGACTTTTTAACCCTTAAGGCTTATGTTAAACTTATGAGCCCCAGGTTCTTTGGCTAGTATGATGTGGCCCAGTCATCCTCTCTGGACCTATCCCAGTGCCACTCAAAACAAGGGACTTAGAGTGGAATCTAAAACTCCAGATGTGACCTGGCCGGATGTGGCTGTGTGACCATCACTCTCCCTTGTTCTGGAGCTCCTGCTTCCAGAAATGAGACTAAAAGGGCATTAGTTGTCCTAGCAGCTACATCACTTCATTCTCTCACATTGACTTGCCACCAACTAAAGCCTTTTTGTCCTTTTAGTGAGAATAGCTGTTCTGACTGCTTTCCTCAGGCTGCTAATATTTTAAAAACCTATATACATGACTATATTCTTCCTTATTAAGGTTCCCCTGGCTAGATTCCAGCCATTTTCAAATCTAGATTCCATCAATCATTAGTTCTCCCAAGTTTGACTATCTGGTCCTCTGTCTTCCTCTCAGTCTTTGATACAAACCTTGTCAGGAGCCAAACCCCATGGCATGACTTTAAAGCCCTCCCTTTAGATCAGTGATTTTCAAGGGCCTTTTCTTAAATCTCTATTCTATTATGAAAAGATTAAAATATACAGAGAAGTAGGACTAGTAGCGCAAAGAACACCTATGTATCCTCCACCTATAGGGTCTACAATTGTCAATATTTTGTCACATTTCCTCTATTTACATATTGTTTAGCTCAACCATTTAAAAATAAAAACACATGACATTTTACCACTAATAGTTCATTTTACCACTTGCAGCTCTGCACCCCACCCCTGCAAAATTCTCCTTCAAAGGATAGCACCTTTATCAAAAGTAACAAAAAATGAACAATAATTCCTGCTTGTTTCCTCCACTTCGTCCATATTCAAATTCCCCAATTTGTTGCCAACATGTCTATCATGGCTTTGACAAAACGAAATTAAATCAAGTGACACATTGCAGTTTTGGCTCTTTTAATCTAAAAAAACAATTCCTCAACTTCTTTTTTTCAATGAATTGCCTGTCAAAGAGACAAAGATAATTGTGTTTTAGAATGCTAAAGACCTCTTTAAATACTGTCTGTCTTCATGTTGGTAATTTCAAATGCTGCTACCGGATGTGAACGATTTATTGAAAAACTACTAATTTTTCTTGTCTATTAATCAAATCCCTATGTAACTACCAATAAGAACTTCTGATAAGCATGAGATAACACTCTGACCATATCAGGTTGATAGAATCACAGGGATAAACTCGGAATCGTGTTACTTTATAATTGTGTAACTTTGGTCAAGTTACTTAACCCCTGTGTATCTTGGTCTCCTGTGCTCTATAATGAAGATAAAAGTATCTGTCTCAATAATAAGAGCAGCATGTATACTAAAATTGGAAGGATACAGAGAAGGTTAGCATGGCCCCTGCACAAGAGTGACATGCAAATTTGTGAAGCGTTCCATATTTTTTAAGCTATGTATATTTATTAGATATTGCAAAATATCCCTTTATGAGAGTTTTCTAATTTATATTATCACCAGAAATGTATGCAAGTGCCTGTTTCCCTCAGCTTCAACAACAGTGGTAGTAGTTTTTATTTTTAAATCAATTTTAGAGAAATTATATCTCTGTGTAATTGAAATTTGTATTTCTCAAATTATGAGATCAGACATATTTGCAATATGTTTAAGAGTCATTTTTATATATTTTTTGGTAAATTGTTCAGCTTTTAAACTTATTTTACTATCATGACCCATTAATTTTTTTAATTAATTAATTTATTTTTATTTATTTTTGGCTGCATTGGATCTTTGTTGAGCTATGTGGGCTTCTCATTGCGGTGGCTTATCTTGTTGCGGAGTGTGGGCTCTAGGCGCACGGGCTTCATTGTGGTGCACGGGCTCTAGAGCGCAGGCTCAGTAGTTGTGGTGCATGGGTTTAGTTGCTTCGCGGCATGTGGGATCTTCCCGGACCAGGGATTGAACCCGTGTCCCCTGCATTGCAGGCAGGTTCTTAACCACTGCACCACCAGGGAAGTCCTTGACCCATTAATTTTTAAAGAATAAAATATTTAATTAGCCAAATGGCACAAAAGAAAAAAATCCTACAAGGATTGATGCAATAGCACTCATGGTTTCCATTTAGAGTCTCTGACCGCAGGAGCAAACAAATTTTCATTTAACATTTGGAAAGCTGACTTTTTAAACTAACATTTATCAAACTCATACTGTATGCTCATAAATGATCAGCTGAACACTTATTGTGTTCCCTACTACATGCTGGACACTGTGAATTCACATTTCATCTTTACAGCAACCCTACAAAATAGGTAGAGTTATTATCCCCATTATATGAATGAGGAAATTGAACTCACACATGTTAAATAAGTTCGCCAGGTTCACACCAAGTTGGGAATTGAACTGAGGTCTTTCTGAGCATGTAGTTGGAGCTCTTTCCACTACCCTACTCTGCCTCTTTGATTGTAAACAGTGCCCAGTTCTTATTCAGCACAGTATATCTCATATTTCCTTGCAATCAATCACCTCAACCTTGTTAGAGTTAAGTCCAAAGTAGCAATTCCTCTGTGGAATCCTCTACCTTCTGAGGGATAAAAATGGCTCCAAACCAAGCCAGGCCAAGCCTCGTCTTGTGTTTTCTCAGGGTAAGGAATGCCATGTGCTTGCTCCAGGCAGAGGCCTCTGTTCTCTCAGCCTGTTATCGGCGTGTGTCATGTGTTTGGAATGGGAAGCAGGCTCTGGCATGAAACTTGCCCACAAGGATAGACAGGGCTTGGGCGGTGGATGGTAGAGGGTAGGAAAGCAGACTAGACCCAAGAGTGTGGCAAAGTCAGTGAACGAGTCTTAACAGCAGTCAGCCCTGGTGTTCCAGTCCACAGCTGGAGCCCAAAGTGGAGCACAGCAGCAGTGGGGAGGGAGGTGCAGGAGTGTGTATGGAGGGGAAAGGAGACACTTGAAAATGTCACGGGCAGGAGTTCATCATCTTGGAAGTCTGGTTACCTATGGCAAAACCCCATCGTGGAACAAGTTTCAAAGAGCTGCCCATAGAAGGGAGTCTGGCCAGAGCAAAACTAGAAAGCCCAGGGATTCCCAGGAGGAACATATCATGATCTATGGGGGAGGAGTGTAGTTAGAAAGTGCATGCAATATTTCAATATTTTGCATGTACACATATTTAAAATAAAATATTCTTATTGTGTTAAAATAGAACATAGTGAAAGTAAATTTGAACAAAGTCTTTTTAGCTGGTGAGGATGTTCAGAAACTTAGACTCTAGCCAAAAACTATTAGTTATCTTGCGCATATTAGTGACTTTCGAGGAGGTTGTGAAATTTTTGTGTTAAAAGAGAGGGCATCAGTTTCAATATTAAGAAACCTTTGGAAAGTAGAAGAGAAATAAGGAGTCCAGTTCTGGGGGCAGGCTTTGTTGCCCCCAAGGGCAATGAGTTAGCCTAGGGCTTCCCTCCATTTGCTTTATTTAATTCATTCATTCATTTATTTTATTCTATCTACTGTTTGGTGCAGTGATAATTTCGTCTCATACCCATTCCAAAGTGGAACTAAAGGAATATGTGTGGATGGCCAAATAATCTTACTAATAATCAGACCTGATCTTTAAAATCTTGTTGTTGTAACTAAACCTCTTGGTCTAGGATCCAGGGGGAATTGACAATGCTGTTCTTTGATGCCCTTTGTGAAGTTCATGGAAGGGAGTTATTATGTTAATATGCATATTAAAATCTATTCTCTAACTTGGCTGAGAACCAAACAAAAGAAAATAAGCTTCCTTTTATTTCAGCAGAAACATTTGAGTTATAAGAAATGTAAAAATCATTTTTCTCACTAGGAAAAGAAAGACAATTTTCTCCACTCAATGGACTATTAAATTTTAGAATCTCATTCCCTGAAGAGGTTTAAGAATCTGGTAGGGCTTCCCTGGTGGCGCAGTGGTTGAGAGTCCGCCTGCTGATGCAGGGGACATGGGTTCGTGCCCCAGTCCGGGAGGATCCCACATGCCGCGGAGTGGCTGGGCCCGTGAGCTATGGCCGCTGAGCCTGCGCATCCGGAGCCTGTGCTCCGCAGCGGGAAAGGCCACAGCAGTGAGAGGCTCGCGTACCGCAAAAAAAAAAAAAAAAAAAAAAAAAAAAATAGAATCTGATAGATGGGCTAGATCTGTGCAGTCCATGAGTTCAGTGGGGACCAGATGATCTTTGATAACAGGGAACAGTTGGGGTCACTCTTTCAGTCTTTGGGTTCCACACTGAAATGAAGATTCACCAGCACTATTTCTAGATTACTTAAAACTAACAATACATAAATTATTATAATATATAAATATAAAAACTCCTATAAAGGTAAATGTGCAACATTTTGAGCATTTTATATTATACCAAGACTTTATTGCTTAAAAGACTTTAAATAAGGTAAAATGAGATTTTTTTCCTTAAATTGAAAGAAAAAGGAAAAAGTGAGAAAGGAGTGAGGAAATGGAGGTAGAAAAGACCCAGAAATCCCACTACTGGGCATATACCCTGAGAAAACCATAATTCAAAAAGAGTCATGTACCACAATGTTCATTGCAGCTCTATTTACAATAGCCAGGACATGGAAGCAACCTAAATGTCCATCATCAGATGAATAGATAAAGAAGATATGGCACATATATACAATGGAATATTACTCAACCGTAAAAATGAACAAAATTGAGCTGTTTTGTAGTGAGGTGGATGGACCTAGAGTCTGTCATACAGAGTGAAGTAAGTCAGAAAGAGAAAAACAAATACAGTATGCTAATACATATATATGGAATCTTAAAAAAGAAAAAATGGTTCTGAAGAACCTAGGGGCAGGACAGGAATAAAGATGCAGACGTAGAGAATAGACTTGAGGACACGGAGGGGGGAAGGGTAAGCTGGGACAAAGTGAGAGAGTGCCGTGGACATATATACACTACCAAATGTAAAATAGATAGCTAGTGGGAAGCAGCTATATAACACAGGGAGATCAGCTTGGTGCTTTGTGTCCACTTACAGGGGTGGGATAGGGAGGGTGGGAGGGAGACACAAGAGAGAGGGGATATAGGGATATATGTATACATATAGCTGATTCACTTTGTTATACAGCAGAAACTAACACAACAATGTAAAGCAATTATACTTCAATAAAGATGTTAAAAAAAAGAAGAAGTGAGGGGTTCTCTGCTTATATAGCTGCACAAAGGACAGGAGTAATTTTTCCATTGACTTAAAACATTTCTTTTTGATTTTGTTCATTCTAGCAGTCATTACTGATTATGAAGATAACCCAAATGAATGAATCTGTAACCAGTTCATAGATATGGTCATTTAAAAATTTTTAAATCCAATTTGTTTAAGATGAAATAAAATTCACCTATTTCTTCTACTCCCCATCACCACTTGCCTCTTGTAACCATCAATCTGTTCTCTGTATCTATGAGTTTGAGCTTTGTTTTGTTTTTTCAGATTCCACATAAAAAAATGAGATCATATGGTATTTGTCTTTGTCTGATTTATTTCACGTAGCATAATTGCCTTGTGGTCCATCCATGTTGTTGGCAAGATTTCATTCTTTTTATGGCCGAATAATGTTCGTGTGTGTGCGTATGTAATTTCTTTATCCATTCATCCATTGGTGGACACTTAGGTTGTTTCCATATCTTGGCTATTGTAAATAATGCTGCAATGAACATGGCTGTGCAGATATATTTTCAAGTTGGTGTTTTTGTTTTCTTCAGATCAATATCCAGAAGTAGGATTACTGGATCTTATGATAGTTCTATTTTCAGTTTTTTGAGGAGACTCCATACTGCTTTTCATAGTGTTTGCACCAATTTACATTTCTACTAAGAGTGCACAAGAGTTTCCTTTTCTTCATATCTTTGCCAACACTTGTTATTTCTTGTTTTTTTGACAGTAGCCATTCTGACAGGTGTGAGGTTTATCTCATTGTGGTTTTGATTTGCATTTCCCTGGTGATTAATGATGTTGAACATCTTTTCATCTACCTGTTAGCCATCTGTATGTCTTTTTAGGAAAAATGTCTTCTCAGACAAAGATTTTTAATGGGGTTGTTGGGTTTGTTTTTTTTTTCGAGTTGTATAAGTTTTTTCTTTTTTACATATTTTGGATATTAGCTCCTTATTGAATATATGATTTGCAATTATTTCTCCTGTTCAGCAGGTTGCCTTTCCATTTTGATGATGGTTTCCTTTGCTGTGCAGAAGCTTTTTAGTTTGATGTAATCCTACTTGTTTAATTTGCTTTTATTACTTTTGCTTTTGGTATCAGATTCAAAAAATCATCACCGAGCCAGGTGTCAGGGAGCTCACTGCCTATGTTTTCTTCTAGGAGCTTTATGGTTTCAGGCCTTACATTCAAGTCTTAGTTAATGTTTGGTATGGTGTAAGATAGTGGTCCAAGTGTCATTCTTTTGCATGTGGCTGCCCAGTTTTCTCAATACCATTTCTTGAAGAGGCTGTCCTTTTCCCATTGTATAGTCTTGGCTCCTTTGTTGTAAATTAATTGACCATGTATGCGTGGATTTTTTTCTGGGATCTCTGTTCTGTTCCATTGACCTGTGTCATTTACTTTAATTTAATTCAATGAACATTCTGTGAAAACCTACTGAGCAATAGGCATTGTGTTGGGTGCTGTAGATCCAACAGTGGGTATCATTGTTTTCTGCTCCTGAGAAGTTTGTGATCTAATTGGGCAGCAGAGGTAGGTTGACAGATAATCACAATGAAACGTTAGAAGTGCTGTGATAGAGGTATGCACAGGGTACTAGGAGGGGTGGGGAAGTGAAGAGAGGGTTTCCTAGGAGAATTGTCTATAAGCTGATTTTAAAGAGCACTCGATATTGGATCTAGTGCAAAAGGGCAGCCTCTAAGGGGGTGAGGAACTATAGTGGTTATACGCTTGGACTCTGTACTCACGCTGGCTGAGTTTCCTCATCTGTAACACCAAGATAGTAATATACCTTATAGGATTGCCATATAATTAAAGGAAGTAATTATGTACAGCACCTTAGCACCTAGCTCTCAGTATATATAAATTATTATTACTTTTTTTAACATCTTTATTGGGGTATAATTGCTTTACAATTTTGTGTTAGTTTCTGCTTTATAACAAAGTGAATCAGTCATACATAAACATATGTTCCCATGTCTTCCCTCTTGCGTCTCCCTCCCTCCCGCCCTCCCTATCCCACCCCTATATAAATTATTAATTCACTTTAAATGCAGTATTACCTGATGGATCTGAAATTGTGTTTGGAGGGCTCTTACTTTAGGGTTAATTCTGTGCTTAGAAATCTTTTTTTTTTTCTTGTAGAATATTACACAAGAGTCAACAGTGGTGATATATTAAGGAGTTGATAAATTAATTAGAAATGTGGCAGTGTGGAGGTTTTTTTGGCTGCTTTGGGTCTTTGTTGCTGCACGTGGGCTTTCTCTAGTTGTGGTAAGTGGAGGCTACTCTTCGTTGTGGTGCACGGGCTTCTCATTGTGGTGGCTTCTCCTGTTGCGGAGCACGGGGTCTAGGCGCATGGGCTTCAGTAGTTGTGGCACACAGGCTCAGTAGTTGTGGCACATGGGCTTAGTTGCTCCGTGGCATGTGGGATCTTCCCAGACCAGGGATTGAACTCGTGTCGCCTGCACTGGTAGGCAGATTCCTAACTACTGCACCACCAGGGAAGTTCCACAGTGGTGGTTTTAAAAAGAGTTAATAATGTTTAACAAGAAGGTACTTCAGCCCAATCCAACATTTGCTCTCATTCATTCATTCAGTACTTGAGTTCCTATTGTGTACTCTATGGAAGGCTTACAAAAAAGATTCCAACATAATACTTTTCTGTAGAAACTCACAGTCCAATGAGAAAGACAACATGGAAACAAAGCATTACAACACCATATAAGTGTGATCATAAAGTCATGTGCAAAATACCGGTTATGACATTATTTGGATTATTTGGCTGTGTAATACTTAACTGAATAAGCTGGAGAAAAGCATGATCAGAACTGGGTCTGAGAAAGAACAAACAATGGCAGCTGAGTGGAAGGAGGAAACACCAGTTGGAAAGAGATCGGTTAGAGGCTTTTGCAATAATCTGGCAAGGTTGGTAAATCTTGGTAGTTTCTAGCTGAATATATGGTCTGGCCCTAGGAAGAGAGATCTGGACTGGAGGGTCATGTCTAGGAGTCATCAGTCTAAAGGTGGTATTTGAAGCTACGGGTACCAATGAAATGTAAACTCTTGGAGTCACTCTCCTAGCTATGCTTGGGCCTTTGACATCTATCTAAAGTACAAGGTCTCACTAGTATCATATCTCTTCCCCAGGCATTCAGTCTCCCAGTGTTCCCACAGTCAATAGTTATAATAATGGCACTGTATCAGTCAAGTCAGATTCTTATTCTTTTCTGACTGACTGTAGAAAATGAAGTAGTATTTTCATTTGCTGTCACATCCCTTTTCAGTGGCTTTCTCCCCTGCTGTGGCACCCTCATTCCACATACCATCTCACATTCCATTTCCAAAGTGCTAGACTTTCTAATTAATCACTATATGTTACCCTATCTAAGATGCCATCCATGAAAAGATGCACCATTATTTTATATGCCAATAAAGAAGGGACTTCCCTGGTGGTCCAGTGGTACAGAATCTGCCTTCCAATGCAGGGGATGCGGGTTCCATCCCTGGTCGGGGAACTAAGATCCCCCATGCCGTGGGGCAAGTAAGCCCCTGTGCCACAACTACTGAGTCCGTGTGACGCAACTAAGACGCAACACAGCCAAATAAATACATAATTTTTTTTTTTAATGCCCAAGATGAAGAATCTAATGGGAGACCCCTACATAAAGCTGAGACACCAAAGGACCACACTTTCCATACAGAAGTAAACAAGAAATAAACTCACCACACAGAGAGAGACAGCAAAAAATCTTGCGTGCCCCGGTCTCGGCACCGATGGAGAGAGGGTGAAAAACATCTCATGTGAGAAATGAAACTACAAGCTGGCACTCATACAAGCGGTCTAAGGTCACACTGCTAGTGTGGCCCAAATATTCTCAATCTCAGAATTTAATTTGTAGTCGTGTCACAGTGACCAGTAGAAGAAGAACTAAATCCTCACAACCAAGGTCCTCAAGGCCCATATGATGGTCCACCAACTCTAGCAGTAATCAAAATCAGTACATTCTACTGAAACCAAAGGACACTGAGCATCTGGTAGACTTCCTTGTGTAAGGATTTGGACTATAGTCTCTTTCCTGTGAGTTTAAATTATGAAGGTAATATTTTGTCTATTTAGACCACTCCAAATTACAGATGGAGAAACCAAGGTTTATATATAACCATGGCACTGGGGTGCTCATTTAGTGCTCCCCAAAACTACTTCTTTTTCTGTGAAAGATCATAACTTGTCTGTGTCTGGCATCTTAGGCTCTTCCTGGAATGAGGGAGGGCTAGATGGTAGCTTTTATTAAGTATCATGTTGGCATTTACAGACATGAACATAAGTTGCTGGAGCCATGAGTCGTAATGTTGACAGAACCTCACTAGAGACTAATTCTGGGCTCCGCATCTGGAAGTTACAGATGCTGGTAAAGGTTTTGAGAAGAAACATAAAAACTGTTGTAAAACAGGAACTAGGTAGGAAGGGTAAAATTCTGGGCTTTTTTTTTTTTTTAACCGGAAGGAATTCCAGAGACCATCTAGTGCAGTTCCTCAGGCCATCTGGCAGGGCTGCTATGCAGATCAGATTTTTGCATGGCTCAACCTTTTGCATAAACTCTGTTTAAATGCCCCCTTTGCAGAGAAAACCCCTTTGATTATCTCATCTATAATAGCCTACCTACAATCCAGGACGCTTAATACTTTATTCTGCCTCTTTTAATCATGGCAGTTATCACTATCTGATACTGTCTGAAATGATTAGTTAATTGTCAACTTGCTTTTTTTCTCTCTTCTCCCACTAGAATGTAGAGACCTGGTTCAAACAACTCTGTAAACCCAGAGCCAGAACAATACCCCTAAAATAGAAACTCAAAAATATTTGTTGAATGACTGAACAGTGAATGAATCAATGAAGAAAATAAGGACAGAAGCTGTAATTATTTCACTCAGACAGATAAGATTCCATATCAGGTTTAGACTAGGTTTTAAGTGATTCATTTTCTCTGAGGAACTAGCTATAATGTTTCTGTGTCACAGCTCTTAGCATAGTGCCTGCCACATACAAGGCTCTCAGGAAATATTTGCTGGGTGAAAGAATGTGTATCGTATACCCCATAATGATGAGCTGCTATAATTACCAGGAAGAGTAATCAGGGAACAACATATAATCTTATTAACCAAAAAAAATATTGGGAAATAGAAATAGATTTTATATGACATGAAGATTGAAAGAGATGAAAGATTTAAAGATTTAAAATAACATTTTTAGAATAAGAAGTGGAAAATCATTAAGACTGGGAATGGAATGCAGGGGACTTTTAAGGAAGAAGGAGAAATTCAAGATGTCATGATTGTCCATGTTCCTCTCATCTCCTTTGTTAAGTAACCCGGGAAGGTTATAAAATCTTCCAGGAGGGCTTTAAAAATAAGAGCACTGGGCTTCCCTGGTGGCGCAGTGGTTGAGAGTCTGCCTGCCGATGCAGGGGACATGGGTTCGTGCCCCTGTCCAGGAAGATCCCACATGCCGCAGAACGGCTGGGCCCGTGAGCCATGGTCGCTGAGCCTGCACGTCCGGAGCCTGTGCTCCACAATGGGAGAGGCCACAACAGTGAGAGGCCCGTGTATCGCAAAAAATAATAATAATAAAAACTAAGAGCACTTTCTCCTTGACTGGAGTGCCCCCAGAATGAGGGATAAACCAAGCAGCCTTTCCAACATCTTCCAGCCTCATGATACTCTGAATTTGGACACTGAGAAACTACTCATTTGTAATCCAGCAAACACTTACAAAGTGCCTCCAAGTGCCAGAGAAGAGTCAGGATCCTTTGGCTGCAAGTGACAGAAACTCAATTCATACAATTTAAAAAGAAAAGAAAAGAAAAACAAAGGACGTATGCTTGAAGGATACTGGGTTTTCTCCCAGAGCAATAAACCCACTAAAAGGGCAGGGATGTAGCAGACCCTAGGAACCACTGGAGCCCGGAACTTAATATGGTGTGGATTCTTTCTCTACCTTTTCCCTTCTTCCTGGTGTTAGCTTTTTCCTTCCCCTGCTGCAGACTGCCTATTTCCCCATGGCGGAAAACCTGACAACAGGCATCTTCTAAGCTTTATGCCTTATAGCTTTTGGCCACTGTGGTTCCAAGCTGAAAAATCTAAAAGAAGGCACCTAGCCCAACTTGAAAACGCACACTATCAAATCAAGGCATTCAATTATGACCATTGCAATGGGATTAGATTAGAATTCCATAAAGATTAAGTGGTGGGGAGAGAGAAACAGTTTCTAAAGGAAGTGGGTGGGGCTGAGCAGGCAATGCCACATACACTCATTATGGCCTGGCACCGTGCTGGACACTGGTCAAAGGTGACTGAGGCTTTATACCTGTAAAACCAAGGTGTCATCAACTACTGAAGCACACAAAAATGCTGGCAGCAATATCACCGGGAAGTCTGACGTGGTGCTGTGTTTGGGTGCAGCTGAGTTTGGTGCCTGTCTCCGAGAAGGCAGCCTACAATTTCCTTGTAAAAGGTGTATCCTTGTCTCTCCAGTTCAGAAGTCTGACCTGTCCCTTGGAGCTAGTGATGACAGTGGAGGTAAAGGTGATGGTTAAGGAACTGGTTTGTCAACACTTGGGAACCTGCAGAAGAGGTCACTGTGACACTCTTGGGGGTGAGCATGATCAAGTAGAGTAGATGGAGAGAAAGAAAGAGAGAAAACAGGAGAAGAGTGTTGTGAATGGGGTTAATGTCAAATTAACCCCAAAGCTCACTTCCTCGTAGTTCTGCATGTGTTCCTCCATTGAGGAATGAGAAAGTTAAGCTCTCCTGGAAAATACTAAGAGTGTAAAGCTTTCTGATCTGGGAGTCTCTGATCACAGACTGTCCCTTCTACTCTGTGGCTGTGTCTCCTCAGCCCCGCCCCCCCGACCCCCCACCCCGCCGCCCCAGCAGTGCCTGGTTGGAAAGGGGGTATGAGACTGAATGAGCTATTTCTGTCCTAGCTTTGTTTCCATGACAACTGATCCTCAAGCATTGCATTTAGGCCCTTCTAAGTCACACCTTCCCAAGGAGGACTCTGTAGGTTTGCGGAAGGGATGGAGTTGGCTTCTGGTCACATAGCTGGGCTTTTCAGAGATTCTCCAAAGGGCTGATGTATCTTTTAGAAATATTTCTGTTTTCAATGCTTAAAGTAATAGTAATTCTTTCCTAAATGACTTGAAATCAAAATTCTTCACTTTTCCCTTTAGGCAATGGCCGCAGCCCGCTAACTCCCAAATAGGCCTATAAGAACAGCACGGGCTAGAGTATGCCTGCTCATTTGTCAGTCAAACGGGAAAGTAGGAGGAAGTAATGCATTGGTGACAACTGACTCAGCCAGTCAGCCCAAGTCAGGAATCTTCTCTCTTTTCCCTGAACTAGAGTGACTGTCCAGAACTGGAGCATTTCAGGGGAAGGAGTGTGTTAAGATTTCTTTCAAGTTAAGAGACACATGTGGCAAGCATCACAGAGGAGATGGAAGTGTTCAGGGAGATGAAGCTGATAAACATCCGTATTGTAAGAATGTCAGTGACTGACTCTGAGTTCCTCCTTTAGGCTTGAAGGAAGAAACCATGACTTAACCATTTCCCTGTATCTAGCTAGCATGGTGCCTGGCACTGAGCCGGTACTCAGTAAGTTTTGGTTGATGGACTGATTAAAAGTAATATGTGGTATTTGCAAGCGTATCTCAGGAGCTATGCAGAATCTGGGGCTTCCTAAAAGCACCAAACTTGCTCTCTAGAAGTAAAAGTCATCCTTTTTAAATTTTTAAATTATCACTCATTTAACTCTGATGGATTTTTCTTAATCGTGCTCCATGTTAACTAGGAATTTGATTCCCCAAAACTGGTTCTGAGTGAAATAGAGGGAATTAGTTTTCTCTCTCATCATCCTCTAAAGGAGGAGCAACTCATTCTGAGATCCAGAAACTGAGCTGAGGATAGGAATGCCTGTGGATTCCCAGCAAAACTCGAGTTTGAAATAAAGTGAAATGCCTTGTGGAGTTATCTTCACTGAGGGACCACGAAACCACCACAGAAACGTAGAAACAGAGTCTAGTCAGCATGGAATTCTCTTTGGTTTCCTTTCAATTTGTAACCCCCGTAGACCTTAGATAATTGAAATCTGGAGTTTTTCACAATTAGACCTCTTATTTGTGCTTGAGAATTGCTGAAGTAAACTGGCTTAAAATTGAAAAACAGCAAGGAAAAGGTAAGCAATGAGAATTGACATTTGTTAATGAAGAACAACAACGTAAGATGTTTATATTTTAGTGGCTGAGAGCAGGTCCGCTAGTGGCAGCCTGTCTGGGTCTGTGTCCTGACACTACACCTTCTTGCTGCCATGTGGCTTTGGGCAAGATTGTTGTGAGACTGAAATGTATTATATCAAGAAAAGTGCTCAAAATATGCCTCGTACATAATAAGTGCTCAATAAATATCAACGAATCTTACTATTATGATATTATTTTTAAATGCTTTGTAAGCCACAATTTTAATCAGGCTATCCTCCTGCTTAAAATACTTGAATGGTTTCTTGTTTTCCCCCTAAACTGCAAGTTCTTGAGCATGGCCAACAGATTATTCCAGTGCTGGCCTCTACCTACTCATCCCCTGCCTCTCCTCTCTGATCAAATCCTAAGCTCTGTTCTTAGGATTTGAGTTCTTTGATATGCCTTGTCCTCTTATGTCTCTACACATGTTCTCTTTCCTCTGCTTGAAACACCATCTCCCTACTGCTCACCTGGCTAATAGCTATTTGTCCTTAAACTAGCCTAGATATCTCCTCTTCCAGGAAGCTCCCTCTAACTTAACTAGTTTGGCTTAAGGACCCCTCCCACAAGCTCTTCAATCCCCTTGTTCTACTGCTTTGCATTCCCTAACATACTCTGCTCACATCTTTCCTTCTCTTTCTCTCCCATGTGCTCCTTTGTGGAAGGAAATGACATCTTGTTGTCCAGTGTATCCTCAGCATGTATCACAGAGCAGGTGTTCCAAAAAATGCTTGGTCTCTTAAGAATAGAGGAGGCTTACAAATGAAATCTTCTAGAAAAATCAGCAAAGGTAAAGAACTGAAGCCCACAAGAAAGAGAAATAGAGAAAATCTGTAATTCCCTCACGTCTCAACCCACTCCTGCACCCTCACATTTGCAGGCCTGGGATTTGCTCCTTTGCTGTCTTCCGTTCTCAAGTTGCCCTGAAGAGAAGGCCAGGAGTTACATTCTCTGATGACCCATGCCTTTGAGGGCCACCTGATCCTGCTTTATTTCCTGTTGTGCAACCAAAACAGGCTGTGCACGGGAATTAGGGGGGTTACAAATTGAAAGGAAAGCAAAGAGAATTCCATGCTGACTGGACTCTGTTTCCACCTTTCTGTGGTGGTTTCATGGTCCCTTAGTGAAGATAACTCTGCAAGGCATTTCACTTTATTTTCTTGATGCTCAATGGAAAATCCGAGCAACCACGGTTTCAGATCCTTCTAAGCTGATTATGGTTCTTAGAGGTAAGGGAACCAAGGCTTTCCATAATCTAGACAATGCAGAGCTTGTCTTTTGGACTACCATCACTGGATAAATACTAATCAACTGCTTTTCTCTTTTCTAAGAATCCTAGAGGGCCACAGTTAATCCTTTAAAGGCTCCTGTGGGTGGAAACACCATTCTGTTACACATTGATTAGGAAAGTGATAGCTCAAGGTCATTCAGCAGTTAAGCGGCAGAACTAGGTGGTACTGGGGTCATATAACGCAAGTCAGTCTCCTTTTCCCTTTGGCATTTTTAATTCTGGACACAGAGCTACAGAATTAAAACCAGAGCAGGGGGCAGGCTAATGAGAAAATTATATATTTGAACAAGATTTAAAAATAAATAAATGATAAATAGAATTTATGGAATCCCTATGAACCTATTCCCAGCAATCTGGAAAGCATTAGCAAAAGCAAATACCCCAAGTTATCCCAGGGAATTACCCTACTATATTCATTTCTTTGGCATGAAAAAACCCCCAAGGATCCAGAGTAAGGGTTAGAAGAGAAAGAGGAAGAAAAATATTTCTAAAGAATCAGGGATTTGATTTTTCTGCCATTTAGTAAAGATTTTATTTTGAGATGAATTGGTTACAAGCTTCTGAAATCTTTTTCTTAGGATGTTTGATCATGGAAAGTGGAAGAGACTTCAGACTATTTCAATCTCAAGTGTGAATAGATCCAAAGCTTTTCACCTGTCTCTGAAGTAGACAGGAAAATAGTCAGGGAGCTTCTCCAAGTTAATGAAGTCTCTTCTGGCCCAGAGATCATATATCACCTATCATTATGGCTCTTATTCTAGTAATTCTAGTATAAGGTCTGTCATTTAGCAGATGCGCAACAAATTTTGCTGAAAAAAATTGTGAATGCATAGCATGTTTGGTGAAGGGATAGTGGTCTCTTATTTTCAGTTCTCAAAGAAAGAAAAGCCCTGATTTATAGCATTTGCCAATTACTGTGGTGTAAATACTCCCAGCCAGGCCACTTTCAAGTTACCCATGGCTTAACAACAAGCTCACAAAGTTTCTAGAAATTTAGCCATTGGCTCTCGTGATGGTCAGGAGTCAATCCAGCACACCCATGCTTGTGGCAGTACATTCTTGGCTCCCCATGTATACAAAGGCAGAGCAGTACTGAATGTTTTCAGTATATTTAGCCTTCAGAAGGAAAAGGGGGTTCTAGATAAAGCCAGAGGTAGCTTGGGAACAGAAATTCTGCAGCATGATGAGGCCTCCCACGTAGAAAAGCACATCAGTCGTGTCCTGGGGGGACTGCCAAGGACCAGAATAATTTTATGTCTTTAGCTTAGTGTGAAACATTGAAGAAGTGCATGTCCAACACGCCTCTGCATTCTGCATGCCTCTTCCTCTAAGCAAAGAAGAAAAAAACCCTTGGAATTCCCAAACCCTCTTTAATAGAGCTGAGGTTTGTGTGAACAATTAAAAAACACTAATCCAGCTCTGAGTGTACTCAGATCACAGTTACCAATGTAAGATGTCTTTGTAATGTGGATTAGACCAAAGAGGGTTATTTCTAATTATCGAAACCAGGAATATTTTCTGTGTGTGATTGGCAATAAGCATTCTTCATCGCAATAAGTAGATCATTATTTCCATTCCCTCACAATTTACATCATTCATATAGTTTTTGTTCAAAGTTTCTCCATTTGTCGTGCTGCTGAATTAACAGGGTTTCCCGCTCTTGCGTGCTTAGGATGAGTGCTTGGTGACAGGTGTTTCTCAGAAACACATGTATGTAGCCAGTATGACTTCTTTCAGCCAATTCATCCTCTCCACTATATGCTCTGGACAGAGCCGTAGCCTGACACAGGGGTTCTGATTGTGGATCTCAGGAAAGTAGCTGGGACCAGGTCCCACCTGAAGCACATGTCCCTCCTCCCCAGTTCTGCCCTGTCCAGGAGGTGGGAGCCTTGAGTAGAGCCCGGGAAGGTGAGAGCCAGACCGGCAGGGCTTTCTTTCAAAACACACACTTCCCCCACCACCCAAACGGGCATTATGTAAAAGACGAGCCCCAGCCTGCACTTCTATTCACAGATTTAGTTAAACATCACTCACCGCAATCTTTTTACTTGTCCCTTGATCCTACTCTTGGTCTTTATCACATTCAGTCTGCTATTATTCTCTTCCTCCTTTCCTAAGATCGTTCTTTGGAATTACCCTGTGCGTTTGGGTCGGCTCCACTCAGTTTAGCATAAGAGATAGCACAGAATCTGAGAAGTCAAGTGGTCTGGGTTTGTGCCTTGACCCCTTCACTTGCTGGCGGTGTGACCTTGGGAAAGTGACTTGACCTCTTTAAGCCTCAGCTTCCCCATACGCAAAACCAGGTCACTACAAGTCCCTATTTTATGAGTGTCGTGAGGTGAAAATGAGGACATACATGCCAAATTCCCAGCAAATATCTCGGTGGTAGACACGTAAACAGGTTAGCTCTTGTGAACATTACTTCCGTCCTTGTTATTATTGTTGTCATCAGTGGAAGTGATGTTTCCATGGCACAACACTGCCCCAAGTGCCTTGGGGGAGGCCCACACTGCAGCCCCAGAGGTTCCCATGGCCAAGGTCCCTGAGCGAAGTCTTTTTTATTTATTTATTTATTTATTTAGGGCTGCATTGGGTCTTTGTTGCTGTGCGCAGGCTTTCTCTAGTTGCAGCAAGCGGGGGCTACTCTTTGTTGCAGTGCGCGGGCTTCTCACTGTGGTGGCTTCTCGTTGTGGAGCACGGTCTCTAGGCGTGCGGGCTCAGTAGCTGTGGCTCGCGGGCTCTAGAGCTCAGGCTCAGTAGTTGTGGTGCACGGGCTTAGTTGCTTCACAGCATGTGGGATCTTCCCAGACCAGGGCTTGAACCCGTGTCCCCTGCATTGGCAGGCGGATTCTTAACCACTGCGCCACCAGGGAAGTCCCCTGAGAGAAGTCTTGATATACGCTTACCGTGCAGAGGTGCTTGTGAAAGTGATGCCAAATCTACCTCCAAGCACAGAGCCTGGTAATAATCTGTCCCTTGACGTGCCCTTCCAGTTTGTCTTGGATAAGAAAATCCTTAATGACTTTTTGATTTTGCTTGCCATGTGCTTTGTTATTGCTGACACAAAATTATGTCTAGAAAACATACATCTTTTCAAAAATTTAATTTGATAAACACTGACTTCTTAACCTTTAAAATGAATAATGACCATTGTAACAATGTCAGGAATGAAATGGTTTTATTGTTTGTTCCCCCTCTAAGAAGCTGAACCAGGGATGGGTAAGATGGCCTCTTATACCACCTGTAATTAAGATCAGTCTGGAGTCCTGCTTGAAAGCCCCACCTTTTTTCACTTCCCTCCATTTATCCTGGGGAAACAGCCAAGCTCCTGAAATAGGACAGATGCTGCCTGGATTTTTCAGGTCTGGAAGCCCTTGAAACTGCAGTTGAACTCATCTGTCAGGATCGGCGGTTTGAGTTTACCTTCAAGGTCAAAAGTACCTTTGAATTTTCCAAGATACATGAAAAGAGATTCCATGTATGCAGTCATGTGCCACCCTATATGTCAGGGAATGAAACCATGCCTTCTAGATACTCCAACAATAGACTTTACAAGAGTCTGAGAAACCTGGAGAAGGCAGGAGATGGCCAGGAATAAAGGCAAAGAGGAGCACTTGGGCTTTTCCAATGAGCAGGAAAGGTCACTGCCCAGGGTCGGCAGTGTTAGGACTCCCAGCATTTCCTGACAGCACTGTGACCATTGCGTTCCACTCTACCCGAAGCCTGTCTCCACCCTCCCCCCCCAAACCCCTTCCTCTAATTCTTGGCCTCCTCCCCACCAGCCTGCCGTCCTGTTCCAATCTTCAATTTCAAAATGGCGGTGGTGGGGGGAGCTACATTTGACAAAAAGGTTCCTACAAGCTTTGCACAGGGGTCTATATTCCATTTCCCTCAGAGAGTTCTTTTGTCACATATTGGAACCTGCCTGTTGCTATAAGGGGGGCTCAGAGCCCATCCAATACTTCCACTGTCAAGTCACAAGTCCTCAGCCCTGTCCTTGAGCAGTGAATTTGTATTTTACAAATTCAAATTCAATTTTCTGAAGAACTTTATGTATTATGACCAGCAAATCTAAGAGATGGAAGGTCATCAGAGGTCATCTTGCCCAATGCCAGAAGCCACAGCCCATTTACAGTGTTCCTCAAAGAGTGGTCTGGCCTTTGATTAAATACCAGATGACAGAGGTTGTCTCTTCAGAAGAAAAAGGAATGTCTGAGAAACAGGGATGGGAAGGGGACTAACCTTTCATAATATATTTTTTTGTTCCTTTTAAATTTCATCCTGTTGCATTGGTTGCCTATTCAAAAACAGTGAACTAGGTATTTTGAAAATACCTTTAGTGTGATGAAACCCATTACACCACAAAGCAGATAGATCATTCCATTTCAGATGGCTGGCATTGGCAGACAGTAGTTTCTCCTGCTGAGCTGAAATTAGTCTTTGTGTCGCTTCTACTTTTCTACCCATCCCTCTTAGTGAGTCGTACAGAACCCGCCAACCCCTCTTTAGCATCAAAAATAAAAAAGTCAAATATATGAAGACAATCATTCTACTTTCTTTTAGTCATTTCTTCTTGAAGGACAGAAAGGTCACCCACTTTGCTACATCAGATCTCTCAGCTAGAAGCACTGGAGGAAAAAAAAACGAATTTTAGTATTTATGGGGAAAAAAAAAAAGAAATTGGTCCAGGGATGAGTTTCCCTCGTGCTGTTTTGTTGAATCTGGCCTCCACTGCTCACTGAAGGGTAAGGATTGGTAGAGCCAAATTTTACTCCAAAATAAAGAGGTAGCTCTGGCCTTACCTTTGCAGCCTGAGGGGAGGGAAAGAGAGGCTCCCTTTGACAGTGGACATTTCCTACGAGCCTCAGAAAAGTTTCGTGAGCTTCTGTAATAGATTGCAAAGGCTTTGGGGGCAAGGGAATGCCCATTTCCACAACACAGAAGTTTTGCACAGGATTTCATCCAGAAGTTTATAAAGCCAATAAAATCGGGACTAAATTTAAGCGCACTGTTCTTGGATTGGAAAGACAATGGATAAACATGGAGCTTTGTACCCAATGCCTTTCTTTTTTTTTTTTAATTAATTAATTTATTTATTTTTGGCTGTGTTGGGTCTTCGTTTCTGTGCGAGGGCTTTCTCTAGTTGCGGCAAGCTGGGGCCACTCTTCATCGCAGTGCGCGGGCCTCTCTCACTGTCGCGGCTTCTCTTGTTGTGGAGCACAGGCTCCAGACGCGCAGGCTCAGTAGTTGTGGCTCACGGGCCCAGTTGCTCCGTGGCATGCGGGATCTTCCCGGACCAGGGCTCGAACCCGTGTCCCCTGAACTGGCAGGCAGATTCTCAACCACTGCGCTACCAGGGAAGCCCCCTTTCTCGATTTTTATTATCATTTCAACAAGTATTGTCTCCCCTCCCCGCTCCATCCCAAGTCCCCAGAACTGTGCTAAAATACAAAGGAAGCACCAGGATATGTACCCTGCCCTCCAAGAGCATATATTCATCCTGAGAAGGCTATATGCACACAAAAGCAATAAAGTAAGAATACAAGACCGATTAGACTTGGCTAGAGAGTAACTAGTCACGGGGGCAGCATTCAGCCCATGGAGTCTTTTTGTAGCAGGTGCACACACAGGAACCCCCTCACAGATTATATGCCTTCCCAGACCTGAATATTGTCCTCATTTCCTCTCTTCTACAGAAAAAGGACCCTACTGACCTATTAGGGAATGACCTTTGACATATCTGTCCAGTTGCGAAAGAGGTACCCCCCCACCTACCCAAATACCTTTTCATCCTGGTTTCCCTTATGGCTAAGGTACACATTGGGGATCTACTGACTGGAGTAGAAGAGAAAGTCTGCAATTATGAGGTTTGAGGAGTAGTCAGAGAGGTTTGTCTGCCAGAGGGATATCTTTAAGGCTCAGATTCAGGCCAGAATAATGTTCACCCCTATGAGATGGCAAATCCTATAATGTCTCCCTTAGCCCACCTGTGGCACTCCTGAGCCCCTCAACAGCATGGTAAAGCCTGTCCGGAAAGCTGGTCTTCCAGAGCCTTGGCTTACCTTAGCAGCACTGTAAACACAGGAGGAGCTAGGTATCTAGAAAGGCATGAAACTGGACAGTAAGTGCTTCTGTTTAAGCCCGTGTTCTTTCGTCTCAGTGCAGGCACTCGTTCATCTGTCTACTCTGGCCCGGTTCACAACACGCTGGCAGCATCTCTCTTTGCCCAGCTCAATCAATTCAGCCCGGCTTTAAGCTGGAGCACGTCAAATGTGTTCTCACCCCAGTGTTTACCACTAACCAAGCTGAACGACTCAGCAAGTGTTTCCTGCCTTTTATTGTTCTCTTTGAGGGTAGGAGTCAGGCCTTCCCCTTGTGGAAGGCCCACAGCAGGCACTGAGCCTGGCGAGGAGAGGGTGGGCATGCCCAAAACACCACTCAGTGAATATTCAGTGATTACCCCCCATCAGCCTGGTGCTGTGCTTGGCACTGGGAGATCAGGGATGAATGAGATGCTTCTGCCTTCACGTTGAGAGAGGGAAGCAGACAAGCTAGCAAGCCACGCATGGTACAGAGAACCGCGATGAGAACCGGGGCCGGGAGTGCACTGAGATGGGCACCGAATCCAGCCTTGGTGAGCAGAGGGGCTGGGGAAGGGAGTCTAGGAAGCGTCGAGGGGAGTCACGCCCCACCTGTCGAGTAGGCGCTAGGTGACCCAAAGACAGGGCCGGGTGTGCACACAGAGAGGAGGTTCAGGAGCCAGTGGAGCTGCTGGGAGGTGAGAGAGCATAGGTTAGAACTGAATGATGGATCCTTGCATCTCAGAATAGTTTCTTATAGCTGGAAAGTTCTGAAGGTTTAATCATCCGCTTTTCACTCAGTTTAGTGATGGTGATTGATACCAATTCATATTCATGTTCAGCCTAGGTTTAACAAAAGCCCTCTGTCCTGATCTGTGAAAGGACAGCTTAAAAAGTGTGGAGGTCAGGAAAAGCAAAGGCCCAGTCTCTAACCCCGCCCCTCCAGCTCTGGTAGAAAAACAAAGGCCACTAGCAAGTGTCTGTCCTGCTGGAATGTGCTGGCGCAGCTCAGGGTTTGGGGAGCTCTTTCTCCTCTCTCTTTCTCTCCTCTTTTGGTCTGGTGAGCTTGAAAACAGTCTGCATTCTCAGAGCTGCCCCATCAGGTCTCATACACGACTCCCTGCTTGATCAGGCGCACACACCCGACAGCTTCCCGCACACATCCTCTTGCAGCCCTCCCCATGCCCACCTCCCCACCACGCATGCCCTGGGGCCCTCAGAACCGTGACCGCTCTCCAGAGACAGAAGGTCTGCAAGAGGGCAGCCCGATCTCCTGTGGGAGGACCTAAGCACGGGAGGAGATGTGCATGTGATTTGTAGGTCTTTTCCTTAGGACCCAGGAGGAAGTGGGATGGGTCATCCTCTTAGGCAAATCCTTAAAAATCTCAAGAGAAGGAAAAGGACCTTCAAATCTTTGTTTCCACATTGCAAGTAATTAACATTCTTAGATCTTCAAATGAAAGTTTGACGTGGATTATCTCACTCAATCCAAATGATAATCTTACGAGGTGTTTGCTATTATTATCTCTCCCTGTGCCTGTGTCCTCATTAGGGATATAATGGCACCTACCTCATAGTCTTGGAAGAATTTAGCACACAAATAATAAAGACATTAGAGCTGTGCCAGCTCTCAGAAAATGTATTTATTATTGTGAGGAATCTGGGGCACAGAGGCTAAGTACTTTGGCCAGGATCACGCAGCTGACAAAATGAGGCCAAGATTCAAATCCAGCCAGCCTGGCCCCCGAGCCTGACCTCCTAATGGCAGCACTATCCACCCAGTGGCTCTGCTCCAAAGAAGGATTAAGGATGACAAGGAACCCGTGACTCTGGGTTTTGCTAGAGAGAAGCTGGAAAACCCCCTTGGCTGGGTAAATCAGTGGTTCTCAGAATCTGCTCCCAAGTGGCATCCTCAGCATTTCCTAGGGACTTGTTAGAGATGCATGCTCTCAGGCCCCACCCCAGCTACTGAATCTGAAGCTCTGGGGTGAGACCAGCATGCTCTGCTTTCAGGAGCTCTCCCGGTGACTCCGCGGCATACTAGAACCCCAGAAGCACCGGTGTAGACTCTCAACTCTCAGTTATCTCATACGTAATGTGCTCTTAGGCTCCACAGATGAACGTGGCTCTCAACCACATTATGATGAACTGTCCCTCACCCAACTCCAGGCGGAGGTTTAGAAAAGGCTTAGCTGAGAGCTGGCCACAGAGGGCTCATGGAAGCCCCAGCTGCCCTCGGTCTTTTGTCAGAGAGCAGATGGCAGTGGGACTTTCTCACCTTCTCTGATATTCCCTCCAGCAGTTAAAGAAACAATCCTCTGAAGAAACAGACCTCTAAAAATGTGGATTAATGTGGCCTCATGGCCACAGCACATGGAGGCCTCAGTTTTGGGAAACACTAGGTCTCGCAGTGGAGAAAACAGATTTGGTACCCAGGTTTTGGTGGTGGTTATTGATTTCCCCCCAAAATTGACTGAAAGTAGAATTTAAGGGCCAGAAAGGCTAAAAAGTGACCAAATGAATTCTTCCCCTTGGGGAGTGTATCTATGGGGCGTAGGGGTGGGCAGAGGTATAACCAAGCTCTAGGCTCTATAGCATTAAAATCTGGGTGAGAGTTCATAAAATTTACAAAAGTAGCCCAATTTCCCCAAGGACCAGGGCAGGAGAAGGGTTGGCCCATGGGTGGGCATGGGGATCAGGCTTCGTCACATTCTTTAGCAACTTCACATTCTTGAATGTCTTCTACCTGGCTTAGTCTGCAGCAGCAACTTCTAGAGGGCTGTAAGAAGCATTATGGTGATGACTTAATCCTGTCCTTTTCGAACATGTACCCTGAGGCAGGCACTATTCATTTTGCATGTGTTAACTCTTTTAATTCTCATAAGTCTTGAAATAGGTATCATTTTTTCATCCTCCTATTACAGATGGATTTAAAATACTGAAGCACAGAGATATAAAGTAATTTACCTAGGGACAAACAGCTACCCAGCGGTGGAGTTCAGGTTAGAACCCAGGCATTGTTGGAACAGAGCAGGCCCTACGATGTGATTCCTCCTCTTCAGGAGAGTTTGTGCCCATGCCGGGGGAAAAGGAAAAGAAGGGGAGTGGGGAGGAGAGCAGGTCAGAAACACGAGGCCCTCAGCTGATCCCTGAGCCAGATTCCCTCCCTGACACTGCCTCAGCCAGCCACTGCCACATCAGTCCTCCGGCCTGGAGTATGACACCCACACCCCGTTCATCAGAGTCAGGTGGCAATGACACATGCAGTCCTTTGCCAGGGAGCATCCCGAGACAGGTATCAAAGTCCACCTCCAGCGCTGGACTACACCTACCCCGACTGAGACCAGAGCTCAGGAGGGCACCCGGCAGAGCTGCCCTGGCCCTGGGGAGTTTTGCTCAGGCCCTGCCTGCCTCTCTGCTCAATAGGGAATGGGCTCCGCGCAGGATGTCCTGGCCTAAGGGAAGGGCCTGTCACTCCATGGCATCTGTTTCAGCTGAGGAAGCCGGGCTGACAGATGTCGCCAGGTGTTCCCTCACCTGCCCACCCTTCCTAGAAGACAGTAGGAGGTTTCTCACTGTGAGTCTTTCTTCCTGGGCATTTTCAGAGGGAGGGAGGACTGCCTTCAGGTTTTCTCTGGGGGAAAGGAATTCAAAGCCAGCAGGCCTCTCCCTGGGGGACTGCAGCCACATGCCAAGGCTCCCAGGAAACAGCCAGCTCACCTGATCCGACAAGTGACCTCTCCTGACAAGTGGCCAATCGAGTTCCAAAACAACAGTGCCACTGACTAAGAGCAATTTGCCTCTTTTTAAGGAACACAAGGTGTTTTTGACAGGTGGGGGCAGATCCCCTTTGCTCTTCAGACGCAGGAACACGGAGGACTCTCAAGCCTACTCCACAGAGCAGGATATTTGGATCACCCCTTCACAGAGGGGCTGACACATTAAACGACCCTGCTGACGCGTGAGGGGATTGGTAGCTTGAGGTGGGCGCAGACCCGTGACACTGCTGACGCTGTCTGAACACAGGAATGCCTACCATGGATCCACTCCGTCGCTGGGCAATGAGTGCTCGGACTTGTAACTCCTGGCCTCTGAACAGTGCATGTTTTGTTTCCTTGTTTGAAGCCAATTTTAAACTTAAATGTATGTAGGGGAAAAAAATCATGTTTTTGCTATTGGACAGTATAAAAATACTGGCAAGGATACAAGGAGCCCTTGTCACCTGGACCAGGATCTGAGGAAATGCTCCTTACCCAGAAGAGGACTCTGGAACAAACTGTTCCTTTCACCAGGACTGGCACAGCCCCCAGTGAGAGCTGAGGGAACAGATGAATAAAACCTGAGCGCTGGAAGAGCCAGTGGGGCCTCCCAAAGTCGTCAAGCCCCACCAGGGTCCTCATCCTCCTACCTAAACCATTCTGGATCATTTAGCCTAAAATCCATCAGTCCTTAAACATCTTCTCCCACCTCCTCAGGGAAGATGTCTTCCTCCGTCCCCAGTTCCCAGAAGTTTCTGCCTTTCATTTTTGAGAGCTTGCTTTTCACCTGATGTTGAAGACCATCCATTCGAGAAGCAGGCTGGCAGGCTTCCCTCCACAGTCCGTCTGTGAGCCCAGGGATCCCTGAGCCTACATTGGAAGCACCCCACGTTAACCCTGAAACTGCTGGTGGACTCATTCACTGAGCAAATCTTTAGGGAGCACCTTCTACACACCAGGCCTGATCTAGGCCCTAGAGAAATACCAATGAACCAGACCCTTATCCCTGCTCTCACAGAGCCTACATCTATTGGCTTGGCCAAAAATTCGTTTGGGTTTTCCGTAACATCTTATGAACTTTTTGGCCAATCGAGTAGTACATATAAATAAATAAAACACAAATTTTAAATATGGTATATTGGGAAGTGATGATTGCTGTGGAAAAAAGCACAACGGGGTAGGAAATAACCAAGGAGACTGATAGAGACATGAGGACCCAGGGGGACCCAAATCAGGAGTGAGTCACTGGGTGGGGTTGTCTTTTGGCCTGAATGCCACAGCTCCCTTCACCCCACCTCCTGCACTCTTACCAAGAGCTCCTTCTAATGCCTGCCTCTCTTCTTTTGATCCTTCTGTTCCTACCCTTCCTCCACCACCAAATACCCTGGCTCTTCCTCTATCTTTCAAATTCTCCTGGTTTTCAAGGTCCAGCTCAAGCCCAGCCTTATCGCAGCTCCTCTGAAGTGTACAGATCTGTCCCTTCTCTGAGCTCTGTAAAAACAGTAAGCCATGCAAGTGCTGTTTTTTGTTTTTGTTTTTGTTTTTGGCTGTGTTGGGTCTTTGTTGCTGTGCACCAACTTTCTCTAGTTGTGGCGAGCGGGGGCTACTCTTTGTTGCGGTGCGCGTGCTTCTCATAGCGGTGGCTTCTCTAGGTGCACGGACTTCAGTAGTTGTGGCACGCGGGCTCAGTTGTTGTGGCTCGCGGGCTCCAGAGCGCAGGCTCAGTAGTTGTGGCTCACAGGCTTAGTTGCTCCGAGGCATGTGCGATCTTCCCAGACCAGGGATCAAACTCTTGTCCCCTGCATTGGTAGGCGGATTCTTAACCAATGCGCCACCAGGGAAGTCCCAAGTGCTACTTGATCTTATCTTGTCTTCTGTAAGTGTCTCTTCAGTAGCATTCTCAACTTGTGCAAAGCTATAAAAGAAGGAGGCTGAGCTCTCAGCCTACGGCCTTGAATATAGGATGCCTTCAGTCATCATACTAAGTGGCTTCAGTGCAGTTTGCTAGGAGAGGACTTCTCTCTCCCTTCCAGGAAGCCGCAGCTTTTTCTCCTCAAGCCTTAACCACTCCCCCAAGCTCTCTCAGCAGAATCTCCATCTGATATGAACTTGCTCAGTTTTCCCTCTCCTCAAAATGTAATTTATACTTTCATCATCTTCTTCTTTAAGAAGAATTAGTGCTGACTTTGTTCAAGACTAACAGTTTCATCTACACTTTCCCACCATGGCTGCTCATGACTCCGGCATCTTGTTCTTTTCATTATCCAGAAATTCCTGTTCATTCTCTTAAAGGACTGGCTCCTTCTTAGCATCCCAGCGAGTTGAAGTCTTCCCCGTTAAAAATAAGAAAAAATCCTGATACTTCTTCCTCAAGCTACTACCAACTCATTCCACAGGGAAAAGTGACTTAGAACATGGACTCTTGAAAAAGATTGCCTATAGTTTAAATAATACAGTTCTATTGTTGCTAACTGTGGGTTTGGGCAACTTACTTAACCATTCCATGCCTCAGTCCTCAGGGGATAATCATAATAACAACTATCTCATCATGCAGAGCTGACAATGAAATAAATTAATTGTCAACCACTTAGAACAATGTCTGATACATTATAAATGCTATGCAATTGTTAATTAAAATATATAATTGTTAAGCATTAGCTATTACTACTTCTTTCATTTCTTTGGTCTTATTTCTTCCTAAAGCTACCATCCAATCTCTCTATTGCCTTTTATCACCAAATTTCTCAAAAAGATGGCTTACGTTGCAGATTCTCCACTAATTGCCTCCTTTTCCTCATGTCTTTCATTCCTCTACCCACTCCCATACTGAAACCACCCTCTTCAAAGACGCCAATGGCCTCTTAGGCTGCGAATCCAAAGTCTCTTTCCCTTCCATTTGCCTTCTAATATCTGACTTAGAATCTCTTCCTCCCTTTGGAGAAGGCACTCCAGCTTCCCCTCAGCCATCACCTCTCCATACACTCCAGCCCTTAACGCAGGCCTTCCCAAAGGTTCTTGGCCTCTTGTGCTACCCTCCCTCCCTGGTGATGTAATCTGCACTGCTGTCTTCAGTTACTGCCTACATGCCATTGCCTCTTACACCTGTTAGGCCTGACATTTCCCCCTGGGCACCAGCTCAAAAGCCTGACTGGCCAGACAGATAGATAACCTATCAAATATTCAGTTACAACATGTAAACCTTCTCCCTCTCATGTGTTGCTGCAAGTCTTTGTTTTGATATTTAGCCTCAAAAGCTTGAAATCTTAGAGTCTTTGTTGTTCTCTACCCCTACATGCCTTTGCATTTTACAAATCAGTTGTCACCTCCCTTAGCTCAGTTGCTCCCCACAATGACCCTAAGAGCACTATTTGATTAGTGATTTAGTAAGTCTTAATTTAGATGAGTCTTCTTTTCCCAGACTGACAAAATGAGCATATTTGCCAATTCTTTTAAGAAAGGCTGCTATGACTCTGATTTACAAAGGAAGAAAATGAGGCTCATGAAGGTTAGGTAACTTGTTCAAGGTGTTGGAAGGGTCAGGTACAATAGTATGTGTAATGGAAGCTTCATGGACCATAAAACATCATGTAAATACAAGGGTTTCATAATTACTAATAAAATATTAAATTACTCCTGATACAGCAAATTTGGTAAATGTCATAAGAGAAGTACTAGGTGTACAGAACTACAGAGGGGAGGGAGATCCATTTAGTTTGGGGTAATAAGGATCTTAGAAAAAGATCTGTCAAAATCAAGTGAAGAACATATGGGTTAGATTTCAGTTTGATTATCTTCTAAATGACCAGAGGTGAAGTCTAGCAGTTGCCAACCTAATTAGGCCTGAATGGGATGCATTCAGAGACTTTGTCCCTTTCTCCCCAATCTTCCAAGTACTACACTGTCACTAATGATGACCCCCCATTATTTAAATGATTGAGACAGTCTTAACTTGCAATACTCCTTTCCTCAGGCTGGCAAAATGGACAATTTGCCAATTCTTTTAAAGGACTCTTGTGAGGATTAGTGAGATTATGCTTGTACAGGGCTTGAGTTCCTACGAAGTAGAATGCTGAACAAATACTGAACATAGTCATTATTTAACCCAACTGACATTTCTTTTTGTTTTTGTATTTTTGTTTTTGTTTTTTATTTTTTTGTGGTACGCGGGCCTCTCACTGTTGTGGCCTCTCCTGTTGCGGAGCGCAGGCTCCTGACGCGCAGGCTCAGCAGCCATGACTCACGGGCCCAGCTGCTCCGCGGCATGTGGGATCTTCCCGGACCGGGGCACGAACCCGTGTCCCCTGCATCGGCAGGTGGACTCTCAACCACTGTGCCACCAGGGAAGCCCGACATTTCTTTTAATAGTTACTCATGAATAGTGATATCTTGAGAACTAGGCCTGAAACTGGACCAGCTATGAGCTGTCTAGCCACAAAAATCAGGGGATGCCCCTTTACCTAAAAAGGTAGTCACAGAATGAGATATTGCCAGTCTGCTCTGACAGCTGTAAATAACATATATCACATTTATGTTCAGATCACTAAGAGGTCCTGTTCCTGGTGGGCTGGGGAGAGGCCACTTTCTCTGCCTGAGTGGTCATCAGATGGTGTTCAGTCAGTGCCCCAGCCTGGGCCACTTTGTCCCAAGATGGGGGACAAAAGAACTAGAAAGAATAGAGCCAATCCCAGCTTACCAACAACTTCACAATCTGTTGAAGATGTAAGAAAGCTTTGTTTCACAAATTGCAGTGCCTGAATTAAAAAGTGAGGAGAAGGGCTTCCTTGGTGACACAGTGGTTGAGAGTCCGCCTGCCGATGCAGAGGACACGGGTTCGTGCCCCGGTCCGGGAAGATCCCACATGCCGCGGAGCAGCTGGGCCCGTGAGCCATGGCCGCTGAGCCTGCGCATCCAGAGCCTGTGCTCCGCAGTGGGAGAGGCCACAACAGTGAGAGGCCCGCGTATCGCAAAAAAAAAAGTGAGAAGAGACCTCTCCTAGGTCCCAAAATCTTCCCTGTGGTTTGCAGTGGATGTAAAGGACAGGGAGTGGAGGAAGAGAACTGAGTCACTAGCCAGGGAATAATTCATTTAAATCTCTGGGTTTTGGGCTGTAAGTATTCACTGGTGCTGGCAGCTTTTCTCAAGGTTCTCCTGTTACCTACTTTCTTGAGCACCCCACCCCTGAGGAACACTAACCTGGAACGACAGTATCAAAAGAAACTCCTAAAGCTTAGTCCATAGCAGGACAGCTAGATGGTGGGAGGGCCAGCTGGAGAGGGCCTCATCTCTACAGCCAAAGGGGGTGTGGGGAAAGAACCTACCACAAAGTACAGTTGCAAAGTGACATGCTTAACTAGAATTTTTTACTACTTGCTTCCAGTTGAAAAGGAAAACCTAGCCTATGATGTCAAAAGTATTGTCACTCACACAATTATGTAGGCAGCATAATTGACTGACAACCTCACTGCTCCTCTGGACCTTCCACCGCGCTCCTGCTGAGGCCACACTTCCTACGGGCTGCTCCCAGCCACTGACAAAGCACACAGGGCATAATGAGGCAGGCCCTTTCCTGCAAGACTCTTCCAGTAGGTGACTTTGGCTCAGGGACATCCTATCAGGTTGGCCAAACCCTTCCTATAACTGTGCTGTAGTCCATGATTCTTCCTACCCATTTCCCCTTCCTTCCGCCTCCCCTTCACAGTTACCAGAGCTGCATCATGGTCTGAAAGCTCTTCCCAGCTTCTCTTCCTTCCCCCTTTAACCTTCACAGGCACCGACCCTGTGAATCTCCTTCACATCTAATCCTCTCTTGGCTCTGTTAAGAGGACCTGAATTAGCACAATCATTAACAATAATATATCTATTGCATTCTCTGTGGAGGGTACTCTACCAAGACTGAGGGATGGAGGAAGCATACAAAGAGATACAGGCCACAGTCCCTACTCTCAGGGAGCCTTTCACTGAATAAGTATCCCACAGATAACAATGGTGAACAGTAAAAAGAAGTATATGCTTCTAACACAATACTGCAATCACCTATTTACATGACTGTTTCCCTTTCTATATCTCAGTGGGACCAGTGCTTTTTAAACTGTAAGTCAAGACTTATTAGGGGGCTATAAAATCATAACAGCAGGTCACAACCAGCATCATTTAAAACAAAATAGAAGATACAGAAGGCAGCATACATAATAAATATTATATTGTGAAACTCTTGTGTCTATATGTGTGTAATGGGCTGTGATGTAAAATATATTTCTTACTGGAACACCATTAAGAAATTTTGGAAGTGAGTGAGCTGGACCATAAGCTTCCTGAGGACAAGGACAGTGTCCTTACTCAGGGCTACAGTCCCAGGGTCCAGGCACTCAATATTATATGTAGGCATTCAATAAATATTTGTTGACTGTGTGTGCTTTTGATGGTTAACTTTAGATGTCAGCTTGACAGGGCTTAGTGGTGCCCAGATAGCTGGTAAAACATTATTTCTGGATGTGTCTGTGAGGGTGTTTCTGGAAGGGATTAGCATTTGAATCAGTAAAGCTGAGTAAAGAAGATCACCCTCACCAATGCAAGTGGGCACCATCCCATCCCTTGAGGGTTTGAATAGAATAAAAAGGATGAGGAAGGGTGAATTTGATTTCTCATTGAGCTAGAACATCCATTTTCTCCTACCTTCAGACTTCGGTGCTCTGGCTCTCAGGCCTTTGGACTTGGACTTGGAATTATACCATTGGCTCCCTTGGTTCACAGGCCTTTGGCTGTGACTGCACCCCTTGCTTTCCTGGGCATCCAACTGGCAGACGATAGATTGTGGGACTTCTCAGCCTCTATAATCACATGAGCCAATCCCTTATAATAAATCTCTTTTAAAATATCTCTGTATATCTCCTATTGGTTCTATTTCTCTGGAGAAGCCTGCCTAATACAGTGCTGAATAAGACAAAGAGAGTCACTTCACAGAGGAGAGGAAACCTGAGTTAGACGTTGAAAAAAAGGACTGGATTTAGAAAACTGGAGAGGAAAAGCAAGAATAGGCAGGGGGCATGATATGAGCAGAGAATCAAAGGTTAATATGCTCATAATATACTGGGGAGATTGAGTAGAGCAGTTATTTTGGCTTAATGCCCATTAGTGTGGAAAGAAAGAAGGGAGGAAAAAGAAGTTGGCCTGAAATGTATGTCAAAATGGCCAACACAGTTCTCCAAGCATGTGTTTTTGCAATGGTAAGGTGATAAAGTAATCATGATAATGACAAAATCATACCCAGAACTTATACAAGGCATCTTTCAAAGGTCTCAAAGCATGTTACCATGCTGCATTATTCATCTTCTTGATAATTCTGTGAGACAGGTTCAGGGAATTTATCAATCATCTCTATTATACGCATAAGGAAACGCGGATAGAGGCAGGTAGTGTCTTAATTCCACATCCCTATAGTGAGCAGGCTGGCGTTCATTGAAATGCAGTCGCCCCATTTCAGCTACCTTTCCTAGGGCCAGTCTCCGTTGTTAATGTGTGTCCCAATTCCCATTCTGTGTAAGTCTGTAGATGTTTATCTCTTCCAGGCAACTAACTGGACTTAAAGCCACTTCTCCACCTTGTCCCTTGGAAAGGTGGACTGGTTACATCTTCTCTTTTAGTGGGATACAGATATTTCTCACTGACACCTAAAATGAAATCTTTGTGTCTAAAGCTAATAGAGCCAAATGACACATGGGTTTTAAAGTGAATTTCCAGTCTAATATACATTCATTCTGTTTGTCTACTGGAGTCTTCTGCCTTTGAATTCCATCAAGTTCTCTCTCTTTAGGCTGTTCCTTTGCCCCTCTCCCCACTTTTACCACTGATAAGACATGATACATAATCTCAGACACTGATTACCAAATCTAGTGAAAAAATTGAATGGTCCACAAACCTCCTCAGCCTCCAGTTACTGCCTTTTATTCTTCATGGCCCACAGTAACTGATTGGATCTCCGACCCAAGAGCTCCTTAGAGACTATTTTACTTACCCTAGGGCAGATGCAAGGGTCAGTTATGGCTTCTCTTGGTTTTCCCGGAGCTCTGTTGAATAGCAGCCTACCTTTGACCTCTTCAAGGTCACCTGAGCTTGCCAAGAGTTTCCCAATCATATTTTACTTCTTCCTGCTTTACAAAGCCAATCAATATTCCTCCCATTGATTGAATGTAGACCTCTATTGTGTCAGGCTCATTCAGGTTACGTCAACAAGATGTGCAATGACATGGTCGGCCATGGCTTGTACTTTCTTTCCTGGCTGTCCCCAAGCTAAATTGGCCGTACTTAATGCCAAAAGAGCAGCAGAGTGTTATCAGGAAGATCATGAACTCTGGAGTCCTGCTAGGTTTCCGGTTCTGCTGCACCTACTTGCTTGGAATCTTTAGATAACCCCTTTGAGTCTCAGTACACTGCTTTAGTCTTTCTCTTCAGTGCCTAGCAGAGTCCTAGACACAAAGTACATCCTTTGTTAGTTCCTGTGGACTTGATGTAACTGACCTGCCTATAGGACATCACAGCAAGTTTAAAGCTTCACCTCCCAAACTGTAGCTAGGTCAAAGTCATCAGGGAGCAAAAGAGACAGTGGTCATAGGAATGGCTTTGGCAGCAGCTGAACACTAGTTGATACTTTCTTTCCTCTTCCAGTTCTCCCAGGACTTCTTCCTACCTGATGGAGAACTCTCTGGTCTGGTATTGGAGGGTGGGTCACACTCTCAGGGAAACTCCTGAAGATTATACCAGAGCCCTGTTGCTCCCTTATGACATCAACAGTGACTGGAATAGGAAGAAATGGAAAACTGAAAGAAACACTCCTATCTCTAAAGCTAAGGCCACGTGAGAAGGCTGCTAAGGGACATGGCACCATCTGGTATTTATACGGAAGCACTGATGGAAGAGCAGCAAGGATGTTCCAAGGATAATGGCATGGCCCCTCCCTTCCTTACTTGCTCTCCCACAGCTTCCTCACATATGTGCCAAGATCCAGGCATACTGAACTGCTTGCAATTTCCTGAAAGTGCCTTTTTTTTTTTTTTTGCCTCTAGGCTTTTCTTTATGCTATTATTCTGTCTTCCTAGATTCCCTTCCCATGTCTGACTTCCTACTACTTATCTTTCTGGGCTCAGCTAGGTATTAATTTTCCTTCTCTTGTTAGCCTTCTTTCTCATCACCATCCCAGACTATGCTGTTTTAAGACCTTCTCCCAATCTTCATACAACACAAGGGATATTGTATTTGTTAATTTAAGATCATAATTGACCGTCCCCAAGATGATGATGACAGTGAGATCATAGATGCCATCTATTGAGCTCTGTCTATATTCCAGGTACTATATTTTAAGCCACTAATTCTCACTCCAACCTCATGATGTAGGACTGTTATTCCCACTTTAGAGATGGGGAAAAGGAAGCTTAGAAAGGCTTTGTCTGCCTTTATACAGTTAATAAGAGGCAGGGTCAGGATGAGAACATGTCTGGTTTTCACCTGTTGGGCTGTGTACAACCTGAAGGCGGGGCCACATCTTTCATCTCTGTATCCTCAGTGTCCAGCACAGTGCCTGGAACAAAGCAGCTGCTAGCAGGCACCCAATAATGTATTTGATAAATCAGTGAATGAATGGTGATGAGTTGCCATCACAGTCGGCCTTGGCTCAGACCTGATAATCTCGATATGTATTTCCTGGCCCTGGGTACCCATTTTAGAGAAATAGTTAAGTCCGAAGTAAAAAGATACTTCAAGGACAGCAGCAAGGGAGTATTTTGTAGCTTGGCTCTGAGTACATTAGGCATGATTGAACTGGGCTGAGTTACTGGGCTCGATAGCTATACAAAGCAGGTCAAGGATCCAATGAGGAAATGAATATAGATAAACTGTATTTACTCCCAGGAACTGCTACAAAGGGTTTAGCAGAGTCTAACATTCTGCTGAGGCAAGGCTTTGGGCAAATAGCTTGGCTTTATTTGCACAATAAACAAGTGGTCCCCTGTATGAGCTAAATTTCTCAGCCAGGAAGGCTGCTTGGAAAGCAGATCTAGGCTCAGAACAAGTTTGAAGCGGCTTCTTTTTGTGGGAGAATGAAAGAACAGGTCACTTTTGGTGGAAATAATAAACCTGAAGAGAAGAGGCTTAGAAAGACTTTGTCCACATTCATACATTTAATAAGAGGCAGGGTCAGGATGAGAACACGGGTCTGCCTGACTCTAAGCCCGATTTTCACCACTATGTCATTCAGCCGTCCCTGGTTAACTCCTCCTTGGCCACCAGCTGATTAGTGGCAGAATGTGGACTAGAATCTGCCAATTCCTCAGAATTCTTGCTTCTCAAGCAATGGTTCTCTGTAAAGGGCAGACCTCAAGTAACCAGTACGTTCTTTAAGCTTCCTTGTGGAGCAGTCAAATACAAGAATTTTCCTTCTTCCTTGGGGAAATTCCTCCTATAAAAAAGAAATATATCTTTGTCAATTTTTCATGGAATTTGAATTTCCCATCCTGGCTGGGTCCCAAGCCTCCTTTTTAGAACTGACTTTCAACAAAATTAAGCACAAATGGGTCCTAATACAACTAATAAAAATGCACTTTTCCCCACTTGGGCAAAATAAGAGGTGATATACCAACTGAAACTTCCTATTCTTATCAAGCAGAAAATAAATAGCAATCTCAGAGCATACCAGTTGCCATAACGCTTGTCTTTTCTTTCCAGTCTTCTCTATGGGCAGGCCACCTCCCTCGATGCTCTGTGGCTTTAGATCAATTACATGTTTTCTAGTCCAAGCTGGGCCTAAGTGTATTTGTGACTATGGTCTTTGCTAGAGATTAAACCTTTCTTGGGGTTCTAATCTATTGCCCCCTGAGTTTGCTATTGTAGCTCTTTTTGATTTCCCTTATTGAATTATAATGATCCTGCATTTGGGCTCCAGAATTATAAGCAATCATAAAACCCCAAGCTTAGAAATTGATTAGGTAGTGAACTAGGGGATCTGAGAGTGAACTTCTATAGAAGATGACTAAAATCATTCATTCATTTATCCAACATTTATCAAATATGTAGTGTATGCTAGGCAGAGTGCTAGGGGCTAAGGATATAGATAAGACATTTCTCTACCCTCAAGGCAGTTTTAGTCTACTGGAGACTTCAGTGGAATTGCAAGTTTATGATTTAGTAGAATTCCTACTTTAAAAGTCATTTGGTGGTTACCAGGGGCTGAGGGGATGGGGGAATTCAGGAGATGTTGTTTAAAGGTACAAATTTGTAACTAGTAGATAATTCCTGGAGATCTAATGCACAGCATAGTCATTATAGACAATACTGTATTTTAAACTTCAAAGTTGCTAAAAGACTAGATCTCAATTGTTCCCACCTCAAAAGAAGTGATAATTATGTGACACAATAGAAGTGTTAACTAATGTTAAGGTGGTGATCATGTTGTAATATATAACTGTATCAAATCAACACATTGTATACCTTAAATTCTTACAATGTTATATGTCAATTATACTTCGATTAAAAAAAAAGTCCTTTGGGCTTCCCTGGTGGTGCAGTGGTTGAGAGTCCACCTGCCGATGCAGGGGACACGGGTTCGTGCCCCGGTCTGGGAAGATCCCACATGCCGCGGAGCGGCTGCACCCGTGAGCCATGGCCGCTGAGCCTGCGCGTCTGGAGCCTGTGCTCCGCAACAGGAGAGGCCACAACAGTGAGAGGCCTGCGTACCGCAAAAAAAAAAAAAAGTCCTTTGGTTTCATTCAAATCAGAATACATCCAACCACTGAGGTTGCCTACTTAGAGGATCAAATTAGTGCTATGGGATTTAGATTCAAATACACTTATTTTAATTTTAAAATCACCTAAAATTTTAGGAAAATTATAAAGCAATTACTGAGATGCAGAATGAATACATCAGGTAAGCATGTTTACTTACTAGAAAAATCAATTCCTGACAGGCAGAGTTGGTGGCAAGGAATCTTGATAATTTATTCCAGTATTGACAGTTGACAATACATATGAAAGTACCCTTCCATTTGTAAAGGGAAGACACAGCTGTTGTTATTGATACACAGTACTCTAAAAATCTGTGACTGTGGGAATTTCATGTGATTGGATATGAGTCTGGAGACCTGACCAATCAGCCACTAAGAATAATAATTTGGAATTTTCTTGACCCTTTTAAGCTTTAGACTTTTTTGCTTATGAAATATGGTTAGCTCATCTACCTACCTCACTGGTTGGAGCTGATGAACAAATGAGATCATGAGAATTAAAGAAGTAGACACCATCTTTTCCCCTTACCCAGTAATCAACATCACAAGTCCACTTTCAAGGGAGGGAAGTGAATTAAAGGGACTGCTTTTTCCTGGTGAAACCCTGTGAAGAGAGAGGAAGAAGAGGTAGATAATGTGGTTTCTTGGCTCACCATCTCCCTGAGTATTAGTCTCAGTGAATCACTAGCCTTTGATACAAGAGAAGCAGGTTTTTTCAGAAACCCTGTAGCAAATTTCCCTGCTTCTGCCTGGAACATCAAACATTTATTGTGTGTACCTCACGAAAGACAATGGGCCTCAAAGATGAAAAAGGTATAGTCCCTGCTCTCAGGGAAAGTTGAGATGGGAAGCGACCCCTAGAAGCTTCAGGGCGGAATGGTTCACAAAACAGACAATGGAAAGGGAGATCTTTATTAGTTAATTTTATCAGGGTCAAGATTAATTCTGAAACTTTAGAAGATATGCTTAAACAAAAGCTGAACAATTATTCTCATAACTGGACAAGATGCATCAGATCTCATTTGCTAGAGTGAAACAACAGATCACCCAGAATAATGGAGCTTCTTGCTTGCTTTGGAGGTACCTTGGATTTTATTCCCAAACCTTCTCAGATGTGAGGTTTCGAGAATAATCAAGGTGGAGTAAGACATTGGAAAGCAACCAAATGATAGAGAGAACATTGGAAAATAACAGAAATGGGTAGGCAACTTCAGGGGAATTTGTAATGGAAGAGGGATGGCAGATCATGGCATGAACTAAACAAACTGTGTATTCACTTTGCAGCAATTATGTTACTGATTAGTGTGAAGGTAATATAAATGAAAGAATTTAAAAAGGTGACATCTAGATTCATTTCAAGTTTTTTATTAATGTGTTATTAAGTTTGTTTAAATCTTCTTTTATAGTGTCTAAGTATAACCTGGGCCAAGACTAAGTCTGGTAACATTGAATATTGAATGGAGAAAGACTTGTCCTTGATCTTTTCTTCTAAAACCCCTTTTAGTCCTTTATTTCCCTGCATCTTTGGGCGCCAGAGAAAACCTGCCTACCTAGGTGAGAACCCTGTTGTCTAAACCTCTCCCTGACCTACACACACCATCAGCACTTGCGTTCTGGATGTAATTTCAACATGACCCTGCTCTCCACTGAGGAAAAAAAGCCAGTGAATCAACAGCAGTATAGAGCCTCCATTAAAGGAGAAAATGGAGCTGGTCCAGAGACAGAGATGGATTTAGAGAGCTAGGAAGGGAAAAAGGGAAGCCAAAAGAGGAATGAGATTAAAAAAGGAGATGGTGAACCATTAGGCCAAATGCTGAAGAGCGGTATTGGACAACTGAGAAGAGTTGGATTTAGTGATTAGAACTGATGAGCTGAGTAGAATGAGGGGAGAAAAGACAGAATGCAGCACGTTAAGGAAAAAAATCAGCCCGTGAAGAAATGGAGACAGGGTTATAAAAATAATGATGATAACCAATGTTTATTGGGCACCTTAGCTGTGTGTCTAGAATTCCACAAACCGCTTGGCATGTATTATCTACTTACAGAGACCCTATTAAGTAGGCACTATCATTATCCCCATTTTATTTAATTTATTTATTTATTTATTTATTTTGTGGTACGTGGGCCTCTCACTGTTGTGGCCTCTCCCGTTGCGGAGCACAGGCTCAGGACGCGCAGGCTCAGCGGCCATGGCTCACGGGCCCAGCCGCTCTGCGGCATGTGGGATCCTCCCGGACCGGGGCATGAACCCGTGTCCCCTGCATCGGCAGGCGGACTCTCAACCACTGCGCCACCAGGGAAGCCCCATTATCCCCATTTTAGATGAGCAAATTGTAACACAGACTGGACAGTAATATATGCAAGTTAATTTACTATGATACATTACCCATAATCTGGAGCTGATGAAGCTCAGCTCAAACTCAGAACTGTTCAACTCTTGACTGCCAGCTTACTGTGATTCTCACTCTAGATTTGTTTGATTCAGAGGAAGGAAATAGTTTTATCTGTATCTCATGAGGAGAATGTGGTTTGGGGGAACTTTTTGTTAAGACAGGGAAGCTGTAAGGATATATGTCAGCAGATGGGAGAGGAGCACTGGAGATGGAGGTTGAAGATATAAAAAGAGTCTACTAAATGGAAACGTGCAATTGATGGGATAGAATTTCCCAAGGATAGAAAGAGCTCTGATTACAAACACAGCTGGAAAACTTAACAAGACATAAGAAAAGGAAGAAAATGCTTACTGGGTTTGATGATCAGGAAATAATTTTGTTTGCAATAGCTTTAAAACTTAGATTTTACAGAGGAAGTCAGTTGTTAACAAATATTCAGTTATTTCTCAGATGAGTTATGCACCCTGTCAAGTAGAGTCAACAACAGCATTGCCTGTCATTTCTAATTATTTTCTAGACACTGATTATGATGATGAAAAACAATTTATCAGTACTCCATCATGTAAAATATTTACGTTGCTCCATTCATCTGAGAAATCATATTCCTCAGGTAGTCTCTGGATAGGTAGGGCATGTCAATTGGAATTCTTTTGATTTCAAGGGTCAGGAACCCAACTGGAACTAACTTAGGTAAAAGAGGATTGCCTTGTCTCACACAGCCAGACCCCAGGGATGTAGCCAGCCTTGGGAGAACAGGAACATGGGGCTTGAATAGCAGCAGGTTTCTCTATCCCTTATCTCTGTTTCTCTCTGCTACTAACTTCATTCACTCCTACTCCAGGCTACAAGCTGTTCCTGGGTTCAGTCTCCATCCCTTCCCTACCAGAAAGAAAGAAAGACACTTTTCCCAAACTCCAGTGTGAAAATCCCAGGGAAAGGCTCAGAGTGCATTAACCTGGGTCATGTTCCCAACTCATGGGGCCAATCACTGACCAGAGGAGTGAGGTCAGCTGCCATCCAGACCACTTGCAGCCAGGTGCAAGGTGGGGAAGTTCAGTTCTTCTAAAATAAGGAAATGCTGTTTCCAGAAGAAAGAAAGGATGATGGTCAGAAACAAATAATAAAAATCTACTGCCTAAGTGTAGTCAGTTCTTTTACTGATGGGGAAAGTGAAGTACAGAAGCATTAGAAAATCAACTCAGAGTCTTCCTGAGTAAGAACGGACAATAGATGCGGTTCTTTTTATTAATCTTGCTGCTAAATTATTCTGGCTATTGTGTTAAAAGTTGGATTTGGTTTTGGTCGTAATGATTGCTGTTCCCCAGTTGTATTCTTTGTAAGCAAAGAGCAGTATGTGACTAGGAGTACGTATTTCTGGATATATCCTCAAGAGTCAGCTTCTCTCTTCTCCACAGAAAGTAGTAGGAAAATACTGATAAAAAATTTACCTTGGGCCACCAAGACTCTGCTTGATTCAGGCCTGTCTTCACCTGAGTTATTCATGGTGCTCTCAGAAAGAGCCCCACCTGCAGAGTCATAATGAGTGAGCTAAGAAATAGGAAACTTCAGCTCCATCTGGTCTGCGGACACAAGCCTTTGAGCTATCATTTCATTTGTCACAGTTCATTTAAAGTGAGGACTTGCTTCCTTCCCAGTCCTGAGAATATAGACATTTAGGCATTCTAGAATATGGACGACATGTCCAATTTGTATCTCTTCACTTTAAATATTTTAAAGGAGTCGGCATATTTCACACAGCTTAAGGATAATTTTCCCCTCATTAATGAAAGGAATTTGCAAAAGTAATTATTGAATACTTAGAAGTAAAGCAGAACATAAGGATTATCATTGTAGGCAGAGCTCTTGGAAATACATATACATGAAAAGAAGGCAACGTGAACTTGAATAATGCTTATGTCTAATTTATTCTGTGCAGATCTTTGGCTGGAATGCTGAAAGATTCATTGAGAAAAACTCAATTCATTGTTTCAGTGTTGAGAAAATAAAAGGGACTTTTCTATTAACCTCCAGATTAGTAAGTACAATACACAAAACATGTTTCTTAACTAGCAGAATGGCTTTTAGGACTAAAATTAGTCCTAATGGATATTTTTCAAGTGTTTCCTTTTCTCTGCCACCCACTCATTCAGATTCAGATTCAACTAACTGTTTGTGATTGGCTGCTTTGTTCGGGCACTTTGCTACATGCTCCTGTTACCTCGTTTGATTCTCACTTCAGCTTCCTGAGGAGTCTCAGCATTCTCATTTTACAGAGACTTAGGGAAATTAAGAGCCTTAAGTAAGGCCTGATCAGTGTTAAGTGAGGAGCTGGGGTTCTGGCATCAGAATCTGTTTTTTTCCAGATACCATGACCTGTGCTCCTTCCTCTGACCCTTGTCTCCATTTTATCAGAGTCAGTGAGTTGTATCAACATTTAGATATCAAACAGCAAAAGGAATGGGAGTGAGAAGAAAAATATTCTTTCTTTGCTAATTTCAATTTTATGAACAAAAAAATCAAGCCGTTTGCAGAGAAATAACAAAGAATAGAGCAACCATAGCTTGAGTAGTCATGAGGCATGATATAAAACCATCTGTTCTTTCCCATGTCTTCTGCGTGTGTGTCTGTTTGCTTTCTGTAGTGTCACCAAGTTCTCTGTGTGGCAGAAAGGCGTGAAAGATGAAACACAGCAGGTTTGAATTACAGGGTTGTATGGGTAGGAGCTATCCCCCCCACTCATGGAATTTTATTTACTGATTGAAAGCCTTGTGTAGCATGTGTTCAAAGATAGCTGTGTCTTGGAAGAAGCGATATCACACTGGTGATATCAGAGGGTCATGTAGCCATGTGGGACCTTAAGATAAACAGTCCTGCACAGTCTGTCCCAGTCAATACACAATTTGCCAACTTCACATGAAATGTCCTTTGGCAAATAAAAAGGTTCTCTTAGGGAAATGTAGGATGGGTACATGCTGGTATTTTTACCTCAAATTAAAATAGAGTTATCCAGTGGATTATTAAGGAACAAAAATTAATTATTCCTGAACACATCACCCTAATAATAAAACTAATTTCATTCTTGTGTATTCCCTTCCTGGGGACATCACTGTCTTTAAGATGCATCACTTTGGCTCCTGTGATCTCTTTTGAAGAATGACAGTTTGCAAGAGTTGGAATGCCTGATCTTGTATTTTATTGTGCAGGGTCATGGCCCTCAGCAGTATGGTTGCATGGTGTTTGTTTGTCCTTTTATGCATTCCCTGGTGGTGTCTAGATGTTCAAACCAACATACTAAGAACAAAATAAGTGTGCTAAGGAAGACCCATTTCTCTGTAGCCCGGCTCTCCCCAGTCATTTCTGGTACAAAAGGCAAACCACAGGGACTGCTTCCTGATCATGCATTTTCAGTTTCTTAAGTAACTGCAACAGGAAGCCATGAGGCTAGGCCTTATTTCCTAAGATGCATTGCTTTTGTCAGCCCATTGCTCCTATCACTATTCAGCTTCTAGCTTTTTACATTTTTAAATAAATCCCTTTTTTTTCTTTAAAAAAAAAAGAAAGAGGGTGGGAGACGCAGGAGGGAAGAGATATGGGAACATATGTATATGTATAACTGATTCACTTTGTTATAAAGCAGAAACTAACACATCATTGTAAAGCAATTATACTCCAATAAAGATGTTAAAAAAAAAAGAAAAGAATTTTAAATTAATATGAGTAAGAATTTCTCCTAAGAGCCTCTTCCACACAAATAACTATTAGGCCATGTCTCCCCAATCCTATCCTATCTATTAGCTTTTGATCGCATTTTCATTGTTGCTTTTAGTCGTAAATGACAGAAATCCCATTTCAAGCATCCTTAGGCAATTAAGAAACCAAACCAAACCAAACAAAACAAAAGAAAGGTCATGCTCAAAACGCAACACTCATTGCTGCCAGTAAAAGCAATGAAAAACAAAAAAGATATAGGAGCTTTTCCACTGTTCACTAGGCTTCCTTCGACTATAGGTCAACCCTTCCAAGCTTGTTTTTCTGCGAACAAGCAGGAGGACAGAGAAATAGCTTCAGGAGGGTCACCTCGATGCCCACAAAGTTGCATGACTCAACCCATTTTAATCACTCTTCTCTCCCCCAGCTCCCCGCTCTCTTCTCTTTTTCTCTCTCCTTGTCCCTTGTCCATATTCTCCCTCCTCCCTTTTCTCCCTTATATTCTTTTATCTGGACAGGTTTTTAATATGGTTAGAATATTAAGATTAATGAAGTAATACTTGAGTGTTCTGATGACCTCCAAGGAAGGTTCTTTGGATTTCCTTCTTCTCTCATAACTAATGTCTTCTCTGGGAGTAAACTGTTCATCCAGCAAGCATATTAGCTCTTCTCCAACAAGTTAACCATTCATTAGGCGATTTTTTTCCCCCAAGATTAAGGCCAAGGATCTGTATTGGCTCCTTGCGGGAAGGAAATGGAAACAATTCCAAGGGCTGCTGTCCTTGGGTGAAGAGGAGAGCAGTACCATTGCAGGGAGGTTGTGGGGGGACATTCAAGGCCTTCTATAATCTGCCCCAAACTACCTTTTCAGCCTTGTCTCCTACAATCCCTGACAGGCCTGTAGCCTTCTCCCAAGGTAAACTGAACTTCTTTCTTTTCCCCTAGTATATGAAGCAGGGCCCAGACCTTAGCTTATATGCTCTTCCCACTGCCTGGAAAGCACCATCCCATACCTGAAACATGACAGGCACACACGCAGTGCCTCACATGCTCCTTCTGCCAGGGAAAGTGCATCTATCCTTGAAGGCCCAGTCCTAGGCCCATCTCTTCCTTTCTTCCTTTCTTGAGTAGCTCACCTTGCTCCATCCCTTCTTTTCTTCTCTGAACACCTACAGCACTTACCTGTGTCAGGCAAAAGTTAATCTCCATGATGAAAACACATTGGCACTGAAACTGAATATGATGTTCTTGATAAAATGTATCAGGCTTTGAAAAAGTGATGTGTGTGTATATGTACGTGCGTGTGTGTGTCTTAGTGAAGAAGCTGAAGGCTGAGAGGGTGAGAAGAAGAGATGATGAATACAGAGATGAGAGGAGTGATGAAAATAAAGTATCACCTCCTGGTCCTGGTCACTTATCTTACAGAACCCATTTTTACTAGTCCTCTCTCATAGCTGTGCTAATTCTCTCTCTCTTTCTCTACTTTGGCCTTCATCCTGCAGCTGCCAGTCTTATAGATGGTAGAAACTCACCAAGGCTTCTCAAACACCAGTTCAGGGCTTCCCTGGTGGCGCAGTGGTTGAGAGTCTGCCTGCCGATGCAAGGGACACACATTCATGCCCTGGTCCGGGAAGATCCCACATGCCGCGGAGCGGCTGGGCCCGTGAGCCATGGCTGCTGAGCCTGCGCATCCGGAGCCTGTGCTCCGCAATGGGAGAGGCCACAACAGTGAGAGGCCTGCATACGGGAAAAAAAAGATATAGGTAACAGAGGAGAAATTTTCAGGCCTGGAAAAAAATTACATTTAAAACACTAAATAGGTGGTTCTGAAAGCAGGGGTAGTGGGGAGAGTTCTAGTAACGCTTTCCTATTCTAAGAGAGAAAAATAATCAATAGGAAAATGTTCATTTGCCCCACATCTCCACTTTTTATTATCTTCTTCCATTCCATTCAGATTTTCAAGTCTAAGGACTGAATAGAACAATTGTGAAATCTACACATCGTAGCAAATAGTTTACTTTGTTCCACAGATTTAGGATAGACAAATGGAAAACATATTAAAACATGAAAAATATGAATTTATTTTGCCACAAATCACAAATATCATGATAAAGTATCTTAAGTTTTTAAAATTCAAAGTTATACATGCACATAAGAATCAACTAGTTCTAACAAAGTTATGAAGAAAAGCAGTTCCCTGCTGCCCTCCTTCTTTTTCTCCCTGTTCAAAAATCAACTGCTTTTACTGCTTAAAGTCAGTTATTTTGATATTTACCTCCATGTCCTAAATAGCATGTGTTGTTATTCTTTGTTTTTGATTTTCCAAGTTTTAGGCATTATTGCTTGACTTTCTGCTATGGAAGCTGAGGGTTTTGCTCTTTTTCCTTTTTCCTGACCAATCACTCCTACCCGAGACGTATAATCCTTCCAATCCTCCCATCGTCCTGATGTAGTTATATCATAATTTTGATTAGATTTAATTTCATTGTTCTTAAGATCATGTAAATGCTATTCACAGATGAAACTTGCCTGCAGAGCTGTTTTCTAAATTGTTTTATTTTAGTTTTCTAAAAGTGCTTTTCACTAATCAACTATCTTTTCAAAAGTGTCTAAGTTTCCCTCCAAATCACTCAGATGCAGTAGACGTTCTGTGGCTGTCATCTTCTTGAAGAGGTCTCTCTCAGTGTCTTCTGACCTGCCCCAGTCCACAGTGGCTGCCTCCTATGCCTTGATACTCAGCTGTCATGCTGGGTTCTTCCTTCACAATCACGCTGGGGATCCCCTTCACCTCTTTCCTCTGTACTGGATTTCCTGTTTCCTATATCAAGTGTCTTCTTCTTTTTGGTTTCCTACCTTGTTTTGGTAGAGCAAAATCTCTTTTCATGAGAAATGCACAGCAGGTAAATTTATTGAGAACTTGCCTGTCTCAAAATGTCTTTATTCCCCCTGACACTTGGGGATTGATTAATGGCTTGGATGAGCATATAATTCTTGGTTGGGAATAACCTTCCTTCAGTATTTCGAAGATGCTGCACTACTGCCTTTCAGCTTTCCATGTAAATGTAGAGAAGCCTGAAACTATTGATTCCTGATTCTTTGTGCATGGTCTATTTTTCTCTCCTATCTCTAAAACTTCTGTGATCTTCCCTTTGCCTCCAGTGTTCTCAACTTTCCCAATGATGCACCTTACTGCTGGTCATTTTTATCCAGTGTGCTGGGCACTTAGACTAAGGAATTTTCAATATGGAAACTCCCAACTGTAGAAAAATGTCTTCAGAATTGTTTATTACCCCATCCCTGCCTTCTCTCTTCTTCTATTGCAGGTATACTGGACCTCCTGGATTGGTCCTTTATCTTTTGGTCTACTTTCTAGATTATTTCTGCAACTTAATCTTCCAGTTTTTCTATTGAGTTTTTTATTTCATAGCTTTACTTTATAAGAGATCTTGTTGTTGTTCTTGACAGGTTCCTTTTTTATAGTACCCTGCTCCTATTTTATGGTGGCAATATATGGCAATGTTAGAATTTCTTTCTTTTTCTTTTTTTTTATTTTAAGATTTCTTCTCACTGCATAGTCTTTTTCTTCTACTTCAAGTTGTTTATTTTTCCCTGTTTGTTTTAGTCTCTATCCATCATGTCAGAGTATTTTCTCATGCCTGGTAGTCATTAGTTATCTACTCCTTTTAAAGAATGGGGCATTAAAAAGCTGATTGGATACTCCGAGTACATGGCTGGGACTTGACTACACTTTCTCATAGGGCGAACTAGTTGGGAAAACTCAGGTCTCAGTATCTTTTAGGTCTTTTCTCTTGGGATAATCAAATTGCCCAGAGAAGACTCTTCCAGTCTCCCACCTGGAGAATGAGAGACTGCCTGCCAGTGCAGGAAGATGGCTGGGGTCTCAGCATCAAGTATGTGTGCCTACTCCCTCCAAATTTCTATTATAAAATTTTTTTTTATAAATTTATTTATTTTATTTATTTATTTTTGGCTGCACTTTGTCTTTGTTGCTGCGTGCGGGCTTTCTCTAGTTGCGGTGAGCAGGGCTACTCTTCGCTGTGGTGCACGGTCTTGTCATTGCGGTGGCTTCTCTTGCTGCAGAGCATGGGCTCTAGGCGCGAGGGCTTCAGTAGTTGTGGCACGTGGGCTTCAATAGTTGTGGCTCGTGGGCTCTAGAGCGCAGGCTCAGTAGTTGTGGCTCCTGGACTTAGTTGCTCCGCGGCATGCGGGATCTTCCCGGACCAGGGCTCGAACCCGTGTCCCCTGTATTGGCAGGCAGATTCTTAACCACTGTGCCACCAGGGAAGCCCTATAAAAATTTTAAACATAGAAAAGTTGAAGGAATAGTACAATGGCTACCTGAATACCCTCTATCTAGATTCAACAATAGTTAACAGCTGCGCCTATTTGTTCTTGCTCTCTCTCTCTCTCTCTCTGAATCTTTGAAGGTAAGGTGCTGTCACTATGACATTTTACTCTTCAATATTTCAGCATGCATCTCCTTAATGTGAGGACATTTCCTATATAATTACAATGGTATTATCATATATAAGAAAAATAATTTATTATTTAATGACCAGTCCTAATTTAAGTTTCCCCAACCGGCTGTCACAAAAATACTCTTGTTTTTTGCATGATACTTCTGCCTTAAACTATGCCAGGTGTTCCCAAGTCCAAGCTTTACCTTTTTCCTCCCCTGATAATAAATCTATAGTTTTTTGAGGGAGATGGGGGAAGGGCAGTCACCTAGCCATGTAGAGTTGTGGAGGGTCTCTAACTATTTCTTAATTTGCAACCCCCTCTCACTACTACCACCACCAAACACATGTACTGTTAACCTCACTTTCCGTCGTACTTTGGGCTGGCCTTTCCTGAATGAGCTTTCTGGGGATTTCCTGTCACAAATTGGGTCAATTTTTGCCACTTCCTATTGCTAAATTAGGGTTCAGTTTTTTCATGTCTGCTATGTTGAGGATTATTATCCATTGTTCAAACAAGAACATATTTGAAAGTAAAAGTTGGCACTATTATTAATTATGCTAGGACGATTAATAAGGGTAAACCAGAGTTGTCCTTGGAAGACCAGCATATGGTCACTTTAAGAAGTCGTTTCCTTACAGATATGCTTTCCAGTTTCAAAGTTTTGTTCTTCTGATTCTCTCTCCTGATCTCCCCATCCTTGTGGCTTTATGTACAAACAACAAACAAAACTTTCCTGTTGTTTTATGGGGTTTTGTGAGTAAGGTAATTGCATGTGTTCAGCTGCATTATCTTTACCCAATTTAATGATCCTGAACTCACTGTGATCACTTTGTACTTGGCACCGCATTTTGTTATTTTAATGTTCTTGAAGGCTTTGTTTCAAAGAAGATAGTATCTCTAATGCTTAGTCTTTAAAGTCATCACATGACCTAAAGTGAAGTATTTTATGTAAATATTCAATAAATATCTGTTTCTTTCTTTATTTTTTTGGTGTCGTTTAGAGTTCACTATCACTGTTTGTGTCAAACGCAGAATACCAGATAAGTGTCAGGCAAACCAAAACTAGAGGGCACATGATAAAAATTGTAAAGGTAGTTTTTAATTAGATTATAGGGTTTACTGTTCCCTATACCTGAAATAGGTTCTCCTCACATCTCTATCTGTGAAAATCCTACTCATCTTTCAAAACTAATCTCAAATCTGCCTCCACCTTTAGGTCTTCCTTGATAGTTTCCTCAAAAGAAAAAGTAATTTCTTTTTCCTCTAAAATCTTGTGACACACATGATTTGTATTATTTGTGGCATTTGTTCCATGTCTTATGTATCTTATTTCCCCTAGTGCAGTGGCTTTCACTTTATTTTTACTGCAATCCACATTAAAACATATATTTTACATTGCAACTCAGTATGCATATACATATATAACAGAACACACACATACATACACATGTACACATACACAATACATATGTCACTGAAACAACAGTAACTGAGATAATACTACCCCTTACTGAGACACTGATATTTTATAAATTTTTTTTTAACATCTTTATTGGGGTATAATTGCTTTACAAAGGTGTGTTAGTTTCTGCTTTATAACAAAGTGAATCAGTCATACATAAACATATGTTCCCATATGCCTTCCCTCTTGAAGATATTTTATAAATTATTACCTTTTACTTTTTAAAAAGTACCCCTGGAGTCCCTTAAAATTGATTTCTTGACTCTCTAACTAATTGTGACTCACAATTTTAAAAATAATGCCTCAGTGCAGAGCTTCTTAACTTGGAATCCACGTATATAATTCACTGGTCCATGAACTTGGACAGAAAAGTAATTATGTCTTTATTTTCACTAACCTTTTACTGAAATTTATAATTCTCTCTTATTACAAATGTAGGTAAGTAACCTTAGTAGTACTAACAATATCTATAAATTTGTCACTAATGGAAATCTTTATATCACATGATACATATTGTAGGTATCTTTTTAAAAATTAATTAATTAATTTTTTATTTTTGGCTATGTTGGGTCTTCGTTGCTGTACGCAGGCTTTCTCTAGTTGCGGTGAGTGGGGCTACTCTTCATTGCAGTGCACGGGCTTCTCATTGCGATGGCTTCTGTTGTTGCAGAGTACGGACTCTAGACGCGTGGGCTTCAGTAGTTGTGGCACATGGGCTCAGTAGTTGTGGCTCGCAGGGTCTAGAGCGCAGGCTCAGTAGTTGTGGCACACGGGCTTAGTTGCTCTGCATCATGTGGGATCTTCCCGGACCAGGGCTCGAACCTGTGTCCCCTGCATTGGCAGGCGGATTCTTAACCACTGTGCCACCAGGGGAAGTCCCTGTAAGTATCTTGAAATACCTTTTAAACTCATCACTCTTTTGGAATTATTGAAGCTACTAGACCTGCTGTTAAGTCTTATTATTTAATGTGTTAATAAAAAAGCACGTGTATTACTAATCACAAATTTGCTTTGTAATATTTTCACAACTGTATTTCAGTTTAATTGGTTTCCTTTGTAATCTATTATTTTATTTTATACCCTTATAAACCCTCTGAGAAGGGTCCCATGTGTGTCACCAAACTGCCAAAGGGGTGCAGTCTGGAAGAAGGTTAAGAAACCTGCTAGGACAATGTGAGTTTCCTGGAGGCAATCTGCTGCAGCACCTTTCATATAAGAAAAGCTCGGTAAGTATTTGTTAAACACGTTATTTCTCCAGATTACTCAGGGATAATTTAAGCCCAGAAAAATCTAATCACATACAAGTCAAACAGTATTATGCTAAGAAGGTAAGTTGGCTATTTGTAATGGAAGAGATAGCTGGCTAGGGGCTCTAGACTAGTCAGTTACATAAAACTTTCCCAGCTTAGGGCATTGCTATTCCTAGGAATTAAAAATATTGGGCAGGGCTTCCCTGGTGGCGCAGTGGTTGAGAGTCCACCTGCCGATGCAGGGGACATGGGTTCGTGCCCCGGTCCGGGAAGATCCCACATGCCGCGGAGTGGCTAGGCCCGTGAGCCATGGCCGCTGAGCCTGCGCGTCCGGAGCCTGTGCTCCACAATGAGAGAGGCCACAACAGTGAGAGGCCCGCGTACCACAAAAAAAAAAAAAAAAAAAAAAAAAAAAAAAAAAATATATATATATATATATATATATATATAGGGCAGATTGTAATGTGGTATGATTAGACAAATGAAATAGTAGTTAAGTAAAAAATTATTTCTTGGGCCCCTATAATAATTAAAAAAAAGCATTGTGTTTTTCATATATAACACATGACCTCTTTGCATAAGGAATTTACACGCTGCTTGGGGAGACAGACGTTACAAGAACTAAGAACACAGGTGTTTCAGGACATGGCAAGGATGTGATGAAGGTAATGTTTTAGGAAGCTTCATCTGAGAGCATTGTACAGGAGGTACTGAAGGGCACAGCAGTTAGAACTCCTAATACATCATCATCAGTTGCTTCGTTTCTCTCCCTATTTGGAAATATGTATTTATAAATGCTTGCTAGATCCTTCCACCAGACCTCAAGCTCAAAACTATGCTCCTAAAATCAAACTAATCTCTCCTACAAACCCGTGACTCCTGACTTTCCCATTCATGTCATGACCACACACCCTCCTGGAAACTGTCTTAGATTTCTCCCTCTCCATCACCCACCTCCTGAGTAATCCTTCCTCTGGCTGATTTCATTACTAGCCTGCTAAACTCATGTATTTTCAAAGTAGACATTTGTAACCAGTGATAGAAGATTAGATTGGCGATCATAAAGTACAAAAATTTTAAGGGGAATTCTTATCTTTTGTTATTTGCAGTATAAACAGAACTGAACAAACCAACATTGCAGTTTGTGATTCTTCTGTTAAGGGACTGTCCCTTAACAGGCTGTCCTAGAGAAGCAATTCACTTTCTTATCTCCCTCTGAGTTCTACATTTTCCTCCTCCAGTGGCCACATTATCAGTGCTCTAGGGTAGATTTGGCAAAGTAGTTTAGGCTCCCCTCAGGCAAGGAGTGACTGAATAAAACAGGTATGTGCTATTCTATGTACATATCTACACACACTCAAAGAAGCAGCAGCAAGTGAAGACAAACAGTAAGAAATCTCTGTACTGTATCTATATGTAGTTAAAAATTTAAGTGCTGATCACCACATTCACCCTTCCTTCCATCTGGTTTAGTCCCTTTTCTTGTCTCTGTATATGTCTTTTCTCAGTTCCCTGGCATTTCTTTCACTGATTTCCAGGGAACTTTTGTCCTAAATGGCTTTTACTCTAGAAGCATCTAATTTCATTGAGCCTCAGCTGTTCCTCTCTAAGACACATAGTATCTCAGCATTTTATAATATTGAAAAGGGCAAATAACTTTTCAACAAATTCAAAAATAAGTCAGAGCTTGCTCATCAAATATCACCAACTTAAATTAGACAAATATTTCTTCTCTTGTGCTTTGAAAGTATGATTTATATATGAGATAAATGACAAAGGAGATGGCTAGAGTGGTTGGCTTCTTTTCTGAGATCTGCTTCTTCTTCTTCTTCACCATCAGCAAACAGAGTATCTGATCTCTATCAGGGCAGGGACAACCTGTCCAGAGTTTCTGTGTCTTTAACCTTTTAGGAATGGGAGAGCTCCTGTTCATCATGCATTTTAGTTCTTGGTGACTTCCTGAATAATCCAAGGGTCTGCAAGTCACATGAGTTATCCTGTGTGTTGTCAGTGCTTTATAGATTTTATTGAATTGTGAGATTCTGCTATGGCACAGTTTCTCAAGCTGGGTACGTTCAGCTTTTCAGGCCAAATAATTTTTTTGTTATGTAATGCTGTCTTCTGCATTGTAGGATGTAGCATCCTTGAACTCTACCCACTAGATGTAGCATTACCTCAGTTGTGACAACCAAAAAATTTCCAGACATTGCCAATTTTCCCCCGAGGGAAAAAAAATTGTCCCTGGTTGAGAATCACTGTAGTGTAGTTAAGAGGTGGTAAATGGTGATTACTTAGCGTGAGCCTTAAAGATTATATACACATTTTGATTTTTCTATATACTTTCTTGCCATTCTTTGGCATATGTTATACTTTTGAGTATGGTGGCATTTATCTATACTCTATTTTATATAATTCTTACTCATTTTCTTATTATATTTATCTATTTCATTATAATATAATTTTTTCCATTATTTTTTCTCATTATATTTACCAACCATGCAGAAAAATGTCTACCAGTTTTTCAAATGTCACCTCCATGGAACTTCTCTTATTCTCACTATCTGAAGCCTTAAAACAAAGAAGAATTAACACAACTAGAAACTCAAGCGAAGAAGTTAATTTATGGGGAAACAAGTTCTATTTTATGCAGGTAAAATTTGAAGTGATTGTAGACTAAGTGTTATGTCCAGCACCTACTTGAAGAGAAGTTGGGATATAGACCAGGGAGTCAACAGTATAGATGAGAACTGAAATTATGAAATATCCAAGAGAAAAATGAAAAGGCTCAGAGGGCTGAAAATTACACCTTAACATGAAGCAATGGAAATGAAACTAGCAAAAAGAGAAAAAGATATTTATTGATTGAAATAATAAAAGCTAATGATTGATTAATAATTAGGTGAATGACAACCCTACCACAGGGGTCACAATAAAGCCCCAACTGTAGGAAAAAGGAAGAAAGAAAGAAAAAAAAGAAAGAAAGGAAAGAAGGAAGGGAGGAAAGAAGGAAGAAAAATTCTATCTACTAACTGTATATTCCAAAAGATCATTGCAGAGACTTAGTGGAAAAGCAGTGGGTGGACTTGTGGGTTTGGGGTGAGAAGGAGAGGATACAAGAGAGGCACATGATAACTTGCCAGGCTTGAGTTGAGCATGTATTCTAACAGAACTTTCTTTGCTGTGATCTACTGAGGATCAGCTCAGGAGCACCTGTTCCTTGCCATGAATAACCTATTTCCTGGAGTGAAAGGAAAAGGGTGCCTCACATGGTAATGAATGTAAAATAATCCCCATCCTTCTGTTGCCCCTACCTTCCTTTTAATTTACATATTAATCATTTGATACTGCTCTTGGGCGAGTTAAGTGCTTGCCTACTGCAGTGAGAGAGATGAAGTGATTTTATTGTCATATACTAAAAGTGCCATGAACAGATCATTGGAACTGTTACCTAATTATTGCCAGAAAAATTAGTTTAGGATGAATTCTTCTAAAACCAAATCATCCTATGTAGAATTTTTCTAATATCCAGTTGACTTAGAGTAAGAATTTTAGAATGAGTCAAAACATTCTGTTCCCTGGGAATACAATTAACAACTAATTCAACTTAGAAGGTTTACAAGGAAATTACGTGGTTCAAAATTAAGTGTTAGATGGGCACTTTACTGAGTCTTTTTTCCTTCGACCACATGAGCACCAAGTGGCCCACGCTTTAATAACACCTGCTTTGAACATTTCTTACACTAGACATTGTGCCATGTTCCACGGCACAGACAACTGGAGTCTCCATTCTCCCATATGTCTGGCTGCTTTCTGGAGAAGGTAGTTCTGAGTTTCTGACAGCCAAGACAAAAAGGGAAACACCATTGAGTTATACTTTTATATTTCTTATTTTATAAAAGAAATATCACTCGGTAGACACTAACTTCCCTCTTAGTGTCAAGAGTCAAATACATCACCAGAGATAGAAGAAGGAACACATGAGGCCAGAGGCCAGACGTCTTCTCCCGAGCAAAAGCTCGTGCGTCTTCCTCTATAACACCTCATAGAAGAGAACTACGTCAAGAGGCGCTTGGGAAGAAAAGCGGTCAAGCATTGTGGACTTTCAGGCAGAGGGTCCCTAAACTAGCTTCTGAGAGATCTTTAGGGGCCTCAATGGCATAAAAATCTCGCGGCGGGGGGCACACTGCTCGTTTTAAAGATTGAGAAGCGGTCACTTTTTGTCTCAGACTGTAGCAACAGACGTGTGTACGCGACCAGCTTCCCCGCTTTCGGTGAACCTCAGAACTTGGAGCTCCCCCATAAGGAGCCGCAGTTTTCCCTTCCGGCCCCACCGCAGCGAACCCAAAGCACGAATCCAAGAGACTGAAGACCAATCGAGCCGATCCCAATGGAGGAATCTGGCGGGGAGCGAAATTCTCCAAGAGGCGGAAAAGATGCGGAAGACTTCTCACTCCAACCAATCAGATGAGAGGAATTCTTGGCACACCTCTTTCCGCTAGCCAATCAGCACCTAGCTTGATGGGCCCGGCCCACTGACACCCGGAAAACGTCTTTTAAATTTTATTAGTATAGCTTTTCCCCCAACGTCATTCTAGGCCTTGCCACAAACTGTGGTCAAAAAAGGACAACTGGATGTAACAATTCCAAAGCTGGCCAGTCTTGCAGTGAGAAGGGAAACCACAGACCTCTTCGTCAAAACAGTTATACTGGGAAGGACAGGGAAAGGGAAAGGGAAGGGTTCCGGAGAGAAAACTACAGCTCCCAAGGGCCCTTGCACGGACTCGGCGCGCCCTGGGCTAGAGGGCGGGCCATCGTACGAAGAAGGCTGAGGGTCACCAGGCTCCTGTCGGACTTCCTGAAGTGGGCGGGACTTGAGATGGGCGGGGCGGTGGCCACCCCCGCCTCTCTTGCTTTGTGTCCTCCTCCCTCTGGCTCAGCCGCCTGAGACGTCGAGGGGGTGTGGCCCGCGCGGAGGCTAGTTGGGGGTGCGAGCGCCGCGGGACGTGGGTGACGCGTATTCTTCCAGCTCAGCGGTGTATGAGGTGTCGCGGCCCCGCCGGTGATTGGTTGTTGAGAGGCTAGTACGCAGCGGCCGTTGGTCGCCGGCAGCACGGAGCGAGAACCGGGGAGGGCGGGGGGGATATGGGGCGGCAGCGGCGGCGGCGGCTGGAGGAGGCGGGCGCGGACGAGCTGGCGGCCGCGGCAGCAACGGCGGTCCCCGGAAGCCTCCTGTGAAGCACACCCGTCGGCGCCGCTGTGGGCCCCTGGGAGAGAGCGGCCAGCGCGCGAGCCGCTCAGGAGGCGCTCCTCCAGCGCCGCAGCCCTTCGAACTCTCGGTCTCATCCTCGTTCTCCTGTTCCGGCTCCTCCATCTTGGCCTCGGCAGTAGCAGCTGCCGAGAGGATGTGCCGCCTTCTGGCAGGGGGAAGAAGGAGGAGAAGATGAAGAAGTACCGGCGGGCCTTGGCCCTAGTCTCCTTCCTCTCTCTGTGTTCCCTGGTCTGGTGAGTAGCCGCGACCACACGGGAGTTTCCCGTGAGGGGAGAGGGGAGCAGGGAGCGGCCCAGGTCACACCCCCAAATCATCCCGGCTTTTAGGGTGCGGGTCTCCAAGGCTCCTATGAAGCGACAAACCGATTTCTCTGTGACTCCTCGGCGGGCTGGCCAGGCAGCCCTCTCTGCGGAGGTTTTCGTGGTGCGTTTTGGAATTTACAGAGACTAAGTGGGAGAGGGAAGCGCCTGGGTGCCTTTGTACCCGGTTACCCTGGCCCTTGGTGATGGTGGGTTGTGTGTGGGAAGTGTTCAGATAGAGGCTGGGCAAGTTGCTCGGGCTTAGTAGCAGCCACTTGTTTTCATGGTGTGGGAAGGGCATAAGGTATGTCGGATGTGATGTGTTCCCCACAGGCAATTTTAAAAACGCGACTTGTCGTGAAGGTGACTAATGTACGAGCACTGGTTTTCCTGGACCTTTCTCTCCTAGTCTTTGGCCTCGGGTACACTTGGGGTTGCTGTTCTTCGAGACTTTTGGGAGGCGTTATGAAGCACTTTTTCAAGGGGTAGATGATAAGAAGCTGTTTAGCAGACAGTGTCTTAGGGTGTAGTGTGTACAGGGGTTTCTGGTAGTGTGGATTGGATAATGCCCCGTAGTAATGGAAGGATAAGTCCTGCATTTTGAAGGCGGGAAGAGTGCTTTGTCTATAAGTTTGTGGAGTTTCTGTTAGTCCCTGGCACATTTGGGGTTTTTTGAAGGAGAAGAGAAAGCTTGTCAGTCAAAGGATCGCTACTACGATACTTGGAACATCCATTCTGCCCTCCGAGGGAGTTTCTTCAGAGATGTGTGACATTTGCTGACTGTAAAGATGCTTCTTCAGTCAAAGTGATTTGCTGTTACATTAAAATCTAGATAAACTAAGTTTCTTGTTCAGCTTATTTCTGCAAAACACCAACAATTTTTTTTCATTTATGTGGGTGCCTAATGGATTCCAAAGACACTGAAGTTGTAGAGTTGTTGTTCATAGAAAATAATATGTAAATAAGAAGAACAGAAAACACTTGCCTGGCTGAACAATTTTGATTGGCAGGTTGATAGACGTTTTAGAGAACAAGAAATTTGGTCTCTTGACGTTCATTCCGAACCCTTTAATGAGACCAATGTTATCTCACCTTCTACTTTTTAGTATCATGTTGGTTACCAAGAAGTGCATGTAGGAGATGAGTCCACTCACCTCATTTTAAATTTAAATTTGTACATGAGATACAGAAACCTTGTGTTCATATCCACTTCTTTCTGGGGGCTGTTTAGTTGTTTGTAGGTTATATGTTTTTTCTTTCCTCTTTCTACTTGATCTTGCCCATCTTTAGGCCATGTTATTCTTCATCACTTTCTGAAATGGTTGAGACAGCAAAGAGGTTACACTTTTGATTCAAGTTTAAAACACCAGGATCTCTGATTTTTTTTTTAGTTGAAATATACTTGACATATAACATTGTGTAAATTTCCGATGTACAACATGTTGATTTGATGAATTTACATAATGTAATACGGTTACCATTGTAGCAGTAGTTAGCATCTCTATCACATCACATAATCATTTCTTTTTGTGGTGGGAATAATTAAGATCTGGTCTCTTAGCAAGTTGATAATTATAATACAATAGTGTTGTCTATACTCACTATACTGTGATCTCCAGGACTAACTTATCTACCAGTTGCAAGTTTCTACCCTTAAACATGATTTAAAAAAAATTAATTGGCTGGTGGCAGTGAAATCAAGCATTACAGTGTGGTTTTTAAAATCATTTGCAGATTTAAATTAACCATACTTCTATTACTTTGTTTAATTTCGGGCTGTCTTTTGCTTAAGCTGACCTCAATATGGTTTCTCAACTTTATTCATTGGAAGTAGTGAGGAGATCATGACCTGTTGGGGAAGAAAAAAAATCAGGCTAGTATTGAAAATAATAGTCATAAAGTTCTGTAAAGTTTGTTGACTTTCACAGTGAAAAATGGATGTTGAGGGATTAAGTAAATAGTGCAAAGTTTAACAAACTTTTGTTTAAGAAACAATTGGATTAGTTTGTTTTGAGATTTGTTTGCACTGCTAAATTTTAAGATATTTTAATTGTTCTTTACTGAGGCCGTGGAAAGGCATTATAGGATATTAAGTCTTGAGAATTTTTTGGAAGGGTGATGATGACATCAGGGAAGAGAAGTGGTGTGTGGTGTGATTGGCAAAGGGTATGTTGTGTCTTTTGAGGCTGTTCTTCCTTGGGAAATTGGAATAATTAAATTATGTCACTGACTCAGATGGAGATCTAACTCTTGCTACAAGATGGTCTGTTAGGTCACTTCTCAACATCTCCATTCTCCCTTAGCCTAATGCCCTTGTAGGGTTCGACAAGTTTTGCAAAGAGTCATTTTTGTTTCTGTCATTTATAAAGTGTTCCAAGATTTTGTGATCCATTTCTTTTTTAAGCCGTACCATTTTGTAGATTTATGAGTGCTATGTGTTTATACTACAATACTCTATAAGTTTCTAAACTCCTCATCCTACGAATATTACTGAATTTTGCAATCACTTTATTTATACTGTCACATATTTATAGATCTTGCTTATGTCTCCCCTCTCCTTTTGTCTTTCCAGCCTGGAGTCCTAACATTAGATTACTTTCACAAAAGACTCATCCTATCCTTCTTATTATTCATTCTGGTTGCTATTTTTTCCTTTTGCATACTTAATGTGATTCTTTATCAAATAGTACAGAGTATTTTAGGCATAAGTGTACTATAGCTGTGGCAAGAATAATTATGATAGCTATTATTTATTGTCAACTATTGACAAACCTGTGGTGTGTACTTTGCACATTTTAGCACCTTTAATCTTCACAACAACCCTATTAGTATTATTGATAATTTACTTTTACATTTTATAGTTAAGGAAGTGGAAAAGTTAAATAACTTGACTAAGGTAAAGCAGCTGTTAAGTTTTGGAGCTTGGATTTGAACCTAGGCCGCCTGATTCATGGGATCCTGACTACTGTAATCCTTTGACTGTAGGTCAGGAAACCTATATTGTAGATACGGCTCCATCACTTACTAGATCTGCATCCTTGGACATGTTTTGTAATTTCTTTAAACCTTAGTCCTTATATCCTAAAAGTGGGAAAACTAATCCATTCACACCCCACAGGGTTGTTAGGAGGATAACATGAGATAACATATATGGTAGATCTTTGTAAAATAGTAAGGGTACATTATCTGTATGTTTCATCATAAAGTCATTCAACAAAAATTTTTCTCATGTTCATTAAGTACCAGATGTTGTTATGGGCATTGAAAATGTGAAAATAGGGTGACCAACTTATCCTGGTTTTAGCAGTGAAAGTCCTAAGTCCCAGGAATCCCCTATGTTAGTTTCCTATTGCTGCTGTAACAAGTTACCAAAAATTTAGTGACTTAAAACAACACATTTATTATCTTACAGTTTTGGGGGTCAGAAGTCCAAAATAAGTCTTAACTGGGCTAAAGTCAAGGTGTCAGCAGGCCTGGTTCCTTCTTGAGACTCTGAGGGAAGAGTCTGCTTCTTGACTTTTTCAGCCTCTAGGGGCTGCTTGTATTCTGTGGCTCCTTCCTCAGATTATTCCAACCTCTTGCTTCAGTCTCCACATCTACTAATGACAGATCCTCCTGCCTCCTTTTACAAGGACTCTTGTGATTACATTGGGCCCACCCAGACAATCCAGGATTATCTCCCCATCTCAAATTCCTTAATTTAATCACTTCTACAAAGACCTTTTTTACCATGTAAGGCAACATATTCAGGGATTAGGACTCAGACATCTCTGGAGGGGCCATTATGAAGCCTAGCATACCCCGCCTTGGTCCTGGCAAACTAGGAAGATTGATGACCACCCTAAAGAGGAAAAAAAAAGACTTGGTCAAGTGCCTTAAGTGGTGGATATTCAAATTTTTTTGTATTCCCCCCCCATCAGAAAAGCATTGTGCATGCACCTTTAATATGTAATTAATTGTTTATAAGATTTATACATATGTAAATATGGTATTAGTATACTAATAGCATATTGGTATACATAATAAATTACACAAATTAGATGATTAAGAAAGATGAGAAAGAAAATAAACAGTCTAAAACTTTATGTTAACAGACCTTTTTGTTCTTATTTAAAAAGTAGTAGTTTGATGAGAGGTGTGTGATTGACTGACTAGATTATTTTACATCAGAATGTGGATGAAATAGCTTGTACTTAGCGCTGCTATTTTCTTGTTGGCTTGTGCTTGCATTATTATTATCTTTGCAGTCTTTGCAGGAATTTTTTCAAAGCTACTTCTCCATGTTGTGAGAGTCAGTTTAGTTAAAACTAAATAATATAATCCCTAAATTTCCTTCATTGAGCACACATAAATTGCAGTGCCTCACAATGTGCTGGAAGTAAAGCCCACTGTTTGTGGAACTTCTGTTCTTTCCTCAGGTTTCTGACTATATAGTCTCTGCTGTTACGACCAGCTGACCTTCAGATCAAGTGTGAATCCTTATATTGATCTTGATAAAGCTAAATTAATTAAAAAATAGCCTTTATTTTTTAGGGCAGTTTTAGGTCATGGCAGAATTGAGCGGAAAGTACAGAGATTACCTTTAGTACTTGCTCTCTGTGCCCACACGTGCACGGCTTCCTCCATTATCAGCATCCCCCAGCAGAGTGGTTTAATTTATTTTTTAAGACTAAAAAAATCTATTTTTTTCTTCCTGAACCCGAAAGGATCATCTTGGAGAAGCTCATATATAGAGCTAATGAGAGGAGCCTGACATTCAAACAATTCTCATACATTTGACAAATAGGTACCAAAAATAGTTTAAAAGGTCTTTAGAAACTCGAAAGGAAGACTTTGTATTCTAGATAACCGTCTATCACTAGCTGTGTGTCCTCTGACAGATTATTTCTATGAGCCTCAGTTCTCATCCATAAAATGCTTTGCAGAATGTCTAGTTCAAGATGGGAGAATTTTGTTTCAGGCAGAGGAAAGATTCCTGTTGGTGGAGAGAGATGGGAAGGGAGGTTAGAGCCAGGTTTTGAAGGGACTTGATTATTGTGCAGGTGAACTCTGATTTTAACCTGACTGAGAGGAGAATTAGTGAATTAGTTTAAATAGGAGAAACCGGAGAGTGAGGTCAGATTGATCTTTTAGTTAGATCACTGGGGGATAGAGTGGATTGGAAAGGACAGACATTAGAGACAGGGAGCCCTAAAGTGGCAGTCATACTAGGAGAGAGTTGATAGATATCCACAATATCTTGTGGATAGATATCCACAAACATTTTGTTAGGTAGAAACATTTATATGTTTAAAATACTTTAGTAAGAAACTAAATACTCTTTGTTGAAAACGTACATGTTGCAGATGGTACTTTAGTGCCAGGTGTATGTTACCTGTTTTGTTTTCAAGACCATATTTTAAAGTAGATTCCAAAAATAAAATTGTACCTGTCTCAAGGGAATGGAAATTGCTTTTGAGTATTTGTAGTATAGGAATGTCAATCCTTTGCGATAGACTAGTTTCATAAATGCCGAATTTTTTGAAAGAAAATTTGGTTTTATTTTAGGACTTTGTTTTTGTAATGAATCACTAGTTAAAATTATTTTATATTTTCCGTAAAAGTAACAGCTAGCTTTGGTAGAAAATGTTTTGTAGCATTAACATGGCTCATAAGTAGTAAGCTTATTTTATATTTCTTTTTTTTTTTTTTTTTGGTGGTACGCGGGCCTCTCACTGTCGTGGCCTCTTCCGTTGCGGAGCACAGGCTCCGGACGCGCAGGCTCAGCGGCCATGGCTCACGGGCCCAACCATTCCGCGGCATGTGGGATCTTCCCGGACCGGGGCCCGAACCCGTGTCCCCTGCATCGGCAGGCGGACTCTCACCCACTGCGCCACCAGGGAAGCCCTGTATTTCTTTTTATGGAGTATTTGAAATTGATAACAGGAGAAAATGTGTGAAGTGCTTAAAACAGTGCTTTGCTCACAGTAAGCCCTATTATGTAAGTTCTTATTATTCATTCATCCTGGGTGCTTTGGCAGAAGTAGGATCCTAGGCTGAGGTATCAGAGTTTAGAAGTAGGAATCCATACATCTGTTCAAAATATCAATATTATTTTGTTGCCAACAATGTATTTGGTGTGGTGGGGGTGGCTGAAGAAGCAGGAGACTTGAGCTCTGCCCTCAGGAGTATACAAGCTGCTTGTCAAAATATAGGTAGGTACTGGTGTAGTGGAAAGGGCATGAAACTAAGTTAGAGCTTGGCTGTAATCCTTTATTTCCAGTATTGACAGTGAACATTTATTGGGCACTTATTTCTTTTTTTAAATTTTTTGTACAGCAGGTTCTTATTAGTCATCCATTTTATACACATCAGTATATACATGTCAATCCCAATCGCCTTATTCACCCCCCCCCCATCATGGCCACCTTCCCTCCTTGGTGTCCATACATTTGTTCTCTACATCTGTGTCTCTATTTCTGCCCTGCAAACCGGTTCATCAGTACCATTTTTCTAGGTTCCACATATATGCGTTAATATACGATATTTGTTTTTCTCTTTCTGACTTGCTTTGCTCTGTATGAGTCTCCAGATCCATCCACGTCTCTACAAATGAGCCAATTTCGTTTCTCTTTATGGCTGAGTAATATTCTATTGTATATATGTACCACATCTTCTTTATCCATTTGTCTGTTGATGGGCATTTAGGTTGCTCCCATGACCCTGCTGTTGTAAATTGTGCTGCAGTGAACATTGGGGTGCATCTGTCTTTTTGAATTATGGTTTTCTCTGGGTATATGCCCAGTAGTGGGATTGCTGGGTCATATGGTAATTCTATTTTTAGGTTTTTAAGGAACCTCCATACTGTTCTCCACAGTGGCTGTATCAGTTTACATTCCCACCAGCAGTGCAAGAGAGTTCCCTTTTCTCCACACCCTCTCCAGCATTTGTTGTTTGTAGATTTTCTGATGATGCCCATTCTAACTGGTGTGAGGTGATACCTCATTGGAGTTTTTTTTTGGTTTTTTTGCGGTACGGGGGCCTCTCACTCTTGTGGCCTCTCCCGTTGTGGAGCACAGGCTCCCGATGCGCAGGCTCAGAGGCCATGGCTCACAGGCCCAGCCGCTCCGCGGCATGTGGGATCTTCCTGGACTGGGGCATGAACCCCTATCCCCTGCATCAACAGGCGGACTCTCAACCACTGCGCCACCAGGGAAAGCCCCTCGTTGGAGTTTTGATTTGCATTTCTCTAATAATTAGTGATGTTGAGCAGCTTTTCTGGGCACTTATTTCTGTTCTAAGTGTTTTATATACACTAACTCATTTTGTCCTAATTAAACTCTTTTGAGATACACACAGCATTTTAAAGAGATTAATAAAGATACAAAGAAATTAACCAACTTGCCTACATTCTCAGTAAGCAGTGAGCTGGAATTTAAGTAGCCTGAATCTGAGCCTGTGCTCTTAACCACTACTCTCTGCTGCCTGTAGGCTGGGAGGTGGCCTTAGGCAAGTTTCTTTACCTTTTCTTTGTCAATTTTTTAATCTAAAAAATGAGGCTGACTGGATTGGCTCTACAAGGAATGAATAATAGAATTACTCATGAAGCTTTTAAAAAAAAAACAAACATGCCTACAGCACTTACCTTGGAGATTTTGTTAAGTTTGGGATACTCTTGTGCATTCCAGTCATTACTGCTAAATTAAATGAATTCTGAGATTTTTCTTTTGCACTTTTAATATTTTAAGGTATCTGATTTGAGCGTTAGTGAACAATACAAAGAGCTGAATTGTTCAGTAGTTTCTTAAAAAAGGGAAAAACTGGACTGGAGTTGTCAAGGAAGACGTGGTTTTAAGAGAAATGACATGTGTGGTTCATATACCTTACTTCTGTGGAATACAGGTGCTTCATGAACTGAAATAAGATACACTGGTGCTGCTAATATGAATAGTGGCCTTTACCTAGTTTGTGTGTGTGTGTCTGCTTGCCTGCCTGCAGTGGGCAGATAGTACTTAATTGTCAGGAGAAATGAGAAAGGTTATGAGTAAAAGAGACGATGTACTTGATATGGGTGGAAGTGATAGCAGACAAGCCTGAGTAGAAAATAAAAGCTAAAGTCATCCCTTGGTATCCGTGGGGGATTGGTTCCAGGACCCAACCTTGGATGCTCAAGTCTGTTATGTAAAATGGCGTAGTACACTCAGCCCTCCCTCTACCCAGATGTGGAACCTGTGGATGCGGAGGGCTGAGTGTATTCTGGAAATTGTGATGGGTTTTGCAAGCTAAACCAAGGAGTAAGGCAGTAAAGATCCAGCAAAAGAAGTGGTGTTTGGAGAGTGTTATTTTGACATCATGTGTTACAGGAGAAAGGCTGGAGGGATGAATACTAAATGAAAAGCAATTGGAATAGTTGAAGTTTTTCGTAACAAGGACTTGGCAGTAGAAATGAAGAGGGTTCATTGAGCAGAGATTTTGAGGAAGTAAATGATCTGGTTTGGTGATAGGTTGGCAAGTTGGCAATGCAGTACAGTAGAAACAGCATTGGGCTACGATTCAGAAGAACTGGGTTTTAGTTTGCCTCTAACCAGCTCTTTGTCTTCAACACCACCTTTCTGTTGTCCATCTCAATGTCAAGAGATGTTTACTGAGGCTTTTCTATGTGCTGCCTTCTGTGCAAGATTCTGGCAGACAAAACAGAAAAAGTAGCTGCTTTCTTGGAGCCTACTGTGGTTGAGAGAATAAATTCTAGGGTCTAAAATGATGAATCTGTGAAGTAAAGTTCAAAGAGAGAAGAGGAGTTAATTTTTTTTCTTTTAACTTGGGCAACTAGAAGAATTGGAGGTGTTAAAAAAGAACTGGAAGAGTTGCAAAGAGTTTTAAAGGAGAAGGAGATGTTAGTTGAGGCGAGTAGAATACCCTAGTGGAAACGTTACGTAGGCACTTAAATGCAGACTAAAGTGAAAATGAGATTTGGGCTGGAGCTGTCCTCATAGAGGGGATCATTTTTGAAACAGAACCTTTGAACATGGAGTTTCTGCAGATGCCTAGAACAAACAAAGGTGACAAGCAAAGTAAAGCTCTGAGAGCGGAAACTAGGGAAGGTGGAAAGAGGTTTAAGGAGGTCATTTGAATGGTCAGCAATTTAAAAGTCTCAGATAGCCTGAAGAGCTTGAAAATTGAGAGAAGGGCCTTGTTTTCAAGAGAGGTGATTGATAAGTTTTTGTGAGTGGAAATAGAAGGTATTTGGAGAGTGGTAAGTGTGAGCTCGTACACATTTGTTTCGCAGCCAGAAGGGATACAGGAAGCTGGAGTAGCCTCATACTTGTATGTTTCAAACCATTCAGCCCGTTTCGATTGAGGAGGGATACTGAGGGCCTACTGCAAGGGACTTGAGCATCTGTGGATTTTGCTATCCGCAGGGGATCCTGGAACCAAGATACCTAGGGACAACTGTTTACACTACTCTGGAATTTGATAAATGAAAGAAGATAAGGATAGTAGCTGATAACAATTGCTAACATTTGAGTGCATATTCTGTGCCGGGCTAAGCATTGCACATGCATTATTTCATTTTCCCATTTTACAGTGGAGACATACAGGTTTTATAATTTGTCCAAGAGAATGCACCTGGGATTAACACTTGGGTCTTTTGACTCTGAAGTCCATGCCCTAGCCACTACACTACAAAGCTTTGTATTTATCTCTTGTGGCTGCTTTCTAAATCAAGAGGTAAATATTGCCCCTCCCTTGTAATAGTTCTTATATTTTTATGTTCTGCTGTAACTAGCCATGACTAACATCATCAGTTCTTAAGGGAATGGATTAGTGTTATTTTCTCACCTTTCTTTTCATTTATCTATTGACCAGAGAGTATTAAATAAGAAATGTAGCACTAGAGAAAGATCGTAGGCTTTGGAGAGGTAGGTCTAGATTTGTAGTCACAAATTGAGTGACTTTGGGCCAGTTAACTTCTGAGCTTTAGTTTATTTGTAAAAGTTAGATTAATATTTTAATCTAAACTGCCTGACACACTAAAAAAAAAGACTGTTTTCTTCTAGAGACATCAGATATTTAGGATTGGATTGATCATACTCTGTTTATGCCACCTTCTGTATGGGTCCCCCTTTTTCCTCCATTTTACATCATTACTCTTTTATCTTCTGTCTTCATTTTCACTCCTATCTCCCCCATGTTAGGCATTTACCCTAGAGTATATTTGATGTGTTTTTCCAGTTGACCTTCAGGTATTTACTTCATATATTTGTGTTTTCTTCCAAAATAATGTTTTGTTTATATGTTTTAAAATTTACATACAGGGTATAATGCTATTAATCTCATTCTTTTTCCTACTTTTTTCCACTGAACACTTTTAGAAGCTTGTTTTAGTTACTAGAATCATCAAGTGAATTCTACGTAGTTAATGATGTGGCAGATGCCTCAGGAAGGCCTGATGTCATTTATTCATTCATTCAATGGGTATTTATCAAGCCCTTTGTGTGCAGGCTGCTTCTAATGAGAGACTTTTTATGCCAACAAATGCATTTGGGAGTATTTGTTTCAGTTGCTTGTCTTTTGCACTCCCAGTACTACAGATGAATTAGGGTGGTTTTGTAGTAAATCTTAATTATCTGGCAAGGTGAAACACTTGTCTTTGCTTTTTTTGTTAATGTAGTTATTCTTAGACCGGTTTTTCCATATCATATTTAGAACATTAGGATCCTTCAGGTTATTTTGTTTGTTTGTTTTTAGGATTTTCTTTTAATTTTTATTTTATATTGGAGTATAGTAGATTTACAATGTTGTGTTAGTTTCAGGTGTACAGCAAAGTGATTCAGTTATACATATACATGTATCTATTCTTTTTCAGATTCTTTTCCCATATGGGTTATTACAGAGTGTTGAGTAGGGTTTCCTGCCCTATACAGTAAGGATCCTTCAGGGTTTTTTGTTGTCTTTGTTTTGGCTGCGTCAGGTCTTAGTTGCAGCACGCAGGATCTTTCGTTCTAGCGTGGGGGCTCAGTAGTTGCAGCATGCGGGCTTAATTGCCCTGTGGCATGTAGGATCTTAGTTCCCCAACCAGGGATTGAATCCACATCTCCTTCATTGGAAGGAGGATTCTCAACCACTGGACCACCAGGGAAGTCCCCCTTCAGGTATTTTGATAGGAGTTATATTTGAGTGGTGAATTACTTTGGGGAGAATTGCTGTCTTTACTCTGCTGTTAGTAGCATTCCATCCATGAACATATTAGATCTTCATTTATTTGTCTCTTCATTTTATGGTCATTATTAGAGTTAACACTTTTTCTCTATAAGTGTTTGTAATTTTTAAGGTTAATTTCTATAAATTATTTTATAATTTTTGTTATTGCTAATAGTTTATTTTCTATTTTGTTATTGCTGGGGAGGAAAATACTGACTTTTTTGCTTATATTTTTAAATTGAAATAATTTACATACAGTGAAATGCACATATGTTATCAACTGTATAGTTGGATCAGTTTTGACAAATGCATACATCTGTGTAACTCACACCCCATCAAGATACGGAACATTTCCATCACTCCAGCATGTTTTTTCATGTCCCATTCTACAGAATTCCCTGAAGCAACCGGTGATTTGATTTCTATCACCATGGTTAGTTTTGCTAATTCTGGAACTTTGTTTAAATGGAATTATACAGTATTTATTCTGGTGTCTGGCTTCTTTCACTCAGTGTAATGCTTCCAAGATTTATCTATCTTGTTTCATTCATTAGTAATTCATTCCTTTTTATTGTGAGAAGTAGTACATTGTATGAATATACTACAGTTTGTTTACATTCTCCTGTTGAACATCTGAGCTGCTTCCAGTTTTTGGCTATTAGGAGTAAAAGCTACAGGGGACATTTTTGTATACATAGTTTTCATTTCTCTTAAGAAGTACCTAAAAGTGGAATTGCAAGCGCCAAAACAGATGGATATTGCATGCTTCTGGATATCATACCCTGAGAAAGACACAACATCGCTTATGAAGGCTTCCAGCCAGGAATACATAACCTGAATCTGGTCGTGATGAAACATCAGACAAACCTCAAAAAAGGACCATATTATTTCAAAATAAAAGGACTATGTCCTTCAAAATGTCAGTGCCACATAAGGTAAAGGCCAAGAACTATTCCAGGTTAAAGGAGGCTGAAGGCACATGAAAAATGCAGGATATGGTCTTACACTCGATTCTGTACTTGAGGTGGGGAGAGGGGGAATGCTGTAAGGACACTACTGGGGACATAGATTATTGTATCAATGTAACATTTACTGAGGTTGATAATTGTGGCATGGTTGTATAAGAGAATATCCTTATTCTGAAGAAATACATACAGAAGATATTTAGAGATAAATTACATGGAGTGGGGAGAGAGGGAGGGCTATGTGCTTGCCAGGAGCAAATGGCAAATGATGGAACCAGTGGGTCAAAATGTTAACAGTAGGTTGATATGGGCAAAGGGTTTGTGGATGTTCTTTGTGCTATGTTGGCATTTCTTCTGAAAGTTTGAAATTATTTCCAAATAAAAAGTGGGGGAAAAAAGAGTGGGATTTCCTTTTTCTCTGTGTATGGTGTTGATTAATCCACTCAAATTTCTTTAATTATCATCAATTAATTCCAATTTTTGTATACTTTGTGCCAATTTTGTTATTTTTCTAGAAACATCCATTTCTTCTGAGTTTTCAAATGTATTAGTATATATAGCTGGTAATATTTTGTAATTAAAAAAAATCTGTTTTGTTTGTGGTTATTTCATGCTTTTAGAACATATTTTGTTAATTCACGTCACCAACTCTCCTTTATCGGTTTTTCCAGAGGTTTATCTTTTTAATATTTTCGTCGAAGAACTAACTTTTGGTTTTCTTAATCTTCTTTGCTTTTTTCTGATTTTGTTTTTTATTTCAGTGATTTCTGTCCTTATAGTCTTCCTTTTTTCTTTTTACAGTCCTTTATCTTCTTGAGTTGAAAGATTAGCTCTTTTGTATTCAGTGTCTCCAAATGTGCTCAGAAGCAGTTTTCCTGCTGCTCTTACCGGCATTACTGGCATCCCACCAATTTCTACCTGTAGTCTCTGCCACAATGTTTTGTAATGTTCCCTATTGTTTCCTCTTTAACCAAAGGATTATTCTGCTGCATAATTTTGTTTCCAGGCTTTAGAATGTTAGCTGTTGTTATCCTAAATGACACTCAAATGTGAATTTTACAAGACTTTAAATTACATTTACTCAGAAAGTTAATACCTTTCTATATGAATGGTGAATCCATGCCACATTATTGGGGAGGAATTGGCAAAAAGGGATAAATGTCCTCTTAGTTTACAGATTCTATTTTTTGAGTTTGTGTGTGTGTGAGGGGATGGTGGGTGGGTGGGTGGGCGAGTTGGGGAGTGGTAGTGGTGGAGGTGATGGGGCTGATGGGAAGAGGAATGAAAAGTGACCTAATTTCCTTTCTGCTACTTGCTACAAAACAGTTCCCCTTAGAACCCTTATTCATTTAATAAGTATTTATTAAGCACATAATGTTTGCAGGTTTTGGCTTTGTAGGGAGGGGCTAAAGTATCAATAGTTAGGAATATGGAATTGATTCTCAAAGAGTTTAAGTGTAAGAGAGGATATACATTGCACAGAATCAACTTACAAATAGTAGAGGGGAGTACTCATTTTGAACTGAGGGAGAGTGTCAGAGGCTCACAGACTGCCATTTATCTTGATGTGATTTGTGGTGCTGAACTTCTTAAAAGTTTTGAAACTCATCAGGCTTGGGATTTTCATAGTACAGTTTTTGAAACTTGCTTAAGTAGTATGGAATGAGACCCATTTAATCATGCAACAAAGTGCCCTCAGCCATTGTAATGTGACCCACTGATTCTTAATGAGGGGGCATGCATATCTAATTCACCTGGGGGAACTTGTTGAAAGTAAAGACCCCATTATAGAGATTCATTCTTCTTCAGTAGAGTTGGAGTGGGTTTGGGGTATTTCATTTTACTTTGGTGATTCAAAATTCCTTGACAGTTATTAGTTGGTGATAAATTTTATCTATTTTAGGCTTTTTCTTATACACAAAATTAAGGTTATCTTTACAGGTCTGTCCTTAATTAATATCTGTCCTTAAATAGGGACTGATATGTTAGAGGTATTTAAGTGATACTATTGATAAAGCTGGAGGAATAGGGTAGATAGGTAAAGAATGTAGTCTGTATTAATGTCAGGTGTATGCGCGTTCTTCAGAGAAATAGAACCAACTCTCTCTCCCTTTCTCTCTCTCTCTCTCCCTCTCTCTCTCTCTCTCTCTCTCTCTCTCTCTCTCTCTCTCTCTCTCTCTCTCTCTCTCTCTCTATATATATATATATATATATATATATATATATATATAAAATGAGGCATTGGGTCACACGATTATGGGAGCTGAGAAGACCCACGGTCTGCAATCTGAAAAGCTGGAGACCGAGGAATACCAGTGGTTAATTCAGGCCAAGTCTGAAGGCCTATTAACCAGTAGAGCTGAAGATATAAATCCCAGTTAAAGGGCAGGAGAAGATGAGATGCCTCAGCTCAAATAGTGAGCAGAGGAAAAAAGGGCAAATTCATCTGATTTTTGTTCAATTCAGGCCCTCAAAGGATTAGATGATGCCCACTTACATTGGGGAGGGCAGTCTACTGAGTCCACTGATTCAAATGCCAATCTCACCCAAAAAACTCCTAACTTTGGGTAATGGGATTTGATTATATGATAGTAAAAGTAAGGATCATGAGATTTAAATGTCTTTTGGACATCTTCACATTAACTGTGAATATTAGGATTTATACACACATATACACATACACATGCAGAATTCTTGATGATAAAACTAGTATGTGCTCATGGTAGAAATTCCGAAAGTATAGAAAGGAATATAGAAAATAAGGGGGTATAATCTCGAAAATTCTAACACCCACAGTTTTGAATATCTGAAACTTTTTGCTGTCCCAAATATGTGTATATATACACAGTCACAAATGCACCTACAAACACACATGTGTACACACACACAGCTGAGAAACAATGCAAAAGTCTATCAGTAAAGAAATATTTAATAAATAATGATATATCTGTATGAAATTTTGAATTAGTAATATATTCTTGTGGTTCGAAAGACAGAGTATTATAGAGTGAAGAATATCCATTATCCTGTCACCCAGTCACTCAGTTTTCTACCCTGGAGGCAACCAAGGTGGTGCTTTTTTTTCTTTTCTTTTTAATTCTTCCAGAGAAATTTATGCACATACAGGTCCCTTTAGTACACATATGCACACATGGTAGCATACTATATGTGTATATTATTATGTACTTTGCTCTTCTCTATTTTTTTTTTTTTGGTTTTAATTTTTATCAAAATGATGTATTCATATCAAAAAGTCAGATAGCTCTAAAAGGATTTTGTTTGTTTGCTTTTGCAAATAAGCCATTCCCTCATCCCTCTTTCCCCATTATTTCTTTCAAGGAAACCACTTTTATCTCTTGGCTGATGAGTTTTATGTTTACCTCTTTGTCTCTAAAACAATTGCTTTAATGTCAGTTTTAGGTATTTTACTACAGATGATCAGATTCTCTTAAGCACATGCTAGTAATACAGTTTAGTCATAATTTGGGTTAGATCAGTATTCAGTGTTTATATTATGACTATAAATGATACAACTGAGCTGTGTAGTAAAACATGATTACTTTTCCCTTTTCTGTTCTACTTTTCCTTTTTCATGGTACTAATATTTGACTTGTTTTGTTATGTTTGCTTATTTTTCTATTTAATTACAAATTATCTGCCAGTTATGTAAATCTGTTCTTGAGATTTTCAGACTCATCAGTTGTGCTGTTAATTTCATCCTCCTAAAGAAGACTCTTCCAGAGCTTCTGATGACCTCCAATTTAGTATGGTTGCCCTCTGTTCTTTGTGTACGTACAGCTGTCATCCTAGGAATTCTCTTTCCAGTCACCCTGGGGATTCCCTTTTCCTCTCTCATCTCACTACCATATTGTTGTGATTATTGTGGTTTCTTAGATGTCTATAGTTTCCCCACGTTAAAATCTTCTTGACTATTCTATTTATATAAAGTTTAGAGTCAGTCTGTCTAATTTTTTAAGTTTCCTTTTTTGCCACTTCAGTATGTGGTTTTCAGATCTTCCATACATATTACCTTAAACTGTGTAAAATTGACGTCTTTTTTTCAAATTAAAGAATTGTCAGTAATGGCAATTTCAACCATTTCTACTATTAACAACATAGAATATGTACTAGTATATGTATAGAACATTTCTCACTAAGTTTAGTATTTTATTGTAATACTATAAAATACTATAAAATACAAAATAATAGTATTATATTGTAATACTATAAAATACTAAATAAAATATTTAGTATTTTATTGTTTCTATTATAAACGGGGACTTTTCTTCTGTTAAATCTTATAACTGGTGGTGATGATTTGAGTAGAGAGTCTGTTGATTTCTTTCTAAATTTTATACCTAGGAATATAATTTTATACCCAAGACTTCTTTTTTTTTCCCAAGACTTCTTTTAATAGGTGTTTCTTTTTAGTTTACCACCTATATAAACTCATTATCTGCAATTAATGATAATGTTACTGTCTCCTTTCCCATTTTACACTGCTTTTGTCCTCATATTATGTAATACTAGTGATAATGGACATTTTTGTCTTGTTTCAGATCTAAATAGGGGTATTTTTTGGTTTCTTCACTGAGTATGATACTGGCTTTTAGGCTTATGTGTTATGCATATGTTTCCCATGTTAAATGTCTACTTATTACTATTTTATTGACTTTAAAAATCTTGATGGTTGTGTAAATTTATCAGATGTCTTTTGGTGACGGTAATCATGAGATGTTTTTCCTTGATATTTTTGCATGGCAAACTAAATAGGTTATATTATATTGAACCATTTTTGAATATCGGAGCTAAGTTCTACTTGACCGAAACAGTGGTATTTTATATCTTTGGTATGTTATTGGAGACTTTTTAAAATTTTCTTTAGCTGTTTTGTGTCTGATTTCATATTATTAACCTATAGTATTTATATGTATGTGCTCTTTCTGTTAATTTTTGATATCACTGTTATGTTCCCTATATAAAAATAATTTGGAGGCTTCTGTGCTTTGAAATATCAATAGTTTAGGTAGCTTTAGAGTTATCTGTTCTTAAATATTTGGTAGAATTTAGAATATCATTGGCATTTGATGCTTTCTGAGGAGGTTAGCTCTTTGACAACTTTCTCTGTTCCTTCTGTGATAATTATCAGATACTCCTTTTGTGAAGTTTTTACTGTTTTACCTTCATGAGATTCATGATGCCTTACTTGGAGTGCTGATAACACTGTTTATGGTTTTCTTAGGACATTAAATAAAAAATCTTTATCTTATGTACATTTGTCTTCATCATTAAATTGTTAAGTTCTCAAGGGCATTAGGATAAGAACCATCTGTTTATTGCCTCAAATTCTAGTCCAGGTATGGAATATGTTGGCTTAACAACTTTTTTTTCTTCTTTCTTTCTTCTTTTTTTTTTTGGTGGTGGTGACGGTGGATGTTTTACAGGCTCCCCAGTTGGCATGTATGTTGCAAAGAGAGTTCTTCAGCTTCATCATACTACTCTCAAGATGACAATTGTGCACTAGAAAATGAAGATGTACAATTCCAGAAAAAGGTACCTTAAATGAAGTTGAAGTTGTAATTTGTGTATTAGCTTTCTGAGACTTCCTCAAAACATTTGGAATAAAAGTATTTCAAAAATACTATGACATAATTTTTGGTGAAGATTTGTAATTTTCTTTGCTGTAATATGAGGAGTTACTTAGGTAATTCTGAAATTAATGTGACTCTGAGATATTTATATATTTATTCTTACTGCTTATATTTGGAATGTTGTAATAACATCCTTAGTCCTATAGTAAGGAGAAAAAATAGTGCCTATTCAGAGAGAAAACTAGGGTTCTCTTTTTAATGCTTTAACTAGCAAAGGGTTTCTAAAGAAACCCCAGTCTTATAAATTAAAAACTATTAGAAATGAGGATTGTAGGGAAAGTCTGCAATTAGTGGCTATGTACTTTGTTTTATATAATTGTGTGGAGTGAATAGACAGAGTCCAAAAAATTTGATGGTGTCTAAATAATTTATTATTTTATCATTTTAAATGATGAAAGGTGAGTATTGACTTTAGCTAGATTTGGCTCCCCCCTCCCCCCAAATCAATATACTTATTTTAAATTACAGATATAATTTATACCCACTATAAGATATTCATATTTATATCCCATTCCCCTCCTCAAAGGAACCACAATTTACGGTTTCTTGTGAAAACATTCAGACCATTATCTGTGGTTATAGATATATCATTTTATAGCACACAAATTAATGTTTTAATTTTTGTTCAAAAAATATTGTACAAATTTATTTCCCCTCTTCCCCAGTAATATCTCATGGATACCTTTGCATGCTACTGTATTCTTCTGAATAGCTACATTTTTATTCTGTCATTTGGGTATATCACAATTATTAAGCATTTATTTATTGATAGACTTTTGCATTGTTTCTCAGCTGTGTGTGTGCATGCATGTTTGTGTGTACGTTTGTGTGTATGTGTGAATGCACAAACTTATAATTACATGCTTGGGCTGTTTTTATTTTTGGCATGATATTGTGTTTAGAGTAGATTATTTAAATTTCTGAGTTACACAGGATATATTTCTGGGATGGAGCAGTTAAAATTTTGAAGACTATTGCTGGGTATCTCTCTGAATAAAGTATAATTGTGTGCTTCTATCTACAGCCTATAAGATTTAGAGCTAATATCTTCTTTGATGAGAAATTTGAAAACTTAAATGTAAGAATGAGTTTAAGCAAAGCATTAAGGAAGGGGAAACGTTCTTTCAGCAAACATTTGGGTACCTAGTATATGCTATACAGGCTTAGATAATGATGAATATGAACTTCGCTTTTATGAAGCTTATATGCCAGAAGATAAATTTAAGGACAATATATCTGAAATTCTAATTTGAAACTCAGTGTCAAGAGAGATGACACAAAGAACTATAAGTACATTCATTTATCAAGTATTTACTGACACACAGTGCTGGGTAGTAGGACTAAAGTGTTTATTAAGAAATCAGATGTAGTGTATATTTGGAAGGCAGCTATGCTCATCACTATACCACCAGCGCACACATGTAGTATACATTTGAAGTGAAGCAGTAAGGAGGGTAATGCAGGAAGGTAGACAATAAGCATGGAAACAAATAAAAGACATTAAAGTCACAGTAAAGTGTTTTGGTTGTAAAGTATAGAAAGATGATCTTTAATGTTGCTTCAGGACTGTTTTGTGAAACAGTTTTATCCGTTGACCTTTTCTTTGTTGCAATATAGGATGAAAGAGAGGGACCTATCAATGCCGAATTATCGGGAAAAGTGGGTTCAAGCTTACCTGTTCCTCCAGAAGAACACAAGTTAAAAGATGACTACATTGTGAATGTACAAGTAAGCTTTGTTGCTTTGATTTTTAATGATATGCCTTTTCAAACTGCTGCACGAAACAGAAAACCTGTTTGGTCACCATATTGTGTATTTTTATTTTTTTCTTTTTGTAGTACCATGCAACTGGCCTTAATACTAGTTACCTGCTAAGAATACTACTTTTTTTTTTTTTTTTTAATTTATTTATTTATTTATTTTTGGCTGTGTTGGGTCTTCGTTTCTGTGCGAGGGCTTTCTCTACTTGTGGCGAGCGGGGGCCACTCTTCATCGCGGTGCACGGGCCTCTCACTGTTGTGGCCTTCTCTTGTTGCGGAGCACAGGCTCCAGTCGCGCAGGCTCAGTAGCTGTGGCGCACGGGCTTAGTTGCTCCGCGGCATGTGGGATCTTCCCGGACCATGGCTCGAACCCGTGTCCCCTGCATTGGCAGGCAGATTCTCCACCACTGCGCCACCAGGGAAGCCCCTAAGAATACTACTTTTGAGAAAATTCGGAATTACAGGTTTAGTAGTAAATGTGACTTTTCTCTGTAGTATAGGTTTGGTTGTAAGTCCTTCTTTCTTTTAGATCCATTTTGGCTTTCTGTAGTTTATCTTGTCTCTTCAGTTTTTCAGATGTCAGGGGAAATTATATTCTGACTTAACATATTTGTATGTAGAACACAGAGCATTTTGATACCAAAATTTTACCCCTTAGTGTGGAATATGGATTAATAAACAATAGGTTGAGTGTGTTTTTTCCTTTTTCTCTCATATTACATCCTAAATGTTATTTTCCATTTTGTATACCAGATTTTATGAAAGATATTAAAAACTAGACCAGAATGTAAGCTGATCAGAATGCTGAAGCATCTGGAAACCATTTAATATCAGGAGCGACTGAAGGAACTGGGGATATTTGATCTGGAGGGAAGTAGGACTAAGGAAAAACTAAATATCTCAAATATTAACAAATACAAATTTCAGCTTAAAAGGAGGGAGAATTCTCTTTAAAAAATGTAGCCAGAGTTATCTTATAAGTTAATTGGGTTATCTAAGGAGATAGAGTAAGTTTCATTTTATTGGATTCTGGAGGACATTTGGAAAAGATTTGTGCATAAGAATAAGAGAAAAGTGATCTCTGTAGCCCTTCAGTTTTATGAGTATCCTGAACAGTCCAGCCGTTGTTCTTTTCCTGAATCTTTATTATGGTATTCTCTTGTTCAAATACTTTGAAGTGCTTACTGCATCTTAGAGACCTGTGCTGTTCAATATAGTAGCCATTAGCTACCTGTGGCTACTGAGCATTGGAAATGTGGATAGTTGAAGTTGAGATTTGCCGTTAAGTATAAGATACACATCGATTTTGGAGACTTAGTAAAAGAAAAAAAAAGTGTAAAATATCTTACTAATTTTTTTATATTGAATGCATATTGAATGATAATGCAGTATTTGATAATATTGTAATGGTTCTTTTCTAAAAGTCTCCATCATAAAATGCAAACTATTTGTACTCTTTTGTGAATTTTTCGTTCCAGTGTAAATAATTCCCCAAATGATGACATTTTATTTTGTATTCTTCTGACTGCCTCATGTTTTCTTTCTGCTGCTGTACTGGCTGTCCTATTCTTCAGAACCCTGGTTCTTCTAGTCCAGAGTAATCCTTAGTTTCTCTTTACCTTGAACTGAGCATGAGTACCTCTCACTTGATATTCATTTAGTAACTATTAAATGTCTACTGTGTGCTAGATACTGTGCTAGGCACTAGGAACATGAAGATCAAGAAAACATAGTCGGGCTTCCCTGGTGGTGCAGTGGTTGAGAGTCCGCCTGCTGATGCAGGGGACACGGGTTCATGCCCTGGTCCGGGAAGATCCCACATGCCGCGGAGCGGCTGGGCCCGTGAGCCATGGCCGCTGAGCCTGTGCGTCCGGAGCCTGTGCTCCGCAATGGGAGAGGCCACAACAGTGAGAGGCCCGCGTAACGCAAAAAAAAAACCAAAAAAAACAAAGCAAGAAAACGTAGTCCTTACTCAAGACATTTATAGTGTAGTTGAAGAGAAAGAAATAAATAAGGGCAATTGAGGTGTTATAGATCCTGTGATTAAAGTCTGTACAGAGAACAAGTGGAGGCATAGGGGAAGGGGAATGGCTAATTCTATTTAGGGTTAGTTGTGGGGGAGGAGGTACTGATAAGAGGTTTTCAAACATGAGGAGGTATTAAGTACGTTTCAGTTTGTGTTTTGGAGGAGTGAATGGCCCAGAGCATATGAGCCTTGAAGGAGCAGCAAGAATCATGTATTGCTTTGTAATGTTATTTATACATGCCTTGTGTTGTTATTTGTTGATACACATTGTCTTCTAAACTGCTCAGGGGCAAAAACTATGCGCTGTACTATTTTATATATTTATATAGGATTTCTGTGTTGCTATTAGCATTAATTAATTACAGTAAGAGGGAAATTTTGTGGGTCCTGGTATAAAATAGGAAAGAAGAAAGACAAGCTCCTTTGTCCTACTTTATGAAATGCCATGAAAAATGTGTAGAGCCTGTATTTTAATATGAAATAGATTCCTTAGGGTGGTAATGTTGGAAGAAAGGATTTTTATAAAAGTACTTTTTTAGTGAACATTATTTATATTGTTACTTTTGAGACATACATTTTATGATACCCTCTTCAGCTAAAGAGATAATTAATCCCAACATTAAATATAACTGACTTTTTTAAAAACAGAATACGGAGTCAAAAAAGTTAAGTCCATCTGTGATTGAAACACTCCCTACAGTTGATCTACATGAAGATTCTTCCAGTGTAGTTGTGGACAGTGAAAACGTGGAAAATATTTCCAGCTCATCTACCTCAGAGATCACTCCAATCTCAAAGCTTGAGTAAGTCATTACAAAGAAAAAAAAATATGATTAGATAATGACAGAAAAATTTCTTTGATTCTCAAATTTGGCATTTAGGCTATATAGCAGATCTAAGTAATAATGCCTATTTTATTTTTATACATTGTTTAAAGTTTACTTTCCATTTATAGTTATTACAAAATATTGGCTATATTCCCCATGTTGTACAATACATCCTTGAGCCTGTCTTACACACAGTACTTTGTACCTTCCACCCTGCCACCCCTATATTGCCCCTTCCCAACCTCCCCATTGGTAACCACTAGTTTGGTCTCTGTATCTGTGAGTCTGCTACTTTTATTATATTTATTAGTTTGTTGTATTTTTTAGATTCCACATATAAGCTATATCACACAGTATTTATCTTTCTCCGACTTATTTCACTTAGCATAATGCCCTCCAAGTTCATCCATGTTGCTGCAAATGGCAAAATTTCATTCTTTTTTTTGGCTGACTAGTATTCCATTGTTTGTGTGGGTATGTGTGTATGTGTGTGTGCATATATATATATATGCACCACAGCTTCTTTATCCATTTATCTGTTGATGGACTCTTAGGTTGTTTCCATGTCTTAGAAATTGTAAATAATGCTGCTGTGAACATTGGGTGCATGTATCTTTCCAAATTAGTGTTTTTGTTTTTTTCAGGTATATACCCAGGAGTGGAATTGCTGGGTCATAGTTTTAGTTTTTTGAGAAACCTCCCTACTGTTTTCCACAGTGGCTGCACCAATATACATTCCCACCAACAGTGTACAAGGGTTCCCTTTTCTCCACATCCTTGCCAATATTTGTTATTTGTAAACTTTTTGATAATAGCCATTCTGACAGGTGTGGGGTGATATCACATTGTGGTTTTGATTTGCGTTTCCCTGATGATTAGTGATGTTGAAGGTTTCATTAATTTAGAAAATCTCTTTTATACTCCTAGCTCCAGCAACACTACAAAGAACAAAACAAAATTCCCTTCTCTTAATACTACATTAAACATATCCTTTATCAAATGAGTTAATTTATATAAAATGTATAGGACAATATCTGGCACATAGTAAAAATACATGTGTCAGTTAATATCATCATTTTTATCATCACTACTATTTTTTTTTTTTTTTACCACAAGCACTTTTTAGCCACCTATTCTCTTCAAGAATGTAAGGGAATGGGTTGAAGGAGTTGTACACAAAGATGTTACAGTTACCATTTAGGAGTTTGCCCTGGTAAGGGACAAGGTAACAGAAGACATGCTTAGAAATAATGATAGTATTTAACATTTTTAAATATTAAATGCTTAGAAAGAATTTAAGGCTAGATACTGTGTATCTGAACAGTACATCTTATTTTCTCATTATATTGAACATGACAGTCTAGTGAAATGGGAGTGAGGTAAAGAAAAATATTAAGGTATATATTTTTTAAATGAAATTATAGACGTGCTTTAAGAATTTTAGTGAAGCGTTTTGAGATAATAGATGATTTCTTGATACTATAGGCAACAATTCTAATATTGGTAGACTGTACTAATAGAAATGAAACATTAGAGAATATGCATTTAGAATAAATAATTTAAAAATCTTATTTTTGGCAAGATCAGATATTAACCTATAATATTTTGTTTTAAAATTTGGTAATTAGCTATTGGGTTGGCCAAAAGTTTCGTTCATTTTTTTTCTGTAAGATGACTCTAGTAGCACTTAGTTGTCTTTAACTTCATTTGAAGCAGTTTTGTTAGATTGTATGTGACAGCTGTCATATCAGTGTGCATTTAAAAAAAGACATCAAAATTGGTGAATTTTTGTGTAGCCATTTTAATATTGAAGATGGAAGAAAAAAAGCAGCATTTTCGGTCTGTTATGCTTTATTATTTCAAGAAAGGTAAAAAAGCAACTGAAACACACAAAAAGATTTGTGCAGAGTATGGAGAAGGTGCTGTGACTGATCGAACATGTCAAAAGTGGTTTGCGAAGTTTCATGCTGGAGATTTCTCGCTGGACGGTGCTCCGCGGTCGGGTAGACCAGCTGCAGTTGATAGAGATCAAATTGAGACATTGAGAACAATCAACGTTATACCACGAGGGAGATAGCCAACATACTCAAAATATCCAAATCAAGCATTGAAAATCATTTGCACCAGCTTGGTTATGTTAATCGCTTTGATGTTTGGGTTCCTTATAAATTAAGTGGAAAAAACCTTCTTGACTGTATTTCCGCATGTGATTCTCTACTTAAATGTAATGAAAACATTCTGTTTTTAAAACAAATTGTGACGGGCAATGAAAAGTGGATACTGTACAATAATGTGGAATGGAAGAGATCATGGGGCAAGTGAAATGAACCAACACCAACCACACCAAAGTCTGGTCTTCATCCAAAGAAGGTGATGTTGTGTATATGGTGGGATTGGAAGTGAGTCCTCTATTATGAGCTCCTTCCAGAAAACCAAATGATTAATTCCAACAGTACTGCTCCTAGTTAGACCAACTGAAAGCAGCACTCAACAAAAAGCGTCTGGAATTGTTAATTAGCATTTTGTTATTAGTAAACAGAAAATGCATAATCTCCCATCAGGATAATGCAAGACTGCATGTTTCTTTGATGACCAGGCAAAAACTGTTACAGCTTAGCTGGGAAGTTCTGATTCATGTGCCATATTCACCAGGCGTTTGCACCTTTGGATTTCCATTTACTTTGGTCTTTACAAAATTCTCTTAATGGAAGAAATTTCAGTTCCCTGGGAGACTGTAAAAGGTACCTGGAACAGTTCTTTGCTCAAAAAGCTAAAAAGTTTTGGGAAGATGGAATTATGAAGTTGCCTGAAAAATGGCAGAAGGTAGTGGAACAAAAGGGTGAATATGTTGTTCAATAACGTTCTTGGTGAAAATGAAAAATGTGTCTTTTATTTTTACCTAAAAACCGAAGGCACTTTTTTGCCAACCCAATATTTAAAGGCCAAGCAAGGGCACTGACAGATTGAGTCAACAGTTTACGTAATTTAAATCTTTACATGATTTAAAATATCTGAATTCTTGAAAATCGTCTGCAGAGCTCTAAAGCATTCTTTTCTGGCTTAGATTTGTTTTGGAAATCAGTAATATCACTTTTAACTTATGGTTCATTATATCCATTAAATTGTCAGATTGTCTTTTTTGTTTCTATTTTAGTGAAATAGAAAAATCTGGTACTGTTCCTATAGCCAAGCCAAGTGAAACTGAGCAATCTGAAACTGATTGTGATGTTGGTGAGGCCCTTGATGCAAATACTCCAGTTGACCAGCCATCCTTTGTCAGTCCACCTGAAAGGTGGGTGTGAGCAGTTGTTTGCCCTTTGTATGGTTCTGTAATAAACAGCAGTGTCACGTTTGAGTAGACTTTGGTGCATGCTTAATTCCACTTTATGACTGAGAGGAAACTGATCCCTTTGTACTCCTTTCTTGGTTTACTTTGTACGCATGTACACTTATAATAGTTTAGATTGCATATACTCGTTATTCAGCTAAAATTTGTTTATTTAATATGCCTTTTGCTTTCAAATAGCCTTGTCAGCCAGCATATAGAAAATGTGTCATCTTTGCATGCTAAAGGAAAGATAACAAAATCGGAATTTGAATCAAAAGTTTCATCAAGTGATCAGGGTGGTGGTGACCCAAAATCTGCATTGAATGCTTCAGATAATTTAAAAAGTGAGGTAGGTAAATAACTTGCACTATATCCTACTTTATTATACAATGCATTTTTGTTATTAGCTAATCTTGTAATTTGCTATCCGTATTTGCCGTAAAGTCAGGGGATCAGTAGTTAGTGATGAATGTGGAACTGAGGTGAACTGTGCTCCCAGATAGCAAGTGGTTACTTCACAGAACTATTGCCAGTATACTGTTTATACATAGTGTTGTCCCAAGTATGAACTCTCTTGGGTTATATTTAATTATAAAGGTTTTTTGCCACCATTGATTATTATTTGATAACCAGATACATAAAGTCCTTATTTAAGCAGTTAAGAGAGCTATATAGAAGAAGTTATGATTGTTAAGTATCTTCAGAATAAAAATTTAACTCAATAATACAAGATTAAATTTAGTCTCTTCAACCAGAATTATTTTAAAGGGACATTTTATACCCTTTGTTATTTGTGTGCAGACTACAACTAGACCAGCTTATATTAAAGAATATGGTTCTTAAAATAAAGACAGGGCTCATTCCTGTGTAGCAGTTTTACTTTCTTTTCTTCTTTCGAGTTCTACTTTGACTTCACGTAGAGGCCAGTACAGAATTTCCTGAAGAAATGTTGACAGAGAAGTCTGCTCCCTTCAGCTAAGAAATAGCTAAATAAAAGAGATGAAGGCCACTCTATGCACTTCAAAACACGTGGAATCAGAGTATTTTAAAATACTGAGTACCACATCCACATTTATTTCTTTATAATTTGGATCTTCTGTTCTCCACCTTTTCTTTCACATATTTTCTGTGAATCTGCACTCATAACTAACTAAACTTCATTCTGGAGACTTTACTATCATTGGGCCAGCTGTTTATTTGATGTTTTTTATAAATATAGAAGGTCCCCATTTCCTAGTCCAACATCTTGAAGGAAGTAATTTTCCCAGTGAAACCAAATCAAGCATATGTTACAGTTCAGTTGTCAAATACCACAGGCATAAATAAAATTAGACAAACATTACAAAAATGTCCTCTTTGAGCTACTTAAGTATCAAACGTAAAACTCAAGCATGGCAGCCAGTTTTGTCCAAGATGTGCTTGTTCTCCTTAACCATTTGCAGCAGTGTCTTGCAGATCCTTGAGATAACAGGGATAAACTCTCTCCTACTCACACAAACTTAACAGGGCAGAATTATTCTGAACTGGATAGTATACAAAACTACTGGACATTTTATAATATGCTCATTATCTGACAATTTTTCTGGAATATTAAGTTATTTAGGAGGTAATTAATACAGTTAAAAATTCCACTCTTTTGCCTGTTATAATGCTTTACAAAGTAATTTTATTGTGTTGTTTAGTTCTCTTATTTGTTGCTAAGAGGCGATAGTGATTGCTCTGCCTGAGTCTCACAGAGTGTGTGTACGTTCTTATGTATTTCTTTTAGTATTGGGGCTTTACTCTTAAGTATCTCAATTATATTAATTTTTATAAATAATTGTTTATTTTCTTATTCAAACTAGATTTTTGTTATTTAATTTTTAAATTAAATTAGTATAATGCTACTTCTTTAATTTTATTTTCTGCTATGTATTTTTTTAATAGCCACATACTTTCTTTGATAAGATAGTGTGTTCTGCAAAACGCTCCGACGTGGAGGTTGTATAGGAACCAATTGGCTAATAAGTCTTCCTAAAGGGAGATAATAGGTATTTGTATTGATGTATTACACTAATACACTAATTAGTATTAGTACTCGAAAATGTGCCCTAATACAGCAAATATATACTGTATGAGATTTGTGCTATTTACCAAAGTACGCTGTCTAAATAGATGTTTTGTACACTTCTCAAGGTACTGTTAATAAGTACATTATGTGTTGTTTTAGGAGTACAGAAATAATTTAAAAATGGAATGAACATCATTGCATACATTCTTCCAATTAAGAAAAAAATTACAGATTGAATTTTATGCCCTTCCCAGTTACATTTCTTCTCGCCACTTCAGATATAACCACTATCTTGAATTTGGTGTTTTTTACATTGGTAGAGCATGTTTTTTAACTTTTACCAAATATGCATTGCTACAAACAATACATACTATTATTTGGCATATTTTGAAACAATGTAAAATGGTATCGTTCTTGTCTTAAGTATCATTTTACTCAACATTGTTTTTAAGTTTTGTCTATTCATTGTTCAATTCTACCACAATTTATTCTTCAATTAATGGATATTTAGGTTGTTTCTAATTTTTTTGATGTTATCCATAGTGCTGCAGTAAGTATCCTTATGCATATTTTCTTAGGCACATATGTGTGTTTTCACTGATATTTATACATAGGAGTGGAATTATTGAGTCATAGGGTATGTATATCTTTATTTAATATTCCTAAATGTGAAACTCACTTTAGCTGTCTAATAGATGTACCATGGCTCAATAGGCTGTCACACTTTAACCACAGATTAGTATAATTTATTTAGTATCTTTAGCTTTCCTTTGCATTCCCTGATTATACTGAGAGTGAACATTTTGTATTTTCTCTTTGCTTAGTTTATTGTTATTCCTTTACTCTCCCCCATTATTGATTTGTAGGCAGTCTTTATAGTTGGTAATAATTGTTTGTTGGCTGAATGTGTTGCAGGTATTTATTTCTGTCTCTGGCTATTTGAACCATGTGGTTTATGGTCTTTTGATATATTTAATTTTTAAATTATAATCTATCCAAATGTATCAGCCTTTTTTAAAATGATTTCTTTCTTCATCTTGTTGAATCCTTTTATAGCCTGAATCATGAAGATGTTTTTCTGTACTTTCTTTAAGCTTTGCTTTTCACATTTAGGTTTTCATATCCACCGTAAAATTTTTATATAAATGGTACTTCTTTTTATTTTAATTTTTATTGGAGTATAATTGACTTACAATGTTGTATTACTTTCTGCTGTATAGCAAAGTGAATCAATTATACATATATCAACTCTTTTTTATTTTTGTATTTTTTTCATTTTAACGTCTTTATTGGAGTATAATTGCTTTACAATGGTATGTTAGTTTCAGCTTCACAACAAAATGAATCGGTTATATATATACATATGTTCCCATATCTCTTCCCTCTTGCGTCTCCCTCCCTCCCACCCTCCCTATCCCACCCCTGCAGGCGGTCACAAAGCACCGAGCTGATCTCCCTGTGCTATGCGGCTGCTTCCCACTAGCTATCTACCTTACGTTTGGTAGTGTATATATGTCCATGCCTCTCTCTCGCTTTGTCACAGTTTACCCTTCCCCCTCCCCATAGCCTCAAGTCCATTCTCTAGTAAGTCTGTGTCTTTATTCCTGTTTCACCCCTAGGTTTTTCATGACATTTTTTTTCTTAAATTCCATACATATGTGTTAGCATACGGTATTTGTCTCTCTCTTTCTGACTTACTTCACTCTGTATGACAGACTCTAGGTCTATCCACCTCATTACAAATAGCTCAATTTCGTTTCTTTTTATGGCTGAGTAATATTCCATTGTATATATGTGCCACATCTTCTTTATCCATTCATCCGATGATGGACATTTAGGTTGTTTCCATCTCTGGGCTATTGTAAATAGAGCTGCAATGAACATTTTGGTACATGACTCTTCTTGAATTATGGTTTTCTCAGGGTATATGCCCAGTAGTGGGATTGCTGGGTCATATGGTAGTTCTGTTTGTAGTTTTTTAAGGAACCTCCATACTGTTCTCCACAGTGGCTGTACCAATTTACATTCCCACCAACAGTGTAAGAGGGTTTCCTTTTCTCCACACCCTCTCCAGCATTTATTGTTTCTAGATTTTTTGATGATGGCCATTCTGATTGGTGTGAGATGATATCTCATTGTAGTTTGGATTTGCATTTCTCTAATGATTAGTGATGTTGCGCATTCTTTCATGTGTTTGTTGGCAGTCTGTATATCTTCTTTGGAGAAATGTCTATTTAGGTCTTCTGCCCATTTTTGGATTGGGTTGTTTGTTTTTTGTTATTAAGCTGCATGAGCTGCTTATAAATTTTGGAGATTAATCCTTTGTCAGTTGCTTCATCAACTCTTTAGATTCTTTTCCCATATAGGTCATTACAGAGTATTTAGAGTTCCCTCTGCTATACACTAGGTCTTTATTAGTTATGTAAATGGTACTTCTTGTTAAGGATTTTGTAGAAACAATATATGACATCTAAAATTAGTTAGCTTCCTTTATTGTATATATTAATGTAGATTTTAAGATGGATGCATTAAAATTATAGTATTTGTACAGTTTTTGTATGGTAATTTTTGGCTTACGATATTATATAGGTTTTTTTACAGCCTGTGCTAATATTGCTAACATGTGAAGGGATTCATCCTGTGGTGCTTAGGTAGAAGATTTTAATTCTTCGAAGAGAAACTCAACTTTTAAGTTAAACCAAAACTTTTCTTTTTACATTTTTTGTTTTTGTTTTCAAAATACTATCCTTCATTATAAAATTGGACTTTTATTTGACAGAAACATTTGTATTTACTATTATAATTTATTAATCTGTTTTCTCTATATTCTTTGAAATCTGAAATCTGTTTATTTTTGACATTTCTGTCAGAGTTCTGATTATACAAAACCAGGAGAAATTGACCCTGCATCTGTAACAAATCCCAAAGATCCAGAAGATATACCAACATTTGATGAATGGAAGAAGAAAGTTATGGAAGTAGAAAAAGAAAAAAGTAAGGAAGCACTGTGACTCTTTTTTTCTTTTTTTTAAAGGGACTGGTTTAAATATGTAGTTCTCTTTTTAATTGGTAAAACAAAGTAACATTTTTGAAAACTTTTTAAAGGTGAAACTTACCAAGATGCCTTTGATTACCCACATGTAATTTACCTGTGCATATGTCTTAATCCTGATTAAAATCCATTATTGTAAATTATTAAATGAGGCTAAAATAAAGTAGGCAGAGCAGTGATTTTTCATCTCAGTTTATAAGAGGAAAGTTGAGGCATGGAAAGTTCTGAGTCATAAAGCTTTAAACTATAAACAGAATTGAACTAAATTATTATACTCTCTTTTTGTTGTAAATTAAATCTCAGAGTTAAAAATTATTATGATTGGGATTAGAGATAGAAGGATAGCATTCGTCCTTAATAGAATACAATGTATATGCAAAAAGTTTTGATTTTCATGGATAAGCTTCATTTTGTGAATTGTACTAGGCATAAATCGAGTAATGTGGATTTTTGTAGTTAATTTGTTTATTGGGGATATTTTAAAGTTATTGAGCTGAAGCATTTTGATTTTCATGTGGGTTTTTAAAATTAAAACATTAATTTTATTAAGTATTTAAAGTATTTGAATTTTATTAAGTATTTGAAGTATTTAAAGCATTAAAACCTGTTCTCTAGATGGCAGCCTGTTGCTCTTGAGATTGTTTGCTCTGGGTATTTTCAATCATAATCATCATATATATATGTTCATAATAAGGTTTGTCTGCAGGTCAGTCAATGCATCCATCTTCTAATGGAGGTCTACATGCCACAAAAAAGGTCCAGAAAAATCGAAATAATTATGCTTCAGTAGAATGTGGTGCCAAAATTTTGGCAGCTAACCCAGAAGCCAAGGTACTGAAGTGTAAAATTCTTCTGTACATATAGAAAACTAGTGACTTTATTAAATGTAAGCAGTGGTTTCCTGGGAACTGTATTTTAACATGAGCTATTTTCCTAATCCACTAATAAATGCAGGATTATGCTTTTAAAGACATTTTCTTGCATGGATTCTTAGTGTATTGGTTGATACATTGCACCCTATTTTTGTTTTTTCTTTTTAAAGACAATTTTTTTAGAGCAGTTAGAGGGTCACAGCAAAATTGAGAGGAAAGTACAGAGATTTCTCATATACCCCCTGTCCCCACGCCTGTTAGCCTCCTCCATCATCAACATCTCCCACCAGAATGGTACATTTGTTACAGTTAATGAACTTATATTGACACATTGTTATCACCTGAAGTCCATAGTTTACATTAGCGTTCACTCTTAAACGTTCTGTGGTTTTGGACAAATGTATAATGACATGTATCTACCATTATAGTATCATACAGAGTATTTTTACTGCTCTAAAAATCCTCTGTGCTCTACCTATTCACTGCTTCCTTCCCCCAACTTTTGGGAACCACTGATCTTTTTACTATCTCCCTAGTGTTATCTTTTCCAGAATGTCATATAGCTGGAATCATACCATACGCAGCTTTTTCAGATTGGCTTCTTTCACTTATTAGTATGCATGTTAGATTCATCCATGTCTTTTCATGGCTTGATACCTCATTTCTTTTTAGTCTTGAATAATATTCCATTGTCTGGATGTACCACAGTTTATCCATTCACCTACTGAAGGACATACACTCTGTTTTTAAACTTAAAACCTGTGTGAAATTTACAGAAGGAAATAGCTAATAGAAAAGTAATTTTTCCCCTATAGTAACAGACATTTAATTTTAAATGTCTTGTTATAAGGCTAACTTAGCACAGTATAGACAAAACTTATAAATTTTAGCTACTTTTATGCTTTCTTCCCAAAGTGAATGTTTCAGAGTCTTAGGTGTATTTTAAGATCTAAAAATAGAGAAAACCTAGAAAGCTTGATAGTTGAAATAAATCTTTTTCTTTAAGTAATTTATTCCCTTCCCCCTTTCTAAAAATAGAGCACATCTGCTATTCTTATAGAAAATATGGATCTTTATATGTTGAATCCCTGCAGCACTAAAATTTGGTAAGTAATATAAAATTTAATAAAGTGTACTCTATACATATATTATATTCAGCTTTTATTTTGGGATTAGATTGATTTGTTCATATAGTCACTTAATAAGCATTTATGATTGGTTGGTGCTGGTACTGTACTTACCTTAGGTCCTGGGGTACAAAATTGAAGACAAAAATGTCTTTCCTTTTAAGGACGACGTCACACAAAAAAATTGACAGATCTAGTTCAACAGTTTTCAAATGGTATAAAAAGTACTGCTGCAAAGGTATTATAGGAAAAGAGATGATATATAACTGCAGAAGAGGATGAGCTTGCTAGAAGAGGTAGTTCATGAGCTGAAGGATGAATTCCTTGAATTCATAGGAAGTCACAGATGAGGGAGGCAGAGGTATTCAGGAACTATAAGAATAAGGGGATAGCACTAAAAGGAGCATATTTCTGGGCAACTATAAGTAGAAGCAACCTGAAGAAGTTATTTTAGTGATTACAAGAATAGAGGTACAATTAGAGTAATCATGGAAGATGAGACAGCAGAGTCAGTTTAGCAATAACCAGGCCATTCCATGCTACACATACCCAGCTTAAAAGTTTCTGAAGTTTATCTTAAAGACCGTGGAGCATAGTGTTTGTTTTAAGTAAGGAAATGACATGACCTCACTGGCATTTTAGGAAGGCTTATCCTTAAAAGATGGCCTACAGCATAATGCCGTTGGAAGCAGGGAAACCAGTTAGGAACCTGTTGTCATAGCTCAGGTGAGAAATGAGGGCTTTAAGACATTGGCAATTTGGATAAAGAAGAGAGGGGAATCTGAAAAATTTGTATAGCAGATAAAATTGACAGCTCTTGGTTAGTAATTGGATATGAAGAGAGAGGCATCTGTTAATCTCCCTTGATTTTGGCTTCCCTGCTTGGATCTATGATTCTGCCATTAACTAAGAATATAGGCAAAGGAACCGATTTATGTGGGAAATAAATTGATATACCAACAATTTTATTAGATTACTTGATTTTATTGATCAAAAGCAGCTGTTTTAAAAAAGAATTGAGGTAAATCACCACCATCAAATTGAGTAACTAATATATATGATATATATATATACATTTTTTTAATTTAAAGAGAAACTCTTTAAAGATAATGCTTATTCTTTTCTACCTTTGGTTTTCACTCCTTTTGTTAATATACATATTTAAGTTCAGTTTGAAAATTAACACCAAGCTAGTTAAGAGTATTAAGGGATAATATTAAAAAACTTAATTTTCCCATATGCCATTTGGTCTGGAAACTGAATTTGAGGAAATAGTTATCTGAGATCATAATCAAAATGTTATTTTTTGGCTTTTGTTTTTGTTTGTAAAAGCCCCTGTAGTCAGTAACAACTCAGTTTTTATGCTCTAAAATTTTGTATTTTAAGCAAAGACATGCTGGGATGAAGTTATATGAAGCAATCATTTTGTTTTATTCTGGTTTACAGAATAAGTGATCATAGCTACCCGTTTTTTTTTTTTTTTTTTTTTTTTTTGTGGTACGCGGGCCTCTCACTGTTGTGGCCTCTCCCATTGCGGAGCACAGGCTCCGGATGCACAGGCTCAGCGGTCATGGCTCACAGGCCCAGCTGCTCCGCGGCATGTGGGATCTTCCCGGACCGGGGCACGAACCCATGTCCCCTGCATCGGCAGGTGGACTCCCAACCACTGCGCCACCAGGGAAGCCCTGTATTTTAACGTTTTTGCAGACAGCATGTATTCGTGTATATGTGTTTACTGTATATTTTACTTTTTGCTCATCTATTTATGCGTCTTTTCATTGTATAATTAAAAAACCTCAGAACACCTTTACTGATTTCACCTGATTTGACTGGGTTGACCCACCTAAGGGTATATTAAGACCACAGTCTCATTATAGCTTTATAAATCCTAATATCTGGTAGAACAAGTTTATACCTCATCTTCAGATGTATCTTCACTATTTTTGTCCCTTTGTTTTTTCTTTTAAATTTTAGAATCATCTTGTTGAATTCTAAAAAAAGAATCATGCTGGCATTTTTATTGACATTGTATCAAATGTCTAGATGAATTTCAGGATAATTGATATTTTAGGATTTTGAGCCTTCTTGTTCATTTGATAGTTTGTCCATTTGTTCATTCATTTGTTTGTTCCTTTCGTTCTTTCTATGTTTATTGAGCACCTGTTATGTGAGGTTGCTGATACTAGAAATAACATTGTTTCACGAATTAGGCTGAGATCCTAGAAAGGTGTCAATCCCTAATCACTAATGAGATTGAACATATTTTCATGCACCAGTTTTTCCTGTAAATAATGCTGCTATGAACATTGGGGTGCACGTATTGTATCTTTTCAAATTAATGTTCTCATTTTCTTCAGTTTTATACCCAGCAGTGGAATTGCTGGATCTTATGGTAGTTTTATTTTTAATGTTTCGAAGAACCTCCATACTGTTTTACATAGTGGCTGCACCAATTTACAGTGTACTAGGTTTCCCGCCAACAGTGTACTAGGGTTCCCTTTTATCCACATCCTTGCCAACATTTGATATTTGTAGACTTTTCAGTGGTAGCCATTCTGACATATGTGAGGTGATATCTCATTGTGGTTTTGATTTGCATTTTTTGATGATTAGCTATGTTGATCATTTTTCATGTGCCTGTTGGCCATCTGTATATATTCTTGGAAAAATGTCTATTCAAGTCTTCTGACCATTTTTAACACATTTTTGACCAGAGACGTATTATGGCCACAGGTGTTAGTTTCTGCAAAAATCCCCCGGTCAGTAATGTGTTGGGCTTCCCTGGTTGCACAGTGGTTAAGAGTCCACCTGCCAATGCAGGGGACACGGGTTCAAGCCCTGGTCCGGGAAGATCCCACCTGCCGCGGAGCACCTGAGCCCGTGCGCCACAACTACTGAGCCTGAGCTCTAGAGCCAATGCTCTGCAACAAGAGAAGCCACCGCAATGAGAAGCCTGCACACCACAACGAGGAGTAGCCCCCACTCACCACAACTAGAGAAAGCCCGCTTGCAGCAACAAAGACCCAACACAGCCAAAAAATAAAAATAAATAATGTGTTAAACTGGGTTCTTTGTTTTCTTTGATATTGAGTTGTATAAGTTGTTTATAAATTCTGGATATTAACCCCTTATCAGTCATCATTTGCAACTTTTTTCTCCCATTCCACAGGTTGTCTTTTTGTTTTGTTGATGGTTTCCTTTGCTGTGCTAAAGCTTTTAAGTTTACTTTTGCTTTTATTTCTTTTGCCTTAGGAGACAGATCCAAAAAAATAGTGCTGTGATTTATGTCAGAGTGTTTTGCCTATGTTCTTTTCTAGGAGGTCTGTGGTTTCAGGTCTTATTACAATTTAGGTCTTTAATCCATTTTGAGTTTACTTTTGTGTATGGTGTGAGGAAATGTTCTGATCTCATTTTTTTTACATTTAGCTGTCCAGTTTTTCCAGCACCACTTATTGAAGAGACTGTCTTTTCTCCATTGTATATTCTTGTCTTCATTGTCATGGATTAATTGACCATAAGTACATGGGTTTATTTCTGGGCTCTCCATCCTGTTCCATTGATCTGTTGTCTGTTTTTGTGTCAGTACCATGCTGTTTTGATTACTGTTGGTTTGTAGTATAATCTGAAGTCAGGGAGCATGATATCTCCAGCTTTGTTCATTTTTCTCAAGATTCAGTGTTTGGAACTCAACTGTAAAACCTTCCAGGCCTCTGGGAAGATGTTAATTTTAAATTAAATTAAGTATGTGATTTCAAAAATAAATATTTAGTACAGTCACATGGCTCAAACCCAAAAAGGTATTTAAAAGAGGTAGGGGAGTTACAGTGAGAAATATACTTCCAGTCTGTCATCTATCTTCCTATTCAGTGTTAAATTTTTACGTATCTTTTTAGTTTCTTTATGCAAAAAATTAGAGATTTTAATTTATCTCTCACTTTTCACAGTAGCATATTATACTATCTCACCTTGAATTAAGTTTTAACTTAAAAATATCTGGTCATGTTTCTGTTTCACTCATATAAAACTTTCTCATTTTTTTTTTGATAGCTGCATGAAAATCCATTATATGATTGTACCAAGATTTAACTAGTCTTCTGTTGATGGTATTTGGGTTGTTTATAATCTTTTGCCATGACAGGCAGTTATTATAAATAAGCTTGTGCATGTACTGTTTTATACTTGTGTGAATAGATGGGAAGTTTTAAAAATTATTTTTAAAAGAAATAATTATGAGACTATATAGGTTTTCTATTCTTGAGTTAGTTTTGGTAAATTACATTTTTCTAGGAATTTGTCTTTAATCCATTTTGAAAGTTTTTGTAGTAAAGCTGTTTATGGTATTCTCTTATTGTTTCTTTGTAGCTTTGCAGTATAGTCTGATGTCAGGGAATGTGATTCTACCAGCTCTGTTCTTTCTCAAGATTGTTTTGGCTATTTGGGGTATTTTGTGTTTCTATATACGTTTTAAAGTTATGTGTTCTAGTTTTGTGAAAAATGCCATTGGATTGCATTGAATTTGTAGATTGCCTTGGGTAGTATGTTCATATCTAAATTTTGACACATGGTATTTTATCAAACTATTATGTTTAGATCTGCTACTTTACTGATCTTTTAAAATTCCTGACCTATAAATAATAAAGGGAAGTATGTTGAAATTAGATTTGTCAGCTTTTTATGTAGTTCTATTAATTTACAGTGTTGTCTGCCTCTAAGAAAATAGAAAAGGTGAGGCAGTAAGATAAGAAAGCATTTTAAAATCAACTTTCATGTGGAATAATTACATATGTACTAATGTTTATGAGTCTGTTAGTTTCATACAAGTTTTAGAATTGTTAAATTTGCCCAGTGAATTGACTCTTTACACCTGGAAATACATTTGTCCAAAAGTTTATTTTAACTGTTAGTAATATAGCTTCTATTTTCTTAGAAATTGAGAACACATTGTATGCAAAAAAAGGAGGTAGAGGAGAATTTGCTTTTTCTTCTTAATGCTCTTTTAGATTTATTTTCTCCATTGTAAATAAAAAGCAAAGTCTTGAGTCTGATTTTCTTTAGTTTCCTCTCCCCAGGGTGTTGTGGTGGTATGGACAATGTTTAGGCTTTGGAGCCAGATAGATGTTTGTTTTGACTTTTAGCTTTACTATGTATTGGCTAAATGACTATTAGTTAGGGCTCTTGATTCTGCTGCTTTAACAGAGACCAGATAACTGTGGTTTAAAAAAGATAGGTATTTAATTTTCTCTGACATAAAAACCTCAAGCTGGTAGATGGTGCAGGGAACAGAGAACAATGAAAGGACCCACACACCTTCTGTCATGTTTTTCTACCACCCCTGAGATGTTGTCTCTGCCTGCATTGCTGAGATGATTTCCTACCACACCCTCATTCTAGCCTGCAAGGTAGGAAAAAGCAAATGGAGAGGTAGCAGCTTCTTTTTAAAGGCTTGACCTGGAAGTTGCACTGGACACGCCGCTCACATCCCATGACTCATAACTAAGAAACATTGCCAAGTCTGGGAAAAAGTCTTTGATGGGTGGCCGTATGCTTGGCTACATCTTTGGAGGGGGGGACAGGTTCTGTTACTAAAAAGGCAGAAGGGAAAAATGTGAAGTAACCAATTAGTGATTATTGAATGGTTCTATAAAATGGAGATAGTGTCCTATGCAGTTTGGTTGTACGAATTAAATCAAAGGATGGATATGAATCATCTACCATGGTATCTGACCCAGAGTAAGCATTCAGCTAATGTTAGTTTCCTTTTTTTCATGAGCTTTTCTCTGAATCATGGCTGTCTTTACCATCTCCTGGAACTCAGTTCTGTTGCTTTCCAGGATTAACACAATATGTTAATTTCAGTGCCTTTAATTTATTTAACATTTAATTGTCAGTGTATGTAATCTCATTTGATATAATACTTAGTTTATTAAAGTATTGGAGTGCTAGATGTCATGAGTATTTCTTTTCCCTAAATGCCATGCTTTATGCAGTTTTATTTTACACATGTAGAACCATACTTTTAATTTTTTCCTAAACAGCAATATTTTGTGGCATCTTTTCCATGTCCATAAATATATATATCTCAAGTATCATTTTTTCAAAAATTTCATACACATGATTTCATATAATCCCATAATAACCCTTTTTTTCCCCTTCCCTACCCCTATTTCCCCTCCTCCTTTCCCTCTCCCCACTGGTAACCACTAGTTCTCTATATCTGTGAGTCTGCTTTTTTGTTTTATTTACTAGTTTATTTTTAAAAACAGCTTTATTGAGGAATAATTGGCATAAACAACTGCATGTAAAATAAATTGTGAAATGTTAAAGTGTACGATTTGATAAGTTTTGACATTTATACATCTATGAAACCATCACCACAATGAAGATAACAAGCATGTCTGTCTCCCCCAAAAGTCCTCATGCCCCTTTATAATTTTTCCCTCCCAGCCTTAACCCCATAGCAATTAAAGATCTGTTTTATATCACTATACATTAGTTTATATTTTCTAGATTTTTATGTAAATGGAATGTATGGTTTTTAGTACCATTTTTAATAGCTGTTTGGTATTTCATTGTCTGGGTGGGGCCATAATTTGTTAATCAATGCTCTGTGCTAAACATGTAGGTTGACTTTCCCCCCCTGCTCTTATAAACTGTGCTTTGTTATATTTATTAAGATGTATATTCAAGGGTGATCATTTGGTGACGTGTATCCGTAGATTAAATTTCTAAAAGTATATTGCTGAATCAAAGGCTATGGTACCTTTTGAGACAATATGGCCAAACTGCCCTCTAGAGTGGTCAGGTTACTCGTACTAGCTGTTCTTAGTCAAGTCATTCCTTCTCCAAGAATGAGGTTTGTCATTAGAAAAGAATCTTCTAAAACAATATTATAGGACAAAATCAGTATCTTTTTTTCCCACTAATGATATGGCTGGGAAATACTTACGGGTGTTCCTTTTTTATAACCAAGGTTGCTAATCCTCTTCCTTCCTTACATTTTTTTTAATGAGTAACTTCATGAGTAACTTCATGTCTAGTTTATGTAAGCTGTTAATGTCATGTTTAATATGAACTGTTATTTTGGTTGGTTTATCTAAATAATTGTCTTGTGTTCTTTTTAAAGGTTTGTTATTGAACTCTGTGAACCAATTCAAGTAAAACAGTTTGATATTGCAAATTATGAATTATTTTCTTCTACTCCTAAAGACTTTCTGGTTTCTATCAGTGACAGGTAAATTCTAAAGCTGGTTTCTACAGAGTTTATATTGGATTTTCAGAATAAAAATTTAAAAACAGGTCACATTTTAAAACTTTAATTATTTTATTTTTTATTTTAATCAACTTGTATCAATTTGTAAGAACAGTAGTAATACTATTGTAGGAAAGGCACTTGTTAGTTTACTTTCATTAACTTATGTAGTGCTTATAACAGCCCTCTGATATTATTCCCTTATGAAATGAGGAAACAGACAAGGAGAGATTAAGTAGCTTGCCTAGATCACATGACTTGTGACTTGGACAACCAAGATTCAAATGTAGATCTGTATGACTTTAAAGTCCTTACTTTTAATATATTATGACCTATTGCTTTCAGATATTTCTTTAAAAAGTTATTAAAAACATACATGAGCATTTTATATCATGAGGTATATTTTTGTTAAAGTATATTTTAAAATCTTTGGTATATATGTGTGATTATAAGAGAAACATATGTTGTAAGGAATTTGGTAGAGAACCCCAATCCCGTCAACCATAGATAACTGTATTAGCATTTTAATACATTCCTTCCAGTCTTTTCTACACATTTATTCTACCAAAAAAGTCAGTTTTTAATGCTTACATCTTGAGAATATCCTTTTGTGTTTTAAACACATTATTTTTAATGAATACTTGATATTTTCCTCCCTGTGGAGGTGTTTATTCCTTCCATAAATCCTTTTTGAGTGCCCATAATATACCATGTAGGAAGCTGGTTTTTTTGTTTGTTTGTTTTGGTTTTACTTTTGCGATACACGGGCCTCTCACTGTTGTGGAGCACAGGCTCCAGACACGCAGGCCCAGCGGCTGTGGCTCACGGGCCCAGCCGCTGCGCTGCATGTGGGATCTTCCCGGACCGGGGCACGAACCGGTGTCCCCTGCATTGGCAGGTGGACTCTCAACCACTGCGCCACCAGGGAAGCCCTACCATTCTTTTATCATTGATCATTAAGGGTTTTCCGTGGTGTTTCTTCCCTCACCCCACACTTAGCATTGCCAATATACAGTTTTTGAAATGAATTCTCAAAATCTCTCCTTCATTTTTCTTTTACTAATCTTGCTCAAATGATTTCCTTTTCTCTAAGCTGTAATTTTCTTATATGTCAAATGAATATTCAGCTTTGACAGCTTAAGTGTTTTTTTTAATGTGATGAGAGAACACTTGTTACTTTGAGGGATTCTTTAAATGCTGTAGTAAAAATAATAGTTTTGTACTATTACATTAGATTTCCTTTTAAAGGGGGAAAAGCTATATAAGAGCTGTGAAATTCAAATATAGTAAAGGATTTTTTCTTTTTCTCTTTCCACCAGTACTTATACTTCATGTCATCACACACTTATCGGTACATGAAGAATAATAGTACCTCTTTCTTCCAAAACAATCTCTTGGCTACTTTCTGTTTTAAAACCTCCAGTTTACTTGGAAGCCCTCCCAAACCCCAAGAAGCAGTCCTGGTCCTACTTTTGTCTTCCTCTGTCTTCTATTTGATAATGGTGTAATTTTTCAAGACCATCTTTCCTCATAAGGAAGAACCTGTCAGAGTTTAGCTGGAAGAGAAAAATGTATTTATTCAACTCGATGCTTAACTCATATTTAAACTATGTTAAGTGAGTGTGTTTACCTGGAGAGGGGAAAAATAATGCAATAGGATCTCTTTTGAAAATATGATGGAACCTCTCAATATGTGATTTATGATTTTCTAAAAAGGAATATTTATATGTTATATTTTCTAGATACCCCACAAATAAATGGATTAAGCTGGGTACTTTCCATGGTAGAGATGAGAGGAATGTCCAGAGTTTCCCTTTAGATGAACAGATGTATGCAAAATATGTGAAGGTATGTTTATATTTGCAGAACTATGTTCTATAATGAAACATACCTGTTATTCATACTTTGTACCTCACCTGTTTAGAAATAAGAAAAATTAAGAGGAAATTTACTGCAATATTCCTTTTAATAAAACAATTCTTACTTGATATATTATTTTATGGGACAAATACTAATAAAGTCCCTTTTGTATAACTGGAAACCTAGGCTAGTTTTTTGATATCTGTGGCTCTCATGAAATTCCAAATTATAACTCGTAATATTTTTGGAGTCTTGATATAAAATGTCATTTTTATAGTATTATATTTCTTTATATTTTAAAACCCAAATCAGTTAGTCACTGCAGTCTTTAAAGCAGTTCTGATTATTAGAATCTAATATCATTTCCATTTTCATATCTAGTTATTTATCATTATAGCTTTTTGCCTTTTGTATACTCAAGTGAAATATTATGTCTAAGTAACAATTTCAAATAAAGGTTTAACCATTTAAATTCCTGCTGCAACCTAAATGTCCATCAACAGAGGAATGGATAAAGAAGTTGTAGTACATATATACAAAGAAATACTACTCAGCCATAAAAAAGACTGAAATAATGCCATTCGTAGCAACATGGATGGACCTCCAGATTGTCACACTGAGTGAAATAAGTCAGACAGAGAAAGATAAATATCATATGATATCACTTATATGTGGAATCTAAAAAAGAAAATGGTACAGATGAACTTATTTACAAAACAGAAATGCTACAAATGAACTTATTTACAAAACAGAAACAAAACACAAACTTTTGGTTACTGGGGAGAAAGTGGAGGGTGCGGGGAGGGAAAACTTGGGAGACTGGAATTGACACGTATACATTACTATGTATAAAATAGATAACTAATAAGGACCTACTGTATAGCATAGGGAACTCTTATATATACTCTGTAATGACCGATATGGGAAAAGAATCTAAAAAAGAATGGATGTATGTATAACTGATAACACTTTGCTGTACAGCAGAAACTAACGCAACATTATAAGTCAACTATACTCTTAATAAAAATAATAAATAAATAAATAAATTCCTGCTGCTTCCTGCCCCAATGTAGAGGTGGAATTATCTACCAAAGTAGAATTAATTACTCTTGAATTGAATTTAGACAAAATATGGGAATTTCTTACTCCTCTTATTTCTTCCTTTTTTTCTTTAAAATAATACAGCCATACCTTAAAGTACAACTGTGTTAATAATAAGACCTTTTGGAATGACAGCAGCTCTAATTTTCTTTCTAATCTTTTCTTCTTTAAGTGTGAAAACTTATAGCTACCTACTTGTCTTTTGGGATTTTACTGTCTATGTCTTTTTTAAGCATGTATTAAATTGGCTTCTGTAAATGGGTAAACTTGTAGTATTCCTAGTCTCCGTATAAAAATGATTTTATAAAAATGCTGTTTTTAAAGTACAGTTGATATTCTCAGTTAATGATTCAGCTGTGTTCAGAGAAGTCAGAGGTACATTTTCAGTTTCTTTTAAAGTGAATACTGAAACAGTTGTTTAATGACTTTTTTATATAGCACAGTTTCTACACTGTGATGAGGAAAAAAAGTTAAAAATAATTTGGCAGGTGATAACAAGTGTACCTAATTTTACAATTAAGACAACTGACATGTTATGAAATAGTTCCAAGAATCATTCTTTATATCATCTACTTTGTTAATAATGGAAAAACATTTTATTGGTGATACAAAAAATGCCATATAAAACTCCCTACTTTGTCCTTTTTATGATGGGAGACTATAGAGCATTTTGATGATTGGTTTTCTTAAAAGCCCTTTTTGGTAGAATTAAGTCTGAAAGCAAAAAATATTTACTTCTGATTCTTATTTTATACTGATAAATGTTATGTAAGTTTACCTGGGTTTTCTTCATCCCAAAAGAACTAAATCCAGATTTACAAAATACTTTTTAATAATTTGTATTTTAAAAATGTATTGATAAATATCTTCTACTTCTATAAGTTATACTTGAAATAGCATAGCATATCAAAAATTCATGCTTTCCCTAAAACAATTTGTATACAGTACTGTGCAAGAATAAATATTTCATATTATGCTAGTTAATTTTTTTTAATCAATATGAATGTTCATAGATATGTGTAGCTGCATATGTATCAATATATAAATTCATATGTGGGTATATACATGATAACATATCTATAATATTTAAAGTAATATAAGACAGGTTATTTCTAGATACTCTTTATAATTACTTTTAGAATGCTTTCATATCTAATGGATAAATAAAACAGCAGCAATGAATTTTAGGTTATAGTTAATTTATTTCATTATAGTTAGACTATACTTTCTAGTTGTGTTGGTAAAAATTTAAATCATTGCTTTGGTTTCTGCAAAGAAATAAGAGTACTACAATGTTATCCATCACAGTACATTGCTTTCTATTCCTTAATTATACAATAATTTACAAATATTAAATGTTGCTTATGGTATGTTATCCAGACTTTGGAACTGATTTCTTTTTCTTTTCCTTTCTCTTGCTTCAGATGTTCATCAAGTACATAAAGGTTAGCAACCTTCTCTTTTGCAATATTGAATAACAGGGCATGGCATATTATTTATGGCAAAAAGCAAAACTTTACAAGTATTGATTTTTGGGGAAATGAGGACTTTATTTTTAGAAATGTTATAATGAAAAAACGAATATATTGTTAGATAATCTCGCATGCACTGTACTGGCTTCCCATTTCATGTGCTTTTATTCTTTAGGTGGAGTTGGTATCACATTTTGGATCAGAGCACTTTTGTCCATTAAGCCTTATAAGGTAATACAGAATTAAAAAATTTACTGAGTGGTTTAAAAAGAAAAAAAGGGATACATAAAAATCCCACTATATTTAAAGTGAAGAAATAATGTTCTAATATGTGAAGATAGCACCATAGAAATATAAGCTACTAAAAAAAAAACAAAAAAGAAATATAAGCTACTATACCTTTCTTACTCTTGAATACCGTTTAGAAAAATATAAAAATTTCCTTTAAGAAAAAAGAACCTTCATTTCATGTGTTCGATTTAGCTTGCTTGATGTGATGAAAATATATGGAAACATTTTAGACTGATAGAAAACTTAGTCATTGTATTTTTTTTATTTTTTATTATTTTTTTTTGCGGTACTCGGGCTTCTCACTGTTGTGGCCTCTCCCATTGCGGAGCACAGGCTCCAGACGCGCAGGCTCAGCAGCCGTGGCTCACGGGTCCAGCTGCTCCGCGGCATGCGGGATCCTCCCGGACCAGGGCACGAACCCGTGTCCCCTGCATCGGCAGGGCAGGCGGACTCTCAACCACTGCGCCACCAGGGAAGCCCCAGTCATTGTATTTTTAAATGCCTTAAATAGATTAACATTTTAATGGGAACAGTGGATTGAGAAACAGTGGTCATTATTTTTGAGTCCAGAAGTTAATGGCCCTCAAAACATAACCAAAGTTATTATATTTTGTCATTTATTATGAAGAGATGAGTGTTAACAACTGTTTAGTTTTGAAAGACTTTAATGAAATTGTTGTTAATAGGGTATTTGGCACTAGCATGGTGGAAGAATATGAAGAGATTGCTGATTCCCAGTACCAGTCAGAACGTCAAGAACTATTTGATGAGGACTATGGTAAGTGACTTTAAAACAGTGACTATTTATGTATTATTTTTTGCTTTTTAAAATCTAATGGTAATGGGTAAATGTAGGTCACTTAAAAAAATCAATGTGATGGTTGTCTTTAGTTTTTTCCTTGTCCCCCCCCCCCCCCCCCCCCCCCGGTACGCGGGCCTCTCACTGTTGTGGCCTCTCCCGTTGCGGAGCACAGGCTCCGGACGCGCAGGCTCAGCGGCCATGGCTCACGGACCCAGCCGCTCCGCGGCATGTGGGATCTAACCGGACCGGGGCACGAACCCGTGTCCCCTGCACCGGCAGGCGGACTCTCAACCACTGCGCCACCAGGGAAGCCCTTTTTCCTTGTTTTTAACCCTAGTAACTAATTTTTTCTTAAACCTATTTTCTAAAATAATTTTCTGCTTTGTAAATTGAGCTGTTTTCCAAGCTTATCAATCAGTTATTTGTGACTGGAACTCCCTTCCATAACATCAGTGCTATAAATTATGGTTATATCCCAATGCCAGCCCCCAAAACCTGTTACTCATAAGGCAACTGAAATAGTAGAATTGAAAATTAATTTCTTTGATTTGCCTTTAGCCTCAGAGCAAGCATATTGAGGCCTGAGTTTTTGAGAAACTCCCATGAACCTGCAGAGGTCGGAGAAGGTTTTATGATACCCTCCCTTTCTACTTTATCCAGTTCTTGTTTTAAGATGTCTTAAACTGTAGTCTGAAAAACCTAATTTTTCCCTTCCCTAGTTTTCCCATAAGTGAAGTGAAGACATTTACTAGGGGTTGGTAAACTACATTGAAAGGTTGAATAAAAGTCTTACAAATGTGATTACAATTTTGGTAAGCAGTAGAAATATTTTCCTTGGTTTACATCTGTTTGATAAATGGCTTGTGAATTTCATTTTCTTTTTGTGAATGTGTTTTAGATGTATAATAAAAATTATAAAATTGTTTTAAATGTCAGCTGACTTTGACGGGATATAATTTGAGCTTTTAAACATATTGGAGATAGTTCTTGGCATAAGTACCTTCATTTTCTCTTTGAACAGATTACCCACTGGATTATAATACTGGGGAGGATAAATCCTCAAAAAATCTTCTTGGATCTGCTACAAGTGAGTATTTTGGGTTTTGTCAGTCACTAAAATTAAAGTATTTCTCAACTTTTTTTTCCTGGCATATGTGAACATTTTGTTGTGGTATAGTTTAGGGGGCTCCTACTCTCCCAGTGTTAAACTTTGAGTTGAAATCAAAGAAAATACTTTTGAAGAGTATTTCCGTGGAAATAAAATAGGAAGAATATATGAAAACAAGAGAGGGAAAAATGCAAGCACAAGTTGGTTCTTCTAAAATTAAGCAGTTATATTTTTAGGCAAATTCCTTACAGTGAAGAATGGGCTGTGAATTTACTTGGGGAAAGAATTATTAAAGAAGTCCTAGACCATATGAGTAAGAGCATCTGGGTAATCATACTGGATGGGAAAGGAATTAGTTTTAGAGGTGGTACTCATCAATGAAATCCTACCAAATGAGGATTTGTTAATGTATGGGTATGGTTAGGTTCCTACTTAATTATAAAACATAAAGGCTGTTTCTTATTCATAATAATGATGATTCCCAACCAGTAACAATAATAGCAATAACAATATACTCTTTGTAAACTAAAAAAAACAATGACTAACATACTAGTTGTTTAATTTCTTGTCATGCCAACCTATTATCCGAACTTAGTGGTAGGCTAACTAAGTAGACTCCTTGAAAGACCATTACCGACTGACACTTTAGTTTTACTGTTAGAATGCAGGTAGGTATATTTTATGTTTGTTATCTTTGGTTGTTCCTAAAGAATATGGAACTTGAAGGAATTTTCTTTTTATTTGGAGATTAATAATTGAATTTAATGAAAGTAAGTCTTAGTAAAATAGAAAACTATTTGTGCATTTCTCTTTTAGTGAGTTGAATTGCTTGAATCCCAGTCTCACTGTGTACATTGTCCTTATAACTTTTTAAGATACTCAACCAGTAGTACATATAGTTTAGGTAGATATTTGGGTGGCTACAGTATATGGAGTTGAGTCACTTCTATTTCTTTTCATCTTTTTTTCCCTTTCTTCCCTTCGTGTCCTCTTCCTCTCCATAGAAGACTATAGATTTCAGTGGACTTTTTAGGGAATAGGAAGAAGAGTGTTAAAAATACCTGCATAAAGGGAATGCTTTTATGTACTATTTAGCCTTGTTACAGATTAGCTCAATATATTTTGTTTTACTCTATTGCTAGTCAACTGACATTTTAGATATTATAGACTACTTTTAAGTAGGTTCCTTAGCTATATCTAGCTGATGATAGCATTAAAACAGGTGCCTCATTCACTGCTATGGTGTATAGTTTTTTAGGAGTGAAAAAATGATGCTATTTTATTTATCTGGATATTAATATTATTGTTCATGTCCTTAAATTTGTAATAAAAAACTCTATGTTATATAATAGTCATCATATCATAGCTCAGTAATGCTGACTTAGCTGTGAGGAGGAATTTTTATTTTATGGGGTCAGAAAATAGCCCCAGACTAAAAGCTCTCTAGTATCCAATGGTTACTGGGAAGGAAGAGGCACCTTCCAGAAGTAATGACTTAGAAGTTTTAGATAAGGGAAAACTGTTGATATTCTTGCTTTCTTTTTCTATCTTCCTATGGGATTAACTCCAAGACACCATTAACACGTTTTCAGTGGAGGACATTTCCCTATTTGTAATCACTTCTCTGACTAATATATTATTTTAATTAATGAGACATAGAATTTTTTTAGATCCTACTCTTTGGATCTTTTTCCTCGAAGGTGTGTTTCTTGGTAACACATCATTTTTCTTTTTTGTGGCTTTCTAGGACAGTCCATTTACCTTCCAGTGTTCTAGATGTTGAAAGATTTTGTGTAGTGAGACAAGATGGGTGGGAGGATGTCAGCTGAGCCTAAGCATGAAAAATGGGGTTTAAAAAGATCTCTATTTCTTGAAGTTTCAGAACAAGAGAGGCAGTAGTAACTGAGTGATAAGACTGCTGTCATAAAGTTTATAGGCATGACCTAACACTGCTGCCTTATATACCTGTATCCTTCTAGTTTTCTCTGAACAGTCTAGGACTGGTTTTGAGCCTGACCTAGTTACTGCCTCCAATGTAGTATAACTTTAAGGCGTAAATAACAATGTGGAATCAGGCCAAAGAGCTAGTCTCTGGCACTGGAATGCCTGAATTTGACTATAATCATCACCACTTGCTAAATTAGCTTGAAATTGGCCAATTTTGCACCTAATTTATTTTCAGTATTTATGTAATGTCTCCAAAACAGAATCCTGTGGCTTTAATCTAAAGAGAAACTCTTTTTTTCTTTTTGTTGTTGAGCAATTAGTAGTCATAGGAAATATACCTCACCAGAGTATGTTGCTTCTGATTGGACTTGGTTGTCAAAGAGCATGCATGCTGCATATTTAGACATTGTTGATATTACATAATTTACTGAACTGCCAGAAAGGGAGAAACTACTATTTTAGAGCAGCATTCTTGGCTTTTACATATGCCAGTTCTGGCAACTCTTCTGCCTGAATCTTTTTTTTTTTTTTTTTGCGGTACACGGGCCTCACTGTTGTGGCCTCTCCCGTTGCGGAGCGCAGGCTCTGAACGCGCAACCATGGCTCACGGGCCCAGCCACTCCGCGGCATGTGGGATCTTCCTGGACCGGGGCACGAACCCGTGTCCCCTGCATCGGCAGGCGGACTCTCAACCACTGCGCCACCAGGCAAGCCCCTGCCTGAATCTTTTGTTTACATTCTTGAACCAGAACATTTAAATATTTTATATCACCAGAAATTCTTTGTATCACTTTGCTCTACTTGTGCTTGGTCATGTGGCTCTTCCTGACCACTCTCTACCTTGACATTCTTGCAAGTCTGCCTTTACTCCTATATGTGGTCTGCATTTTATTAGAATCATCAGATTTGCTAAAGTCCAGGTTTCTGTTTATGTTTCTGTATATGCTTAAGACAAAGTATAGTTTTTGTTTTAAGTCAGAGTATTTTTTATATTTTAAGGTCCTAGAAAGAAAAGAGAATGAAGGTAGGCATGCTCAGTACACATGGGAGGAAGTAGTTTTTTCATTGGTTTGTCTTGTGTTGTAGCGTAGGCAGTTTGTTTCCTCTCTCAAAAAGAACCATTGGTGTGCTGGAGACTGAGTATAACATATTGATATTTGGTCCCTAGGAGAATTTCATCCCTAAAGGAATGGGATGGGATAAATAGTTGCCCAACTCAAAGAGAAAGGAGTTGGCTAATCCATGAGAAATTAAGGATGGATATCTCGTTTGGCACTATATTCCAAATTATACTTTTACCCTTTAGCCTTTCTGAAGGCTTTTTAGTGGCCAGATTATCGTCCTGACAAGCAGTCACGTGTTCGGATGCAAAGTGAGAATGGTTAAGAAAATTCACAAAGCTCCTTTCTCTCAAAAGACAAAAGAAAAAGGTTGTGTTTGTCATTGTTCTGTGAACATAGCAAGATTCTTTCTTACAGGTTAGATGGGCTGAGAAAGAAGAAATTTGCCAGATTTTGCTTTTGTTATCAAGTGGCCCCCTGAAATGATGATAATAGTATTTTAAAATGATGGGTAGCATAAATCTTCCTTATTATAGGTACTAGTATTAAAATTTAGGTTAAAAAGTAATACTCTAAAGCTTCTTTCTCTACACAGATTAATAGATAACAGATTTTTTTTAATTGTTAATAATACCAGAAAATTTTAATGCAGAAAGTTTGAAACCTGTGGTAAGATTGCCCTTTGAAGCACAAGGGACTTAGAATATAGACTTGGTTACAAAATTTGGGTTCTGTGAAGCCATCGGTTTTTGTTTTGTTTTTTGCGGTACGCGGGCCTCTCACTGTTGTGGCCTCTCCCGTTGCGGAGCACAGGCTTCAGACACGCAGGCTCAGCAGCCATGGCTCACGGGCCCAGCCGCTCCGCGGCATGTGGGGTCTTCCTGGACCGGGGCACGAACCCGTGTCCCCTGCATCGGCAGGTGGACTCTTAACCACTGCGCCACCAGGGAAGCCCAAGCCATCAGTTTTGACTGAACTTCAGCTGTCAGGCTAAGAGAGGATCACATAGTACTATTGCAGTATTGGGTGACATTAAAATTGTATTTATGAGGAAATAACAGAGTTTCCTTTGCTACTTTATCTTGGTTTGTAAGAAAATAGAGTTTCCATTCCTGTTTTTATCTCATGCTGAGGCATCTCTTTAGCCTAAGATCCAAGACTGCTTCTCTGTTTAACAGTTTGCCAGGTCAAAGGGCAAGGTTGACCTGTAATCCTAGATATTTAAAAAGCAAATATAAAGCTTTTGTGTGTCAAACTGATGATTGGAAACAAAGTACCACTGCTTATTGTCTTTCAGAATATAGAATCATAGTTAATGTAAAGATTAAAATTAATAACTGTCTACCAGATAGCACTTTTAAAAGTCTAAAATATACTACTTTTACCTGCCATAAAGCATATCTTTACAGTATCAGTGCCAGGTGACAGTGCTTGGCTTGTTCCTAGCCTTCCTGATGTGCTAGCTTTTACTTCTTTAGATCCTTTTGTACTTCTCACATCTATGGTTTTCATGAAAGTGTGATGAAAACTCTATGGATCTCTTTTAGGAAAGGAAACTAAAATGGAAAAAACTGATGAGGCTTAATATGTAGCCCCTGCCAGATCTTAGTATTTAAATAGGATAAATACCTGGTGAATTAACTTCTAATAGAATTTCAGAGATTAGATTGGAGTTGCAAGTTAATTTCCCTTGAAATTACATTATATTACTAGAAGGAAGTCTTCTGTTCCCAGCCAGCTAAGTTTTATGTCTTTGACTTTCAATTCATCTGCCCTTGCCCATACTCATCCAGTTCACTAAAGAATTTATGTCATTTATTGGCCATAAAACATTGTTAAAAGTTATCAAATACATGATTCTTGCAGTATCATTTTGGATTTAAGCATATTACCTAGATATTTTAGTTGAAAATAAAGTCTTTCTGCTGCCCTTTGGATAATAATCTTCCCATTTCATTTATTTTTACCTATGATAGTCACATGTTTAGGAAAACCTTTTATTTCTTCAGGCTTTCTTGTTTTTGATTTAAACTGTAAAACCCCTTTCTAAAGAAAAAAAGACTTTTCTATAAAATACAAATTTTGGTTGTCACATTTCTTTCCTATCTCAGTACAGGCTATATGTTGAATTATACTTGAATTTTATAATATGCTGAAGGTAATGTTTGCTAAAAGGTTTGGGGAAGTTTTACAAAAAAGTATAATTAAATTTTAAAATCCTTCTGAACATAAAAATTCAGATTTATGCGTAATACTTTTTGCCTGAAATTTGTGTCCTATATTGGACTTACATAGTAAGGCAAGCAAAAAGGTAATTAGTCCAAAAAATGAAAAAAGACCATTACAAATGGTTTTTGACTATCTGATATTGAGTTTTATGAAAATATTTAGGTGTATTGGTATTTTTCTCTGATTGAATTTTGTTTTAGATGCCATTCTAAATATGGTGAATATTGCCGCTAATATTCTGGGAGCAAAAACTGAAGACCTGACAGAAGGTACCTAATCATTTTATGGGTCTTTTAAATATATGATACTCCAGGGATTTTCCTAGTTAGTAAAATTAATTAATAAGCCAAGCAATTTGATTTTTCATTTAGAAATATAGAAACCATTCAAAGGAACTTACCAGTCTTCTATTATTCATTGTTTATTTGAATTTCACAAGTTCTCTTTAATAAATAGGATCCTGTCTATATAAAATCATGAATTTGTTTTTTGATTCTTCCCTGCTGTAGAAGTAATGATTTATCCCTTATCTCTTTCCTGAGGTTTTGGTGCTCTAGAGGTACTTCAACTATGCTTTTATTTATCAAACAGCTATTCAATTAAGAAAGCAATTATTTCCTTAAAGAATGTCAGATAAGAATATTATTAGCAACGGGAAACAATCTTGCCTTTTTTGTTTTCAAAAATACTTCGTCCCAGTTATAAAATAAGTAAGTCATGGGGTTGTAATGTACAACATGGGAAGTACAATATGGTGACAGATGGTAACTAGACTTATTGTGGTGAGCATTTTGCAGTGTATACAAATGTCAAATCACTGTGTTGTACACATGAAATGAATATAATATTGTATGTCAAATATACTTCAATAAAAAAAATTTAGTTCCAAGTGCAAACTTAAAATGACCCATTTCTTCTCATTCTCTTTTAGTAACTCAGGTGTCTTATTAATCATGTAAGATTACACAAATTTCGTAGTCATCTTACTTGCTTTAATTATCTGAGAAGCTGAGAAAGAATATGCACTACTTGTAGTTGTGACGTTCTACGATTATTTCTTTCCAAAAGAACTTTGATGAAAAAAACCCACAAAGTCTGCAGTAGTAAACGTATTTGACTTTTTTTCTTCTCCCTCGAGAAACTAAAGTCCTTTATTTGTTATAGTGAAATATTTTCATGGTACAGCTTTTTAAAATTAAACTCAATATGGGCATCTTTCTTAAAATAGGAAATAAAAGTATATCTGAGAATGCCACTGCCACAACTGCACCTAAAATGCCTGAATCAGCTCCTGTTTCAACTGCTGTTCCATCACATGAGTAAGTTATATTGTGATATTAGAGTTCTATTAAAATGGAAAGCTAAGTATACTTGTACATAAAAGGGTACTTGTAACTTGTGGGAAATGATTATCTATAGAAAGCTCTGGATCATGGGACAGATATTCCACAGCCACTTAAAACATCTTTGAGTTGCTTTTTGGGTACTGGGAATTCACTTCACTCCAGACCAAATGTTTGTTGTTTTGATTTTATGTGTTACTTTTGTTATTTACAATACTTACTCTTTTCCTTGTTGCACATAATTAACCTAACTCTGCAGGTATAAGTTTGAGGACAAATATTAAAGACCTGTTTTTATTAAGTTCAAATTTAAAAGCATTGATTAAGTATCTGTGCTATGCCTAGAAAGCTAAAAAGGGTACCTGAAATACTTAGAGCAGTGATTTTTAAATGATTTGTTTGCCACACAGCATACTCTTACAGTGTTCAGTTTCTGAAATCGAATGATATAGGTCTTTTCCCAGGGTGCAGTGGGCACTTTGGGCAGGGATGTATATATGTAGGTAACATATGAAATAACCTCATTTGGTCCTTTATACCAGAGGTGATTAAGGTTTGTCGGTACCTCAACTTCTGATCTATAATAGATAGGCTCATTAATGATTTGGGTTATTGGGACAATAATTGGGATAATTTGGATATAGTTATTACAAATGTAACTTCCATATATTTCATTGGATATACTCCCTGTAAACTTTGACAGCCCTTTCTCTCAGAGGAACTCTACTTAATGGGATAAGATATTTGAACAAGAAGCAGGTAGTTCAGGGTTATAACTAATGAAACCTCCAGTGGGTGTGCTTCAAGCTGTAATTCCTAAGTACTATCTTAATTAAAAAATGAGATTTTTGTGCTTTGAAGTGCACAGTGTCAAATTTGTATTTTCCTGTATTAATCCTGAAAGTGACTAAAGATATTTATTGGGTGATCAGAGTGAAATATATAGCATTATGTGCTATTGATTCCTAGAAGGTCCTAAGAAATCTCTTTGGGATAGAGATTCTTGGTGTTTCTAGTTATGTGGAGCTGACCGGTTTTTGTAACTGAATTCTTTAGTTAATAACATATATCAATAGTATGTCTTATTTTTCAAAACTAAATGAAATTAATTTCATTTTACACACATATACACACATAGGCACATATATACCTATACACATTCACCCCTCATACATATGTATGAATATTTGTTGAAAGGTATCACATCAGGCTAATGTAGCAGTTTTTACTTTTCTATATTAGAGTTTTTTAATAGATATTCTTGCATAATTGTTTGTTTCTTTACTTAATGTTTCTTCATGTATGTTTTTCTTAAATTCTTTTTGATGGTTATATGGCAGTCCTCTGAAGAAAATAAAAGAATCCATGATAGGGTATCACTTTTAAAGTTATGAAAAGATGACTTACTTTCTTTTCCCAGGTTTGAGTTTTTTAAAGTGTAACTCTGATTAGGGTGTATATATATATATGTTATATAACTTAATTTTTACCAAATTAATTCAGTTTAGTTTCTTTCCCTCCCCTTCTTCAGACATTCCTCCTTTTTACTGTTATAATTTATTTGGTAGATAATAAGCAGTATACCACCTGAGTATGTAAGAAATGTTGTATAGTGACTATATATTGATATCTGTATCTATATCATCTATTTAGGGAAGCATAGCCTAATTATGTTTTAGTTTAGTCCATTTACTATTTTATTATCAACAAGATGAAAGTCCTGCTTTTAGATATTGTCTTTTTTATTCTTACTTTTGCTATTTTGATATTAGGCTTTGTTTGAAGACATTTCCTGGCATTCTTAGTAGTGTTTCACAGTAGGAAAATTTGCATATAAAGGTTTTTTTTTTGGTTTTGAAATTACTTTCTTTTCTCAAATTATACCTTTGGTGCTGCAAGGGCTGCACCCGGAAATTCATTATCTTTATCTTGGAAGGGACCACAGATATTATAATTTATAACACTGTTCCCACCTGCTCCATTTCTCACTCTCCCTACCCTACACACATACTCCAGAGCCCAAAGATAGGACTGGGTTAGTGGCACTACTAGTTTATTATTAGTCAGGATTTTCATTAAAATGGTTAAGTATTTAGCTTTCAACAATTGAAAGTTAGCCAAGGTGATACTGAGATTATCTGGGGGGAGTGGGGATATGTTTCTTCTCCCTTTGCAGATAATTGTTTGTGTGTGTGTGTGATGCCATGTTGAAATTCCTCAAATCATCCATAGAGAAATAATCTCTGAGAAATCTGCAGTTGACCCTTGAATAACATGGGTTTGAACTACACGGATCCACTTATACATGGCATTTTTTCATTAGTAAATACTAATGAAATACAGTACAGATGATTTTGGTTGGTTGAATCTGTGGATGAGGAACCGTGGATATAGAGGAACTGTGGATATAGAGGAACTGTGGATATAGAGGGCTGACTAAGTTATACTGCATGGAGGCCGACAATTCTAACTCCCCATGCACGGTTCAAGGGTCAACAGTAATTGCCTTTTGAAAGTAGGATATTCCAGCACAAAGTGCATTCATAATAAGAGTCCTGCCTTCTAGTTCTAGCTCTGGGACTAGCTCTGGGTAGCTCAATTTCTGATATAAGGGGTGATGAGGCTTGTAATATTGGTGAATATTTATGGGAGGAAAGTTACATGAAACTTTCAGTAAATGGAAATATTCACATACAAACAACTCTTAAACAGAGTTTAAAGAAAAATTTGATTTGGTAAATATGGTGAATTATCTGGCTGTTCACTTGGTAAATTATCTTTCTGTTACCATTTCTGAATAATACTGTTTTTATAATGAAAGTGATTTGAAGGGAAATAATTCATCCAAAGTAAATTGAGGGTTTTCTGTATTTCCAGCGTTCCTTTTACCTTATGTATGATACATTTATTTTCCTTAAACATAATTATGGATATGTATTTCTAGGTTTGTAACTACTGAAGGACTTGTACATGACACAGAGCCATCATCGCCAGATACTACAAAAGAGGGTCCCATTGTACAACTAGTTCAAGAAGAGGAAGAGGAGGCAAGTCCTTCTACAGTGACCCTTCTGGGTAGTGGTGAACAAGAGGATGAAACGTCACCTTGGTTTGAGTCAGAGACACAAATATTTTGCAGTGAACTGACCACAATTTGTTGTATTTCTAGTTTTTCGGAATACATATATAAATGGTGTTCAGTTAGAGTTGCTCATTATCGGCAACGCAGCAGAACTGCTGTGAGTAAAGAAAAAGAGTATCTTGTGTCAGCTCAATCACCATTAGTACTTCCTGAAGAATCAGTAGATGTTTCAGTATTGCAGCCTCCAGCTGGAGAACCAGACAGTAAGAGTAAGGAAAAGAAAGCTGAAACTATTGTTCTAGGAGACTTAAGTAGTGTGCACCAGGGAGGTTTGATTAATCACACTTTAGATGCAATTGAACTTGAACCAAGCCATCCTCAAACTCTTTCTCAGTCTCTTCTCTTAGATGTTACTCCAGAAATCAATTCATTATCTAAAATAGAAGTATCTGAGCCTATTAAATATGAGGCAGGGCGTACACCATCACAAGTGATTCCCCAAGAGAGTTCTGTTGAGGTTGATAATGAAACAGAAAAAAGGTCTGACAGTTTTAGTTCTATAGAGAAACCAACTGTGATCTATGAAACAAAAAAACTTGATGAAGTAATGGATAATATTGTAAAAGAAGACTCCATGCAAATTATCACAAAGCTATCCGAAACAATAGTGTCACCTGTAAACACAGCTATTGTGCCAGACAGTGAAGACGGGGAAGCCAAAATGAACATAGCTGACACACCAAAGCAAATTTTGACTCCTGTTGTGGATTCTTCTTCATTACCTGAAGCAAAAGAGGAAGAACAGTCTCCAGAAGATGCCCTTTTAAGAGGGTTACAGAGGACAGCTACAGATTTTTATGCTGAATTACAAAATTCTTCAGATCTAGGATATGCTAATGGAAATCTTATACATGGATCAAACCAAAAGGAATCAGTGTTTATGAGACTTAATAACCGTATTAAAGCCTTAGAAGTTAACATGTCTCTCAGTGGTCGCTATCTGGAGGAACTTAGCCAAAGGTAAGCTTTATTATGAATTAGCACAATACACTTTGCACGGTGAGTTAAGTAGCAAAGTATAATCTGTGACTAGAGAAGGAGAGGATTTAATTATCTCATGGTATAACAGTAATAAGCACCATTTTAGCTGGAGAGAGAAAGAAAGTTATTTGGATGTTGATCAGTGATCTTAAGAATTGATTTCCTTTTCTGGAAGTATTACTGAGTGACTATTATTAGGCTGATAACAAGTTTGAATTATCTATAATCAGTTTCTCCTTTCTTCTGTTGCTTAACTTTAGCCACTTTTGCTGTTTGATTCCCAGAGCACTCATGGGAAAAATTAGTCTATAGACTTTAAAGCTCTATGTGGAACATGACCAGATATTTTTTAAGAGTTTAAATAAGTGAAGATTAGAAAAATGCCAGAGACCATGCCAGTTTGCTTATGCAGTGATGAAGATCTCAGGCACAGTTCTCCACTTTTTAAGCCTATTTACTTTTTTTTTTTATTCCTTAAGTATCCAGCGTCCTTAGGGCTTTTCCAACATTTTGTAACCACCTAGGCACTCAATGCCCAGAATTTCTGAAATGCTACCTTTTCATAATCTTCTTAAATTAAAATGCTGCTGATGAAATGTCACTACGGTCATCATTATATCCTAAAAGGGGTTTCTTCTTAATTCATACATATAATTTATTGGCAAATTTTCTGTGGGTGTGTGTGCATGCCTACATCATACCTGTTCTTGCCTCTCCCCACCCCCAACCTATTTGCCCCACTAAAGGAACCACAGAAATCACTAATAAATCTTTCTTTAATTGAGATGTAATTGACATATAATATTGTATTAGTTTCAGGCATATAACATAATGATTTGATATTTGTATATATTGCTAAATGATTACCACAATAAGTCTGGTTAATATTATCACCACATACAACTTTTCTTTTTTCCTTGTGGTAAGAAATTTTAAGATCTACTCCGTTAGCAACTTTCAAATATACGATCCAATATTATCAACTATAGTCAACATGCTGTACATTATATTCCTGTTACTATTCATTTAAAGTTTTACCTTTTGACCCGCTTCATCAGTTTTGCCCACCCCCACCTTGGCAATCACCAATCTGTTCTCTGTATCTATGAGTTCAAGATTTTTTTTCCTTTTATTTAGATTCCACATGTAAGTGAGATCATATGATATGCGTCCTTCTCTGTCTAACTTATTTCACTTAGCATAATGCCCTCAAGGTCCAACCATGTTGTTGCAAATGGCAAGACTTCCTTCTTTTTTATGGCTGAATAATATTCCTTGGTATACACATACCACATTTTCTTTATCTATTCTTCTATTGATGGATACTTAGTTTGCTTCCAGGTCATGACTACTGTATATAATGCTGCATTGAACATGGGGGTACAGATATCTTTTCAAGTTAGTGTTTTTTTCCTTCAGATAAATACTCAAAAGTGGAATTGCTAAATCATATGGCAGTTCTATTTTTGATTTTTTGAGAAACCTCCATACTGTTTTTCATAGTGGCTGAACCAATTTTACGTTCCCACCAACAGTGTACAAGGGTTCCCTTTTCTCTGTATCCTCACCAACATGTTATTTTTTCTCTTTTTGATAATAGCAATTTTAACAGATGTGAGGTGATAACTCATTGTGATTTTGATTTGCATGTCCCTGATGATTAATGATGTTGAGCATCTTTTCATCTATTACCTGTTAGCCATCTATCTGTTTTCTTTGGAAAAATGTCTGTTGAGATTCTCTGCCAATTTTCTTTTTTTAATGTTTTATTTATTTTTGGCTGCATTGGGTCTTTGTTGCTTCACGCGGGCTTGCTCTAGTTGTGGTGAGCAGGGCTACTCTTGTTGCGGTGCGGGGCTTCTCGTTGCAGTGGCTTCTCTTGTTGCGGAGCACGGGCTCTAGGTGTGCGGGCTCAGTAGTTGCAAGCACGCGGGCCCTAGAGCGTGCGGGCTTCAGTAGTTGTGGTGCGTGGGCTCTAGAGCGCAGGCCTCTAGGTAGCCTTTTCATTAAGTTGATGGTTTCTTTTGCTTTGTAAGAAGTTTTTCAGTTTGATGTAGTCCCACTTGTTTTTTTTGCATTTATTGCCTTTGCTTTTGGTGTTAAATCCAAAAAACATTTCCAAGACTCATGTCAAGGAGCTTACCGCCTGTGTTTTCTTTTAGGAGTTCTGTTGTTTCAGGTTTTATGTTCAAGTCTTTAATACATTTTGAGTTAATTTTTGTGTATGGTATAAGATAGGGGTCCAGTTTCATTTTGTTGCATGTGGCTGTTCAGTTTTCCCAGCACCATTTATTGAAGTGACTGTCCTTTCCCCACTGTATATTCATGGGTCCTTTGTCATAAATTATTGACTATATATGCGACTAGTCTTTTATAGCAGTGAGGAACATAGAATTGATGTTGAGGTAGCAAATACCTCAAGGGACCTCTTTATTTTACCTTTGTAAGTTTTCCTGTATCGCACAGGGTTCAGTAAGAGTCATTTTCAGAAATACGGATTTATCTTATATATTGAAATCAGAAGTGTGTTTCCAGTAATAAATTAATAAATAAGAAATTAAAACCAATTAAAATCAATTCTTACTCCATAGGTACCGAAAACAAATGGAAGAAATGCAAAAGGCTTTCAATATGACAATAGTAAAACTTCAGAATACTTCAAGAATAGCAGAGGAGCAGGTTGGTCATCTTCATATCTTATTTAATTTTTATATAAATTTCCATTGAATTTTGAAGGATCTCTCTGGTAAGAAGGATAAGTAATGTTGGTTCACTTTTTCCCTGATAGCTGATGATTAAGCTGTAATGTGATGTTTTCTAGCTGTTAGCATCAGTATCTGCTCAAGAGAAAATTTTCTTGAGCATTATTTGTATTACATTTCAAGATTTGTATGTATGTGTATGTGTGTAGAAGTGCAGTGGACTTTTTGGCAACTTTGTTAAACTCTAAAATCATTTGTGGTTTTCTGTGTAGACAGTTTTATTGGTTGCAAATAAACAGCTCTATTTCTTTTTAATCCTTATACCTTTTTTTTTCTTCTTTTTTCCTCTTATCTCTTGCCTAGAGCTGTACAGTGATGCAATAGGACTGATAGTGGCCATTCCCCTGTCTTGTTGATTTTAAGGGATTGAGTTCAGTATTGCAGCATTAAATGTGATGTTCATTAATAAGTTTTTATAGTGTGTTACCATCATGAAGAAATTTTATATTTAACTTTTCTAAAAGGTTATTTGGGACTAAGGGAAGGTGAGGTGAGGTGAGGAGGCCTCAGGTTGCAGAGTTTAGTTGCATATTACTCCCAGTTTGTGACATGTTATAATTGTGGTTCTACACACAGTTTTTCCCCACCCCTCTTTTTTTTTCTTTCTGAAATTGAGGTTTGAAAGTTGTTTACATATTCTTAGTATGAGTCCTTTATCAGAGACAGGCTTTGCAAGTATTTTCTCCCAGTCCATTACTTGTTTTGTCATTCTCTTAAACATATCTTTTGAAGAGCTGAATTTAAGTTGTTGAAGCCCAATTTACCTGTTTTCTCTTTGCCTAACTCAAAGTCACAAATATTGTTTTCCTCTGTTTTCTTTTAGAATTTGCATAGTTTTAGTTTTACATTTGGTTTATGATCCATTTTAATTTTTACGTGTCACAGAGTATGGATCAAAGTTCCTTTTTTGTGAGGGAGGGGATTGAGAAACATGAATATTCCTTTCTTCCAGCATCATTTGTGGAAAGGACTACCTTTTCTCCACTGGATTTCCTTTGCGCTTTTGATGAAAATCAATTCACCATATACATGTGGATTTGTTTCTGGAATTCTCTTCTGTTTTGTTCATCTGTATCTGTCTTTTTGCTTATACTGCACTGTTGTGATTACTGTAGCTTTATAGGAACTCTTGAAATCAGGTAGAGTGAATCCTTCAACTTTGCACTTGTCCAAAATTGTTTTGGCTAATCTGGATTTGACTAATACAGATTTTAGAATCAGCTTGTCAGTTGCTACCAAAAACAAACAAACAAACAAAAACCTGTTTGGATCTTGATGGGGTTTGTGTTGAACTTAGAGATCAATTTGGAGAATTCACATGTTAATAGTATTAAGCCCTCTGACCCATGAACACAGTATTTATTTAGTTCTTCATTAACATTTTCCCTCTGTATTTTCTCTTTATATTTAACATCTATGCTTTATTAATGACTTGTTTAAGTACTTTTAAATAATCTTGTGTATCATTAACACTATTGGAAGTAAATCTTGATTAGAAGTGTTAACCAATTTAATAACTGTAATAACTTATCTTTTAAAACTGTCTAGAATTTCTCAGTGTTTGTCAAAAGTGAGTCAAAAGAAACAGTTTAATGAATCACATTCAGCATTTTAAAAATATGAAGTAGGATAGAAAGTACCACAGTGGATCACAGTGAGGGAAGTAAGTGAAACTTCTTGTTACAGTTTTATACATCCACCTACTCAACCCCATATACACAGTGGAGACTTAAAGATTACTTAAATCTAAGTTTGAAAAACTTAGGTTTAGAATAATAAATGGTTATGTAGCTATTTCATAGAGGGTCCTAAATTAGAGTGTTAGATTTCCTTGACTTCTTTCTGCCCTCTTTTCCTTCTTCCTAAATTCACTAGTTAGTTGAAATTTTCAGTACAGTCTACCTAACGTAGGTTCATGACCATGACTATGTTGCATAAGTCTCTAAAATATGCATGCGATATTTTAAATAAAGACATGTCTGTTGATTATAAAAGTTTCTAAAATTCAGAGCTGGAAAGATGGGTGTTTTTGATGAATTTCTTTTCACTGGTTGACTAGAGGATCTGTTGTAGTTTTTTGACTATGTGACATCCTAAGTTCCATCCTAATATGCTGTGAAATAGAACTTTTAAAACCTTCTTGGTATGAGCCTGCTTGATATCCAGAAACATTCTTCAAAAATTTTTCAACACGTCTTTGTATTGACTGCTTTGGTTTAAAAAAAAAAAAAAAGCATGCTTGACAAAGTGACTATTCTGCGTATAGCTGGTTATATACTGGTTTATACATATGGAGCCCATATTAACTTGAAAAGCAGTTTATTATCGTCTGTTAGACAATATTCTACATGGTAGCAGTGAATGGTGAAAGGTTTTTTGGTTTTTGGCTTTTGTTTTTTTTGGCTCAGGGCAGGGGAGGAAGGTTGAATAGTCTTAGATTCTTGAAGTGTTTTATGTTTTTTTTTTTTAATTTCTGGTCCAAGTTTACAGTATTCATTCATTAAGAGCTTCCTATTAACATGTCCCCCCCCCCCGCCCTGAGGAATTTAACAGTTTTTCCAGATTTTTTACTTGAATTTATAATGCAGTTAAAGTACACATGAAACACAAAGGAAAATAATATTTATTTCCTCCTTTATTATAGGATCAGCGGCAAACTGAAGCCATCCAGTTGCTACAGGCACAACTGACCAACATGACACAGCTTGTTTCAAATTTGTCAACAACGGTAGCAGAATTAAAACATGAGGTAATTGTTATTGATGGTATTGTAGGAAATGGTGTCATAAAGGCAGGCTTCGTATCTAAGAACTTTAATCGAAGAAGATAGTCATTTATAAAGAACTTTTTCAGAACACCAGAATATGGCATTTTAAAGTTTTGGAAATATATTAATTATCATAAACTTTTGGAAAACACGGCTTTCATAGTTTAGGTCTAAATTACAGTTATAAAGCAATTCTGTTAAGCCTTTTGTAAACCATTGGTAGTTGCAATATGTACTTCATTTTCAGTTCAAATAGGCTTATTAATTGCTTAATGAAACAAATTTTTCATTGATTTAAGCAGTATTTATTGAGCTACCGGTGTGTGTGAAGCATGAGCTGTCCAGTTCTAGGTTGAGGCATACAGCAGTGAAGAGTCACTAGCCTCACAGGGCCCTCTCACCTGGGGGAGAGAGGGAATACATACAGTAAATATATATGACGGACAGTGGGGTAGAGAGTGAAACTTGTGTGTGTGGACTGGTGGTGCTTTAAGTGTTGCTCCTTTAGCTACGGTGATGTTGGAAGGCTTGCCTGAGGAGGTGGCATTAGAACTGAGTGCTCAAGAGGAGTTAGCGTCCACACAGAGCCTGGGGTCAGAACAAACTTGTTAGTAGCAGAAGTAGGGCAAAGGCCTGTGACTAGAAACAGTGTAATGTGTTTGGGGTCAGAAAGAAAGCTGGTGTGGCTGGAGCAGAGTGAATGAGAGAAGTAAGGGTAAGAAATGAGTTTAGGAAATTGGCAGAGACCTGGTCATGTAGGCCTTTGTAGGCAATAGAGAGTTTGAATTTTATTCTAATCACTGCAAGTCATTGAAAGTATTCAGTAAAGAAGTAACATGGATCATCTCATTGAAAACACTTTGAGAAACTCCCTGTTTGTTGCTCTATAGAGAATTGCCTCTTAGAGACCAGCAAGAGTGGAAGTGGGGAGGAAACCAATTAAAGAGGCAATTGCAGTAGCCTGGGTGATGTGATGTTGGCTTGGACTAGGATTTTAGAAGTGGAGAACATTGTGAAGTTGCTGAATTCAGGATACATTTTAGAGGTAGAAAGACATGCCTTGCTGAAAGATTGGATGTGGGACATGAGGAATTAAGGGTGATCCCCAGGCTTAAATCACTGGGCAATTAGTGGTTTAGTTTTGTAAGGTGGGAAAGATAGGTAAGAGCATGATTTTTTTTTTTTCTTACCAAGGAGAAGATAGTACAAATGAAAAAATGGAACATATGTGGCAAATAATGATTGAAGAACATGTTAATGATTGGTGAAAGTCATATTATATTAATTGTATTATACTATTTTAAAAACTTTTCCATAGGTTTGAAAATTTTTAAAGAATGGAGGGGGGAGAAGAAAAAGTAAAACATTGCCTTTGTAGTACATTTTCAAAGAGCATGCCCTGCATTTACAGTTTTGAAGCACTCTGAAAAAAAATGTTTAAAATGATTTGTCCTTTGAACTTTAGATCCCATTGTATTTTTTTCTAATATGGTTTTCAAATTATTATTATTATTAAGCCCTCTTCTCATCTCAGGTTTCAGATCGACAAAGCTATCTTGTCATATCTTTGGTTCTCTGTGTTATCTTGGGACTGATGCTTTGTATGCAGCGTTGTCGAAACACTTCTCAATTTGATGGAGATTATATTTCAAAACTTCCTAAAAGTAACCAGTATCCAAGCCCTAAAAGGTAAGGCAGCATTATATTTCAGTTTTCCTCTTATTTTTATTTTTTATTTTTTGGCCACTCTGCGCAGCATGTGGGATCTTACTTCCCCGACCAGGGATCGAACCCGTGCCCCTTGTATTGGAAGCACGGTGTCTTAACCACAGGACCGCCAGGGAAGTCCAGTTCCTCTTATACCTTTGAGAAATTTGAGCAAATAAAGGATACTGAGATAATTTCTTTCCCCGTATGATTATCCTGAAACCAAAATGTTAAAAACATCATTGGAACTAGTGAGATGGTCCTATGCATGCCTGGAAGGTTCTATAGACTCTAATAGAGAAAACACTGATAGTAAGTGTATAAAAACCCTTGAAATGGTTGTGAAAGATGCTTCAATGTGGAATTTAAAGGGGGAGGAGGAGAATAGGTATTCTAATACAACACCTTTTAGAGAATGATCCTTAAATTTTTTTTACATGTGTTATCAATAACTGGAGTGTTACTTTAGAGGTTAGTCCTATGTGGTATGTACAGTTCTCTAGCGTCTGTCTAGCCCCAACTACAGAGTAAATTACATGTATTTTACTCATTGTGCCCAATGTTGTTTTTTCTTAATGTTAGGTGTTTCTCTTCCTATGATGATATGAGTTTGAAAAGGAGAACTTCATTCCCACTTATCAGATCCAAGTCTCTACAATTAACTGGGAAAGAAGGTAGATTTTTGTGGATATGTACTATGTGTATAGAAATGTGAATCTAGCTTCCTTCTAGCAGAAGCATAATGTCAATGTTGTGTTCGAGACCATCTGCAACAGACAGTGGGTATAAGTAGCCTTTGTTTGTGCGGTGTCAAAGCCACTTTACCATTTCCACACTTTAAATCTATCTTTGTTCCTAAAAGCCCAGAGGGTGGGGTGGGGGGCTTAGTGAAATTAGCCATTGGTAGCCTTATTTGCACATGCTCCTGTTTAGAAGTATTTCTTTTTAGAAAGGGGTATTTGAGAAAGTTCAGCAGATATGGAAAACCTGAATGTGCTCCCATAGTATCCTGTGCTTATCTGCCTTTTCTTCCTGTACAGGTAGGACCCCTTTTGTCTCTAGTTCAGGTCTGTGAGGCACTTTCCGAAAAATAAATCAGGTCTTTCTCTTTTTCATAGCCCAGGGTCTATAATAGTATTCCATTGTCTAACACTTAATGAATACTTAAATTTAAATGAATGGGTGTGTACTGAGTGGTTGTTCTCCTGTATTAGTACTTTTTATAATTAGTACTGTAATTAGTGCTTATTGAGAGACTTATCTTTATAGCAATATTAAAATAACCAAATTAATGATATATTTCAACTAGTGCTTTCTTAATCATTGGATTCTCTTTCTTTAGGATTTAGTAACTGAGCAGCATGTTTCAATCAATCATTTAAGCAATCATTCCTGAGATTCTCTGGTTTACTGTTATCACAAAACTTTACAGACTTAATCCATTACATGTGTGTTTACTTTTGACTAGTAAATTTCATCCTAGTTCCTGCCTTTTTCTTTCTCTTTTTTTCTTCTTTTGGCTGATGTGTCTTTTTATAACTGAGTTTTTTAAATGAAGTGTAACTTGTACAGGAAAGTGTACTTATCGTATGTGAAGCTTGGTGGATTTTCACAAACTGAACATACCTGTGTGACCAACACCCCGATTAAGAAGCAGAACATTATCTAGCACCCCAGAAACTTCCTTGTGCTCTACACTGCCCATCCCCTCTCAGTATAGCCACTACATATTTTGATATTGTGAGATTCACCATGTCATTGAGTATAGTTGTAGTTTGTTTACTCTTATTCCTGTATAGTATCCCATTATACAAACATACATTATTCATTTACATTGGATTATTTCAGTTTGAGGCTATTACATATCTTTTGGCGAACACGTGAACACACATCTGTTGGATATATACCTAGAAATGGGATTGCTGGATCATAAGATTGTGTATATGCCACCTTAGTAAATACTGCCACACAGTTTTGCAGAGTGTTGTATGAATTTGCCTTCCCATCGGCTCTTTTTGAGAGTTCCATTTGTTCCATATCTCTATTAACATTTAGTATTGTTGGTCTTTTAGCTGTTGTGGTGGGTGTATGTGCATTACTTATTTGAGCTGTGTTCATGTGATTAGGAAATATGTTGAGATGTTTTTCCTTCTCAGCATTTCTAGTCTCATTTCAAATTAGTTGAAATCCTATTTTACTATTTCTTTTCTCTATGTCACTCTTCAAAGCCAGATAGAATAGCCTTTTGTACCTGAGAATAGAATTACTTCTGTTTTAAACAACTGTGTCGTCTTGGTTCATCTTTGCAGTTAAAAAAAGTTGAGTACAGTAGGCAGGAAGCTGGCTTTAATTCTGATTCCACTGTTTGTTAATTCATTTATTTCTTCTCCTGTTTGAATTAAATCTCTTCTTAAGGCATTTATTATAGTCTACTTTGATTTTAGCCATCCTGTACTTGCCTTATTTTTAATTCTAAGCTCAGTGAGAAGGGTCCATGTCTTATTTTGTTTTCTTACTGTAGTAAAAGACATGTAAAATTTACCATCTTGAAATTTAATTTGCTCTTAAAAATTTACTTTTTAAGTGTATAGTTCAGTAATGTTAAGTATATTCACAATGATGTGAAACAGATCTCCAGAACTTTTCCATTTTTAAATCTGAAACTCTATATCCATTAAACCAATCCCTTTTTTCCTCTCCTCCCAGCCCCTGGTAACCTTCTTTGTTTTTTCTGTTTCTATGAATTTGAATATTTTGATAAATAATATGATTCCTCTTATATGAGTTGTCTTTCTCTGACTGGCTTATTTCATTTAGCATAGTGTCCTCAAGTTTCATCCATGTTGTAGCATGTGACAGGATTTTCTTCTTTTTTAAGACAATAATATTCTGTTGTACAGATATAATCATGTTTTGTTTATTCATCTGTTGATGGGCATTTGGGTTGCTTCTACCTCTTGGCTATTGTGAAATAATACTGCTGTGAACATGAGTGTGCAAATAAATCTTTAAGACCTTGCTTTCAGTTCTTCTGGATATATAGTTGACCCTTGAACAGTGCTGGAGTTAGGGGCACTGAGTCTCTGCGCAGTTGAAAATCCATGTATAATTTATAGTTGACCCTCCATATCCATGGTTCCTCCGTATCTGAGGTTCTGGATCCACAGATTCAGCCAACCACATATTGTGTAGTACTGTAGTATTTACTGTTGAAAAAAATCCACGTTTAAGTTGACTCATGCAGTTCAAATCCACGTTGTTCAAGGGTCAACTATGTACTCAAATGGGATTGCTGGATCATATGGTAGTTCTATTTTTTGAAGAAACTTTACAGTGTTTGTCATAGTGGTTGCACCATTTTACAGTTCCACCAACAGTGCACAATGGTTCCAGATTTCTCCACATCCTCACCAGTACTTGTTTTCTATTTTGATAGTAGCCATCCTAATGTATGTGAGGTGATACCTCATTTTGCTTTTGATTTGTGTTTCTCTGATGATTAGTGATGTTGAGCATCTTTTCATGTGCTTGTTGGCCATTTATAAATCATCTATGAAGAAATGTCTATTCAAGTCCTTTGCTCATTTTTAAATCAGGTTATTTTTTGTTTAATTATAAGAGTTCTATATATTCTGGATATCAATCCCTTATCAGATATATGATTTGCAGCTATATTCTCCCATTTTGTAGGTTGCGTTTTCACTCTGTTGATTGTGTCCTTTGATGGACAAAATTTTTTTAAGTTTGATATAGTCCCATTTGTCTATTTTTGCTTTTGTTGCTTATACTTTAAATGTCACATCCAAGAAATCATTACCAAGGCCAATGTCATGAAGTTTTCCTTCTGTGTTTTCTTCTAGGAATTTTATAGTTTTAGGTTTTATGTTTAGGTTCTTAATCCATTTTCAGTTAATTTTTGTATATGATGTAAGATAAGGGTTCAACTTCATTCTTTTGCATATAGATATCCAGTTTTCCCAGCCCTATTTGTTGAAGAGACCATTCATTCCCCATTGAGTGGTCTTGCCACCCTTGTTGAAGATTATTTTACCATTTGTGAGAGGATTTATTCCTGGGCTCTTTTTTTTTATTCCATTGGTCTGTCTGTCTCTTTATACCAGTACCACACTGTTTTGATTACTGTAACTTTGTGATGTGTTTTGAAATCAGGCAGTGTGAGTCCTCTGTTTTTATTTTTTAAAAATTGTTTTGCCTATTTAAGATCACTTGGGATTTGATATGAATTTTAGGATGCATTTCAGCAAAAGAATGCTATTAGGATTTTGATAGGGATTATGCTTAATCTATAGATCGTTTTGGTAGTATGGACATCTTGACAATATGAAGTTCTCCAGTCATGAATGTGAGATGTCTTTCCATTTTTTTGTACCTTCTTTAATTTCTTTCATCAGTGTTTTGTAGTTTATACTTTGATTTACGTCTCTCACTTTTGTTGACCAGCCAGGTGGACCAAAATTGTTTTGATTTTTGTAAGACATTTTTATTATAAAATAAGTGAAATACAAAAAAGTGCACAAAACTGAAATGTACAACATGCAAAGTAATTATAAAGTGAACACCTGTGTAACTAACACCCAGATCAAGAAATAGAACAAGGCCAGCACTTTTGGCATTGCTCCTGTAGAGATAGCTACCTTGACTTTTGAAATAGTCATATTCTTCATTTTCTTAATAGTTTTACCATCAATGTTTGGATTCCTCAACAATATAATTTGATTTTTACCTGGTTTTGAGCTTTTGATAAATGGAATCATACCATATATACTTTTTTGCCTTTCTTTCAGCATTCTATTTGTGAGGTTCATATACATGATTATACTTCATTTTCAATATTGTATAGTATTTCAGTAACTGACTAAATCACAATGTAGTTATCCATTGTACTGTGTTGTTTACAGTTTGGGGCTATTACAGATAATGCTGCTGTAAACATTCCCTTTGTTTGTATACCGGCACATAGTTGCATGAGTTTCTCTAAGAATATTACCTAGATGTAAAATTGCTGGATTGTAGGGTATGCTTATCTACAAGTTATAAGATAATGGCAAACTTTTCCAAAGTGGTCATATCAGTTTATCCTTCCACCAGTACCATGAGAATTCCCATTATTCTATGTTTTTACCAGCACGCACTTAGAATTGTCAAATTTTAAAGTGTTTAACCTCATTGCAATTGTAATTTGCATTACCTGATTACTAGTGGGGCTGAGCATTTTTACTTATGCCGTTTATTCATTTGACTTTCCTGGGCATTAAAGGTTTTTGCCTGTTCTTTTACTGGGTTGTTTCTCTCTTTCATACTGGTTTATAGTTATTTTTAAGGTTTGGATTCTAATTGTTAGTTGGTTAAATGTTGCAGATATCTTATTTCATGTAGATATCTATTTCACTCTTGACAACCTATTTTACATGGAGTCTTTTTAAAAAATATTTATTTATTTATGGCTGCATTGGGTCTTAGTTGTGGCACGTGGGATCTTTTGTGGCTGTGCACAGGCTTTGTCTAGTTGCAGCAAGCGGGGGCTGCTCTTCATTGCAGTGCGCAGGCTTCTCATTGCGGTGGCTTCTCTTGTTGCAGAGCACCGGCTCTAGGCACGCGGGCTTCAGTAGTTGCAGCACGCGGGCTCAGTAGATGTGGCGCATGGGCTCAGTTGCTCCATGGCAGGTGGGATCTTCCCAGACCAGGGTTCGAACCCATGTCCCCTGCATTGGCAGGTGGATTCTTAACCACTGCGCCACCAGGAAAGTCCCACAAGTCCCCTTTCAAATCACACTATACTACTTTGCAGGTAGTATGAATATTTTATAATAACAAAATATTCCTAATTCCTCCCTTCAATCCCTTATATAATTTGTCATTCTTTTTACTTCTATATAAGCATGTATAGTTACATAAGCATACCCAAATACATTGTTGCTATTATTGTTTTGAACAAGTTGTTATGTTATGGATTAAGAAAAGTTTTTATCTTACCTTCACTTACTCGTTCTCTGATACTCTTCCTTTTTTTATGCAGATCGGAGTTTCTGACCTGTATTATTTTCCTTTCTGAAGAACTACTTTTAACATTTCTTGCAAAAGCAGGTCTATTGGCAACAATTCGTCAATTTTAGCTTGCATCTTTGATATTTTTGAAATTTGTATATGAAATGCCTGGGTGTAGTAATTTTGGCATTTGTCTTTCTTGGTATTCTGAGTTTCCTGGATCTGTGGTTACTGTCAGACATTAATTTGGGGAAATTCTGTCATTATTACTTACAATATTCCTTCTGTTCCATTCTCCTACTCTTGTCTTTCTGTATTCTCATTACTCATATGTTACACCTTTTGTAGTTGTCCTGCGGTTTTTGGGTATTCTGTTCATTTTTTAAAATTCGTTTTTCTCTTTATTTTTTAGTTTTGGAAATTTCTATTATCATATCCTCAGCCTCAGTTATTCTTTGCTCAGCTGTGTTCAGTCTACTAATGAACCCATCAGAGGCATTCTTCATTTCTGTTACTGTGTTTGATCTCTAGCATTTCTTTTTAATTCCTTTTTAGAATGTTTCTGCTTACATTATCTATCTGTTCTTGGATGTTGTATACTTTTTTCCACTTAAGTCCTTAGGTTAATCATCGTTTTTAAAAATTCCTGGTCTAATAATTTAAGCATTCCTTCCATATCTAACTCTGGTTCTAATGCACGTTTAGTCTTTTCAAACTGTGTTTGCCCCGTTTTAAATGCCTTATAATTTTTTGTTGAAAGGGGAGTATAATGTACAGGTGGTCCCCAACTTATGATGGTTTGACTTAATTTTTCAACTTCACGACGTGTGAAAGCAATATGCATTCAGTTAAAATAGTGCTTTGAATTTTGACCTTTCCCAGGCTAGTAATATGTGATGCTGGGCAGTGGCAGCAAACTCTCAGGACAGAAATGACTTCTGTGTTCCACTTGACTGTCTGGGTTCCTACTTTTTCCTTCAATTGTGGCCTGGAATTACTTACTTAGTCTTGACAGCCCTTCAGTGCTGTTAGTGATTTTTTTTTAAATTCATTTAATTGCTTGAGGTTGATCTGAAAACCATTAACAACCATTCCTAGAAGTACACGTCATGTTTTTTAAAAAAGCAATTTGAATGAGATTAGTAATCTGATAGAAATGACTATTTAAAGGAATCTTTGGATACTTTTATATATTTGATGACTTTCTCAACAAATTTCTAAGACAATGTAAAAAATTATAATTCGTTGAATCATGTTATTAGTAGATTTCTGGTACATGAACTTTTATAATGAGTTTGCTACTTAGAAACTTCTGCCTACATCAGACTATAAATCATCTACTTTTAGTGGGTTGAATAGGACTGAAGTCTCAGAGTGCCTCTTTTATATGCGTATTTATCTTGTCAGGATGGGGGTGGCATAGAGCTGTCGTGAATGTGCTTAAAGTAATGAAATTTCAGCAACCTAAGGCCAGTATTTCTAATTTACTCACCATGCCAGAGTGTTCATTCATTATTATTGCTTGATCGCTGATACTGCATATTCAAGCTATTTTAAGATTTTGGAGTTCATAGTTTTGATCACAATAAATCATAGTTTTGATCGCAGTAAATCATAGTAATAAACAATTAGAAAAAACTTCTTAGATCTCTTATTGTATGTTCCTTTAACTGGCTTTCATACAGTCACAACTGCTTGTTGCACAGTTAACCCATATTTGCAACACAGTATAGTCTTCTGGAAAAATATTCAGATGATCTATAGGTTTGGTATTAGCTTACCTGGAATGTGATTTTTCTCATTACATATAAGAGGGTAGAGCTGGCCCAAACAAGGATCCTTACTGTGTTGGCTGATAGCTGATAGCCAACACAGTAAGTTAAAAACTTAAGTTATTTGATGATGATCAGTGAAGCCCAAAATAAGAATGGTGCCCTCTCCTAACTTATTGCTTTTGGCTTACTAATTTCAAGTGTATAAATATATGAGATATATATATATATATATAAATTCATTGGTTCTGTTAAGAAAATCATAAAGGGATAATATTTATAGTATTTAATCATAGTATAATCTACATTTTATGTCTGCTTTTTTTCTTACTTATAGTAGACCCAAATGATCTGTACATTGTAGAACCCCTCAAGTTCTCTCCAGAAAAAAAGGTAATGTTTTGTTTCCTTTTAAGTATATTGGTGTGTTATGTGGGTGTAGATGAAGAAATAGGTTGAAAGTTTTAATATAACCTTTAAATGGTCCTTAAACTTACTGTTTATTTTCAATCATGATAATGATGTAAATGTTTACAGGGGTCAGCAAACTATGACCCATAGGCTATATATGGCCTGTGGCCTGTTTTATAGGGGCCTGAAGCCATTTTTAAAGAGTTGTAAAATAAAAAAGAATATGCAGAGAGAGAGTATGTGACCTGAAAAGCCTAAAATATTTACTATCTGGCTTTTACAGAAAAAACTTGCTGACCCCTGGCTGATTGTCTGACATGCACTGATAATAAAGAATGACTCAGTGTGTGTGCTATTCCTGTAATCCTCACATCAACCTGAAGACGATACTCTCCCATTTTTTAAGTGAGAACACTGAAACTCAGAGTTTGTATCTTCTTTAAATGACTCATTAAATAGGTGGCAAAAATCAGACTGTACTTAGGCTTTTTTGGTTACAAAGTGTGTGCTTTTTCCATTTTGCCTCTTAAAGTAAGTTGTCCTCATTTTGATTAGAGGTAACTGTCTCCAGGTGAAAGGACTTGGCCATTAGAACTTAACTATCTTGTAACTTGGCCCAAGTTACAAGGTAGTATGTGGCGAAGTTAGGATTGAAATAGCCTAGGATTCAAGCCTAACTTCACCACATACTACCTTGTAACTTGGGGAGGGAATTAAACCTGTGAACCTTGGTTTTTTCATTTGGTAACCAGGGACAAAATATTGATACTCACCTTTCAGGGTTAGCAAGTAAGATACACATGAAAGCAACTAGAATGATGTCTGGCACATAATAGGCATTCAGATTTTAGTTATCGCCCCCTAATCTATATTCAGAGGTGGCAGATAAGAGTTTGACTGAGTAGTATTTACAAAATGAAAAGGTAATTATGGTATCTGTAAAGAACATAACAGTATGTCTTGCTATTTATAATACTCTTTTACTTTCCACCAGGAGAGGGCGCTTTACTCCAATAGCTCAGCTCTCTGAATTTGGTTAGGTAACTATTGGAGGTCTAATTCCTACCCTTTCTTTTCCTTGTGTTATAGAAGAAACGCTGCAAGTACAAAACTGAAAAAATTGAGACCATAAAGCCAGCACATCCATTGCACCCTATAGCCAATGGCGACATAAAAGGAAGAAAGCCTTTTACGAACCAGAGAGATTTTTCTAATATGGGAGAAGTTTATCACTCTTCTTATAAGGGTCCTCCGTCTGAAGGAAGCTCAGAAACTTCATCACAGTCAGAAGAGTCTTATTTTTGTGGCATTTCAGCTTGCACAAGTCTGTGCAATGGACAGTCCCAAAAGACAAAAACTGAGAAGAGGGCTTTGAAACGAAGGCGGTCTAAAGTCCAAGACCAAGGAAAATTGATAAAAACTCTCATACAGACTAAGTCAGGATCATTGCCAAGCCTGCATGACATAATCAAAGGAAACAAAGAGATCACCGTGGGAACACTTGGTGTTACAGCAGTCTCGGGACATATTTAAAATTAATCGAACTTTTCATACTGGAGACTTTTGTTGTTGTTCTTTGAAGAACAGTCTGTGGTATTTGAAGGGTTTGGGGGAGGGAGAAAATATTACTGGGAAAAGTATTCAGAAATTATGATTCCTGCCTTTTTAAAAAGTAGGTGGGATTGTGTCAATCTTGGTTAGTGAGCTGCAGTTTTACAAGGCTGATCACTTCCTACAAGGACAATGGTAGACATTTTATAAAGATTTTTTTCACAGATTAATTACTGGGACAAAAGTAATTCGGAAGCCCAGTTCCTTGGGTGGGATAGGAATGAAAGCCTAAACCTCTTCCTTTAGCTTTGTTCCTACTTCTTGCACCTTCCCATATTTATGTGCCTTTTGTCTATTTATAATGCCACTGGAAGAGGAGGGAGAACTTTTCCTGTCATTTGATTTCTTTTATAACTTTGTTAGTTTTTTGAAGCTGCAAACACTACAAGGCTTTAATGTGATCTGCGCCTGGAGTTCAGTAAAGATCAGTAAAGACAGTGTAAAGATCCTAAAGACTTGGCCAACTAGACCTCTGTTTAGCAAACTCACTTGAAACAGACACTTGATGGAATTTTTACATCTTTTTTTTTAGGTAAGTGGTGATGCTTTTGATGTTATTTTCATTTAACTTATTCACACTAGTTTTCTTTGGTTACTAATTCAATGAGAAGGGGAAGAAAAAAACGACAGGATCTTTTCTTGAAAATAACTAGTACTTGCAAATAATTGTTTTATAAACTCACCTTTTAAACACATTTAGCCACTTTTAAGGGTTTTCTTTAGCTACATTACATTTTCAACATTCACAATAAGCACTAATCCTCCCAACTTTCAGATCACTGTTTTCTCTTACAAATGGAAAATTCAAAGGTTCGTCAAATGAGTCCAGGTCTCATAATCACTGCCTATGTATATATGCACAGAACCAGCTAGTGAGTTTGTCAAGCCTTGTCTAATTGGTCAAGTCTAAAGGGATTATTATTCCTTGATGTTTGCTTTGTACTGGCTACAAATGTGCAGAGATATACATGTGTGATGTCAATGGGTTTGTCTTCGTCTTTTTTCTTTAAAAATAATTGGCAGTGACTGTATTTGAATCAAATGATTTCTTAAGTATGTGTTTGTACAGTAATGAGTGAAAGTGGAAAGTTTCTTTTTGAAAGGGAGAGAATTGACCGTTTTGTGTTGCAAGATTTAAGTTATTGAGCACTTTTAGTAATAACTGTTTTTCAACTTGTCTAATACCTTTCTGGGGGTATTGGTTGTAATGTGACTTATTTAAAGCCTCTTTTGTTTAAGTTGCTGCTTTAGGTTAACAGTATGTTTTAGATGATTTAAAATTTTTTCCAATCTGTACAATTAGCCATTCAGAGCAAGAGGGCCTGATTGTATAGAAACCCATTGAAAAGAGGTCCAGATGAGAGCAGAGGTAGAGCGGGAAGTTACACCATCTGTGTGCAGCATCCAGGGTTGTGGAAAGAAGACTTTCAATATGTAACTACGGAGCTGTAGTGCCATTAGAAACTGTGAATTTCCAAATAAATCTGAACACTTGTCTTTATTAATTACTGGCTCTTCTGTTCTTTGAAGGAGAACTTTTACAAACTTGTTACTCTGAACAGATTTGTTTTTGCCACTTTTAAAGTTAAATACAGCAGCATCCTGTTAAATAATTAGTCACATTTCAGCCAACTACAAACTGATTGAACTTTGACAGAAACATTTTGTTCCCTATACAGTCAGAATTTCACCATTTCAAACACTGAAATGAGCGTTTTGAATATTTAGTAGACTACGTTTATGTGCTTTTCTCTTATTAGGTGCCATCTTTAAGACTACTAATTGTTAATTTTTTCCATATATAAACATGGCATAACATTTTACAATTTGGGGTTTATTTTTCCTCTCTGAGATTATACTTACATGAGGGGAAAACATGAAAATTCTTGCCAATAATAGATTTGTGACTGGCGAGAAGCAAAGCTATACGTGTGTGTGTGTGTGTGTGTGTGTGTGTGTGTGTGTGTGTGTGTATATATATGTAATAGGCTTTCAATGTTCCTTGGTAGTCAACTTTATTTTATTTCTTCTAATATTAAGTAAAGCATTAAAACAGTAAGAAATAAGAAGAAACGAAGGGATCTGTAAGAGCAAGAACACAAAGTAAAGTTCTTATAATTGGATTTTTAAAAATAGAGTTATATAATTTGAGGAATGAAATAGTTTTATAAGGTAAGGTTTGGCACAGAAAGACAGCTGTTCTCTATTCTCTGCCACTACACGTCCCTCACACCCCAGCCTTTCCCCCATCAAGGGTTCCTTGCTCCCCAGCAGCAACCATTTTCAACTCTGTATCTCCAGTTACTGTGCTTATTTTGCCACTTACTGATTTGCCAGTTTTTGATGTGTCCCCAGTGTGAATATATAAACTTGTCGGCACGAATATGAAGTAGATATAAACTTATATTTGTTAACCTGGTTGAACAAATTTAAGATCACAGTATAATAAGCAACATGTCTATTTAGAAATATGTTTTAACTCTCTATTTCATAGAACAAAGTTACTTAAAAGCCTCATGCTTTTCCCCAACTTTTTAACTTGAGAAATTTCAAATCCATAGAAAACGTGAATTCCCATGCACTGTTACCCAGGTTCAACAATTAGCATTTGTAGTTTTCTTTTTATACATACATACACATGTATTAAACACATTTTTTGGGTGAGCCCTTTGAAAGTTAAAAGATATCATGCTCTTAACCCCTGAATACTTACGCATGTGTTTTCTAAGAATAAGAACATTCACCTACATGACCATAATACTAGTATCACACCTGAGAGTCAGTAATTCCCTAATATCTAATACACACTCCATGATCAGATTTCTCCACAGGTCCACATGCATACTCTTTCCTTCCTTTTCCTTTCCTTCTTCCTTTACCAAGGGCCAGTCAAGTTTGATTTGGTTTCATTGTCTAGTTTCTTTTAAAATGTACAGATTGCTTTATGACTTTGCATGTCTTCCTTGTGTAAGGGCCATACTTATTTTCTCTGAATCATTCCAGTTTTAGTGTCTGAGCTACCAAAGTGGCTATTAAGAGCTTTTCTAGTGATGTATCAACACTGTCACTATAAATTTTATCCCACCCCACAAGTATTCATTTATATGACATTAAGACATTAAAAATAATCCTATTGGAACATGTATTATACTCCACTGCACTATACTCCACTTAGTCTATTACTTTCAAAATTAATCTTTAGAATATTTGTTTACAACAGAGTTCATCACTTGCATTTATAAGGTCATACACCCTAGATTACCAACTTGGCATTCCATTTTTTTGACAAATCAAGATATTGAAAACCCAAACAAATACCTTCTGTTATAAAACTTGTAAAATAAGTCTTTTTGAGCAAACAGAAGCATTTGGTTTTTATCCCTTATAAACTTAAAAATCACAAGTTTTACACCCAGAATAGTTCCCCATGTAGGTGGTGTACTATCCCACTTAAGAGCAGGTGTTTAAATCATACTGCCTAGTTTCATATTTGTTCTCTCTTAAGTTTGGCATTAGACAAAATCACAATCAGTCATAATCTCATTAAGCATCAGACTTCTCACCTGTAAATATGTGTAACAGCACCTATTTCAGATAATTGTTCTGAAGATCAGTCATGCTTATACATGTAAAACTATCATGTGCCTAGCATGTAGTACACACAATGTTAGCTATTAATGTTTTGATGCTCAAGAGTGAGATCTCATCCCTTTGTCTCTGAGCATCAACCAGCAGGTGTAAGACTGTCCTCTCCAGCCTCAGTCTACAACCACCATCCATTAGCAGGGTCAGCAGGGAGCTCTGAGCCGGATGTACTCTTGAGTAAGATTCCACCCTCAGTGCTTCCATTGCAGGCGTCAATAAGTCACTCCAGAGCTCTGCAGAGCCCCTGGAAAGACCTTGCTACCCCTTGTTATAAGGCCTTGCCACAATTTTATGCCTCAAAACCATTAAGGCAAATTTCATATGCCTTTGATTCCTATTAATTTTATCACCACAAGAAACCCCATATGGCTCTTCACATCCTTCTTTCTGGACCCATGTTCCTTCACCGACGCCTAAAAACACTTCCCCTGTGCCCTCTGGAACTCAAAAGTCAGTCATCAGTAAAATTTCCTAAATCTTTAACTTCTTTCAACCTTCTCTTCACCTCCTTATTCTAACTGAAACTACTTTCCTTGAATCCTTTCCAGGAGGTCACTTTTTTTCTTCCTGACTGCCTCATACCACTCGACCTAGAGGTAGAATAGATGGTCTCCTTAATCTTCAGTGCCTAAAACGCCTCACTTTGTATCTTATATTGACAAACTCTAGCATCTACTCTTTCTCCTTGTTGCAAGTGAACCCCTGTTTTCTCTCACCCTCTCTCATCTTCATTCATGGGGTCACTGTCATTCTAATACTGTTTCTGTCATAATCCTTGATTTCAATGTCTACACATTATTTTTTCTAGTTTCTCACTTCTTTGCCTTCTTTCCCCTAAGATCTTGTTCTCCAGCCTGTATTAGCCACTTAACTCCCATGATTAAATCCTAGTGTTTATCACTGTCAATATCCATAATCCTTAATACCAATTTCAAGCACCCAACTCTGAACACCTCCTATTTTTCTAGCTCATGCCCCCTCACACCCTAACTCTAACAATTGTTCGATTTCACCGAATCCTACAGTCCATTGGTCATACTGATAAGAACAGAGTAAAGGGACAAAGTAGGTAATTAAATAGATAATCCCACTAAGGGAGCATAAGAAAAATGTATGGGAGACCCCTGTAAGTTAATGATCACTCAAGAAAGCAGGTTTGCCTAACCACAAAACCAAGCAGGCTTCCTTAAAAACAAAACCATGCAATAGTCATGAGACATGCCCTACAACAATAAAACGATGATGGCTTTCTTAAGTTCCCTTTACACCCTGGTCTTTCTTGTCCCACTCCCAAATCACTTTTCTTTCACTCAAAAGAAAATTCTCTTTCCTATAGGGGAGGGAAAAAAATGAGACTTTCAAAATATTTTCAAATGAACCTTATTCTTCATTAGGGCAAAGGCAATGCTTCCTATCTTTGTCCTTGACTTCCAAGAACGGCTGAATGATGGACTTCCCTTTTACCATTTCAACTCAACACCCTTAAAAGTCAACAGCAATGGAAGAGGAATCAAGATGGTGGGGCAGTAGGATGTGGAGCTTACCTCTTCCCACAGATACAGCAAAAACACATCTACAAGTGGAACTATTCACACAGAATATCTACTGAATGCTGGCAGAAGACCTCAGACTTCCAAAAGGGCAAGAAAACTCCATGTAACCGGGTAGGACAAAAGAAAAAAGAAAAAGAGAAGGAATTGGGACAGGACCTGCACTGTGAAGGAGGAAAGGTTCCCCCACCATGGGAAATGTGGGAGGGAGATGTGAAGGAGGAAAGGTTCCCCCACCATGGGAAATCCCCTCAATGGTGGGGAGACCAGCCTGGATGGAGGGGGAGCCATAGAGCCTCGGAGGAGAGTGCAGCAACCAGTTTGTGGAAGGACCTGCACAGATGGTCAGTACCCCTGCCCTGTGCTCCCCAGCCTGGGACGCTTGTATGCTGGTGTGGGCGGGGCTGGGTGCTGAAGCTCGAGCTTCAGATGTCAGACCCAGGGATAGGACCAGGGTTAGCTGCATGCAGACAGCCTGAAAAGGTTGGAGAGTGACAACTGAGTGTGCACTCAGAAGAGACCTGGGCCCACCAGAGAGGCAAAACACCACTTGAGAAGATGGGCAGGACTGCCATAGGAGTTTCTTTTCCTACCTGTGGGCTCTCAGGCAACAAGGCACCACTTACACAAGTTCTGGGGGCAGGTGCAAGCTGCTGCCACCATCTTGGGCTCCAGAGACAGACATGGGCCACTGCCACAGCTAAGGGACCGGCAAGCAGGTGCCACTTGCTGTCCTGGCGGGGGGAGTTGCACAGCCCGCCACTACCACTGTGAGACCCGTGGGTGGGCGCCGATTGCTGCCACCACCATATGGGGAGCACGCACAGGCCATGAGCAGGCACCAATTGCTGTTCCTACTGTCCTGCAAGTAGGTAGGTTATTGCTGCTGCTAAGAGACACAAGAGCAGGTGCCATCTGCTGCCCCTACTGTCCTGGGACTGCATGGGCCACTGCTGCCACTGGGAGACCCGGGAGCGGGTGCTGATCAATGCCCCCGCCATACCAGGAGTGTGCACAGGCCACCGTGCCTGCACACGTCATATCAAGAGGATAAGAGCCAGCACACACACTGTGGAAAGAGGCAACAATCATCCAAACTAAAAGCAGCCCCTTGATTCCAGACAAGATGGCAGGGGTAGAAGGACGTGAACTCACCTCCTCTCAGTAAAACACCAAAATTACAACTAACAACTTAATTACCATTGACAAAAAAGACTGGAACCCACCAGAAAAGGTACTTCACATCCAAAGACAAAGAAGAAGCCACAACAAGACGGTAGGAGGGGCACTTCCACGATATAAGACAGATTCCATACCCGCCAGCTGGGCAACCCAAAAACTGGAAAATAATTATATTGCAGAGGTTCTCCCACAGGAGTGAGTTCTGAGCCTCATATCAGGCTCCCCAGCCTGAGGGTCTGGCCACAGTAGGAGGAGCCCCCAGAGCATTTGGCTTTGAAGGCCAGTGGGGCTTGAGTGCAGGAGCTCCACAGGACTGGGGGAAACGGAGGTTCCACTTTTGGAGGGTGCACACAAGATTTTACGTGCACTGGGACCCAGCACAAAACAGTGACTCCATAGGAGCTTGGGCTAGACCTACCTGTGGGTCTTGGAGGGTCTTCTGGTGAGGCATGGGTCAGCTGTGGCTCACTGAGGGCAAGGACACTGGTGGCGGAAGTCCCAAGGAATATTAATCGGCATGAGATTTCCTGGAGGTCTCCATTTTGGCACCGAGACCCAACCCCACCCAACAGCCTGCAGGCTCAAGTGCTGGGATAACTACAGGCCAAACAAACAGCAGGGGGGAACACAGCCCCACCCATCTGCTGACAGGCACCTAAAGTTGTACTGAGCTCACAGCCACCTCTAAATACACCCCTTGACATGGTCCTGCCCACCAGAGGGACAAAACCCAGCACCACCCACCAGTGGGCAGGCACCAGTCCTTCCCACCAGGAACCCTGCACAAGCCTCTGGACCAACGTCACCCACCAGGGGACAGACACCAGAAGCAAGAGGAAATACAATCCTGCAGCCTGCAGAAAGGAGACCACAAACACAGAAAACTAGACAAAGTGAGACGGCAGAGAAATATGTTCCAGACAAAGAAACAGGATAAAACCCCAGAAGAACAACTAAGTGAAGTGGAGATAGGCAATCTACCTGAAAAAGAATTCAGAGTAATGATAGTAAAGATAATCCAATATCTCAGAAAAAGAATGGAGGCACAGACTGAGAAGATGCAAGAAATGTATAACAAAGATCTAGAAGGTTTAAACAATAAACAAACAGATGAATAATACAATAATTGAAATGAAAAACACACTGGAAGGAACCAATGCCAGAATAAATGGGGCAGAAGAAGGAATAAGTGAGCTGAAAAACATAGTGGTGGAAACCACCGCTGCAGAACAGAAAAAAGAAAATAGAATGAAAAGAAATAAGGACAGTCTTAGAGACTACTACATTAAACACACAAACATTCACATTATAGGGGTCCCAGAAGGAAGAGAGAGAGAGAAAGGGCCCGAGAATATTTGAAGAGATTATAACCGGAAACTTATCTAACATGAGAAAGGAAACACTCGAGTCTAGGAAGGAGAGAGAGTCCCATGCAGGATAAACCCAAGGAGGAACACGTCAAGACACGTATTAATCAAACTGACAAAAATTAAAGACAAAAAAATATTGAGAGTAACAAGGGAAAAGCAACAAATTACAAGGGAATCTCCATAAGGTTATCAGCTGAATTTTCAGCAGAAACCCTGCAGGCCAGAAGGGAGTGGCACAATATATTTAAAGTGATGAAAGGGAAAAACCTAAAACCAAGAATACTCTACCCAGCAAGGCTCTCATTCAGATTTGATGCAGAAATGAAAAGCTTTACAGAAAAGCAAAAGCTAAGAGAATTCAGCACCACCAAACCAGCTTTACAACAAATGCTAAAGCAATTTCTCTAGGAGGAAAAGAAAAGGCTACAACTAAAAACAAGAAAATTACAAATGAAAAAGCTCACCAGTAAAGGCAAACAAAGTAAAGGTATGAAATCATCTGCACACAAATATGATATCAAAACCAGCGATCATGAGAAGAGGAGAGTACAAATGCAGGATATTGGAAATACATTTGAAATTAAGAGATAACCAAGTTAAAACTATCTTGTATCTATACAGACTGCTATATCAAAACTTCATGGGAACTGCAAACCTAAAATCTACAATAGATACACACACACAAAAGAAAAACCCATCCAAACACAACACTAGAGATAGTCATCAAATCAAGAGAGGAAGGGAAGAGAAAAGACCTACAAAAGCACATCCAAAACAATTAACAAAATGGCAATAAGAACATTCATATCAATAATTACCTTAAATGTAAACGGATTAAGTGCTCCAACCAAGAGATATAGAATGGCTGAATGGATACAAAAACAAGACCCGTATATTTACTGTCTACAAGAGACCCACTTCAGATCTTAGGGACACATACAGACTGAAAGTAAGGGGATGGAAAAAATGTGTTCCGTGCAAATGGAAATCAAAACAAAGTTGGAGTAACAATACTCATATGTTTACTCATAAAGTAAACAATATTTTTTTAAATAAAGACTTACAAGAGAAAAAGAATAATGATTAAGGGATCAATCCAAGAAGAAGATATAACAAATGTAAATATATATGCACCCAACATAGGAGCACTTCAACATAAGGCAAATGCTAACAGCCATAAAAGGAGAAAATCGATAGTAACACAATAATAGTGGGAGATTTAACACCCCACTTTCATCAACAGACAGGTCATCCAGACAGAAAAATCAATAAGGAAACACAGGCCTTAAATGACACATAAGACCAGATGGGCTTAACTGATATTTATAGAACATTCCATCTGAAAGCAGCAGAATATAATTCGTCTCAAGTGCACATGGAACATTCTCCAGAATAGGTCACATCTGTGCTACAAGTCAAGCCTCAGTAAATGTAAGAAAATTGAAACCATATCAACTATCTTTTCCGACAACAACACTGAGATTAGAAATCAATCAGAAGGAAGAAAAATATAAAAACCACAGACACATGGAGGCTAAACAATATGTTACTGAACAAGCAATGGGTCACTGAAGAAATCAAAGAGGAAATCACAAAATACCTAGAGACAAATGGTAATGAAAACACAACAAACCAAAACCTAATCATGGGATGCAGCAAAAGCAGTTCTAAGAGGAAGGTTTATAGCAGTACAATCTTACCTCAGGAAACAAGAAAAATTTCAAATAAACAACCTAACCTTACACCTAAACCAACTAGAGAAATAAGAACAAACAAAACCCAAAGTTAGTTAAGGAAAGAAATCATAAAGACCAGAGCAGAAATAAATGAAATAGAGACATAGCAAAGATCAATGAAACTAAAAGCTGGTTCTTTGAAAAGATAAACAAAATTGATAAACCTTTAGCCAGACTCATCAAGAAAAAACGGGAGAGAGCTCAAATCAATAAAATTAGAAATGAAAAAGGAGAAGTTACAACTTACACCATAGAAATACAAAGGATCATAAGAGACTTTTATAAGCAACTATATGCCAATAAAATGGACAACGTAGAAGAAATGGACAAATTCTTAGAAAGGTACACCTTTCCAAGACTGAACCAGGAAAATAGAAAACATGAACAGACCAATCACAAACACTGAAATTAAAACTGTGATTAAAAAATTTCCAACAAACCCAAGTCCAGGACCAGATGGCTTCACAGGCAAATTCTATCAAACATTTAGAGAAGAGTTAACACCTATCCATTTGGAACTCCTCGCACAGGAAGGAACACTCCCATTCTATGAGGCCACCAATATGCTGATATCAAAACAAAACAAATATACCACAAAAAAAGAGAATTACAGGCCAATATCACTAACGAAAATAGAGGCAAACATCTTCAACTAAATGCCAGCAAACGACTCCAACAATTTGGTGAAAGGATCATACACCACACTCAACTGGGATTTTTCCCACTGATGTAAGGATTCTTCAGTATCTGAAAATCAATCAGTGTGATATACCACATTAACAAATTGAAGAATAAAAACTGTACGATCATGTCAATTGAGGCAGAAAAAGCTTTTGACAAAATTCAGCATCCAGTTATAATAAAAAGTCTCCGGAAAGCGGGCATAGAGGGAATCTAACTCTACATAATAAAACGCCATATATGACAAACCCACAGTTAACATCATTCTCAATGGTGAAAAGCTGAAAGCATTTTCTCTAAGATCAGGAATGAGACAAGGATGTCCACTCTCACCACTTTTATTCATAGTTTTGGAAGTCCTAGCCATGGAAATTGACAAGAAATAAAAGGAAACCAAATTGGGAAAGAAAAAGTAACACTTTCATTGTTTGAAAATGACATGATACTATACAGAGAAAATCCTAAAGACACTACCAAAAAACTACTAGAGCTCAGTGAATTTGGTAAAGATGCAGGATACAAAATTAATACACAGAAATCTCTTGCATCCCTATACGTTAACAAGAAAAGATCAGAAAGAAAAATTAAGGAAACAATCCTACTTACCATCACATAAAAAAGAATAAAATACCTAGGAATAAGCCTACCTAAGGAGGCAAAAAACCTGTACTCCTGAAACTATAAGACGTTGATGAAAGGAACTGAAGATGACAGAAACAGATGGAAAGATATACCATATTCTTGGATTGGAAGAATCAATATTGTCAAAATGACTATACTACCCAATCCATAAGGCAATCCATAGATACAATGCTATCCCTATCAAATTACCAATAGCATTTTTCACAGAACTAGAACAAAATTTTAAAATTTGTCTGGGAACACAAAAGACCCCAAATAGCCAAAACAATCTTAAGCAGAACAGAGTTGTAGGAATCACTGATTTCAGGCTATACTACAAAGCTACAGTCATAAGAACAGTATGGTACTGGCACAAAAACAGACACATAGATTAATGGAATAGGATAGAAAGCCCAGAAATAACCCCCTGCACTTATGGTCAATCAATCTATTACAAAGGAAGCAAGAATATACAGTGGTTTTTCAAAGACAATCCCTTCAATAAGTGGTGCTGGGAAAACTGGACAGCTACATATAAAAGAATGAATTTAGGAGGCTTCCAGGAAGATGGTGGAAGAGTAAGATGCAGAGATCACCTTCCTCCCCACAGATACACCAGAAATACATCTACACGTGGAACAACTACAGAACACCTACTGAACGCTGGAAGAAGACCTCCCAAAAGGCAAGAAACTCCCCACGTACAGGATAAAAGAAAAAGAATAAACAGAGACAAAAGGATAGGGATGGGACCTGCACCAGTGGGAGGGAACTGTGAAGGAGGAAAGGTTTCCACACACTAGGAAGCTCCTCCGCGGGCGGAGACTGTGGGAGGCAGAGGGGAAAAGCTTCGGAGCCGCAGAGGAGAGCACAGCAACAGGGGTGTGGAGGGCGAAGCGGAGAGATTCCCACACAGAGGATCGGTGCCGACTGGCATTCACCAGCTCGACAGGCTTGTCTGCTCACCTGCAGGGGTGGGCGGGGCTGGGAGCTGAGGCTCGGGCTTCGGTCGGAGCGCTGGGAGAGGACTGGGGTTGGCGGCGTGAACACAGACTGCAGGGGGTTAGTGCGTCACGGCTAGGTGGGAGGGAGTCTGGGGAAAAGTCTGGACCTGCCAAAGAGGCAAGAAACTTTTTCTTCCCTATTTGTTTCCTGGTGCGCTAGGAGAGGGAATTAAGAGCGCTGCTTAAAGGAGCTCCAGAGACGGCTGCGAGCCGCAGCTAAAAGCGCGGACCCCAGAGACGGGCATAAGACGCTAAGGCTGTTGCTGCCGCCACCAAGAAGCCTGTGTGCGAGCACAGGTCACTATCCACACCCTGCTTCAGGGGAGCCTGTGCAGCCCACCACTGCCAGGGTCCCGGGAACCAGGGACAACTTCCCCGGGAGTACGCACGGTATGCCTCAGGCTGCTGCAACATCACGCCGGCCTGTGCCGCCACAGGCTCGCCCCGCACTCCGTACGCCTCCCTGACTCTGGCCTGAGCGAGCCAGAGTCCCCGAAGCAGCTGCTCCTTTAACCCCATACTGTCTGAGCGAAGAACAGACGCCTTCTGGAGACCTACACACAGAGGCAGGGCCAAATCCAAAGCTGAGCCCCGGGAGCTGTGAGAACAAAGAAGAGAAAAGGAAACCTCGCCCAGCAGCCTCAGAAGCATCGGCTTAAAGCTCCACAATCAACGTGATGTACCCTGTATCTGTGAAATACCTGAATAGACAACGAATCATCCCAAATTGAGGAGGTGGACTTTGAGAGCAACATTTATGATTTTTTCCCCTTTTCCTCTTTTTGTGACTGTGTATGTGTATGCTTCTGTGAGATTTTGTCTGTATAGCTTTGCTTCCACCACTTGTCCTAGGGTTCTACCCATCCATTTTTTAATTTTATTTTTCTTAATAATTATTTTTATTTTAATAACTTAATTTTATTTTAGCTTATTTTATTTTACTTTATCTTCTTTCTTTTGTTCTTTCCTTCCTTTCCTCCTTTAGACAACGAATCATCCCAATTTGAGGAGGTGGACTTTAAGAGCAAGATTTATGATTTTTTCCCCTTTTCCTCTTTTTGTGAGTCTGTATGTGCGTGTGTATGTGCATGCCTCTGTGTGAGATTTTGTCTGTATAGCTTTGCTTTCACCATTTGTCCTAGGGTTCTATATGACCATTTTTTAAAAAAAAATTTTTCTTAATTATTTTTTATTTTAATAACTTTATTTAATTTTATCTTACTTTATTTTATTTTACTTTATCTTTTTTCTTTTTTCCTTCCTTCCCTCCTTCCCTCCTTCCTTCCTTCCTCCCTCCCTCCCTCCCTCCTTTCTTTCTTTCTTTCCTTCCTTCTTTCTTTCTACTTCTACTAATTCTTGCTTTCTCCTTTTTGTCCCTTTTATTCTGAGCCGTATGGGTGAAAGGCTCTTGGTGCTGCAGCCAGGAGTCGGTGCTGTGCCTCTGAGGTGGGAGAGCCAACTTCAGGACACTGGTCCACAAGAGACCTCCCAGCTCTACATAATATCAAATGGCGAAAATCTCCCAGAGATCTCCATCTCAACACCAGCACCCAGCTTCACTCAGTGACCAGCAAGCTACAGTGCTGGACACCCTATGCCAAATAACTAGCAAGACAGGAACACAACCCCACCCATTAGCAGAGAGGCTGCCTAAAATCATAATAAGTCCACAGACACCACAAAACACACCAAGAGATGTGGACTTGCCCACGAGAAAGACAAGATCCAGCCTCATCCACCAGAACACAGGCACTAGTCCCCTCCACCAGGAAGCCTACACAACCCACTGAACCAACCTTAGCCACTGGGACAGACACCAAAAACAACGGGAACTACAAACCTGCAGCCTGCAAAAAGGAGACCCCAAACACAGTAAGATAAGTAAAATGAGAAGGCAGAAAAACACACAGCAATTGAAGGAGCAAGATAAAAACCCACCAGACCTAACAAATGAAGAGGAAATAGGCAGTCTACCTGAAAAAGAATTCAGAATAATGATAGTAAAGATGATCCAAAATCTTGGAAATAGAATAGACAAAATGCAAGAAACATTTAACAAGGACCTAGAAGAACTAAAGTTGAAACAAGCAACAATGAACAACACAATAAATGAAATTAAAAATACTCTAGATAGGATCAATAGCAGAATAACTGAGGGAGAAGAACAGATAAGTGACCTGAAAGATAAAATAGTGGAAATAACTACTGCAGAGCAGAATAAAGAAAAAAGAATCAAAAGAACTGAGGACAGTCTCACAGACCTCTGGGACAATATTAAATGCACCAACATTCGAATTATAGGGGTTCCAGAAGAAGAAGAGAAAAAGAAAGGGACTGAAAAAATATTTGAAGAGATTATAGTTGAAAACTTCCCTAATATGGGAAAGGAAATAATTAATCAAGTCCAGGAAGCACAGAGGGTCCCATACAGCATAAATCCAAGGAGAAACATGCCAAGACACATATTAATCAAACTGTCAAAAATTAAATACAAAGAAAACATATTAAAAGCAGCAAGGGAAAAACAACAAATAACACACAAGGGAAGCCCCATAAGGTTAACCGCTCATCTTTCAGCAGAAATTCTGCAAGCCAGAAGGGACTGGCAGGACATATTTAAAGTGATGAAAGAGAAAAGCCTGCAACCAAGATTACCCAGCAAGGATTTCATATAGATTTGTTGGAGAAATTAAAACCTTTACAGACAAGAAAAAGCTGAGAGTTCAGCACCACCAAACCAGCTTTACAACAAATGCTAAAGGATCTTCTCTAGGCAAGAAAAACAAGAGAAGGAAAAGACCTACAATATCGAACCCAAAACAATTAAGAAAATGGGAAGAGGAACATACATATCGATAATTACCTTAAATGTAAATGGACTAAATGCTCCCACCAAAAGACACAGATTGGCGGAATGCATACAAAAACAAGACCCATATATATGCTGTCTACAAGAGACCCACCTCAGACCTAGAGACACATACAGACTGAAAGTAAGGGAAGGAAAAAGATATTCCATGCAAATGGAAAGCAAAAGAAAGCTGGAGTAGCAATTCTCATTACCACACAAAATAGACTAGAAAATAAAGACTATTATAAGAGACAAAGAAAGACACTACATAATGATCAAGGGATCAACCCAAGAAGAAGATACAACAATTGTAAATATTTATGCACCCAACATAGGAGCACCTCAATACATAAGGGAAGTACTAACAGCCATAAAAGGGGAAATCGACAGTAACAAATTCATAGTAGGGGACTTTAACACCCCACTTTCAACAATGGACAGATCATCCAAAATGAAAATAAATAAGGAATATTTATTCCTTATTTATATATATAATATATATATTATATAAATAAGGAAACACAATTAAGATGGATTTAATTGATATTTATAGGACATTCCATACAAACACAACAGAATACACATTTTTCTCAAGCGGTCATGGAACACTGTCCAGAATAGATCATATCTTGGACACAAATCAAGCATTGGAAAATTAAAGAAAATTGAAATTGTATCAAGAATCTTTTCTGACCACAACACTATGAGACTAGATACCAATTACAGGAAAAGATCTGTAAAAAATACAAACACACGGAGGCAAAACAATACATTACTTAATAACGAAGTGATCACTGAAGAAATCAAAGAATAAATAAAAAAATACCTAGAAACAAATGACAATGGAGACACGACGACCCAAAACCTATGGGATGCAGGAAAAGCAGTTCTAAGTGGGAAGTTCATTGCAATACAAGCCCACTTTAAGAAACAGGAAACATCACGAATAAACAACCTAAACTGGCACCAAAAGCAATTAGAGAAAGAAGAACAAAAAACCCCCCAACCTTAGCAGAAGGAAAAAAATCATAAAAAAAAGATTAGAAACAACTGAAAAAGAAATGAAGGAAACAATAGCAAAGATTAATAAAACTAAAAGCTGCTTCTTTGAGGAGATAAACAAGAGTGATAAACCATGAACCAGACTCATCAAGAAAAAAAGGAAGAAGACTCAAATCAATAGAATTGGAAATGAAAAAGGAGAAGTAACAACTGACACTGCAGAAATACAAAAGATCATGAGAGATTACTACAAGCAACTCTATGCCAATAAAATGGACAACCTGGAAGAAATGGACAAATTCTTAGAAATGCACAACCTGCCAAGACTGAGTCAGGAAGAAATAGAAAATATGAACAGACCAATCACAAGCACTGAAATTGAAACTCTGATTAAAAATCTTCCAACAACAAAAGCCCAGGACCAGATGGCTTCACAGGCGAATTCTATCAAACATTTAGAGAAGAGCTAACACCTATCCTTCTAAACTCTTCCAAAATATAGCAGAGGGAGGAACACTCCCAAACTCATTCTATGAGGCTACTATCACCTTGATACCAAAACCAGACAAGGATGTCACAAAGAAAGAAAACTACAGGCCAATATCACTGATGAACATAGATGCAAAAATCCTCAACAAAATACTAGCAAACAGAATCCAAGAGCACATTAAAAGGATCATACACCATGATCAAGTGGGGTTTATACCAGGAATGCAAGGATTCTTCAATATACGCAAATCAATCAACGTGAAACACCATATTAACAAATGGAAGGAGAAAAACCACATGATCATCTCAATAGATGCAGAGAAAGCTTTCGACAAAATTCAACACCCACTTCTGATAAAAAGCCTGCAGGAAGTAGGCATAGAGGGAACTTTCCTCAACATTATAAAGGCCATATATGACAAACCCACAGCCAACATCGTCCTCAATGGTGAAAAACTGAATGCGTTTCCACTAAGATCAGGAACGAGACAAGGTTGCCCACTCTCACCACTCTTATTCAACATAGATTTGAAAGTTTTAGCCACAGCAATCAGAGAAGAAAAGGAAATAAAAGGAATCCAAATCGGAAAAGAAGAAGTAAAGCTGTCACTGTTTGCAGATGACATGACACTATACAGACAGAATCCTAAAGTACTGCCAGAAAAATCCTAGAGCTAATCAATGAATTTGGGAAAGTAGCAGAATACAAAATTAATGCACAGAAATCTCTGGCATTCCTATATGCTAATGATGAAAAATCTGAAAGTGAAATCAAGAATACACTCCCATTTACCATTGCAACTAAAAGAATAAAATATCTAGGAATAAACCTACCTAAGGAGACAAAAGACCTGTATGCAGAAATTATGAGACACTTATGAAAGAAATTAAAGATGATACAAATACATGGAGAGATATACCATGTTCTTGGATTGGAAGATTCAACATAGTGAAAATGACTCTACCACCCAAAGCGACCTACAGGTTCAGTGCAATCCCTGGCAAACTACCACTGGCATTTATCACAGAACTAGAACAAAAAATGTCACAATTTGTATGGAAACACAAAAGACCCCGAATAGCCAAAGCAATCTTGAGAACGAAATACGGAGCTGGAGGAATCAGGCTCCCTGACTTCAGACTATACTACAAAGCTACAGTAATCAAGACAGTACGGTACTGGCACAAAAACAGATAGATCACTGGAACAGGACAGAAAGCCCAGAGATAAACACACGCACATCTGGTCACCTTGTCTTTGATAAAGGAGGCAGGAATCTACAGTGGAGAAAGGACAGCCTCTTCAATGAGGGGTGCTGGGAAAACTGGACAGCTACATGTAAAACTATGAGGTTAGATCACTCCCTAACACCATACACAAAAATAAGCTCAAAATGGATTAAAGACCTAAATGTAAGGGCAGAAACTATCAAACTCTTAGAGGAAAACATAGGCAGAACACTCTATGACATAAATCAGAGCAAGATCCTTTTTGACCCACCTCCTAGAGAAATGGAAATAAAAAGAAAAATCAACAAATGGGACCTAATGAAACTTCAAAGCTTTTGCACAGCAAAGGAAACCATAAACAAGACCAAGAGACAACCCTCAGAACGAGAGAAAATATTTGCCAATGAAGCAACTGACAGAGGATTAATCTCCAAAATTTACAAGCAGCTCATGCAGCTCAATAACGAAAAATCAAACAACCCAACCCAAAAGTGGGCAAAAGACCTAAATAGACATTTCTCCAAAGAAGATATACAGACTGCCAACAAACTCCTGAAAGAATGCTCAACATCATTAATCATTAGAGAAATGCAAATCAAAACTACAATCTCACACCAGTCAGAAGGCCGTCACCAAAAAATCTAGAAACCATAAATCCTAGAGAGGGTGTGGAGAAAAGCGAACACTATTGCACTGCTGGTGGGAATGTGAATTGGTACAGCCACTGTGGAGAACAGTATGGAGGTTCCTTAGAAAACTACAAATAGAACTACCATACGACCCAGCAGTCCCACTACTGGGCATATACCCTGAGAAAACCATAATTCAAAAAGAGTCATGTACCAAAATGTTCATTGCAGCTCTATTTACAATAGCCCGGACATGGAAACAACCTAAGTGTCCATCATCGGAAGAATGGATAAAGAAGATGTGGCACATATATACAATGCAATATTACTCAGCCAGAAAAAGAAACGAAGTTGAGCTCTTTGTAATGAGGTGGATAGACTTAGAGTCTGTCACACAGAGTGAGGTAAGTCAGAAAGAGAAAGACAAATACCGTATGCTAACACATATATATGGAATTTAAGGGAAAAAATGTCATAAAGAAGCTAGGGGTAAGATAGGAATAAAGACACAGACCTACTAGAGAATGGACTTGAGGATATGGGGAGGGGGAAGGGTGAGCTGTGACAAAGCGAGAGAGAGGCATGGACATATATACACTACCAAACGTAAGGTAGATAACTAGTGGGAAGTAGCCGCATAGTACAGGGAGATCAGCTCGGTGCTTTGTGACCGCCTGGAGGGGTGGGATAGGGAGGGTGGGAGGGAGGGAGACGCAAGAGGGAAGAGATATGGGAACATATGTATATGTATAACTGATTCACTTCATTATATAGTAGAAACAAACACACCATTGTAAAGCAATTATACCCCAATAAAGATGTTTAAAAGAAAAAAAAAAGAACCCGCTGTATAGCACAGGAAACTCTACTCAGTGCTCTGTAATGGCCTATGTGGGAAAAGAGTTTAAAAAAAGGAAAAAAGAGTGGACATATGTACATATATAACTGATTCACTTTGCTGAACACCTGAAGTAAATGCGTTGTTTTCAGTCACTAAGTTTGTGATAATTTGTCAGAGCAGAAATAGAATATCCCACTCAAAAGAAATGAATTTATTTCAAGATCCACTGAGAATGTCCTTTTCAAGATAATTTTGTCTAAAGTTATTTATAAGATTCTTTATCTGTCTTACTGTGGGAGTACATGTGTCACATTTTTCATGTAATATGTATATAATAAAACTTATTGCATTAGAGCTTTAAAAAAAGAAATAAATGCAAAAGAAATGAAGGAAATGATAGCAAAGATCAATAAAACTAAAAGCTGGTTCTTTGAGAAGATAAACAAAAGTGATAAACCATGAACCAGACTCATCAAGAAGAAAAGGGAGAAGACTCAAATCATAGAGTTTGAAATGAAAAAGGAGAAGTAACAACTGACACTGCAGAAATACAAAAGATCATGAGAGATTACTACAAGCAACTCTATGCCAATAAAATGGACAACCTGGAAGAACTGGAAAAATCCTTAGAAATGCACAACCTGACAAGACTGAGTCAGGAAGAAATAGAAAATATGAACAGACCAATCACAAGCACTGAAATTGAAACTCTGATTAAAAATCTTCCAACAAACAAAAGCCCAGGACCAGATGGCTTCACAGGCGAATTCTATCAAACATTTAGAGAAGAGCTAACACCTATCCTTCTAAACTCTTCCAAAACATAGCAGAGGGAGGAACACTCCCAAACTCATTCTATGAGGCCACCATCACCTTGATACCAAAACCAGACAAGGATGTCACAAAGAAAGAAAACTACAGGCCAATATCACTGATGAACATAGATGCAAAAATCCTCAACAAAATACTAGCAAACAGAACCCAAGAGCACATTAAAAGGATCATACACCATGATCAAGTGGGGTTTATACCAGGAATGCAAGGATTCTTCAATATACGCAAATCAATCAACGTGAAACACCATATTAACAAAGGGAAGGAGAAAAACCACATGATCATCTCAATAGATGCAGAGAAAGCTTTTGACAAAATTCAACACCCACTTCTGATAAAAAGCCTGCAGGAAGTAGGCATAGAGCGAACTTTCCTCAACATTATAAAGGCCATATATGACAAACCCACAGCCAGCATCGTCCTCAATGGTGAAAAACTGAAAGCGTTTCCACTAAGATCAGGAACGAGACAAGGTTGCCCACTCTCACCACTCTTAGTCAACATAGTTTTGGAAGTTTTAGCCACAGCAATCAGAGAAGAAAAGGAAATAAAAGGAATCCAAATCGGAAAAGAAGAAGTAAAGCTGTCACTGTTTGCAGATGACATGACACTATACAGACAGAATCCTAAAGTACTGCCAGAAAAATCCTAGAGCTAATCAATGAATTTGGGAAAGTAGCAGGATACAAAATTAATGCACAGAAATCTCTGGCATTCCTATACGCTAATGATGAAAAATCTGAAAGTGAAATCAAGAATACACTCCCATTTACCATTGCAACTAAAAGAATAAAATATCTAGGAATAAACCTACCTAAGGAGACAAAAGACCTGTATGCAGAAATTATGAGACACTTATGAAAGAAATTAAAGATGATACAAATACATGGAGAGATATACCATGTTCTTGGATTGGAAGATTCAACATAGTGAAAATGACTCTACCACCCAAAGCGACCTACAGGTTCAGTGCAATCCCTGGCAAACTACCACTGGCATTTATCACAGAACTAGAACAAAAAATGTCACAATTTGTATGGAAACACAAAAGACCCCGAATAGCCAAAGCAATCTTGAGAACGAAATACAGAGCTGGAGGAATCAGGCTCCCTGACTTCAGACTATACTACAAAGCTACAGTAATCAAGACAGTACGGTACTGGCACAAAAACAGATAGATAGATCACTGGAACAGGACAGAAAGCCCAGAGATAAACACACGCACATCTGGTCACCTTGTCTTTGATAAAGGAGGCAGGAATCTACAGTGGAGAAAGGACAGCCTCTTCAATGAGGGGTGCTGGGAAAACTGGACAGCTACATGTAAAACTATGAGGTTAGATCACTCCCTAACACCATACACAAAAATAAGCTCAAAATGGATTAAAGACCTAAATGTAAGGGCAGAAACTATCAAACTCTTAGAGGAAAACATAGGCAGAACACTCTATGACATAAATCAGAGCAAGATCCTTTTTGACCCACCTCCTAGAGAAATGGAAATAAAAAGAAAAATCAACAAATGGGACCTAATGAAACTTCAAAGCTTTTGCACAGCAAAGGAAACCATAAACAAGACCAAGAGACAACCCTCAGAACGAGAGAAAATATTTGCCAATGAAGCAACTGACAGAGGATTAATCTCCAAAATTTACAAGCAGCTCATGCAGCTCAATAACGAAAAATCAAACAACCCAACCCAAAAGTGGGCAAAAGACCTAAATAGACATTTCTCCAAAGAAGATATACAGACTGCCAACAAACTCCTGAAAGAATGCTCAACATCATTAATCATTAGAGAAATGCAAATCAAAACTACAATCTCACACCAGTCAGAAGGCCGTCACCAAAAAATCTAGAAACCATAAATCCTAGAGAGGGTGTGGAGAAAAGCGAACACTATTGCACTGCTGGTGGGAATGTGAATTGGTACAGCCACTGTGGAGAACAGTATGGAGGTTCCTTAGAAAACTACAAATAGAACTACCATACGACCCAGCAGTCCCACTACTGGGCATATACCCTGAGAAAACCATAATTCAAAAAGAGTCATGTACCAAAATGTGCATTGCAGCTCTATTTACAATAGCCCGGATATGGAAACAACCTAAGTGTCCATCATCGGAAGAATGGATAAAGAAGATGTGGCACATATATACAATGGAATATTACTCAGCCGCATAAAGAAACGAAATTGAGCTATTTGTAATGAGGTGGGTAGACCTCGAGTCTGTCATACAGAGTGAAGTAAGTCAGAAAGAGAAAGACAAATACCGTATGCTAACATATATATATGGAATTAAAGAAAAAAAAATGTCATGAAGAAGCTAGGGGTAAGACAGGAATAAAGACACAGACCTACTAGAGAACGGACTTGAGGAGACGGGGACGGGGAAGGGTGAGCTGTGCCAAAGCGAGAGAGAGGCATGGACATATATACACTACCAAACGTAAGGTAGATAGCTAGTGGGAAGTAGCCGCATAGCACAGGGAGATCAGCTCGGTGCTTTGTGACCACCTGCAGGGGTGGGATAGGGAGGGTGGGAGGGAGGGAGACGCAAGAGGGAAGAGATATGGGAACATATGTATACGTATAAGTGATTCACTTTGTTATAAAGCACAAACCAACACACCATTGTAAAGCAATTATATCCCAATAAAGAGGTTTTTTTTTTAAAAAAACAACCCGCTGTATAGCATAGGAAACTCTACTCAGTACTCCGTAATGCCCTATATGGGAAAAGAGCTCAAAAAAAAAAAAGTGGATATACGTACATGTATAACTGATACACTTTGCTGAACACCTGAAGTAAATGCGTTGTTTTAAGTCACTTTGTTTGTGATAATTTGTCACAGCAGAAATAGAATATCCCACTCAAAAGAAATGAATTTATTTCAAGATCCACTGAGAATGTCCTTTTCAAGATAATTTCGTCTAAAATAATTCATAAGATTCTTTATCTGTCTTACTCTGGGAGTACAAGTGTCACATTTTTCATGTAATATGTACATAATAAAACTTATTACATCAAAGCTTTAAAAGAAAGAAATAAATGAAAAAGAAATGAAGGAAACGATAGCAAAGATCAATAAAACTATAAGCTGGTTCTTTGAGAAGATAAACAAAAGTGATAAACCATGAGCCAGACTCATCAAGAAAAAAAGGGAGAAGACTCAAATCAATAGAATTGGAAATGAAAAAGGAGAAGTAACAACTGACACTGCAGAAATACAAAAGATCATGAGAGATTACTACAAGCAACTCTATGCCAATAAAATGGACAACCTGGAAGAAATGGACAAATTCTTAGAAATGCACAACCTGCCAAGACTGAGTCAGGAAGAAATAGAAAATATGAACAGACCAATCACAAGCACTGAAATTGAAACTCTGATTAAAAATCTTCCAACAAACAAAAGCCCAGGACCAGATGGCTTCACAGGCAAATTCTATCAAACATTTGGAGAAGAGCTAACACCTATCCTTCTCAAACTCTTCCAAAACATAGCAGAGGGAGGAACACTCCCAAACTCATTCTATGAGGCCACCATCACCTTGATACCAAAACCAGACAAGGATGTCACAAAGAAAGAAAACTACAGGCCAATATCACTGATGAACATAGATGCAAAAATCCTCAACAAAATACTAGCAAACAGAATCCAAGAGCACATTAAAAGGATCATACACCATGATCTAGTGGGGTTTATGCCAGGAGTGCAAGGATTCTTCAATATACGCAAATCAATCAACGTGATACACCATATTAACAAAGGGAAGGAGAAAAACCACATGATCATCTCAATAGATGCAGAGAAAGCTTTCGACAAAATTCAACACCCACTTCTGATAAAAACCCTGCAGAAAGTAGGCATAGAGGGAACTTTCCTCAACATAATAAAGGCCATATATGACAAACCCACAGCCAGCATCGTCCTCAATGGTGAAAAACTGAAAGCGTTTCCAGTAAGATCAGGAACGAGACAAGGTTGCCCACTCTCACCACTCTTAGTCAACATAGTTTTGGAAGTTTTAGCCACAGCAATCAGAGAAGAAAAGGAAATAAAAGGAATCCAAATCGGAAAAGAAGAAGTAAAGCTGTCACTGTTTGCAGATGACATGACACTATACAGACAGAATCCTAAAGTACTGCCAGAAAAATCCTAGAGCTAATCAATGAATTTGGGAAAGTAGCAGGATACAAAATTAATGCACAGAAATCTCTGGCATTCCTATACGCTAATGATGAAAAATCTGAAAGTGAAATCAAGAATACACTCCCATTTACCATTGCAACTAAAAGAATAAAATATCTAGGAATAAACCTACCTAAGGAGACAAAAGACCTGTATGCAGAAATTATGAGACACTTATGAAAGAAATTAAAGATGATACAAATACATGGAGAGATATACCATGTTCTTGGATTGGAAGATTCAACATAGTGAAAATGACTCTACCACCCAAAGCGACCTACAGGTTCAGTGCAATCCCTGGCAAACTACCACTGGCATTTTTCACAGACCTAGAACAAAAAATGTCACAATTTGTATGGAAACACAAAAGACCCCGAATAGCCAAAGCAATCTTGAGAACGAAATACGGAACTGGAGGAATCAGGCTCCCTGACTTCAGACTATACTACAAATCTACAGTAATCAAGACAGTATGGTACTGGCACAAAAACAGAAAGATAGATCAATGGAACAGGATAGAAAGCCCAGAGATAAGCCCACGCACATATGGTCACCTTGTCTTTGATAAAGGAGGCAGGAAAGTACAGTGGAGAAAGGACAGCCTCTTCAATAAGTGGTGCTGGGAAAACTGGACAGGTACTCGTAGAAGTATGAGATTAGATCACTCCCTAACACCATACACAAAAATAAGCTCAAAATGCGATTAAAGACCTAAACGTAAGGCCAGAAACTATCAAACTCTTAGAGGAAAACATAGGCAGAACACTGAAATAAATCACAGCAAGATCCTTTTAGACCCACCTCCTAGAGAAATGGAAGTAAAAACAAAAATCAACAAATGGGACCTAATGAAACTTCAAAGCTTTTGCACAGCAAAGAAAACCATCAACAAGACCAAGAGACAACCCTCAGAATGGGAGAAAACATTTGCAAATGAATCAACTGATAGAGGATTAATCTCCAAAATTTACAAGCAGCTCATGCAGCTCAATAACAAAAAACAAACAACCCAACCCAAAAGTGGGCAAAAGACCTAAACAGACATTTCTCCAAAGAAGATATACAGAGTGCCAACAAACAAATGAAACAATGCTCAACATCGTTAATCATTAGAGAAATGAAAATCAAAACTACAATGAGATATCATGTCACACCAGTCAGAATGGCCATCAACAAAAAATCTAGAAACAATAAATGCTGGAGAGGGTGTGGAGAAAAGGGAACCCTCTTACACTGTTGGTGGGAATGTAAATTGATACAGCCACTGTGGAGAACAGTATGGAGGTTCCTTAAAAAGCTACAAATAGAACTACCATATGACCCAGCAATCCCACTACTGGGCATATACCCTGAGAAAACCATAATTCAAAAAGAGACATGTACCAAAATGTTCATTGCAGCTCTATTTACAATAGCCCGGAGATGGAAACAACCTAAATGCCCGTCATCGGATGAATGGATAAAGAAGATGTGGCACATATATACAATGGAATATTACTCAGCCATAAAAATAAACGAAATTGAGCTATTTGTAATGAGGTGGATAGACCTAGAGTCTGTCATACAGAGTGAAGTAAGTCAGAAAGAGAGAGACAAATACCGTATGCTAACACATATATATGGAATTTAAGAAAAAAAAATGTCATGAAAAACCTAGGGGTAAAGCAGGAATAAAGACACAGACCTCTTAGATTACGGACTTGAGGTTATGGGGAGGGGGAAGGGTGAGCTGTGACAGGGCGAGAGAGAGTCATGGGCATATACACACTAACAAACGCAGTAAGGTAGATAGCTAGTGGGAAGTAGCCGCATGGCACAGGGATATTGGCTCGGTGCTTTGTGACAGCCTGGAGGGGTGGGATGGGGAGGGTGGGAGGGAGGGAGACGCAACAGGGAAGACATATGGGAACATATGTTTATGTATGACTGATTCACTTTGTTATAAAGCAGAAACTAACACACCATTGTAAAGCAATTATACCCCAATAAAGATGTAAAAAAAAAAAAAAAAACTACAATGAGATATCATGTCACACCAGTCAGAATGGCCATCATCAAAAAATCTAGACACAACAAATGCTGGAGACGGTGTGGAGAAAAGGGCACACTCTTGCACTGCTGGTGGGAATGTGAATTGGTACAGCCACTATGGAGAACAGTATGGAGGTTCCTTAAAAAACTGCAAATAGAACTACCATATGACCCAGCATTCCCACTACTGGGCATATACCCTGAGAAAACCATAATTCAAAAAGAGTCATGTACCAAAATGTTCATTGCCGCTCTATTTACAATAGCCCGGATATGGAAACAACCTAAGTGTCCATCATCGGAAGAATGGATAAAGAAGATGTGGCACATATATACAATGGAATATTACTCAGCCGCATAAAGAAACGAAATTGAGCTATTTGTAATGAGGTGGGTAGACCTCGAGTCTGTCATACAGAGTGAAGTAAGTCAGAAAGAGAAAGACAAATACCGTATGCTAACATATATATATGGAATTAAAGAAAAAAAATGTCATGAAGAAGCTAGGGGTAAGACAGGAATAAAGACACAGACCTACTAGAGAACGGACTTGAGGAGACGGGGACGGGGAAGGGTGAGCTGTGCCAAAGCGAGAGAGAGGCATGGACATATATACACTACCAAACGTAAGGTAGATAGCTAGTGGGAAGTAGCCGCATAGCACAGGGAGATCAGCTCGGTGCTTTGTGACCACCTGCAGGGGTGGGATGGGGAGGGTGGGAGGGAGGGAGACGCAAGAGGGAAGAGATATGGGAACATATGTATACGTATAAGTGATTCACTTTGTTATAAAGCACAAACCAACACACCATTGTAAAGCAATTATATCCCAATAAAGAGGTTTTTTTTAAAAAAAAGAACCCACTGTATAGCATAGGAAACTCTACTCAGTACTCCGTAATGCCCTGTATGGGAAAAGAGCTCAAAAAAAAAAAAGTGGATATACGTACATGTATAACTGATACACTTTGCTGAACACCTGAAGTAAATGCATTGTTTTAAGTCACTTTGTTTGTGATAATTTGTCACAGCAGAAATAGAATATCCCACTCAAAAGAAATGAATTTATTTCAAGATCCACTGAGAATGTCCTTTTCAAGATAATTTCGTCTAAAATAATTCATAAGATTCTTTATCTGTCTTACTCTGGGAGTACAAGTGTCACATTTTTCATGTAATATGTACATAATAAAACTTATTACATCAAAGCTTTAAAAGAAAGAAATAAATGAAAAAGAAATGAAGGAAACGATAGCAAAGATCAATAAAACTATAAGCTGGTTCTTTGAGAAGATAAACAAAAGTGATAAACCATGAGCCAGACTCATCAAGAAAAAAAGGGAGAAGACTCAAATCAATAGAATTGGAAATGAAAAAGGAGAAGTAACAACTGACACTGCAGAAATACAAAAGATCATGAGAGATTACTACAAGCAACTCTATGCCAATAAAATGGACAACCTGGAAGAAATGGACAAATTCTTAGAAATGCACAACCTGCCAAGACTGAGTCAGGAAGAAATAGAAAATATGAACAGACCAATCACAAGCACTGAAATTGAAACTCTGATTAAAAATCTTCCAACAAACAAAAGCCCAGGACCAGATGGCTTCACAGGCAAATTCTATCAAACATTTGGAGAAGAGCTAACACCTATCCTTCTCAAACTCTTCCAAAACATAGCAGAGGGAGGAACACTCCCAAACTCATTCTATGAGGCCACCATCACCTTGATACCAAAACCAGACAAGGATGTCACAAAGAAAGAAAACTACAGGCCAATATCACTGATGAACATAGATGCAAAAATCCTCAACAAAATACTAGCAAACAGAACCCAAGAGCACATTAAAAGGATCATACACCATGATCTAGTGGGGTTTATGCCAGGAGTGCAAGGATTCTTCAATATACGCAAATCAATCAACGTGATACACCATATTAACAAAGGGAAGGAGAAAAACCACATGATCATCTCAATAGATGCAGAGAAAGCTTTCGACAAAATTCAACACCCACTTCTGATAAAAACCCTGCAGAAAGTAGGCATAGAGGGAACTTTCCTCAACATAATAAAGGCCATATATGACAAACCCACAGCCAGCATCGTCCTCAATGGTGAAAAACTGAAAGCGTTTCCAGTAAGATCAGGAACGAGACAAGGTTGCCCACTCTCACCACTCTTAGTCAACATAGTTTTGGAAGTTTTAGCCACAGCAATCAGAGAAGAAAAGGAAATAAAAGGAATCCAAATCGGAAAAGAAGAAGTAAAGCTGTCACTGTTTGCAGATGACATGATACTATACATAGAGAATCCTAAAGATGCTACCAGAAAACGCCTAGAACTAGTCAATGAATTTGGTAAAGAAGCAGGACACAAAATTAATGCACAGAAATCTCTGGCATTCCTATACGCTAATGATGAAAAATCTGAAAGTGAAATCAAGAAAACACTCCCATTTACAACTGCAACTTCAACAATATAATATCTAGGAATAAACCTACCTAGGGAGACAAAAGCCCTGTATGCAGAAATTATAAGACACTTGTGAAAGAAATTGAAGATGATACAAATACGTGGAGAGATATACCATGTTCCTGGTACGGAAGAATCAACATTGTGAAAATGACTCTACTACCCAAAGCGATTTACAGGTTCAATGCAATCCCTATCAAACTACCACTGGTATTTATCACAGACCTAGAACAAAATATGTCACAATTTGTATGGAAACACAAAAGACCCCGAATAGCCAAAGCAATCTTGAGAACGAAATACGGAGCTGGAGGAATCAGGCTCCCTGACTTCAGACTATACTACAAAGCTACAGTAATCAAGACAGTATGGTACTGGCACAAAAACAGAAAGATAGATCAATGGAACAGGATAGAAAGCCCAGAGATAAGCCCACGCACATATGGTCACCTTGTCTTTGATAAAGGAGACAGGAATCTACAGTGGAGAAAGGACAGCCTCTTCAATGAGGGGTGCTCGGAAAACTGGACAGTACATATAAAAGTATTAGATTAAATCACTCTCTAACACCATACACAAAAATAAGCTCAAAATGTATTAAATACCTAAATGTAAGGCCAGAAACTATCAAACTCTTAGAGGAAAACATAGGCAGAACACTCTATGAAATAAATCACAGCAAGATCCTTTTTGACCCACCTCCTAGAGAAATGGAAATAAAAAGAAAAATCAACAAATGGGACCTAATGAAACTTCAAAGCTTTTGCACAGCAAAGGAAACCATAACAAGACCAAGACACAACCCTCAGAATGGGAGAAAATATGTGCAAATGAAGCAACTGACAAAGGATTAATCTCCAAAATTTATAAGCAGCTCATGTAGCTCATAATGAAAAATCAAACAACCCAACCCCAAACTGGGCAAAAGACCTAAATAGACATTTCTCCAAAGAAGATATACAGAGTGCCAACAAACACATGAATGCTCAAAATCATTAATCATTAGAGAAATGCAAATCAAAACTACAACGAGATATCATGTCACACCAGTCAGAATGGCCACCATCAAAATATCTAGAAACAATAAATGCTGGAGACGGTGTGGAGAAAAGGGAACACTCTTGCACTCCTGGTGGGAATGTGAATTGGTACAGCCACTATGGAGAACAGTATGGAGGTTCCTTAAAAAACTGCAAATAAAACTACCATATGACCCAGCATTCCCATTACTGGGCATATACCCTGAGAAAACCATAATTCAATAAGAGTCATGTACCAAAATGTTCATTGCAGCTCTTTTTACAATAGCCAGGATATGGAAATAACCTAAGTGCCCATTATCGGATGAATGGATAAAGAAGATGTGGCACATATATACAATGGAATATTACTCAGCCATAAAAAGAAACGAAATTGAGCTATTTGTATGAGGTGGGTAGACCTCGAGTCTGTCATACAGAGTGAAGTAAGTCAGATAGAGAAAGACAAATACCATATGCTAACACATATATATGGAATTAAAGAAAAAAAAATGTCATGAAGAAGCTAGGGGTAAGACAGGAATATAGACACAGACCTACTAGAGAATGGACTTGAGGATATGGGGAGTCGTAAAGGTAAGCTGAGACAAAGCGAGAGAGAGGCATTGACATATATACACTACGAAACATAAGGTAGATAGCTAGTGGGAAGTAGCGGCATGGCAGGGAGATCAGCTGGGTGCTTTTTGACCACCTGGAGGGGTGGGATAGGGAGGGTGGGAGGGAGGGAGACGCAAGAGGTAAGAGAAATGGGACATATGTATAAGTGATTCACTTTGTTACAAAGCAGAAACTAACACACCATTGTAAAGCAATTATACTCCAATAAAGATGTAAAAACAAATTGAAAATAAAACTACCATATGATAAAAAAAAGAATGAATTTAGAATGTTGTCTAACACCTTACACAAAACTAAACTCAAAATGGATTATAGACCTAAATGTAAGAGCAGATACTATAAAACTTCTAGACGAAAACATAGGCAGAACACTCTGACATAAATCACAGCAATATATTTTGAATCCGTCTCCTAGGGTAATGGAAACAAATGCAAAAAACTAATGGGACCTAATTACACTTAAGAACTTTTGCATAGCAAAGGAAACCATAAAAAAAGTTAAAAGACAACGTAAGGAATGGGAGAAAATATTTGCAAATGATGCCACCAACACGGGATTAATCTCCAAAATATACAAAAGAGCTCATACAGCTCAATATCAAAGAACAAAACGACCTAGTCAAAAAATGGGCACAAGACCTAAATAGACATTTTCCAAAGAAGACTCCCAGATGGCCAATAGGCAACTGAAAAGATCCTCAATATTGCTAATTATTAAGAGAAATGTAAATGAAAACCACAATGAGGTATCACCTCACACTGATCAGAATGGCCATCATTAAACAGTCTATAAATAATCAATGCTGGAGTGGGTGTGGAGAAATAGGAAACCTCCTACACTGTTGGTGGGACTGTAAATATATATATATATTATATATATAATATATATAATGAAATATTACTCAGTCATAAAAGAGAATGAAATAATGCCATTTGCAGCAACAAGGATGGACCTAGAGATTATCATATTAACTGAAGGAAGTCAAATAGAGAAAGGCAAATGTCATATGATATCACTTAAATGTGAAATGTAAAAAATAATGCAAATAAACCTATAGAAAACATAAGTAGACTCACAGACGTAGAGAGAGGGATAAACTGTGAATCTGGGATTAAGGGATACACACTACTATACATAAAATAGATCAACAAGGACCTACTTATAACACAGAGAACTATATTCAATATCTTGTAATAACCTATAATGGAAAAGAGTCTGAAAAAGAATATATGTATAACTGAATCACTGGTCTATACACCTGAAACTAACATAACATTGTAAATCAACTATACTTCAATAAAAGAATAAAAAAAGGATATATGAGTCCTTTCAAAGAGGTATTTTATTCAACGAGGTAAAATAAGTATTTTTTGATCATCATGTATTAGGGATGGACTGCCACAACCCTTAACTGTAAGGCATAAGGAAGTTTACACAGTCTAATTCTAAGAACCATGCAGCATTTAGGAGAAATGAACAGTATTTTTATCACTGGTGAAGAAAAGTCTGCTCTCCCCAGGAGCAGGCAATCAGAATTCTTATTTATTGGGGTTTATGGAACTTTAAAAGAACAAGTACAAAAATGACTCAAAATCCCCACATGAAAAAGAATATTGATTTGAGGGGGCATGAAATGCTAATGTGTATCACATCAAAGAGACTCTGCTTAAAAATAACAACTAGTAGCACAGCAGAGAATGGAAATTGTGGCTCTTCTTTTCTCCCCCAAGAGTCTCTGATCTCCCCCTACAACCCCATAGCACCCTTCACATGTATTGCATGAGCCCCACTAGGGTTTTGCTAGCTCTGATCTGCATGTTTCTGTGAATCCCAGATTGACCAAGTTTATCAAGTCACTCAGAAATACCTTAAATATTTACCACAGGGCCATATTGCCTATCCCAGGCTAGACCTGGCCATTGTTTGCCTAATTATAGTTATAGCAAATAGATAAACCTGGGCATTTTAGTGTTTACTCTTTTTTTTTTCCTATAGTATAGATCAGTTTAGAGCTATCTCTAACAGCTATTTGATTGTAAAAATAGGTAAGCCTCTTTGTATGTTATCAGGAATGAGAGTCTGAACCTGGTACTAACGAGCTCAGTTTTAGTCAATTCTAGGGTGACTCTGTAAAGTAATTCAGAGACTATTATTTACAGTAAGGAAATGATCAATTCATCTGTCTTTGAAAAGTGGCTGTGGGTATTTCCATTCTGCGATATTCATGAAAGAGGAGTCATAACTAAAAGACAATTAAATGAAATTTAAGGAAATGATTTGCCCTCAAGACTTCTACTGAGGAACATTAATTGCTAATATATTTCATACTTCCTACAAGAGGAATTACAGATACACAAACTTCCACTGGTAATTAGATGGACTAATTCCCCCCACACCTGTAATCTACTGACTTTCATCACAAGTTTTATAGGTCTAGGGCTCTTTCTGTGGAATCGAATAACTTAACTGATTTATTACCCTTAGCTCAGAAAGGACCCATCAGAAGATCCTTTATTGCCTGACCCATTTCAAAACTTTTCCTGAGTAGCACAGCATCCAGTTCTTTAAAATCTTCATAATCCAAGAATACACTCTCCTAACATAAGGAACCCTTTGGAAGGGCCAAGCAGACCCTATCCAGGTGCTGCTGGGCTGTGTCAAGTCTTGTTTCATTTTCTTTCATGGTGTGGCCTGAGAAGAAAAGGTCAGGTCTACCTGACCTCCTACCTTAGTCTGGGCCTGCTCCAGTCTCCCATGGGCACAGCTTGGACAAGTCCACGTGGGCATCCACACACTTGCTTGTGCACGTACATGTACCTTCCAGGAAACAAACCTCATAACTTTCAGATGAAGGTTAAGTATACATTTAGAAAAAGTTCTAACAACCTTCATCCCTCCACTTATTCCTCTATTCTAACATTTGACCATAGTAGCATAATGACAACAATTTACTTAGACATCTGTGTCTCCTCTTCCTCACTAGAACTGTGAGGTTTCTGCGATTGAAGTCTTAGAGTAATGCCAAAGGATATGCCTAGTTCAGTTACAAATCTTAACTAATGTTTTCCTAATTAAGATCTCTGTCTGAAACATCTTTATTTGGGTTACTTTGCAATTCTGAAGCTCCCCCAAGAACAAATGCAAAGGCTTCCGGCAGGGCTGTTTTGCGGTGCGCGGGCCTCTCACGGCTGTGGAGCACAGGCTCCGGACGCGCAGGCTCAGCGGCCATGGCTCACGGGCCCAGCCGCTCCGCGGTATGTGGGATATTCCCGGACCGGGCACAAACCCGCGTCCCCTGCATCGGCAGGTGGACTCTCAACCACTGCGCCACCAGGGAAGCCCAGGCAGGGCTGTTTTTTTTTTTACTTTTTTTTTTTTTTTTTTGCGGTACGCGGGCCTCTCACTGTTGTGGCCTCTCCCGTTGCGGAGCACAGGCTCCGGACGCGCAGGCTCAGCGGCCATGGCTCACAGGCCCAGCCGCTCCGCGGAATGTGGGATATTCCCAGACCGGGGCACAAACCCGCGTCCCCTGCATAGGCAGGCGGACTCTCAACCACTGTGCCACCAGGGAAGCCCAGGCAGGGCTGTTTTAACACAGCCCCTAATCTTAGGAACCTCATAGTCTAGTGAGCAGGGGTAGACAGAGAAATGCAAACAGCCAGCCATTAATATAATATCATGTTTAAGTGCTCTAGTAGTGGCATGATGAAAAGCTGTAGGAACACCGAGGGTATACCACTGCCTGGGCAGAGCAGATTTCAGAGAGAAATTTCTTTGCCTTTTGAGCTGTGTCTGCAAGAATGAGTAGGAGTTTACCAGGCAATGGAAGCAGTGGTGGTAGACACTGTTGGGGAAGGGTAGGAATTAAGACTGGCCGTCAGGTGGGCATTTCATCCACAAAAAGCCCTAAAAAGCCTAGAGGCATAAAGTGCAACGAGCTTCATAACCACAGCTGGTCACTAATCAGATGGATTTCAATTTCTCTCCCAGGGCAAAGATCATCAGATTCTTACCTGTACTCTTGGCTTTCTTTCATGATATGAAGATGCCTTTACTGAACGATCATTAAGAGCTTTTCTGCTCATGGAGATTAATTAGTAGGTGTGGGACCTCCAAATACCGTCTCTCCTCTGTTGTTACCAAACCAAACTTGGGTCCGCTTGCCTGCCACAGTAAAGTCAATCTCCAGACCACAGGTTGCGGTGAAGGAAAATGCAGTGTTGATTGCAGGGTTCCACGCAAGGAGTTCAGGGCAGCTAGTGCTCAAAAAGCCCAAACTCCCGGATGGCTTTCAGTAAGGCATTTTTAAAGGCAAATTGAGGGAGGGGCGTCACGGACATGTGATCAGCTCATGCATAGTTCTCTGATTGGTTGATGGTGAGGTAACAGGGCAGAGTCAAAGGGGTTAACATCATCAATCCTTAGGTGCCAGGAGGTCTGGGGCCTACGTGCTTATGATCATTGAGTAGTTAATTTCTTCCATCTGGTGGTGGATTTGGCCTCTGTAAAACAACTCAGAAAATGTGCGTCAGATACTGTTACCTAGGTACTTCGGAGATGAGCTAAAGCAGAGGATATGGGGGAGGGGGTCTGTCCTGGGAAGGCCCCATAGGGTCCTGCTCAGTTACATTGTTGCTGTAGGCTTATGTTTGAGATGATGACCAGCTGGGATTAAGAAAGTAGGCTTTGCTGTGATAGTGGATCCTTATGGGTCTTTATTGGTTCTCTTCTGGGCTAATCAACTGAATTAACATATATCTATACCCTATGGGCAACCCAGGCATTTTTAATCCCTTTCAGGCAAGGGGTAGGGAAAAGCGAGTCACTTCCTCATATTCTTCATTGCTTTTCTCCATGGAGGCCAAAGAAAAAAAAATTCCAAAGTAAAATAAGAAAAAATCTTAATTTTTAAATAGTAATTGGCATGGAAAAAAACTAAAGACACAAAATGACCAGGAAGATTGAGTTCAGAAGTCTGGATCATGGACCAGATCAATCCTGATAGGTATTTATTTCAGGAAAATTTCCCTCTTCCATAATGACACTCGCTTGCAGAAAAAATATTTCACATCAAAGAGGTGACTCACCTGGAAGAATTATTTTTCTTGAGTAGCTCAAGATTGAAGACACATGTGGGACCCGTTTCCCCTTATTCCAAAGGTTTCTTCAATGGTGGCTCCAGGTGAGTAAGGGGACGTGTGGTGTCGAATTTGAACCTCTCTGCCCAGGGATCTGAGGGATCTCCCAGGGCCCCTAGCCTTTGGAAAGCACTGGTCTTGGATGGAAGTTCTTCATCTGGGCTTAGAGAAGGAGTCTGAGGAACCTGAAATTCTGTGCAAAATTTTGAGTTTATTCTTATTTGTCTTTGTCTTTTGTCAATTTCTCAAAGGAGTCTGTCACTCTCAAGCATGTTTAAAACCCCAAGTTTGATACAATGTTTTAAGTCCTTCCTTCCCCCACCCCACCTTTTTTTTTGCGGGGGGTGGGGGGGTTGGTGGTGGGAACAAAAACTGGTGGAGCTTCCCTTTGATGTTACATCACATCTCCCTAAAGAGAGATCTGAAGGAACCAGGAAAAATCACTTCAGAACCCTTTTAACCTGGCTGCTTTCAAAATTCTGGCAATAACTCACGAATTATCCTAATGAGCAAGAAATGGGGAGACAACATCTACAGAGGCCCATATTTCTATACTAGCTTGGATACAAACTGAACCCGTACAGAAGCGGGAGGTTTTGTGCACGAACACAGAAGAGTGACACAAATAAGTATGACTCTGAAAAGAAAGGCCAAAGCAAAGAGGAAACCATGAGGCAAAGCTTGCAAAAGTGCAACATCAAACTGCAATGACCTCTTTTTTTTCCCTAAAGGACGATAAACAAACGAGATCAGGACACCAGCAACAAGTGACATAGCTCACTGGTGGCAGAGAGCCGGCAGAAAAACTGTGTCTTGTCTCAGCCTGGGGAGGTAAGAAAAGACGTCCCTACACAGGGGAGAGTATGGCTCTCAAACTGGTTCAATGGGCAAAATACCTGATGATTTTTATCAGCAAGAAAGATGATAATCTAGGTTACAATTTCTGATTCAGATCTGTAGGGCCAAAGTATTTCAAAATTTAAAAATGTTTTCATTTTAGAAAGGTAACATAGTACATATTTTGCTATGAGGTGACATCCCCAGTCTGGATCAGGTTTCCATGATCAAACTAATATTTGATCAAAATTCACATTTTGACGGTTCTATGAATATTCACACTAGTGGGAAAAGAGACTCTGTACAAAGACTTTATATATCGACTCTAAATAGCCTCATGGCAGTTCAGGTCAAATATTGTCACCGAATGAATTCAATTTAGGGCCCACTGCCAAGTAAGTTATGAAAAACTTCCAGTTTTCAGGCCTTTATGGAAGAAGGATTGTACATCTGTATTTTATATATATATATATATACACACATATATATATATCTCCACACATATATATACACAGATCTCTGCAACTCAACAAATAAAGTATTTTCTAGAAACCATGCACACACCACCTATTAATAAAATCATATCATCCAGATATTGAAATATAGTTTCAGTAATATCCAGAATAAATTCAATTGAACAATTTTTAAAATATTGAGGACATGTGTTTCTCTCAGATGTCTCCCACTCCTAGTTTCCATTTCTTGAGAGTTACAAATTGTCTCCACATTCAAAGCTGCAAGTTTTTTTTTTTTTTTTTTTTTTTTTTTTTGCTGTACGCGGGCCTCTCACTGCTGTGGCCTCTCCCGTTGTGGAGCACAGGCTCCGGACGCGCAGGCTCAGCGGCCATGGCTCACGGGCCCAGCCGCTCCGCGGCATGTGGGATCTTCCCGGACCGGGGCACGAACCCGCGTCCCCTGCATCGGCAGGCGGACTCTCAACCACTGCGCCACCAGGGAAGCCCAAAGCTGCAAGTTTTGACTATTCTAGAATGAAATTAGTCTGAGCACGGTGAATGTGATATAATAAAAAAATAAATGTTTGGTCTTATCCCAGGTTCCTGGCATACAGCTCCTAAACCTTTGGAATCTCTGGAATGATAAGAGTATCTTTTGTATGCTGATGAGGTGACTCTGGCTAGGGTTCCCTAGGTAGCTTCAGGATGGGGGCTGGTGCCAGAAAGACAACCCCCAATCTCTGGGGAGGGTGGAGGGGCTGGAGATTGAATTAATCACCAGTGGTCAGTGATTTACTTAGTCACACCTGTGTAATGAAACCTCCATAAAAACCCCTAAACAACGGAGTTTGGAGAGCTTGCAGGTTGGTAGACACATCAAGGTGCTAGGAGGGTGGTGTAACCTGACACGGCATGGAAGCTTGAACCCCTGATTTATAGCCAGTCAGTCAGAAGTATGGGAGACCCAGGACTTTTGACTGACACCTGAAGTCGGGGGCAGTCTGTGGGATGGAGACCTTAAACTGTGAGGCACTCTGGGAAGTTAGTGTCAGAATTTAACCGAATTGTTGAACACCCAGTTGGTGTCTGGAGATTCAGAGAATTGCTTGTTGGTGTTAGAAAATACCCCAGAGTGAGACTTTCATCGTAGTGATTCTCAAACCATGTTCCCATGGGACAGTAGTGTGTGTGGAGCTGACTGAGGTCCTTTGTGGTGGTTATTGAATAATGATATTCTTTAAAATTTGCTGAAAAAAAGTGCAGAGGGTCTCAAATTGTGCTTCATGAAAGCAAAATTCAGAGATACATTTAACGCCCAGTCAGAGAGGCACATTCAGTGCCTGACCTGATATGAAACAACATCTGACTCTATACCAAAGGACTCTGCTCAGCACCAGAGATCCAGGTAGTCTGTCTCCAAAACCAGTATGAAACCCAGGTAGATTTTGGTTCCGATCTTGACCTGGCTATTTACAAACTTTTTCACCATGGGCAAATGACCATTTCTAAGCCTCGGTTTTCTTTTCTTTTATCTACTTTATCTATCTATCTATCTTTCTCTTTCTCTCTCTGTCTTTCTCTTCTCTTTCTTTCACCAATTATTACCCGCTATCATCTATCATTTCCATCTATCTATGGTAGACAAACTATTCGTCAATATCTATTTCCTTTTACTTCTATGCATTTAGGACGATCACACACACACTCATACACAGCTACACATGACCTGCTCTGGCCAGTGAAAAATGAGGAGAGGTGATGACCTGTGTCCCTTCCAGCAGAAGTGCTGAAGAGCTGGTGCCAGTGTTCCATCTTTCCTTCTCCCTGGTGCTGTGATTGACAGTGTAGATGGTGATGCCTCAGCTGACCAAAGTCCCTGAATGAAGACATGATGGAGCCCAGCCACTGTGGACTCATGCTGTTGTGTGAGGCCAGTGAGATTTGGGGAGTGTTTGTTGCTTAACCTAACTTAACATGACTAATACATCATCTTGCCTTGTTCCAAAAAGAAGTTAAAGTAGCTTAAAGAGAAATAGAGCGCAATAGGATAAAAAAGTAACTGAGTAAATTAAGGATAACATATATTAAATTTGCCTCACAGAATTATTGGGAGAAGACATATATTCATCAGTGATTGATAGTAGATGTAACAATATGAGACTTCAGCTCATTTTTATGTATGGATCTTTCTGTATGATAGTCCCTCCCCACCCCAGATACCTCTTTCACTTTCTACTACACTCAGGGAGCCCTTCCTTGACCAACTTACTTACGATTACAAGCCAGTTTCCTCCACCCCACACTCATTATCACCTTAACTTACTTATTTTTTTCCATTGTACTTATCACCATCTACCATACTACGTCTTTTATTTATTTGTTTGATATCTTCTCCTACACTAGAATGGAAGCTCCATGAGGGCAGGGGCCTTTATCTGTTTTGTGCACTGCTGTATGCTCAGTACCGAGCTTGACATATAGAGTCAGTGCTCTTTTTGAATGGGTTATGAATTAATAAATTGACTCGATAGGAGTTTCCAGAATCCTTACTGCAGATACCCAAGTGGGGAAAATAGCCAATTTCCTGGCACTCTAGACTTTGGGAGAGCAAGACATACCTACCACACTGAGAAATGTCTTCTCCACGACACTCTCCTTGACCCTGATCTGCCCATCTTTACCTTCCCTGTCTCCTCCCTTTTCAGTATTCTGGTTGTGAAATATGCTACCCACTAGGCAGACTTCAACAGCAGTAATAATGAGAAGTGAAATTAAATAATGGTTAGTATTCATTGAGTCCTTCTGATGTGCTAGCTTCAAGGCTGAGTACATCCCATTCATAATATAATTCGAATTTCAAAAACTCTGAAGTCAGTACTATTATTTTCCTTATTTTAAAGATGAAGAGATTGAGGCTTAAAGATGCTAACTAATATGCTTAAGGCCACATTCTGTATAAGTGGTAGTGTATGTGACTCAGTTACCTTTTGTTCTGTAACAAGCCACCCAAAACACAGTGGCTTAAAACAATTTACTAATATTTATCGTGGTTCTGTGGGTTGAAAGGGTTCAGCTGGATGGGTCTCTCTTGGAGCCTCTCGTACGATGGACATGTTTGTATGGAGCTAGATGGGTTCTGGCCTGGGTGTCCAAATGGCTTTCACATGTCTGGCATCTCAGATGGGATATCTAGACCACTTGGGGACTCTCTCTGTGTACATGGCCTCTCCCCATTGTTAGCTCGGCCTTCCTCACAGCACTGAAGCCTCAGAGGAGTCCGACTTTTTGTGTGGTGACTAGCTTCTTATGAATTGTCCTTAGAAGCCACACAAGTGTTGCTTCCATCACATTCTATTCGTTACACAGGACCAGCTCAGATTCACTGTGGGAGGTCATAACTACTGCAAGGCATGGGCCATTGGGAGATTATTTTGGAGACTTGCTATCATGTTGGAATTTTTAAACCAGACATTCTGAACTCAGGCTAGAGGCTGCAAACTCATTTATCTAGATGGGACAGCGGGTGACATGTGAGGAAGGAAGCCCTCACAAGACAATTGAGACTGGAGAAGAACCCGGTGAACTTGAGAGCACAGGTCTTACTAAGAGGCTACCTGCTATCAGCATAAGCTGACTTTGCCTGGAAAGACTACAGGGCCCATATTACTGTACCCTCTGATTTTTAAAGGGAAGCTAGAAATCTAGGTTTTATTTTTAAATAAAATACCTTAATTTAGATACTTTTCCCATATAGGCCATTACAGAGTATTGAGTAGAGTTCCCTATGCTACACAGTAGGTCATTATGAGCTATCTATTTTATATATAGTATGTATATGTCCAAGAGTAGATATATATATGTGTATAACTGATTCACTTTGCTGTACACCTGAAACTAACACAACATTGTAAATCAACTATACTCCAATAAAAATTTTTAAAAATACCCTAATTTAAAAAGCACAGTATAGGTCAAGCAAAACACTCCTGTGTTTGGCCCAAGGGCTGCCAGTTTTTTAAAAACTGGTCCTTGTTGGTCATCTATTTTAAATATAGTAGTGTGTATATGTCGATCTCAAACTCCCAATTTATCCCTCCCCCCCCAAAGGTTTCTCCTTTGGTAACCATAAGTTTGTTTTCTAAGTCTGTGACTCTGTTTCTGTTTTGTAAGTAAGTTCATTTTTATCATGTTTTTAGATTCCATATACAAGCGATATCATATGATATTTATCTTTCTCTGTTGACTTACTTCACTTAGTATGATAATCTCCAGGTCTATCTATGTTGCTGCAAATGGCATTATTTCATTCTTTTTAATGGCTGAGTAATATTCCATTATATATATATATATATATATATATATATACCACACCTTCTTTATTCATTAATCTGTCAATGGACATTTATTTAGGTTGCTTCCATGTCTTGGTTATTGTAAACAACGCTGCAGTGAACATTGGGGTGCATGGATCCTTTTGAACCACGGTTTTCTCAGGATATATGCCCAGGAGTGGGATTGCTGGATCATATGGTAGCTCTATTTTTAGTTTTTTAAGGAACCTCCATACTGTTCTCCATAGTAGCTGCACCAATTTACATTCTCACGAAGAGTGTAGGAGGGTTTTCTTTTCTCCACATTCTCTCCAGAATGTATTGTTTGTAGACTTTTTGATGATGGCCATTCTGACTGGTGTGAGGTGATATCTCTTTGTAGTTTTGACTTGCATTTCTCTAATAATTTGCAATGTTGAGCATCTTTTCATGTGCCTCTTGGCCATCTGTATGTCTTCTTTGGAGAAATGTCTATTTAGGTCTTCTGCCCATTTTTTGATTGGGTTGTTTGTTTTTTTGATATTCAGCTGCATGAACTGTTTGTAAATTATGGGCTGCCAGTTTGTAAATATTGCACTAAGTCTCCAAGTTCATGTCCACACTCACTAGCAGAGCATACAAGGCCCTCATGATGGCAAGGCTACCCTGCCTGACTGTCCAGCTTCATTTCTCACTCCTGCCAACATCCATGCATTCAGCAAGTATTTGATTCCTACTACATGCTAAACATGTTTAGGTGCAGGGATTATCGCAGAAAACAGAACGAAGTCCCTGCCCTCGGGGGAATTATGTTCTAGTTGCTGGTGACAGACAATACACAAATAAAGGTATAAAATGGCAGATGGCACTAAGTACTATAGAGAGAAACAAAGCAGGGCGAGCTCTTGCGAGGCGGGTCGCAGACATTCCTTGCTTTCCTGTCCTGCTCCTTCGTCTGCTGGGAATGATGCTCCCTCCCTTGCGGCTTAGCTGCTTGAGACTTAGCTTGAGCATCACAACCTCTGAAATATTTTCTCTGACCCCCATCCTGCCTGTGGAAGATTGGTGACCCTTCTCCTGGCTTCCATGCCACTGTGCGTACTCTCACCATGAGGTTATAACTGTTTTTTAAGTTTGTATTTACTTTTCAATATCTCCCACCAGATAGTGTGTAGTAAATCGAGGGCTTTTTTTTTTTTTTTGCGGTACGCGGGCCTCTCACTGCTGTGGCCTCTCCCGTTGCGGAGCACAGGCTCCGGACGCGCAGGCTCAGCGGCCATGGCTCACGGGCCCAGCCGCTCCGCGGCATGTGGGATCTTCCCGGACCAGGGCACGAACCCGTGTCCCCTGCATCGGCAGGCGGACTCTCAACCACTGCGCCCCTCCTTAAAATTTTATAAATCTTTGACAATCAAAGGAACATCTTTGTGAAGATCTTCAGTGAGGAAGCCACTGGGTGGGAGGGGAATTCTCCTGCTCTGTTTTCTTCATGCCCTTTTCCAGTAAGAAAAGCACTTTCTTCTGTTGTCAAAACACAGAACAGTGCATGTGATTACTTGGAAAACCAACTTAAAGGACATTGTTTGTGTCCTTTGGTTTAGGGACAGCTTATTAATGAGTGTAAAATATTGTCTTGTATTATCAGTGGGTCAAAAGAGCCAAAGCTGACTTTACCTGGTTGTGAAACAGATGCTGATATACCCATCCTATCTGCATATTCGCGTATTCATGCACACATCAGCAGATGAGGAATATATCTCCTGTGCCTACAGGCTGGGACTTAACCATGTGAACTTACGCTACACAACTTAGGTAAACAGGATGCATATTTATGATTGACAAGCATCAAACACGAAAAGCTGCTCCTGGCACAGCCCCATCACTGACCAGCATCTCTGACTTGCTGTGCCACTGCGGTTCCATACGGCTCCTGCCGCCTGAGTTTCCGTGGTTAAAGCTTCCTTTGTCTAACATTCTGAGAACCCTGGCCCGTGTGCCTGGAGGCTGGCTCGTTTTCTAGAGGACCCAGAGCTGGGGCTCCCTCTACCCATGTGTTGCCACCCCCTGGAACAAGATGAGGATTGATTTTCTGTTTCTGAGGCGGAGCACACACTTGTTCCACTGCACTCTGGAACGCTTGAGATCTAGAGTTCAGACCACAGAGGGCTGTGGGCAGAGCAGCCTCTGATGTGTCTCATCTCTGGAAACCCTGACTTTCAAGCTGTGTCAGAGCCGCTCCAGAAGAAAGTGACCAGGCTTGAACTGTGCGTGGCAGTAGGAGGGAGACGAAGCCTTGGGCAACAGGTGGCTGTCTGGGAAGCTTGTGCCCTGGAAGGGCGGCTGTGGGGAAAGGCCCACCGACGGGCATCACTTGTGTGTGCCTCACCTCGGAGGAGGAGGGCTGGTCATGGACAGGACGGTCAGAGATGCAACTGCAGCTGATCTCACTGCTCAGGAAACAGGCTGAGTCAGGCTGGCAGGAATGCCTGGGGGATTCTGATGACACGGAGCAAGGAGGATTCAGGTCACAGATCAGATTTGCAATTTCCTTGAATTGATTACTTGCTTCATATGAGCTTTCGGTTGAATGGACCCAAACTTTTTTTTAAAGACATCAAATTAAAATAAGTGAGTGGCGGTAATTCTTCAAGTCCCATCTCACCACCATTGGTGCTCTTTCTTTCTCAGATTCCTACCTCCTTCCCTTTGTCTCAGCTTTCTCTTCCCTCCCCCCACACCCCCATCATTGGCTGGCATATAGCAAGCTCTGCCTTCCTGTCTTCAACAAATATTTCCTGATTGCTAAACTCTCTAATTAGGTGCTGATGATACAACAGCGAATAAGGTAGACCTGACCTCTGCCCTCCATATGTCTTCAGTTTAGCGGTTCCTTTACTGCCAGTCTGACCAGGGTCACGAGAGCTGCAGCATCTTGCCCCCCTCTTATTCATGGAACTTAGGGTTGGGAAGGATTCCTTCACCACCATCCTCATTTTACACAGACACACAGACACACACACACACACACACACACACACACACACACACACAAGTGTTCTTTCTCAGTCTTTCCCCCTTTCCACCGTTTAGCTTTTTTCCTAATAAAGCAGACATCTTTGGGTGCCTCTAAAATAAAAATTATGTTCTGGGGACCTGGAAAGCATTGTGGGAGTTAAAGGAGGTGAACCTCATCGAGAGCAGTTTCATATTCTCACATTGAATCTCATTGGAAGGTTAGGTGGGTGGAGGTCTAGATGTCAGCCCAGGATGAGCTCTTCTCTCCGGGTGAGCTCTGCTCTGCCACCCGGCAGCCCTGATTATTTGAGTGGGGTGGACCTTTCCTCTTCTCAGGGGCTGGCCAGACTCAGGCCAGTTGCCCCACACATTGTCAGTGCCCGTTCGTTAAAACTCTTATTCTCTTTAAGCATCCCCTCAGTATCCTTGCTGTGGGTTTATTAGGTCTCTTTTGGTTTCAGGTGACAGAAACCCAACTCCAATAGGCTTACACTAAAAAAAGAAAGAAAGAAAATGTTCTGACCCCCACAGTTTATAAAATTTAGGCCCCGCTGGAATCATATACTCAGGTGATATTGTCAAGTACCTATCTTTGCCCGTCTCTCAGCTCAGCTGTCTTAGACGCTCCCATGTAGATGACTAGACAAGCAGGGCCAGGCCTCCCCTCTGCGTTATTAACAAGCCCTGCGGAACAAGAGCGCTTCTTTCCCAGCAGCACCAGCAAAGTTTCCAGAGATGCTCAGTAATGGCCCAGCTTGGGGCCCTTGGCCAGCTCTGACCCAGTCACTGAAGCCAGCGAGATTCATGGTTTTATTGACCGAGTCTGAGTCCTGGAGCAGGACGGCATCTAGATGGGATTGGCTGCAACTGAACCACATGGACAGAGAGGGAGGAAAACTTCTCAAAGAAAATTGAAACGTTGTTACCAAAAATGGGGTGATTGTTGCAGGGCAAATTTACTTCACAATGAACAAGTGCAGTCACTCTATAACGACTTCTGCATCCTTCCTACAAGCAAGAGTGTTCATACAGAAACATTTCTCTCCATCTAAGCTTTAAGGGCTGGGCTTCTAAAATTGGGTCTCCCCATTCTCCTCAAACCCTCCTGGTTCCATATAGGAGCTGGGTTTTTTTCTTTTTTTTTTTTTTTTTTAGATAGTTGAATATTTTCTTGTGGAGGGCATTCATCAAGAGGAAAAATAACATTTCATTTTTTTTTCAATCCAGTGAAACAATCAAGAAGCACAATCTCTGCTCCTCAATGAGGGCAAACACAAAGTTTCTAAAACCAGTTATCTGGGGACAAAAGAGCATCATAGATTTATCTGAATGGGACCCATAAGTCATGTGGTTTGAGCCCTATCTCCAGGGCCATCAGAGTGTTTGGAGCCTGCACCTGGCCTTGACGGATGTTGGAAGACTGGAGGTTTTGGCCCTGGCTCTGCCACTTATAACCTGGGTGAGACTGAGTCATTCACTTTTTTCCTGGGTTTCAGTTTTCTCATCTTTTTTTTTTTTTCGGTACGCGGGCCTCTCACTATTGTGGCCTCTCCCGTTGTGGAGCACAGGCTCCAGACGCGCAGGCTCAGCGACCATGGCTCACGGGCCCAGCCGCTCCACGGCACGTGGAATCCTCCCAGACCGGGGCACGAACCCGCGTCCCCTGCATTGGCAGGCAGACTCTCAACCACTGTGCCCCCAGGGAAGCCCGGTTTTCTCACCTTTAATGTTAGGTTTGGACAACTAGATGTTTTCTCTCTAGTGTACTCCATTTTATTTCTAAAGTATTTGATTTTTGGCTGACATTCAAAATCCATAATATTCTGGGTTGCACATCCCCCATATTTGTAGATGGCACAACTTAGGCACTGTAGGATTAAATTTAAAGAAGACCTTTCTGCTTGATTCAAGAAGAGGAGTGTAAGTGACAATAACGTTCAACCCTTCTTTCAGGACAAGAGAGGTCACTAGGTCACGGATATCTTCAGATCCAGTGTGGACTAGACTTAGTTTCTGGAACACAGTCAACCAACTCTTAATTTTCCACTGACCTTGTGACATGAAGTTGCCCCACAGAAATAAGCAGATGCCTCCTGTGCGCCTGAAGCCTGGAGGACATGAAGCAGGGGAGGAGAGAGACATCTGTGTACAGGAAACCTCTGAATTCAACATATATCATATTTAAGCGCTCTGAGATATTTAATTAATGTAAATGATATGCTGCCAACCATGATGCTCATTTCAGTTTGGGAAGGTCTTTCATCTCAGATTTCCAACTGGACAATGAGAAAGTTATACTGGATGATCACACTGTGTTAAAACCCAAGGCAGGGTCCATACCTGGCACAGGGGCACGTGGTAGAAGCAGAGTGAAAGAAAGAATGAATGAATGAACTGATGGCTGAGTGCTAAGATGAATTTCAGTTGCAGCTCTGTGACCATGAACACAGGGATCTGTCTTCAGGAGGGAAGACAGTACATAGGTCGAGGAAAATGTGAAGAAATGGAGAACACAGAAAATATGTGTCTATAAGCTGGAGAAAGGGGCTGTGGGGCAGGAGAAGAGATTTTTGAACCAAGAGGTCATGATGCTTAGCTTCTGCCCCCAAGGCCTGTGAAAGGAAATGCTTCCTGCCACGCTGACCACTTCCTCAGTGTCCCACCCGCCCCACTGCTCCCCACTCTTCGCTCTATGGAGTTGGAGCTGAAACAGAATCAACTGCAGGAGCCGTGGAAATGAAACTGCTTTAGTGGCCATAGTCACTGGGTCCTTGTCGGTGTCTTTATGCTCTGCCTGACCCTCTCTGGGGCCTCCCTCTGTCCTGTGTGGGTTACATGAGCCCAGGGAGAGTTAGCAGTGCCTTTGCAAGCTGTTGCACACACTCATGTGTGCACACACACACACGTCAGGATGTAGGTTTCACACACAGGTTAGGATGCAGCTGTGAGAGCAGTACTTGCTGTGCAAGAATAAGGAGGTGCAGAGCTGCGAGATGAAGGAAACCCCAACACGTTTGCTCACTCAGCCAAAATCCCCACCCTGAGGATTGGAGCCTGAGGAGTGCCAGGCCCAGGGCTGAGATCTCCCTTTCCTTACAGTCAAGTTACCTTGATGTGTGAGCAATGAGATGTGTAAAGATGATGTGGATTGTAGGATCCGGGTTCCTGTGGGTTAGATATCTGCAGAGAGGAAGCTGATTCAGCCAGCTGTCGATCACTGTCCTGGGCATGCATTTAGGTGTCTCAGTGTATGTGAAAACCAGTCTGTCAGAGGAAGGACAGACCTGCTGTGGACGGACAGATGCAGAGGTTAACCTCTGTAGTGGTGATGGGGGCGGGTTTCTGAAGCTGGCAATAAAAAGGCAGGCAGGCTGGCCTCCACTGCAGTGAGGCATGGGACAGGAGACAGCCGGGGAGGTGCCTCGGTAGGCTGATGGGGCATCTGTCACGGGGCTGCGTCAGGGGACACAAGCACAGGTGCCAGGCTCATGGCCCAGGGTGGAGAGTCTGGGGCAGGGGAGCAGGCCTGGGGAAGACAGTAGTGAGCAAAGCAGGGCCCGAGCATGAGAGCAACAGGCACATGGGCAGGGCCTCAGGGATAGAGGAACAAAATCCTATTGCTGGATGCAGTTTGTTATGGACACAGGAGCTCAACAGCCTGGGTTTGAATCCAGACTCTGCCACTTAATAATTGTGTGTATAACTTTGGAAGAATTATTTTACCTTTCTGAGCTTTGGTGTCCTTATCTGCCAATGGGGATATTTAACCTCACTGGGTTATTTTGAGGAATTGACATGGTAATCCACATAAAGGATCTGATTCAGTATCTGGACGGCATGGGTATTCTGTAAATATTGACACTCATGATTCTTGGTAAACATTCCTAGGGGCACCAGATGGTTGCTTGTTGATAAGAACCAGGTTATGAAGTTAGAGCAGGACCTTCAGCCCCAGGGTGACCAGAGTGCAGGGCGCCTGTTATTTCCCATTCAGAAATCGGTCTGGTCCCAGAGCTCGGCCTGCAGTGTCACCATTTGTAACGTGCAATAAGTTTTGGGCAAAGGGGGTGGATGGGTTATGGAGCCAGTGGGTCACCAGAGCTGGCGGGGTGGGCTGCCCTCCCTGCAGCCTCGTTGCTTGAGGACTGGTCCTCCCGGCATGCTGACTGAGGGCTGGCCAGGCTGCGACACATGGAGAAGGGCCAGATGGCGCAGGGCAGTAAGTGCTTTAACTGTGTTCCCGTGTGGCTTGGTTTTTGTCTATTGAAGCTGATTTTCTTAGGATTTAGCTTCCCGTTTGGGTGGGAGAGACATTAAGTCCATTTCAGACTGATTTCCAAGTGCAGCAGCTTTCAGCATTTCAGCTTTTCTCTATGACTTTGTGCCTACGGGCAGTGGGATCTCAGGAATCTGATCATGCCCAGTGTGCGAGCACCTACCTGAGGTTAGTGAGGCCCCACTCCCTCATTTTGTCCTCCTTCTTGCCTAGTCCCTCCAGTCCCCTCTCTTTCTCCAGTTTTCAGCCTCCCTTTCTTCACTGACCCTTATTTTCTGCCCTGTGCCTCTTACACCTCTACCTTCCTCTGTCTACCACTTTTCTTATCTGTCTTTTGATCTTTTAACCAACCTCTCCCTCATCATGGAACCATGGTTTTGGAGCTCGAAGGGACCTCAGAACATTTAGTGCAGCCCTTGCCCCAAATCTCTGCTGATGTATCATTATCCCGAGCTTAGGCATCTCCTGAACTGGGAACTGACCCCAGCCCAGGGTGGCTCGTGCTGTGTTCGCAGCGCTGTGACTGTAAACACGGTAGGGACCCACTGATGGAAGAAGATTTTCCCCCCCGCCTCTGAGGCATTTGGAGTCTAGTGGAGCAGAACCTTCCACTGTTTGGTTCTAGTTCTACTCCACAGGGTCTATCTAGACAAGCAATACTCGGGATATTTATTGAACATTTCTGTGTACCAGCCTCTGGGCTAGAGATTAGATTGCGAAGTTGACATGAAAGTGTCCCAGGAGTTAAGATGCTTGAGTTTAGGAAATAGAAGAGATTTCTAATGATTTGGTATGTGAAGTGCTGTAATAAACGGGCTACAGGAGCCTTGAAGAAGGAGGGACTTGCTGTGCCTGGGAAGGCGTCACAGAGGAGGTGATGTCTGAGCTGACTTGGGAAGGAAGAGTTCACCAGGCATAACTCGGGGATATTGGGCTAACCCAGGATGCTAGACTAAGATAAAATAGAGTTAACTGCGGATAGAGGGAATGAAGAAATGGGCTGGAATGATAGAGAGATCCCCAGGAGATGGAAAAAACAATCACATGCAACATGACATGGGACCCCTCCCCACAGGGTGGGTCAGGGAGGTCTGGGAGCAGACACCCTGAGGAGTAGAGGTGTAGGGGTCCAGGAGTTCCTGCTGTGGAAGGACACAGCCTTGCTGGGCTCCCGTTACCTCTTCTGTTGATAGAGGAAGTGACAATACTGGGCTGCCTGTCCTGTGGTGGTGGGTAGGGAGGGTAGAGGGTAGAGTTTGAGTAGCTCAGTCCAGGTCTCAGTTCTAGAATACAGTGCATTTAGGGAGGTAAGTAGAGCTAGGAGTTGAGAGTGTGGCTTCAGAGGCAGGTGGACCTCATAAACCCAGGAGGCATGGAGGAGTGTGGGCTTGGGAGCGTAGGGGTTGGGAAGTGACAATGAGAAGTTTCCATGTGGAATTCAGTTTCCCTAGAATGACAAGTAGGGATTTTGATGGCATGTGTTTGGGGAGGGGAACTTATTTGTTGAAGGAGTTCTAAAGGCACGTGAGAATTTTCAGGGAGGAGGAGACAGCTGTGAGGTGAAGTAAAAGCTAGAGGGACAGTGTGGTCTGGTGGGAAGACCTGAATTCAAATCCAGGCTCAGCCTCCTTGTGGGTTCTTCAGCTTCTCCAAATCACTTGTAAAATGGAGATAAGAATCATGGAAGGCTGCTTGAGCGTCAAATAAGGTAATGTATAGTGTTCCTAGCTCAATGTAGTTGCTAAGTAAATGTTTCTTTCCTTCCCCTTTTCCTTCCCACCCATCCCAACAGAACATTAATGATTGACCAGGGTGGGACAGAAAAGACTGGATGAATTTCAGGGGATGTGAAGATGACACCAGGGGCAGGACCCACCAAACTAAGAGCTCCTAAAGGAGTTGTGTGTGACCACGGCTGTGTCCTTGTACCTTCCATGCTGCGTGGCACCTGTTAGGTGCTCAAGACATGTATGGATGGAATTGAACAGAAACAAATGTTTACTGTGTTTCATTTCCACATGTGAAAGTTGTGCTGGAGAAACACTAAGGAGATAGAGCAGGTTTTCTTCCCAACTCTTCCACACACTGGCTGTGGCCCCGGGAGAATCCTCTCACCTTTCTGGAGCCCAGGTCCAAATCTGTAAAATTAGGGACACGACAGAGTGATCTCTTCCCTATTCCGGCACTGAGATTCTAGAGCCCTGTAAGGTTTTAGGTTGGTAAGACAGCACTGCAGCTAGTTTGCAAATAAAGTTCAGCGGGCAACGTTTCATTTGTCAAATAACGAACTGGTACAAGGCCTAGGGCTCTTCACTCACTGGACTGGGGCTCTCTCAAGGTCCGTAACAGACAGTGAACCACATCCCAGGATCAGAGGCTGTGTGCTCAAAAGTTTCTTCTCATCAGACCCTGAGGATGGAAGGCTCTGGAGGCATCCAGCTGCAGAGACCTAACTCACATCTGGTAGACACTCAAAGGAAACAGTGGGTGACAAAAACAACGACTTTGACATTTACGTCAGTCCTTAGTGCATGTGACTTTCCCACAAACCTACCAAGACACATGTTTTTGCAAAGAAACATTTCAAACATCAATAATGGGTTAATAAAAGAGCCCACAAGACCCAGGCCTTTCCAGGCTTTTTTTCTTCCAGTTTTATCGAATTATAATTGACATACAGCACTTTATATGTTTAAGGTGTACAGCATAATGATTTGACTTACACACCCCATGAAATGATTATCACAGTAAGTTTAGTGAACATCCGTCATCTCATATAGATGCAAAATTAAAGAGATAGAAAAGCTCTTTTCCTTGCGATGAGAACTCTTAGGATTTACTCTCTTAACTTTCATATATAACATATGGCAGTGTTCATTATAGTTATCATGTTGTACATCACATCCCTCAGACTTATTTATAACTGGAAGTTTGTACCTTTTGACTGCCTTCATCCAATTTCACTCCCAACCTCCCCCGCCTCTGGTAACCAGAAATCTGATCTCTTTTTCTATGAGTTGGTTTGTTTTTAAAGTATAATTGACCTACAACATTATGGTAGTGCCTGTTATTTGGTATTTCTATACATACCAAAGTGATCGCCATGGTAAGTCTAGTTACAATATGTCACCATACAAAGATATTGCATAATTCTTGACTATATTCTCCACACCGTGCATTTCATACCCGTGACTCATTTATTTTGCAACTGAGTTTGTACTTCTTAATTTCCCTCACCTATTTCTTCCCCCGTGGCCGCCAACTGACTTCTTCTCTGGCGACCACCTGTTTTGTTCTCTTTATCTATGACTCTGTTTCTGTTTTGTTATATTTGTTCATTTGCTTTGTTTTTTAGATTCCACATAATAAGTAAAATCAGACAGCATTTGCCTTTCCCCGTCTGACTTATTTCACTTATCACAATACCCTCCAGGTTCATCCATGTTGTCACAGATGGCAAGATTCCATTCTTTTTTATGGCTGAGTAATGTTCCATTATATACATCTTCTTTATCCATTCATCTCTTGCTGGGCATTTAGGTTGTTTCCATATCTTGGCTATTGTAAATAAAGCTGCAATGAACATAGGGGTGCATATATCTTTTCAAATTAGTCTTTTCCTTTTCTTCAGATAAATACCCAGGAGTGGAATTGGTGGATCATATGGTAGTTCTACTTTTAACTTTTTGAGGAGTCTCCATACTGTTTTCCATAGGAGCTGCACCAATTTACATTTCTGTCCACAGTGCATGGTGGGGGGTTCCCTTTTCTCCACATCCTTGCAAGAACTTGTTATTTGTTGTCTTTTTTTTTACATATTTAATTATATCTGCTTTATTTTTCTTCCAAACTTTATTTTTTTATATTTTATTTATTTTTTTAACATCGTTATTGGAGTGTAACTGCTTTACAATGGTATGTTAGTTTCTGCTTTATAACAAACTGAATCAGTTATACATACACATATATCCCCATATCTCCTCCCTCTTGGGTCTCCCTCCCAGCCTCCCTTTTCTAACCCTCTAGGTGGTCACAAAGCACCAAGCTGATCTCCCTGTGCTATGTGGCTGCTTCCCACTAGCTATCTATTTTACATTCGGTAGTGTATATATGTCCATGCCACTCTCTCACTTCGTCCCATCTTACCCTTCCCCCTCCCCATGTCCTCAAGTCCATTCTCTATGTCTGCATCTTTATTCCTGTCCTGCCCCTAAGTTCTTCAGAACCTTTTTTTTTTTTTTAGATTTCATATATATGTGTTAACATACAGTATTTGTTTTCCTCTTTCTGACTTACTTCACTCTGTATGACAGACTCTAGGTCTATCCACCTCACTACAAATAACTCAATTTCATTCCTTTTTATGGCTGAGTAATATTCCATTGTATACATGGAATATGTACTTTATCCATTCATCTCTTGATGGACACTTAGGTTGCTTCCATGACCTGGCTATTGTAAACAGAGCTGCAGTGAACATTGTGGTACATGACTCTTTTTGAATTATGGTTTTCTCAGGGTATATGCCCAGTAGTGGAATTGCTGGGTCATATGGTAGTTCTATTTTTAGTTTTTTAAGGAACCTCCATACTTTTCTCCATAGTGGCTGTATCAATTTACATTCCCACCATCAGTAAAAGAGTTCCCTTTTCTCCACACCCTCTCCAGCATTTATTGTTTGTAGATTTTTTGATGATGGCCCTTCTGACCCGTGTGAGGTGATACCTCATTGTAGTTTTGATTTGCATTTCTCTAGTGATTAGTGATGTTGAGCATTCTTTCATGTGTTTGCTGGCAATCTGTATATCTTCTTTGGAGAAATGTCTGTTTAGGTCTTCTGCCCATTTTGGATTGGGTTGTTTGCTTTTTTGATATTGTTTGATATTGAGCTGCATGAGCTGCTTGTAAATTTTGAAGATTAATCCTTTGTCAGTTGCTTCATTTGCAGATATTTTCTCCCATTCTGAGGGTGGTCTTTTGGTCTTGTTTATGGTTTCCTTTGCTGTAAAAAACTTTTAAGTTTCATTAGGTCCCATTTGTTTATTTTTGTTTTTATTTCTATTTCTCTAGGAGGTGGGTCAAAAAGGATCTTGCTGCGATTTATGTCATAGAGTGTTCTGCCTATGTTTTCCTCTAAGAGTTTTATAGTGTCTGGCCTTACAGTTAGGTCTTTAATCCATTTTGAGTTTATTTTTGTATGTGGTGTTAGGGAGTGTTCTAATTTCATTCTTTTACATGTAGCTGTCCAGTTTTCCCAGCACCACTTATTGAAGAGGCTGTCTTTTCTCCATTGTATATTCTTGCCTCCTTTATCAAAAATAAGGCGACCATATATGCGTGGGTTTATCTCTGGGCTTTCTATCCTGTTCCATTGATCTATGTTTCTGCTTTTGTTCCAGTTCCATACTGTCTTGATTACTGTAGCTTTGTAGTATAGTCTGAAGTCTGGGAGCCTGATTTCTCCAGCTGTTTTTCTTTCTCAAGATTGCTTTGGCTATCTGAGATCTTTTGTGTTTCCATACATATTGTGTAATTTTTTGTTCTAGTTCTGTAAAAAATGCCATTGGTAGTTTGATATGGATTGCATTGAATCTGTAGATTGCTTTGGATAGTAGAGTCATTTTCACAATGTTGATTCTTCCAATCCAAGAACATGGTATATCTTTCCATTGTTGTCTTTTTGATAAGAGCCATTCTGACAAGTGTGAGATGATATCTCATTGTGGTTTTGATTTGCATTTCCCTGATGATTAGTGATGTTGACCATATTTTCATGTTCCTGTTGGCCAACTGTATGTATTCCTTGGAAGAGTGTCTGTTCAGATCCTCTGTCCATTTTCAGTTGGGTTGTTTGTATTTTTGATGTTGAGTTGTATGATTTTTTAAAAAAATATATTTTGCATATTACCCCCTTATTGGATATATTGTTTGCAAATATCTTCTCACCTTCACTCCCATTTAGTAGGCTGACTTTTTGTTTTGTCAATAGTTTCTTTCACTGTACCAAAGCTTTTTAGTTTGCTGTAGTCCTGTTTGTTTATTTTTTCTTTTTTTCCCCTTGCCTGAGGTGACACATCCAAAAATATATTGCTAAGACTAATGCCAAAGAGCTTAGTGCTTTATGGTTTTTTCTAGATGTTTTATGGTTTCAGGTCTTATTTTTAAGTCTTTAATCCATTTTGAATTTATTTTTGTGCATGATGTGAGAGAGTAGTCCAGTTTGATTCTTTTGCATGTAGCTGTACAGTTTTCCCAACATCATTCGTTGAAGAGGCTGTTTTTTCTCTATCATATTCTTGCCACCTTTGTCATAGATTGATTACCCATAATAGTGTGGTTTTATTTCTGGGATCTCTATCTTGTTCCATTGAATTATGTGTCTATTTCTGTGCCAGTACATACTGTTTTGATTACTCTAACTTTGAGGTATAGTTTGAAATCAGGGAGCACGATACCTCCAGCTTTGTTCTTTCTTAAGATCATTTTGGCTGTTTAAGGTCTTTGTGTTCCCATAAAATTTTTAGAATTATTTGTTCTAGTTCTGTGAAAAATGCCATTGATATTTTGGTAGGGATTGCATTGAATCTGTAGATTGCATCGGGTAGTATACTCTTTTTAACAATATTAATTCTTCCAATCTACGAACATGAGATATCTTTCCATCTGTTTGTCTTGCCTTCAGTTTCTTTTATCAGTGTCTTGTAGTTTTCTGAGTACAGTTCTTTTTTCTCCTTAGATTTATTTTTATTATTTTGATGTGGTTGTAAATGGGATTGTTTTCTTAATTTCTCTTTTTGATACTTTGTTGTTAGTATATAGAAATGCAACAGATTTCTGTATATTAATTTTACCAAATTCAGTGATGAGTTCTGGTAGTTTTTTGGTGGTGTCTAGTATCATGTCATCTGCAAACAGTAGCAGTTTTATTTCTTCCTTTCCAATTTGGATTCCTTTTATTTTTTTTTATTGTCTGATTGCTGTGCCTAGGACTTCGAGCAGTATTGAATAAAAGTGGTGAGAGTGGGCATCCTTGTCTTTTTCCTAATCTTAAAGGAAATGCTTTCAGCATTTCACTGTTGAGTGTGATTTTGGTCGTGGGCTTGTCATACATGGCCTTTATTATGTTCAGGTATGTTCCCTCTATACCTACTTTGTGAGAGTTTTTATCATAAATAGATGTTGGATTTTATCAAAAGCTTTCTCTGCATCTATTGAGATGATCATATGATTTTTATTCTTTAATATGTTAATGTGGTGTTTCACATTGATTGGTTTGTGGATATTGAACCATCCTTGCATCCCTGGGATTAATCCCACTTGATCATGGTGTATGATTCTTTTAATGTATTGTTGAATTTGTTTTGAGGTATTGTTGAATTTTGTTGAGGGTTTTTGCATCTATGTTCATCAGTGATATTGGCCTGTAATTTTCTTTTTTGTGGATATCTTTGTCTAGTTTTGGTATTAGGGTGATGCTGGCCTCATAGAATGAGTTAAAAAGCATTCTTTCCTCTGCAACTTTTTGGAATAGTTTGAGAAGGATCGGCATTAACTCTTCTCTAAATGTTTGGTAAATTTAATCTGTGAAGCCATCACATCCAGTTTTTTTTAAAAATTCCTAATTCAGTTTTATTACTGGTAGTTGATCTGTTCATATTTTCTATGTCTTCCTGGTTCCATCTTGGGAGATTGTCCATTTTATTGGTGTCTAACTGTTTGTAGTAATCTCTATGATCCTTTGTATTTCTGTGGTATTGATTGTAACTTCTCCTTTACTATTTCTGATTTTATTGATTTGGGCCCTCTCTCTTTTTTTCTTGATGTCTGGCTAAAGGTTTATAAATTTTGTTTATCTTTTCAAAGAACCAGCTCTTAGTTTAATTTTACTATTGTTTTTTCAGTCTCTATTTCATTTATTTCTGCTCTGATCTTTACATTTCTTCAGACGTTTCCATTCTTAATAGATATTGTCTCTATCCTGCTTACTTACTGCCCTATAGACAGTGGGTTCCCAGACCTATATACTTGGGAATACTGCTCACAGTGTAGTCTTGAGTATTCTTGTTTCATAATCCCTCTCACATTGTGTCCTTTTTGGATTAGAATTTTGGCTCAAACACCAACAGTCTGTGTGGCTTTAGGCAAGTCACTTAACCTATTTAAGTGTCAGTTTCTTCATCTATATTCATATAATCAATAGATATTTATTGAATGCCCCTAATACAAGGCACTATTCTAGGCTTAGAATTCATGTTTAGCCATTTCTCTTCGAGAAATTAAAACAATTAGTCACTGACAAAATTTAGGTAACCAATGTATGACCTCTGACACTGTTCCCTGTTGTACACAATGTATTATCATGCTCGCATACAAGGACTGAGAATAAAAGATGGTCAATCTACAAGGCCATACCTAACTTACCATGTCAAGGTCAGCCACCCAGGTTCTAACTGCAGGAGAACATGATGAACCTCCTGAGAGAAATAGTAATGCACTGAATGGTATTAAAACGTTTGAGCCAGGAGGGAGGAAAGAGTATCTTCCTGGCTTCTTGGGACATACTTTGGGTGTGAAGAAGGTCATCTGGAGGCAGGAAAGACCAAAGGATGCTTGGGATCCAATTGGATTATTAATGGTAGTAGATGACTTTAGGAGTAAGTCTGTTTTTCCTTTCAAATGCCTTCTGACTTGTCTCAGGGTTTAAAAGCCAACAATTGAAGAGAAATTGAGGAAGTAAATTGTAACTTGAGCATTCTGTAAAGTTACTTTATGAGGAGTCTGCAAAGAGTTTCAACATTTATTTATTGAGTGCATATTAGTTGTCAGGCACTGTGCTGGGCTGGGTATACAATCAAGTGCAGAGTATAGACAGGATTTTATATCTATACCTATGATATTGTGATAAGTACCAGAAGAGGAAAAATACCCCCAGAGTATTATTAAGAAAATAGTAATTATCTAATTTAGATGGAGTGACAAGTGAAGGCCTCTTTGAGGAAGTGATATTTAGTTTAGGATTGAAGCGTTCTAGCACCTGGTCAAATATAAGTGGGGCAAAGAACTTTCCAGGCAGCATCGCAGGCAAAGGTCCTGAGGTAGGAAAGAACTGGCCATATTTGATGAACTGAAAAGTCAGTGTGGCCTTAGTGTGGTGAGAGAAGAAGAAAGTAGAAAGAGCTAAGTTGGAGAGTTAGGAAGAACCCAGATAATGCAAGGGCTTGGAAGTCATGATAAAGAGTTCAGATTTTGTTCTAAAGGCAATAGGCAGCCACTGAAGTGATACTTTTAAGAAGCAAATTGACATGATCAGATTTACATTTGCATCAGTGACAATTGAAGAAGTGACATGGCCCACCTCAGTGGAAGGTGAAGAAATACAATGTTGCCATGCTTCTACAATAAGTCAGGAGCAGGCCAATAGCACGTGCAGAGTATCATCAGGAGGTGGAGCCCATAGCATCACTGAATGAGGTGGCAGAAGCATCTCAGTTCCCACCAAAGAGTGCTTTGCCTGCCCTGGGACCCTCCTGCACTGATTAATTCAGCCAGTATATGTTCGTTGAGTTTTTACCCAGTGATGTTGAACAAGATAGACACAGTGTACCACATGTAAGTTGTTAATACTCAGTACTATCCCTGTCTTTTTACCCTCTTTTCTGTTCCTAGGAGCATAAAGCCTAGAAATTACAATTCCTACACTCCATTGCAAGTGGGATCCCAATTAGATTCCACCAATGAGAAACAACTGCATGAGAATTGGAAGGTGGTAAAGGAGAAGCCATTAGTTGTCACAGCAGCTACTGATGTGTGGTGTGGTATGGGGACAACAGAGGTAGTGTGGGGTTTTCCTACAGCTTTCTGCTGTCCTCCTAAGAATCACCAACTTCAGTGCTGCTGGAAGCTGAAACTATTGGTTGTAGCATAGGTTTTGCACTTCAAATTTTCCTAAAACTGTCCTTCCCGACCTTTGCTTGTCCAGTCTTTAATTCCTGTATTAATCCTTCCCCACTTTGCGTACTTAGAGTGGCTTCTGTTTCCCTGACCAGACTCCAACTGATACACAAAGGACAGTACAGTAGTCTTGACATCCAATAATAGTGTTGCATGGGGTGGCAGGGCTGAAGGATAATTTTAGCCCCATTGCTACTGTCATCCACAGCTTCCTGATTTTCCCCCTTCAACTTGCTGTGGCCTGGAGAAACAAGAGTTCCCCTTGATAGGTTATTCCCCAATCCATTCTTTTATACTAGAAAAGAACATCAAAGTTGCCTTTCTCTTGGAGACAAGAGATCAAATTGAAGCACAAAGAAAGTTGTGGTCATCTACCTAGGAAAGTGAATTAAAAAGCCTTCAACATCTTGCAAATTTTCCTGAGCCAATCAGATCTTGTGAGGTGGGAGTAGAAAAGGGCCATCTATAAAAAGAACAGTAGGAAGAGCACACTCTTTGGAGATCCAATGGACTTGGATGTGACTGAACCCTGGTTCAAACTCTTACCAGGGTTACTTTTCTCCTCTGAATCCAATTACTCATCTATGAAGATAATATACTCATTTTCATAGACTTATTATGTATATTAATAATGATGATGATAAATAATAATTGCAGCTAACAGGTATAGAGCATGTACTATATTCCAAACACTCTCCTAAAGTGCCTCACGAGAATTAACTCATTTAATTAATCCCCACAGTAATGCTAGAGGCAACGGATGCAAAGAACATAGCAGGCCTGACAAGTTGACATATGAACATGAGTTTCTGACTCTGTCCCTTGAAACAACTCCAAGAAAGAGGATGTGTCTTGATGGGCCTGAAAAACTGACATAAGCATGAGAAACTCGTGAGGGGAAAAGGATGGTTGTTGGCTCTCAGTGTACATGTGGGTATATGTTTACAGCAGCACACGGGAGAAGGGGGTCAGATGTCATAGGAAGATAGGTTGGGCCAGAGGTTTATGGTTTTGTGTGTTTCTCTTTCCTATCTTGCTTGGTCGTCATTTTGAGGCAGATAAACAGCAGTGATTGCCCAGCAGCACTGGGGGGGAATATCAAGATAGTGCTGGAATCTGGCTGAGATGAGGAAGAGTCAACAGCAGGTATAGGCAGGTGACTCCAACTGAGGAAGAAATCTCTTGAAAAAGAGCAATGCCAGGCAGAAACTCGGGAAGTTTTACTTGGTAAGGTAGGTAGGTGACAAACAGGGGATGACTGACCCCAGAGTACAATGCCAGAGGCTCTTCCTCCGAAGGAGTGACCATCTGCCAACTCCCTAAGCTCTCTAGGAAGGGCACAAGGTACTCCTGGATCCCTGGGCTTTAGCCACCTTCACCTCTCCCGACCTCCAACTCCCACATACATGCTGCACGTTATCCTCCATGATAGATGACATTCCCAGGAGAGTGAGTACAAGCTCGCAAGGAAAAGTGATCAGACACACGAGGAGCACACTGCTCTATAAGAAAGACAACATACTGAACAAAATACACCAGGCAGAGAAAATGAACAGACCAGAGAAAATAAGTTTAAAATAAGCAGGAGAAATACCCTCAAAAAATATAAAGGTGAAATACTGATAACATTAGTCAAGAAAAACAATTCAAAGAAGAACTAATTGGAAATATTGGGTTTGAAAAATGTAATAGTTGAAATAAAAATCTTAATGGATATGTTAAGTTGTGGAAACGATACAGCTGAAGAATGTATTACTGAGCTGGAAGATTTCTGAACGCTGCAAAGCATCAAAAAAGTAGAAAAGTATTTTGAAAGAAAAGCTTAGAGGCGAGGAGAGTAGAAATTGAAGTGTCAGCATCCTTGTAATAGGAGTTCCAGAAGAAAACAAAATAAATGTAGAGAAAGAAATATTTAAACAATTTCTCCAAATTAAAGAAAGGTAAAAGACCTTAGTCTGAAAAGGCTTGTAAAGTACCACATAGGCTATATTGGAAAAACCAAGTGATATATATTCATTTTAGTGAAATTAATAATGCAAAGAGAATATTCTGAAACTTTCTGGAGGGGAAAAAGAAAAATGCCTAAAAAGAATAGGAGTTGGTTTGACCACAGACTTCTCACTAATCTGGATGTGAGAAGACAAAGAGTAATATTTGCAAAATTTTGAAAAAAAGAGAGATAAAGAACATCAGATTCGGAAATATATATCCAATTAAATTACCATTTAAATATTGGTAAAAAGGGACCAAAAGACTCTATCACAAGCCAGAATTAACATTTTAGGCAGTACGAACATGATGAAGGTGGTGGTGGGGAATGGGACTCTATTTTGCTCTCTCTCCTGTGAATTTACCCTGTATGGACTACATCAATGGACTTCCTCACCTTCTGGCTTTGGGTTGAATTTGCCTAGTGTGGAGCCCCAGCAGGAGGGAAGGGGGAAGGTGGTAGGACAGGGTATTTATTCTCCAGGCTCATCTAGGGCTGGCTGCAATTCTTGACTGGAAGTCACAATTCCTGTTTAGGCTGTCTTCTCCACACAATTCTCTCCTTCTTAGGTTCCAGTAGCTTACCTTTCCCCTTGACTAATGGTCATAACGACCCTGTTCCTTATAATATTGCTAGAATATTATACTATCCTTTTTGATTTCCCTACACCTTACCTCTATGTTTGTAAACAGTCCTTTTTATTAAGTCCTTCTCAAGCTATCCTAATTTGTGTTTCATCTGTGTGCTGATGAGATGCTGATGATACAATAGGAAACTTTTATTGACCAAAGTGATATATAAAAAGCAAAATCCTTAGGAAAACATCATACTTACTGTGAGAAACTTTAGGTACAGTCTCTTTGTGATTAGGGACAAGACATAGATACCCACAATCACAGTTACTGTTTTATATAGTTCTTCTTGAGGTTTGAGACAACACAAAAACAAAAGTAAAAGAATGAGGCATAAGGATTGGAAGGGAAGATTAAAACTTCTCATTTTGTCCACTGATAATGTATATCTATATAGAAAAAAACCCAGAAATCAATAGACACACTATCAGAAATAAAAAGAGAGTTCCACAAGTTTGTAAGATTCAAGGTTATTTGTTACAAAGTGAAGAACATTTATTTAAACCAGTTATAGTCATCTGTAATAGTTATCTATTGTTGCATAACAAATGACCCCAAAACGTAATGGCTTAAAATAAAAAATATTTATCTTAAAATTCCTGTCGTCAGGAATTCAAGGTTGGTTTAGGTGGGTGTTATGGAACTGAATGTTTGTGTCCCTCCCAAATTCATAACTTAAAATTCTGTGTCCCAATGTGATGGTATTAGGAAGTGGGGCTTTTTGAAAATAACTAGGATTAGATGATGTCATGAAGGTGGGGCCCTCATGAATGGGATTATTACCCTTATAAGAGCCAGGAGAGAGCTTGCTTCCTCTCTCTTTCCACCATGTGAGGATACAATGAGAAGGCAGCCATCTGCAATGCAGAAGCTGCAGTCTTTTTATAACTTAATCTGGGAAGTGCTATCCCAACACTTCTACTGTATTCTATTAGTTAGAAGTGAGTCAGTAGGTCCAGCCCACACTCAAGAGGAGGGAATTATGAAAGGGCATGAATACCAGGCGGTGGGGGGGGGGTCACTGGGGTCATCTTAGAGGTTGCTTACCGCAGAATCTAAAAATGCCACAGGAAATTACAACATTTATAATCACAACAAAATTACAAAGTATCAAGCAATTAATCTGAGAAAGAATGGATAAGACCATCCTGAAGAAAAATTTTAAAAGTCATAAAGAACACATGGAAAACTGTGGATAGGGCAAAAACATTGTAAAGAAAACACTTCCCCTAAATTAGTGCAATTACTGTTAATAGTCCAGTAGAACATTTTAAGACCATGATAGTTTTTCTTTTCCTAATACATATAGGAGAGATTAAATATACTCAAATAGTTATGTCAATTTTGAAAAAGAAGATCAAAGAGGGAAAATTTTACCATTCTAGCTCTCAAGACATTTTAGAAAGCCATAATTGTGAAACTGTGTGACCCTAGTACTGGAATAGAGAAATAAATCAATGAAACAGAGATAAGAACCCAGAAAAAGACCTGACTACATGTATAAACTTCATATATGATAAATATACCACTGTAATTCAGTTGGGGAAAATATAGATTGTGTTGGGAAAACTGGTTCATACATGGAGAAAAACAAAGATGAACTCTTTTATACCACAAACAAAGATGAACTCCAGATAGGTTAAAGCCTATACATGAAATCTGCGATGGTGTGACATATTTTCAATGTCTAAAAGTAACAATAGATTAATATCTAGAATATAAAGTACAAGGAAATCCTGTGAATAAACACAAAGAGATAAGAAACCCAATTGAAAAATGGGCATGGTGTACAAAACAGGAAATATACACAAAAGGGAAAACATTTGTATAACAAAAATATGACAAGATGTTCAACCTCACAAGGAATCAGAAAAAATATTAGCACTTGGTAAAAATTAGAAAAGTGGATAATACCAAGTAGAGATGAGGACATAGGGTAAGATCATCATGGTGTCAAGGGACTCAACCACTTAGATACTGATGTCAGACATTGACTTGTACTTTTCCCTGCAACATCTCTCCCCCATCTCCACCCCCTCTACCTTATTTTATCCTTAGTGAAAGAAGGTAAATTACATGAAGTCTACAGATGAATCATTTGTGGGAAGATACACTGTATTTACAACAACAAGAACAGCAACATTTTTTGAGTGCTTACTTTGATGTTGAGGACTATTTTAAGTGTATCAAATGTTTTGACTCGTTTAATTTTCATAATGCCCTATGAAATAGGTACTATTGTGATCATGCCCATTTTTATAGATGAGAAAACTGTGGCACAGAGGAGGGAAAGTGACCTGTCCAGTTCACACAGCTAATAAATGGAAGAACTGGGATTTGAACCCAGGCAGTTTAACTCCAGAAGCACACACCCTAACCATCATGTGACACTTTCCTTCTATCCTCCTCATCCAGGATATGGTGTATTTTTTCCATTTATCTGAATATTTGTCATTTTTAGGAAAATTTTTATAGTTTAAAAAATATGATTCTATTCAGTTGTTATTAAGAGTTATTTCAGGATACTTTAAGGGTTGTGCTTTTGGTTGTACATATGGTGGAATTCTTAAAATTATATTTTCTGATTATTAATTATAAACATCATTTTTCACGACTATGAAGAAAGCCGTATGTGAGTTCTAAAACACGTAACCTCTGCCCATCTGTAAAAGAGAGTGAGAACATTGTGCAGTCATTCTGATTTCATCTGTCTCCCTGTTTCATGCATGGAGACTGGGATGTGGGCAGAAGTGCCTGGAGAGGGGATAGTGACAGATGTTGGAGTCTGATTTCAACAGACTGCCTTGTGTGTCACACTAAGGCATTTGGACCACTCCCAGAATCAAACTTTCTGACAGAACGTTTTAGGCAAGGAAGTGAGATAACTGAATATGTTTTTAAAAACATCATTCTTGCAGCATTATGCAGGGTGACTTGGGCTTGGGAAAGGCTGGTGGCCTGGAAACCAGTTAGAGTATCACTGCAATATTTCAGGTGAGATAATAAAAGTCTGACCTCAGGCAATGACAGTAGGGAGGGAGCGTGCTCATGTGACAAACATGGCTCAGGTAAAATCGACAGTCCTGCGTGACTAGTGCAGTGCTGGAGGAGGGGAAGAGGTGGAGTGGAATTTGTCACCATAAAGAGTGACCTCAGGTGAAACGGGTTGTATTGGGAACGGGGGTGGGCAGAATGGGGCAGGGAAATAAGTTTGGTGTTGGTCTGGTTCAGGTGGAGAGCCAGAATGATAGTCATAGAAATGCCAAAACATGATATAACAACTGATGAAACTTCAAAGGCAGAACCCTTTAATAAAATGGAAAATAGGGATTTATGAGAGGTTTATATGATTTATGTGGAGCTGAGCACTTGAAAATTACTGTAAATGGTATTTGAAGCCAGAGAAAATGTGAAATAAGTTTAGGTAGAGTCCCATCTTTAGTTAAAAAAAAAAATTAGGATAACCAGTTAAATTTGAACTTCAGATAAAAATGGAGTCATTTGTACTATATTCCATGCAATGTTTAAGACGTACTTATCCTAAAAACTAGTTATTATTTGAGATCCAAATTTAACTGGGCGCCATCTGACGACCATAACAGATATGGCAAACTGAAAGGCCTACAGGGACCAGGAAAGCCGTTTCACACAGTGAGGTGCGTGAGAAATATAGTGGAGGGTGTGCAGGCTGGGCAGCCTGGAACATCTGTGTCCCATCCCCAAGAGCAGCTGCTGCCCAGCTGGTTGGTTGTGCAGAGAGGGTCTCCAGACGGTCCAATAGTCTAGCGGTTCAAAACATAATACAAAGATAATATAAATTTAAAAATATATGGAATATCCACATTTTTAAAGGGGACAATCAGTAGAAAGAACACTTGTGAGGCATAAGCAAAGCAGGTCTGTGGGCTCCGTAAGGCATATGGGTGATGGGTTTGTAACCTCTGATCTGACCTCTACAAAGTGGGTGGAGCAGGTTTGTAACCTGTAAATTATGTTGCTTTGCTATGTCGGGGTGAATAGTATTTGGGTGTGGGGAAGGGCTGGCAGCAGGGGGACGATTCCCTCCTGCAAAAGGTGAGACATAGAAGCGGCTTCCCTGGCCACGACTCCGTGCTCTCGCCCCTCAGTGCCTGAGCGAGCCCCACTGGCCACTCTCCCCATAGCCGGGCAATGGCCGAAGTCGACAGGGCTGTGCTGCTGCTACCTGCTCTCGCGGGGCCTGAGGAGACGAGCCTGCCCTACCAGCCTTTCAGGCAGCAAGGCAGCAGCAATTGGGGTTTTGAAAGCTTTTATCAGTAGATTGTGGGCGGAAACTGCCCCGGGTTTGCTCTGAGCTTCTTGAGGCTTCTCAGCTTCAGATACAAAGCGAGTGGGTGTCTCTTTGAGAAGCAGAAAGGGGGAAAGACAGAACAAAAGAGAGGTGTTTCCCTGGGTTCTGGGAACTCTATAAAGAGAGAGCCGGCTCCTCTCTCTCGAGCAGTCAGAAACAGGAGTCCCGTCCTTGACACCCGGGACTCCCCAGGATTGAGAAGGAGAAAAACCCTTGGCTGGGGGCTGGCCCGAGGCACTGGCTGCCATGCAGCAGCCCTTGAATTACCCGTACCCCCAGATTTTCTGGGTGGACAGCAGTGCCAGCTCCCCCTGGGCTTCTCCAGGGTCAGTCTTCCCCTGTCCGTCCTCTGTGCCAGGAAGGCCCGGGCAAAGGAGGCCACCGCCACTACCACCACCTCTGAAGAAGAGGAGGGGCCACAACACAGGCCTGTGTCTCCTTGTGATGTTTTTCATGGTTCTGGTGGCCCTGGTTGGATTGGGACTGGGACTATTTCAGCTCTTCCACCTGCAGAAGGAACTGGCCGAACTCAGAGAGGTAAGCTGCCCTGTGGGTTGCTGTGCCCTGAAGGCATGGGTGTGAGACAGCCCTGCTGTAGTGGAGGGAGGAAGGTAACAGTGATCCATGTGGACCACAGTCTTGCTTGCAAAGTACTTCACAATCCTTTTTTCCTGTCTTAGAAATGAATCGCTCTAGCCATCCTGTTCTCTATGCAGAGAAATGGGGGCTCAAATGAGCAGAAGGAATATTATCTATGTTGGGAAGGATCAGAGCCAAATTAGGACTGGTAACTAGAGTTCTTCTTTTCTCAGTTGGCTGCTACCTACCTTATACTCAGTGATTCAAGAAAGAAAAGGAACTTGGAATCTTGCTTACAAGTGAATTTGTTCAAATGGACAAACTAAATTTCCTTGAAAATACTTAAAAATATTGGAACTATTCCAAATCACAAAACTGAGGCATGGAGAGGCACAACTTGGCCGGAGTCTGAGTTAGCAGAGGTTCTAAGGTGTTTAGATTCCCTTTCCAGTGCTTAGTTTATTTGACAATTCTGCCTCCTTTGCTTAAAGAACTTCATATTTATTATATACCTTTTCTCTTTTTGTTTCACCAGTCCACCAGCCAAAGGCATACAGAATCGTCTTTGGAGAAGCAAATAGGTGAGTCCTTTCATGCATGTACATGAGTTAGAAAGATAGTCCTTAGCACTGAACCATGTTGGGGGAATGCCTTGAATTCCATCTCATTCCTGGGCATATGTATACTATGAAAGAGGAATCCTAACCAATGCTGAATCTCTGGTCATTTTGGTTCTTTGAGCTGCCCTAAAATATGAAGTGAATTTAATTGTTCAAAATTAGTGTAGCTGAGTATCACACAAAAGTAAAAATAATTTCTGCTTGAATTTGGAAAAAGCAACACACATATACAACCCTGGACCTTTGCCCCTTAGCAGTTGGCTCCGGGCCTGTCCCCTTCCTCAGGCCTCCTGGTTCCCATGCACAGGGCTGTGGCTATAACTTCTCGGGAGAGAAGGGGGGGTAAAGGCAGAGAAAGCTGCTGCTGGGAAAGACCCGTGCTCTCCTATTTAATCTCTATAAGAGATTAGTTAAGAGTCAGACCTTATTTAAAATTTTTCCATAGGATATATTTAAGCTTTTAAAAAGTGGGCAACCAATCATCCCCATTAGGATGGTTCTTTTGCATCCACTGGAAAGCTTGGGGGAAGACTTTTGCCATTATTCAAAGGGTAGTCCCACTTCACTCACAGAGGCAATCGTGAGCTACCTTTGATAATAAAGGAAAACCCTGTGTATGAGATCCAGGACGGGAAGAAGATGAAAATGTTGAACGTTGACCTTCTAAAGTTTCAGGACATAGTTTTGGAAACTGTGGACAGATAGATTTAGAATACTGCAACTCATTAAACTAAGATTCACTGAACTTTAGATTTGGTAAGAGTTGGAAGGGAGCTTAGAGAACATCTGGTCCAGTCATCTCATTTTTCAGAAGAGAAACAAAACACCAGATAGATTAGGTGATGTGCCCAACACTACTGGTGTGAAGGAACATAGGCTCCTAATGCCTTGTCACTTACAGTGCTTCCCAGTACATGCTCTGGTGCCTCATGACACAGGGAAACTCCTGTCTTTTTCTGATGGCCATGGAATGAGAATAAAGATGACAAGCAAGATGCCTCTGCAAAGACAATAGTTAAATCTCATCCTTAGAAATTGGGAAGAAAACAGAAGACAGCACTGGCTACCCAGTAAGGGGAGGCTGTTCCAGTTTCTTAGGATATGCCTGAGAGACCCAAGTCACCCTATTGCCCTAGCAGGTAGGCTCTTGTAGGAGCCATCCATAGAATCCTCTGGTTTCCAGTTCTGGGTCTGAGTCCCTAAAGAGTTAGAAATTCCAGATATACCCAAGCAGAGTAAAAACGTCAGTTAGAAAAATAAAGCCTCTGGAGGATTTCTAAAATAAGATAGATTTGAAAATCAGTGGAACGTGGCTGGTAAAATGGGTACCTAATTACTCATCTTTCACCCACTTTCTGGAGTCATTTTAGTAATTAAAAGTCAAGTGAACAGATAAGTCAGGTCCACTTGTCCCACTAAACAAGTATCAAGTATCTTTCCTAGATCAACCCAGATGGACCAGAAATTGGTGAATTATCACACAGAAATCAAATTAGCAACTTTACTAATGAGCTAAGAGATGCAAATTTGAAAAGGGGGATACCCAGGTTTATCCATCAAATTAGTGAAGTTTAAAAAAAAACACAAAACCCCAGCTTGGCAAAAATGTGAGAGAAAAGGGTCTGCTTCAACAGTTGAGAGTCAGTGGGCATGTAAATTGCTACACCTTTCTAAAGAGTAGTTGGGAAAAAAATATCACAGGATTAAAACTGTTAATTTACCTTGTGATCTCATCACTAAGGCTTTATTATTTAAGAAAATAATCAAAATGTGCCTGAAAATTTATAATAAGGATGTTCATCACTTCCTTATAAGGCTATTTATAATAAACCAGTCAGAAGAAAGTTAAATGCTTCTTAATAGGAAATTAGTTAAATACATTACAGTGTATTCAGATGAGAGCATAATACGCAGCAACTAAAAGCTATATGTTAGAAGGACATTTAATGCCATAGAGATTGTGCATTCTATATTGTTGGATAAAAGACAAGTTATAAAGCAGTGTGTTTAGTTTAATATTGACATATGCATATTTTTATATTCTTAGTAAACATCTAGAAGGATTTATACTCCAACAGGTTAACTGTGATTTTTCTCTGGAAGGTACTATTGTAGGTTATTTAAACTTTCTTATTTGGTTCACTTTCATTTTTCCACAGTTAACTCATTAAATCTTTTATTCATTCACAAATGTTCTTGGAGTATTTCCTGTGTGCCAGGCTGGGTGTTGGGTAGTGGGTGATGACAGAATGAGAGACAAGTGGCTTGCCCTCATGGAGCTCTTAGCATGCTAGAGAAGATAAACAAAAGCAAGCAAACAGACAACAAACTTTTAAGTTGTACTAAGTGTGACCTAAGATTGAGTGGTCTGCAAAGTCCCCTCTAAGGAGGTGTTGTTAATGTGGATGTGTGTATGTGTATGGGTGGGTAGGAGACTGGGAACATCATTCCAGCACTGAGAATGGCATGTGCAGAGACCCTGGAGCAGGCTACGGTCATCACCAAAATATAGGATATATAGGAGATATATATATATATATATAGGATATATTTCTACTTTATTTATTCCATCATTTATCCATTTATTTATTCCATCATTTATCCAGCAGATATTTTTATTGAGTACCTTCTATGAGAATAACACTCATAATAATCACATGTGATTCTCTGTTCCATTTCCTGTCAGTTCATGGCTGAATGCCAGATCAGCTGCACAGATGGTTTGTGGTGTAGGAATATAGAAGAGACTCAGTTTTGCCTTTCCTGTTCACTAACACCTCACCTCGTTCATGGTGGGTGGTCTTGGGTGGCTACAGAGGTAATCATTGCTTACATCATATCCTCAGCTGATTGGAGCACTCTCAGGCCATATAGAGTTTTACAGGCTAATCATGAAGAGCCTGATGTGGATGAGTGCCTTTCTATGAAACTTTCTTGAACATCTTAGCTAAATTCATTAGTTAAGTGGTAGAGCTATTCCACTGAAATATCTAAAGTCAGAGAACTAGTACCTATTTTGAGAACTGATGTCTATTTTAAATTTTTCCATTTAATTTAGCAAACATGTACTGATCACATGCCTTGTGGTAGAAACCGAGCTAATTACTCTGGTGGATTAAACATATAGTAAGGAATTTGCCATTTATTTGGGGAGTAAGATGAATCATACAGTTACCACAGAAAAAGGGGAGTCAAAACTGACAAGAGAGGTGACGACAGAGTGCTTCTAGGTTTCAAAGGCGGAAACAAGCATATTTGATTAGAAAGGCTTGGGAATGTTTCGCAAGAAAAGAGGTATTTTAGATGGTATTTGCAGGGTTGATAGGAATTTAGCACAGAGATCTGTTTGGGAGGGCATCCCAGGCAGAAGGAACAGCATGGGCAAAGGCACAGAGGCAGGGAAGCTGGGTGTGTTCAGAACTGTTGTACAGCTATGTCTAGTGTGGGTGAGTAAGCAAGATAAGGCTGGACAGATAGGCAGAGATCACATGGTTGGGGACACTTGTACATAATTACACGTTCAATGAGGAGCATTCGAGGTGTTTGAGATCTTAGGATAATTTATTTGGGGCAGATTGTAGAATGCCATTGGGGAAGACCTAGTGGCCTGGAGATTAGCAGTCTTCAGGCTTTGTCCTGCAGAGTCCTAAGGGCAGCTGAGCCAGAGAGGAAAGAGCCTTGGATCTGGACTCAGGAGACCTGAGTGTCAGTCCCACTCTGACACTGAGTAAACAGGTCTTCTTGGATAAGTCACCCAACTTGTTATTTTTTTATCAGGAAATAACTTTTTATTTTATATTGGAGTATAGTTGATTAACAACGTTGTGTTAGTTTCAGGTGTACAGCAAAGTGATTCAGTTATACGTATACAAGTCACCCAACTTTTAAGCTCGTTTTGCCGTCTATAAGATGGGACAGTAATCTCTACCTCAAAGAGTTGTGGCCAGTTATAAATGCAATAGCTTATATGGCACATCTTTATAAACTAAGCTTTCTATTATTTTATTGTAGCATTATAATTTATGCATGTGTCTATTTTAATTTAGTTCCTTTTTACCTCTCTGTTTCTGAAATACAGGCTGTTGTAATTCCTACAATTTGGACCTGAATGAGTTGGCTATGTTAGACTGTTGCCATTTATGCTTATAAAACTTCTTTTATTTAAATGCCCTGCTTAGAGTCCCACAGAAAGAATAGTCGTTATGTCATTTTTTACATATATCTTTCATCTCTCTATGAAACAGGTCACCCCAATCCATCCTCTGAGAAAACGGAGCTGAGAAAGGCAGCTCATTTAACAGGTCTGTATCTGGAAGATGGGCTTGGGAAAGCCTTTGGCAGAAAGCGGAAGAGCTGGTTGGTCTCCATGACTGTGCTCTGCAGTAGTTGATACTTTCCAGTGACAGTATTTGAAACCCAAGAGTAGTTACATCTTTCTAGTCAGGTCAACCTCACACACACATTGAGCCCCTACTCTGGGCAAGGCCCTGTTCTAAACTGGAGAAATGGAGCTGCTTATGACGTGATCCTTGCCCATAAGGAGCTCACTCTTTTCACTCACTCCAATGACCCTTAGGGAATTTGGGGCACAGATCCAAGCGGTGAGAGCTGGGGAGATGGGGAATGATGAATTATTTTAGTACGTGTTTCCCTGGTTTTCTGTAAGAGCTTTACTCTGCTTTCTCCATGAGTAGAAAAAGGAGAGGGGAGGCCCAGTCCTGGCACTAGTGGTCGTGTAGTGGAGTGAAACGATTTGATAGCAACGTGGTATGGGCATTCCCAGTGTAAAGTCCACAAATATCTGAAAAGTGGATAAGTATCATGGAAAGTGATATGCTGCTGTCCCTGAAATTATTTCAGCAGAGGCTGTAAAATGATCCAATTTAGATAAACAGACATTTCTTGAGCACATGCTGTGTGCCAAGCCTGGGGGACATGGAGATGAACCACACACGGCTCCTGCCTTCAAGGAGCTTACAATCTAACAGGGGAAGACAGGTGCACAAGCAATAATTCCAGCATTCTCTGCTTAAGAATGTACATAATGCTGTGGGGATACAAATGAAAGGGGATTTTCGCCCACACTGAAGAATCCTTAGTGCAGGTAAAGATTGGACTAGATGATCCCTAAGGTCCTTCCCAACTTTAGAACTTCAAAGTTCCTTGGATTTGATTTTTCACCTCATGAAGGGACCTCAAACCCTAGTAGTTTTGGTACTAGTTCTGAACCTTTGTTCCAGAGAGCTAAAATCATCCCAATCATTTCTCACTGCAGTTGATTAGGGGTATATGCTATTGTCCCAGTTGTGTGGATGATAAAATTGAAGACGTCAATTTGATAAAGGTGTGAAGAAATTCAGTAACAGGTCAGGCCTGATCCGTCACCTGGCTCAATAGGGGCTATGTCATTTGGGGTAAAAAGCATTTGCTCAAGGCATGGTCCACAATTTTGCCTTGGAAGCTTGGTTTGTTGATACATGAGCATTCCTGGCTGAAAGCTCCTCTCTGGTTTGGTTTCAGGCAAGCCCAACTCAAGATCCATCCCTCTGGAATGGGAAGACACTTATGGAATTGCCCTGGTCTCTGGGGTGAAGTATAAGAAAGGCAGCCTTGTGATCAATGAAACTGGGCTGTATTTTGTGTATTCCAAAGTGTACTTCCGGGGTCAGTCCTGCAACAAGCAGCCCCTGAACCACAAGGTTTACATGAGGAATTTTAGGTACCCCCAGGACCTGGTGCTCATGGAGGGGAAGATGATGGACTACTGCACTACTGGCCAGATGTGGGCCCGCAGCAGCTACCTGGGGGCTGTGTTCAACCTCACCAATGCTGACCATTTATATGTCAATGTATCTGAGCCCTCTCTGGTCAATTTTGAGGAATCTAAGACATTTTTTGGCTTATATAAGCTCTAAGAAAAGCACTTTGGGATTCTCTCCATTATGGTTTCTTGTTATAGGCACTGAGAATGTTGTCTTGAATGAGGGTCTTCTTAAGTCCACTTGAGGTCAAGAGAGAAGACATGAACCAAGAGGATCTTGAGACCACAGGGTCCAGCAGTTCTACAGCTCCTCATCTCACCTAAGGTCCACGAGCCAGACAGGAGGAGGACATGAACACGAAACTCTGGGCTGCCATGTGAAGCTGCAGAGACAGGGAAAAGCAGCTACCAGGGTGTTCTACACTCATCTTAAGTGGCCTAGCACACTTTGGTACACTGAAAATGGCACGTTTTAACTCACCTCTTGGGGTGGGTCTACTGTCTACCTCAGGGGAGGCTGTCTTTCACGTATATGGATGCAACATGAGTGTATAAGGGGTGGGAAAAGAGGACTAGGCTTACATGATAAGCTAAAGAGACTAAAAGGCCAGTGTCCCACTGGCAGCATCTTTACTTCTAAATGCATAGCCTGAGCCATCAGGTGATGCTAACAGAGAAGCAAGGGAGATCTTTTGAGGACTCAGTCCATTCCCTATACAGCATGTATATTTCCAGTGCAATTGTAGGGGTGTGTGTGTGTGTGCACGCGCGTGTGACTAAAAGAGTTACGTAAGTAGAGAGAACGTGGAGATTGGGAAGGACATGTTAGGAAAATATGGACTGCATTTGGTGGTAGATTTTGAATGCTTTTTGGGCAACCAACTCTAATAGTCCTCAAAACTCTTTGATTGTCAGTTATTAAAGCTGTTTCCCCATAATATAACTAATATTTATATATATTTTGTGGGTTTTTTTTTTCTTTTTGCGGTACGCAGGCCTCTCACTGTTGTGGCCTCTCCCGTTGCGGAGCACAGGCTCCGGACGTGCAGGCTCAGCAGCCATGGCTCACGGGCCCAGCTGCTCTGCGGCATGTGGGATCTTCCCAGACCGGGGCACGAAACCGTGTCCCCTGCATTGGCAGGCGGACTCTCAACCACTGCGCCACCAGGGAAGCCCTATTTTGTGCATTTTTAATGAACAGAATACATGTAACAAAAACTATGTTAAAATACAGATAAACATTATGAGTGTCCTTTTTGGAAATCACTAAGATCTGGAGTTTTTCCTTATTATTTCTTTCTTCCATGGCCTCCTCATTCATTATGACTTAAGCCCACTTTAAGAAGAATTTACTAGGGTGAGAAGAGCTGTGAGGCAAATCTTTGCATCTTCGCCAGCCTCTCCTCTCCTCACTATATTCTCTTTCCCCTCCATCTCCCACTATCCAGAGTTTCCATTGCCAATATTATTGCCAGTGTTAAGCTCACCCAACTTCCCATAGATCTGATGACAATTTGTCTCTTCCTTGGGGGCAGAGATGTGGCATAGTGGAAAGGGCAGAGACTTTGGACTAAAAAACCTGAATTTGAATCTTTGTTCCTCTACTTATTAACTATGCAATCACTGGGCAGATCACTTGACTTTTTTGGACAAAAAGGGGCTGATATGGACTTATAGTATCTAACACATCGTAGAATGTCAAACAATAGTGTCTGCCATTATTAATAAGCCACTCTATAGGAGGCACTTCATTCTCCAGAAGAAGCCACTGCTCTGAGGGATCCATTCAAACACCTGGTTTCTTGCCTTCTCACCTTGGTCTCACAATAACCTTTTCCTATTTTCTCCAAATGCTCATTACCATGACTTCTCCCTAGACTTTTTCATCATTAAAAATAACAACATCTCCTCTGGAATTTGATTTCAGACACCTTATTTTCACAACATCATGTCCTTTTTCCAACTCAGTTGGTCCAACATTTTCTCTCCTAAAAATATGTATATATATTTTACTGTGTTGTGACATCTACTTAATAAATGCTATCATTTTCTTATATATCCATCAGCTCCTTCTCTATCTTCACTCTTTTCTCTATCCAGCTTAGGTTCCACGATCTGTCGTTACAATCAGAACCTTGGAAAGACCCTGAATTCCAAAATACTCTGTTACCGTCCCTGTTTTCCTCTTGTAAAAATCCCATTCTCTTTATGCTGGCATCCTAGCAGCCGGATGTTGCTGCAGAAAAATGACACAAACCGATTGACTATTTTTATTTTTATCTATCATCTACTTAAGTCATCCAATCAATTTTTTTTAATAAATTAATTTATTTATTTTTGGCTGCGTTGGGTCTTCGTTGCTGCGTGCGGGCTTTCTCTAGTTGCCGTGTGCGGGCTTCTCATTGCGGTGGCTTCTCTTGTTGCGGAGCACGAACTCTAGGCATGCGGGCTTCAGTAGTTGCGGCACATGGGCTCAGTAGTTGTGGCTCGCGGGCTCTAGAGCGCAGGCTCAGTAGTTGTGGCGCACAGGCTTAGTTGCTCCATGGCATGTGGGATATTCCCGGACCAGGGCTCGAACCCGTGTCCCCTGCATTGCCAGGCGGACTCTCAACCACTGCACCACCAAGGAAGGCCAAATCAATTATTTATCAGTGAATTATTTCTGTCTTTTGATAGATTTGAATAGGTAATACATGCACATAGCACAAATTTTAAAAGGTACACAAAGATATAGGATGAAAATAAGTCCTTTTCTCATCCTGTCCTGTGGCTCCATCTCTGCCCACAAGGAGGATCACTGTCTCCTTCTGTAGCTTTTCCGAGATGATCTATACATAAATATGACATCACTTTACATCAGGGTTTTCTAGCCTCGGTTCTATTGACGTTATGAGCTGGACAAATCTTTGTTGTGAGGGCTGTCCTGCCCGTGCATTGTCGTATGTTTAGCAGTAACCCTGCCCTCTACCGACTAGATGCCAGTAGCATGCCCTTGCCCCCATGTGTGATAACCAGAAATGTCACCAAATATTGCCAAATGTCCCCGGGCTGAAGGTGGGGAGACAAAATCACTCCTGACTGAGAACCACTGCTTTACATTAGTGATCACAGATTTCAAATAGGCATTCAACACAGCCCAGCACTTTTCCTCCAGTTCCCTGGTAAGCATGTTTTTTTCACTGTTTGAGACAACTACATCATGTCTTTTCCTTTTATAAACCAACCTCCTCCCCTCCTCCCACCATGGAACCTCACTTTACCACCAAAACACAAACCCACTTGTATCTGAATGATCTCTTTCTTCCATCTGATACGTGGAGGAAGAGGACCTTCTGTGTGCACTAATTTCCTCTTCCTTATTTTACCTGTTTAAAAATTTTCTTCTTTCTTCTAAATCTTCAAACTAGTTCTATGAAATAACTTCCACCGGCATGTACATATATTCAAGTATCCCCTGTCACTGAAAGATAAACCAAACCAAACCAAACCAAAAAAAAAAACCCAAACCTTTCTTTAGCCTTCTTCTTCCTCCAGAAATGGCTGCATTTCTCATTTTCCCCATAGAGACAAACAACTGAGAAGGTTTTCTCCACACACATGGGCTCCATTTTTAAAGCCAGGAATCTGCCTGTTATTTATTTAACCACTTAAAAATATCTGGGGTTTTTTTTCTGCTAGAAAAAAAACTCCAAAAGCAAGACCTTTTCTGCCTTGTTTACCACTGTATTCACACTACCTAACCCAGTGCCTGGCACATATTAGGTGCTCAATAAATATTTGTTGACTAAATAACTTTCAGTATAAGGCAAAAGTCTTTCAATGGGTATGTTTCTCAGAGTAGTGAATCTATAATTGTGTTGCCTCAAGGACGTGTGTGCTTGTTTATCCAGCTTTGACTAGATTATTCAATGGGGGTTTGAGGCTACAGATGAAAAAATATAGTGCGCCCTAACTCATAGAATTAGAAAAAAAGAAAGAGCTATTTGGTCGTTAGCATTACCAGGAGCTTTTGGGAGACTGTTGAGGAAAAATTCTAGGTAATTAAAGCTGAAACTGTCGTTTAGAAGATACACAATACATGTTTGTTGAATAAATTAATGAACAAAACTAAAAGTCCAGGTTGGAATGTGTCACCTGCTCTCCTTGAAACTCTTCTGTTGATTAATCTGCTCTATGTGGTCAGGTTTCTGACCAGGTACTTCATGGAGAAAGTCAGAGAGGTAGTCACCCTTCTTTTGGCCGACGGTCTGTATTCCCAACCCTCACAATGAAATTCTCCTCATCCATTTCTTCTTCATATGACTCCATCCATCCAAGTACACCAGTTCTAATGGTCACAGGAAGTTTGCGGGACCATTTTTTTGGGTCAGTGGGCCCTCCTAGATAATGGTATTAGAGCAAAGAGGAGTAGGAACGGTGCTGGGCATCCTGTGATGACTGATGCCATTAGCTAGTTGTGGTACTACTGGTACTTTTATCTGTCTAACTCTGAGCTCTGCTAGGATGCCTTCAGGATTTTCTGAACACAGGGTTGTAGCTTACTATGCTTTAAGTACTGGTTTCAGGGAAGAGATATTAACAGTTCCTTGAGTTATTTTTCTTTAAGAGGGAACACAAGGAATGTCAAAACCCCAAAACCTTTTGAATGTGCTCATCAAAAGTAGAGTCAATCATTGTTCCTTTATGAAATGTTAAACCCAAAGTAGACCACTTAAAAAAAAAAAAGGTCACTTCTGGTTTAGTAGTTTGAGGTTTTCTTTCTTTTTAAACAACTGAAAACACAGAAAACCATGTTTTTTTCTTAGCCCCCACCGCCCCCCAGAGTGGTGACTTTGTATTCTCTGAAGTAGGTTTTGACTTACCACAGCTTAACAGAAAAAAAGCTTTACTGGAATCATCACTGTGAGAATGACTAATTTGAAACAACAGATCATTGGAAGAGGTTGAACTGTGGGGAGAAGCCTGGTTCCTCAAAGCCAGACTATAAGATTTCCTTAAGGAGGTTAAGCCGTAGACATTCCCTGGTCCTTATCTAAGAAAGTGTGCTGTTAAATTACATGTTAAATTACACATGTTAAATAACATTTTTTCATAGGAGTTTGGTTAAGTTGTGATGTCAGTAGAGATAAATTTTTTCTGTGTGTGTGTGTGTGTGTGTGTGTGTGTGTTTCTTTCCCCGGGTTTTGGATCATCCAGAGGCAGAATGAGGCGATCCTAGGAGAGCCAAATTAAAGCCAATTCCTTAGGGTTTTCAGACTCAAAAATGGACCTTATTCAGAAATAATATAACTATTGAGAGTAGCCAGGAATCTTTGGGATTCATCTAGAAGCCAACCAGCCTTGGAAATACAGACAGCTAAGTGGGTATCTTTTGCTCCTTACAATTCACCCAGAGGGTAGAAAAGCATCACCTCAGTGATGACTTTCTTCCTTTTGCTAAAGCTTTCCCTTTGCTGGGAGACATTTATTCACCATTCTGACTGATACATCTTTAGAGAAAAGTGCAATGCACATGTCTCTCCTCTCTCATTTGGAGGTTCCCTCAGCTCTACAGAGCCACCATTTTTTCTCCTTCTCAGTAAAACGACATGAACCTCAATCACATTCTGTTGAAAGTTGTCTTCTCTCTAAGTTTTCTGAAATTTTCAGGAAATACTTCCGTTCTTTGGGCAGTCCACATGATAATGGGTTTCCTGGCTCTCACCTGGTTTCTGGCAGTGGATGTTCTCTAAGGTACTCCCATTGTGGAATACCTGTATTTCCCTCAAGGCACTACTACCACAACTTGCTGGGTGTAGACAAATTTTATTGATGGTTTGGGGGTAATGGATAGAGATTACACTACACACACAGTGTAAGTTATACCTAAAATTGAGTGTTAGACATCACTATCATCCCCCAAATTTGCCACAATTATCTCCATAAGTGTGTCACCCAAAACCCTAGTACTTGAAAGGAAGCATAAGCTCATTCATTCAAAAACGGTTTATTTAATATCTACCATATACCAGAAACTACCCTAGGTACTGTGAATACAATGAAAAATAAAGCCTCATATGGAGTTATATTTTAATGGAGAGATGGTAAATAGACAACAAAAAAGAAGCAAATAAATACCTAATTAGTCATATGGTAGTAAGTGTTAATGAAGAAAATTTAAGCAAGGTAAGGTGGTAGAGAGTGGTAAAGAAGGAGGGGATTATTTGATAAGTGGTGAGGGCACACCACTTAGAGCATATCAAGTAGAGAAATGAAAATGCAAAGATGTGGTTGGTATGTTTGGTATATGGTTAGAGTGGAATGAGCTTGATAAAAACTGGTTGGAAAGGTAGCCAGAGGCCAGATGATGTAGGGCCTTGGAAGCTTCGGAAAGGAGTGTGGATTTCCTTCTAAGTGTCATAGAAAGTTGTTAGAGGGCTGGGAACAGAGAACAGAGAGTGATGTGACCTCATTTACAATTTAAAAGGAACACTCTAGTTTATGGAGAACAGTCTCTGAGTTGGGAGACCAGTAGAAGGCTGCTTCAGCACTCCAGATGAGAGATGGCAATGGCTTGAACCAGGGTATTGAGAGTCATTTTGATGTTAGAGTTAAACGGATTTGCTGATGGATTGGATGTGGGACATGAGAGAAATGATGATTCTCTCATTTTGGGTCTGAGCAATTGGGGGGCTGGTGGTGCCATTTACTGTATTATAGTTTTGCTGCTGTCATGTAAGAGGCACAGTCTGTGACAGAGGAAGAAAACTCTTGTTTCTTGCTGCACATCCTTGGGTTTGTACCAACAAGGGCCAACTCTTCACTAATAGCCAAAGGCACAGAGTCCAACCAGCCTTAGAGTTCTGCTTGAGTTCTTCTCATGGATAGAAGTTCTCTATACCAGCCTTAAGAAGGAAGGAAACTGTGTGTATTAAGATTGCCATATATAAACCTGAGACTGCCCCCATTGCCAAAAATTACTCATCACAGATCTTGGGTTATAAGTAATCTTAGAAATAATATAAGGCAACCTCTATTCTAAGGTAGAAGTCCTCTTTGCCATATTTCCAACAAGTGGAACCCATTTCCAACATATTCTCTATTTGAAAATGTTTGGAAGAGAGGGCTCCCTGAACTGTGAGGGAACCCATTTCTGTACTGGCCTATATCACATTGTAGATAGTTCTTTCTTAGATTTAATTGAAATCCTCTACACATTTGTCATAAGTCTTTGCTGCTTAATACGCCTATAGAATTTTATGGCTTGTCAAGCTCTCTCATGTACCTTATCTTGTTTAATTTTCACTAAACCCTGTAAGGTAGATTGTTATCCTCATTTTACACAAAAAAACAACTGAAACACTGAAAAGTTGTGAGCCTTGCTCAAGGTGATGTGGCTAAGAAATGGTGGATGGGACTTAACTCTATTTGTCTAACCGTATGTCTTATGTTCTTTCCACATGCAAAGAGACTTCTTAGAACTGTATCTTATATAATGGTGCTCAAAATGAGCCTCATCCCATTAATTTTCAGTGTTTCCTTAGCTCCTGGCATTTCAGTGTGAGTCTCACTTTGCCTATTACCAATACTCTGCATTATATTTATTGTTATATTATATATAACATATATATATATATAGATGTAATTCTATAGATAGAGGTCACAGATTTTCAGTGTTGAGACTTTCTCTTAGATTCTTCTTTTGTTTCTTCTCTCTACTGTGTTCCATCTGAATTGCCCTTATTGTCCCTCTACCAGCAAATAGCATCCTGGTATTAATAAGGTGAGAATGAAAGAGATTGAGCTTCGGGTCAGAAAGTCTGGGTTGAGTTCAGCCTCTGCCGCTCAACTAGCTGTATGTGGGCCCTTAAGTAAGTGACATGAATATCTTGAGATTCAGTTGTCTCCTCTGTAAAATAAGGATGCCAATTCCTTTTCCTATGATTTTTTTGGAATGTTGTTAACGGCAAATGGAGTGAGGCTACTTTGTGACTTGGAAAATCGCTCCTGACGGTTAGTCAGTGGAATTGTCATATCCCTCAGCAACTTTCTTGATAAAGTCACTGTGAAAAAAATCCTTACAAAATCGATTATTCATAATCCTACTATATTTTGTATGAATCCCATCACACATAAAACTACTAATGAGGAACAACATGTAGGTAAATCTCATTCTGAGGTATAAAAATGAAATAATATCTTACATTTTCATAGCCTTTAAAACATTTTCTCACATGCCTCTTGCTTTTATTGTTTTTAAAAAATATATGACGTAATACACATAAAAGCAGTTGGCATGTGTCAGGTTCTCTATAAAAGTTATTTGAATATATCGAATATAGTCTGTGCTCACTATGTTCACAGCCTAGTGTGATCCATTTTGATGCCTATTTTTTAAATCCTGAAATACAATGAAATAGAGTGATGTGTAAACTTTTGACTGGTGAGATATAACACTTTAAGCTCTTTGCTATCCTTATCTATAGCTAAAACCCTCTGCTTAACTCAGGGTTGCCTCAAGAGATGTGAGCCACTAAGGAAATCCACCTTCTCTGGCTGCTCATCACAGAGGGGATAGAACCTCTTGGTTCTTCTGTCGTAGCCCTGGCTTTCTGTGGGTGAACCACTTCAAAGACCATGAGCTAGTAAGAAGCACCCTTGACGTTATCGAACTCTGAAAGTGTCCGCACATGTAAGACACCGTAGGCAAGACAGGAACCTTTGCAAAGGAGACTGGAGAGTTGGAGAGGCATCACTGGTGTCTCAAAAGTTTCTCTGGGCAAAGGATCTTCTAGTTTCACTTGGTTTAGATCTCAGTTTTCTCACACACCCCACCCTAGCAGCAGCACGCCTGCACTACTTCCAGTCTGTGGAAGGGAACTTGGTACACATTTTCTGGAAGGGAAGTTTCTATAAGTTGTTCCTGATTGGAAGAGAAGGCAGGTGGAAGATTCAGGAAGCTACAAAGGTCTCTGGCCTTAAGTAAATGAACTAAGATTCTAGACCTTCGTAACAGATTAAAGACTGCAGCTTGAAGAAACTGGGGATTCCTATAACATGCAATGCATCTTTTTCTCCTCACCCCGTGTCTTCATTGAGAAGAGAAAACAGCCTTGCCTCAGATGGTGAGAAAGAGACACGAAGGTGTTAAACGAACTCTAAAGTGTGAGCTACAAGGGAAGACAGCTCAAACCTCAGCATCCTCTTTGCATCATTTGGTGGGTTGTGTTCTGGCTTCTAAGAAATTCCGGAGGCTTCTGCAGGGGTCTGGGAGGGTGGCAAAGAGAAGAACACCAGGCAGGGGCTGAGGTGGTTGATACTTCCTTTAGGATGGCAAATTGGCTCTTTCCTACTTTCCAGAAGAACACGGAAAGACTGCTCTGCTCTGGGAAGGAAGCGGGAGTACAGTCAGTGGCCAGGTAGCTGGAAGAACATTTGAAGAGGGGATGAATATGTTTTTTTCTGCTCTACAGCCAAGTCCACACTGTCATACCTTATGGCTCACAAGGTGGATGCCCATCTTGGGTAAGAATACCCAACTTTTTATTTAAAAATAATGGGATGCTTGTCACAGGACTTATTCTTGCCCTAAGCCAAACCATGAAGTATATAAATAGCCACAGTAGTTATAATTTATTGACTCCTTTTTGTGAGGATTATGCAAAGCACCCAACATTTATGTTTACTAATCCCCACAACAGCTCCACAAGTCCATTTTGAAAGTGACCAAAAACTGATTTAGTTTCAGAGAGGTTAAGTCACTTTCCCAAAGTCACAGGGTAACAGAGCCAGGGTTCAAGACCAAGCTTTTACGATCCAAGGACTCTTACCTAAAGCAAAGTCATACTACCCCATTATAATACCCATACCCTTCATTCATTCAACAAACATTTATTAAGCACCTACTAGGTGCCAAGCATTGTTTAGGGGATAGAGTGGTGAACACGACAGACAAGTTCCTTGCTTCTTTTAAACTTACATCCTAATTGGGGGTGTGGGTGGTGGAGAAAATAAACAGGCAAGCAAACAAATAAATACATAAATTATCAGATAAGCACCATGTAGAGAATTAAAATAAGGTGATAAGGTAAAGAGAGCCTAGAAAACTACATCAGAGGGAAGGCCTTTCTGAGGAGGTACCATTTAAAGTAACAAGAGCCAGGAATGCAGAGATTAAGCTAAAGAGCATTGCAAGCAGAGGCAACAACTTTTTTTTTTTTTCGGTACGCGGGCCTCTCACTGCTGTGGCCTCTCCCGTTGCGGAGCACAGGCTCCGGACGCGCAGGCTCAGCGGTCATGGCACGGGCCCAGCCGCCCCGCGGCATGTGGGATCTTCCCGGACCGGGGCACAAAGCCGTGTCCCCTGCATCGGCAGGCGGACTCTCAACCACTGCGCCACCAGGGAAGCCCCGGCAACAACTTTTTATGGCTTGCTTATGGTATTTTGAAACCATAATACACCTAGCAATATGCTGAGCTTTCTTAAGAGCTTAAATGCCAGTAGGTCCACTAGTCACTGTGACGACTGTCAACCTAAATAAAGAGGTAAACTGAGGCAAACTCAAGTTACCAGAAATCGGGTTTATTTGAGAATAGTGGAGGAATTGCTATTCAGGAAACACGTGCTGTAGCAAGTTACAGGCAAGGCTGTCGAGGGTTTGGGGTGGGCTGTATTTATGAGCAAGCAGTGCAAAGAGGAGGAAGTTCAGGCAGAGTCCAAGCAGTACGTTTTTTGGCTTGAGGATGGAGAGAGATTCTCGGCAGACGTTCATTGGTCAGGAGACAAGACTCAGTCTTCCATAAACCAGGCATTTAGAGGAACTCAGTCTCTCGGTTCTTAAGTTCCATTCCATTGAGGGCGCATAGGTGAGGTTCTTCATTGCATACCCTCCAGTTCCATTTTAGATTGAAATCCTTTCACACCACCAAATATAGCCCCCAAACATTTCCAGACTTCCCTCTGTGGTGGCTCCTTCCTCCCTGCTTGTTGAAAACCAGCATCAAAAGCAATGGCTCTAAAATAGGAATGAGCTTGGCATGTAGCAGGAATAGCATGAAAGACCACAGGGCTGGAGTCTGGGGACAGCAAGAGATAATGCTAGAGAGATTAATAGAGACTCAGATCACATACGGCTTTCTAAACTGCAGTGAGGGCTTTAGATTTTATTGTTAGTTCTAGTGGAAGCCACTGAAAAGCATAGTAGAAGGAGAATTGGAGAGAAGTGGAAAATTTTGATCTATTACTTTTGGTAGTGGAATTTTCAGGTCTGTTGATTGGGTGTTGGGTGCATGGAAAAGAGATGAATCAAGGACTACACCTACTATTTTCTACTCTGTTTCCTTTACAGCACCTATTGTAATGATTTCCTAGACATTTTTTCCTTTGTGTATTTTTCCAATTAGATCCATGTCTGCTTTTCTTCTGGCACTCAATGAAAGTGTGTTGAGAAAATGATTGAATAGAACAATATGAATATCTCTTCCTCCATACATACAGACCTACCTCTTTCTTTTTAATGGCTGGGCGCATAGACCATCAGCACATCTTCAGTCATGTCTCTACGAAGGAACATTTAATTTGTTCCCCAAGTTTTGCTGTTTCAAAAAAAAAATGCTATAATGACTATGTTTATATACATGTTTGTGTATTTCTGCTAGTATTTCTCTAGGATAGAAAAATAGAATTGGAAGGTCTAGGCATAAGCTATATATTATGACTTTCAATGAGTATTATCAAATTGCTCTGTGAAAAGTTGTACTGATTTTCACTCCTACCCACACCAGGTGAGAGTGCCTTTTCTCTATACTATAAGCCCTGTTTATATGATCATTTGTAAAAATTTTTACAACACCAGCAGGCAAAAAACGGTCTCCATAATTTTCATTAAAATATTTTTGAAGGGGGCTTTCCTGGTGGCGCCGTGGTTGAGAGTCCGCCTGCCGAGGCAGGGGACACGGGTTCATGCCCCGGTCCGGGAAGATCCCACATGCCGCGGGGCGGCTGGGCCCGTGAGCCACGGCCGCTGAGCCTGTGCGTCCGGAGCCTGTGCTCCGCAACGGGAGAGGCCACAGCAGTGAGAGGCCCGTGTACCGCAAATAAAAATATATATATATATATATATATTTTTTTTGAAGTTGAAACTCTTTTATTTTTGGTTTTATTTACTGCCATTTGTAGTTCTTCAGTTAATTACCTCATATAATTTACTCTTAAAAATTAAGCTGCTGTCTTTTTATTACTGGTTTATAGCAGCTCTTTATGTGGTATGAATGTAACTCTTTGTCAGTTACATGTATTACAAAGACCTCTTCCCATTGTGTCATCTGTCTGTTAACTTTTTCCATGCAGAAATATTTAATTTTTTTTTTTTTTTTTTTTTTTTTTTTTGTGGTACGTGGGCCTCTCACTGTTGTGGCCTCTCCCATTGCGGAGCACAGGCTCCGGACGCGCAGGCTCAGCGGCCATGACTCACGAGCCCAGCCGCTACGCGGCATGTGGTATCTTCCCAGACCGGGGCACGAACCCGTGCCCCCTGCATCGGCAGGAGGACTCTCAACCACTGCGCCACCAGGGAAGCCCAAAAATATTTAATTTTTAAAAGCAAATGTATTGTTTCCTGTATAGCTCTTGTCACACTTAGACTTCCCTCACCCTATGCTTATAGGTATATATTTCTCTATTTTCTTAGAATATAAAACTTTCATTGTGCTTTAGCTCCACAATGTATTTAAAAATCTACTTTTATATAGTGTGAGATAAGTAGTAAACAACTTTTTCAAAATAGATAGTGGATAACATAAGCAACACCATCTTTTAATTTCACACTTATTTGAAAGGACAGCACAATCTTAGACAAAGCTCCCTTTATGCTTGGGTTTGTTTCTGTTAAAAAAAAAAATAAAAAGGAAGGAAAAAGAATCAATAGGCCCAAGGTGGAACCACTTGTCCCCAGAACAGCAAACCAAGACTTAATTGCAGGTTCCGCTTCTCCCAGGAGTGGAATTTCTGGAAATTTTTGGTCAGTACTAGTGAGGTAACCTTGCCTGAAACTTTCTTTTCGTTTGCTAATAACCTCCTTGTACTGCTCTGTTTCTGTAAAAGCCTTCCATTTCGTACAGCTTCTTGGAAAATCCTTCTGTTTATTAGATGGTATGCTGCCCAATTCATGAGTTGTTGAATAAAGCTAATTAGAAAGCAAATTTACTCAGTTGAATTTTATTTTTTAACAGTTCTAAACTCTCTCTTCTGTTCCTTTGATCTTCTTCTCTGTTACTGGACTAGTCACTGTATTTTAATAACTGCATCTTTATGACTTTTTTGTGTTGGCACTTTATATATATATATATATATATATATATATATATATATATACTCTTCATATAGAGTTTATAATCAACTCCTCCAATGCCTCTCCCCCCACCCACTTCCCTGCCAAATCCTACTGGACTTTTGATTGGAATTACATAAAATTTATTATAATTTATTTTTTGGGGGAATATGACTGCTTTACACTATGAAGTGTACCCTTCTAGGAAAATATGCTGACCTCTATGGCAGGCAATTTACAAATTAGTTTCTTTTTCTCCTCATACCAACCTATGAGGTGGATATTTGTTACCTCTTTTTATAGATGAAGAAACTAAGTGTTAGGTTAATTTACTTGTCCACGTTCATATAGGCAGAGAATGGGTAAAGTGAATATTAAAACCTAGGTCGATAGACCAACAGGTTTCCAAAATTGGTTTTCTTTCCACTCTAATATTTGTCTCCAGTGTCAGACCAGGAAAGAGATGCTGAAGGCCTGAATTAGAGTAATAACAGTGGAGGAGATGATAAGAAGCCTGACTTGAGAGATGTTTAGGACTCAGTGATTTATTGGATTTGGGGTAAAGGGAGAGATAAAGCTGGGGCATATAGGGTAGTTGGATGGGTGGTAGAGACATTCACCAAGAGATACAATACAGGAGTGGAGCCAGGGTCTCTGGGGAAAGTTATGAGTTCAGTTTTGGATACATAGCTTTTGGTGTCATTCATGAAACAAAGAACAGAGGTGACTGGAAGTCTGCATGAATTGTGGTGGAAGGATAAAAGGACAAGGGGAGATGAAGATCCTAGTAAAGGAGTTGTTTAAATTATCCCCCAGGCCACCAGACCCCTACAAGTTTTTAGTGATGAGACAGGCCTCTGAATCTTCATGGGATACATCTCCCACCCTCTGGAGTGCATGTATCTTACCAAGGCCTTCAAGATACTTGCCATTTCTTGCTCATCTTGGCTGATTAATATGGTGCCATCTGTAGAATACACTAATGTGTGTTCAGATGGTCCAAGTCTCTTTAAACTATATTATGACAGAGGGAGAGAGTTAATATAGCCTTAGAGGAAAACCATAAATGCATACTATTGTCTCTTCCATGGGAACATGAACTGTTTCTGCTCTGTTGTCTTGATAAGATGGAAAAGAATTCATTGACCAGATCAATGGTATGTACTTTGTAGCTGAGACAGTGCTAATGTGCTCTAACAAAGATGGCATATCTGTCACGGCAGCTGCACTTACAGGTAGTATTGATGGAGTTTGTAGCAGTCCATTGTCATTCTCTAGGCTCCATATGGTTTCTTTATGAGTCAGACTGGTGAATTCAGTGGAAACATGATGAGGAATACCACCCCTGCCATTCCACCCACTAGCACGCGAGATTGTTTTGATTTACTATCTTGGCTGAAGGGTGATGGTGGTAGAGTTTGGTCTTCCCACCATAATATGCCATGTTGTGAATGACCCTAGTTGTTGATGATGGTGGCTAAGAGGTGGAGGTGGAAGTAAATTTTGATTTTTGAAAGTAATTTTTTCTTGCAAGGCAGAGGCTTCTGTGTCATCTTCAAGCAATGTGGGATGTTAACCTTTAATACAGAGGAGTGGGCCTCTTCTGCAGGCCCAGAAAGGTCAAGAGAATCTGATATTTCAAGGCTTTTGAGTGCATTGACCCAAATGTCCCATTTCCCAGTCTCAAGGTACCATTCCTTTCTAACCAGCGTCCTTCCTCTGGCATAGTGGACTTGCCAGAGATTTTAAACTGCTCTGCAAGATACTAATTAAGTCTGGAACCTGATTCTCAGATTTTTCTGCCCTCCAGCTTCAGGGGTTAGAGTCTCTTTGATGTTGCCCAGTAGGTCCTCTGACTTTCTCACTCCTTAGCACTATTGACATTTTGAGCGTGATAAATCTTTGTTGGGGATGGTGTTGTGTTGTTTACCATTGGGTGGTTAGCAGCATTGTATCAGAGGCCAGTAGCAACCTCGACTCCCACCCTCCCAGTTGTGGCAACCAAAAATGTCTCCAGACATTGCCAAATGTTCCCTGGTGGGGGAAAAATTGACTGTAGAGAACCAGTGCATGAGATAAAAGGTTTTTAGGGTGGAACAAGCAGATATTATGTGCCTCAGCTGTCCTGATGTAATATGCCCTTCACCCCTGCCCCCCAAAACATGCTGAATCTGATTCTGTCCAAACCTTACAGCACGCTTACATGTGTTGTGGATAATGCAGTGCACTGCCCCCGTTTCCCTTCAGGACCAAGGCACTCATTTCCCAGCAGTGAGAATGTTGGCCACTGAGGGTTCACAGCTGAGAGAAACTGCCCTCAGCTGAAGGCTGCTGCCTTGTGCAAGGTTTCACACCCTCCCTGTAGGCGCCTGCATCCAGTGACTGGCTGATGTGATGGTACAATGTCACTGCCACAATTTAGAACAACTTTGAAGGGCCATCCTGCTTCTAGAACTTCCCAGGGGATAGGTAGTGGCCTTTGTTGCAACTTCATTGCAGTTTGATTGCTCCCTTTGTCTAGTCCTGCTTCTTTCAATCCCACAAATGTGGTGCTCCTGAGAGCTAACCCTAACAAATAGATCTTCCACAGATCTCTCTCTTGGTGTCTATTCCCAGAGAACTCAACCTAAGAAAGTTGGTCTGAGAAAGCAGACTACAAAATGGGATTTTAGAGTTGGACAGCCCACCGACCAGCTGGCAATAAGGATCCCATCGCTAGTGTTCTGATAGACTCTGGCATGTGGTGAGTAGAATTGTTAAAACTTTTTCTGGGAACTGGGATGGGATACAGGTGAAGGGAATGTGCTGGCAGGTGCAGTATCTCAAGCATTTGAGAAGTCCAAGGGATGTGAAATTATAAGGACAATGAACTTAGATGGCTGAGTGCTGTCAGTTAATTGAAAAAAGACTAGAAGTCTGATGATGAGAAATGTTAGTAGTGCTGAGGTTGAGAACCCCTGATCTAATGGCTTCAACTATTGATGATCTTTCCTTGAGTCAATAGCTCATAAGGATTTATAAATTTATCATTTCTTCCACATTTATTAGATGGAATTCTCTAAAAAAGAGCTTTTAATGATCATCTAGGTTTACTTGCTTTCTCTAATATTTTTCATTTTAGGGTAATAGAACAACCAGCTATGAAATGAGACAGTAGGAGTAATCAGAGAAATCATTATAGTTTTCACTACAGGCCTAAATTAAGTACAGATAATTTAAAAATGTAAAAATGAGAATCAATAACATTTGATAAACAGTTACTGAGAGTAGGCAGAAGTTAGAATGACTCTTGGTTTTCTTTTTTTTTTTTTAAAGAATTTATTTATTTATTTACTTTTGGCTGAGTTGGGTCTTCGTTGCTGCACGCGCGCTTTCTCTAGTTGCGGCAAGTGGAGGCTACTCTTCGTTGCAGTGCGTGGGCTTCTCATTGTGGTGGCTTCTCTTGCTGGGGCGCACTGGCTCTAGGCATGCGGGATTCAGTAGTTGTGGCACGCGGGCTCAGTAGTTGTGGCTCACGGACTCTAGAGCACAGGCTCAGTAGTTGTGGCGCACGAGCTTAGCTGCTCCATGGCTTGTGGGGTCTTCCTGGACCAGGGCTGGAACCCCTGTCCCCTGCATTGGCAGGCGGATTCTTAACCACTGTGCCACCAGGGAAGTCCGACTCTTGGTTTTCTAACTGGGTGGATAATGGTGCCAGTCATTAGATAAAGGAGAACAACAAGGAGGATGAGAGATTTGGAGACAGTGAGTTTGAGTTTAGCAGATTAAATATCATTCAGCAAATATTCACTTCCTCTTTCTCAGCCTCTATGAGAAAACTGCTCTTCTCTGAGCCTTTGATGGTGTGCTTGGGTGCATGGCTTGTTTTGACGGACAGAATGTGAATGAAAATGATAGCTGCCCTTTCAAAGCCTAAGCCATGAGAGGCATTGTATATTTCCACCACTCAGAGAAGGAGCTTCTAATGCCTGCCATGAAAATAAAAACCCCTTTCATTCTGGGTCACAGAACAAAACCCATATGGAGCAGATCTGAGCCTAACCCTCAGCTTGGAGCAGAGCTGCCTAGCCAAGCCCATTCTAGATCAGCTGAACTGCAGTCAATTTGCAGATTCATGAGCCTGAGAATCAATGTTTCTTTACCATTGAATGTATGGTAGTTTGTTATGTGGCAATACGATGGAAACAAAAACCCTGAGGGACACACACATGAAAATACACAGTATGGATGTAGATATGCAGTTCTCAAAATGAGGAGAAGATCACAAAGGGAAAAAGAATAGAATAAAAGAAAGACCAAAGACAGAACCCTGGGAATTATTAACATACTGACAATTTGTCATTTGGACATGCTTCGTTCTGAGTATTGAAGATATTTTGCTCTGTGATGATATTATCTAATTTAAAACATACATGAGGATATATATTACTATAAGAATTATCTGTATATGCTACCCAGTCACTTAGAGCTGTAATATACACATGGACTCTGGATTACCCAGATAAAATAAAATACCAATCTGTAATTTTTTTTTCTGAATAAGACACTTTCTCTCCCATGTAGGTCTTAATATTTTGATTTTAAAGGTAAATTGCTCTTGCTGCCTTTTTTTTTTTAATATTTATTTATCTTTGGCTGCGTTGGGTCTTCGTTGCTGTGTGCGGGCTTTCTCTAGTTGTGGCAAGCGGCAGCTACTCTTCATTGCGGTGCACAGACTTCTCATTGTGGTGGCTTCTCTTGTTGCAGAGCACGGGCTCTAGGCACGTGGGCTTCAGTAGTTGTGGCATGTCAGCTCTAGAGCACAGGCTCGGTAGTTGTGGCAAAGGGCTTAGCTGCTCTGCGGCATGTAGGATCTTCCTGGACCAGGGCTCGAACCTGTGTTCCCTGCATTGGCAGGCAGATTCTTAACCACTGCGCCATTAGGGAGGCCTCGCTCTTACTTCTTTTGATTTTATATTCCAGCTTCTTTGCTTGGCTGGATTTTGCCTCTATAACAAAACATCTCTCCAGACTTCCAGGTCAATTTCCATTAGAAACCATTCTGTATGTCAATCTTTGAGATTGATTAGTCACTTTCTATTTCTCTTTCCTCAATATTCAGATGAGAAGATTTTATTTTTTTTGCTCTAGGCCACTGAAAAATCAATTTTGTTCTGCAAAGTTGGAGGTTCCTGTTTTATTTTAGCATTCTCTCTTTTCCTCTTCTCCCTCCTCCCAACTCCCTCTCCTCTCCTTTTCTTCTTCCTCTCTCTTCTCCTTGAACTCTTCTGCCTGAACTCCACCATTCTGCTCCTTTTTTTAATGACACTTTCTAATTCTTTGAGGTACTAAGAAGAGGGTTAACAGTTGTTTTTGCTCTTGTGTCCCAACACAGTGATACAGTGTTCATCTTTTAAATGCCATGGTTCCTGTTAACTGCCAGAATCACAGTAGCATCACTGACCACAAAAATGCTTTCATTCTACTGGGGCCTGGAGCCTCTGCTCTAAGTCTAGGTAGAGACAGCCACAGAATTGCATGTAAACCAAACTTCATGAAGTGGTTGCTGATGCTCTCTCTCCCAACCAACATTTCAGAGCAACTTCCTGTTCTCATGAGGAACAAACCAGAATGAATTACTTTATGCAAACAAGAAAGGAAAAAGATAGTGTTATTTCCTTTGCTGAGATTATGACTTGACACTCATCCACTTAGTTCAGACCTTTAACAGAAAGGGGGAAGTTCTGATAAACAGCTAGTTATGAGGGAAGATGATGTATTTAATTTTAGAAATATTGAATTTCAGAGTCTAGTGAGTTTTGAGGGCACAGAGTCCAGTTTTAAAGTGCGTGTAATTAGTTTGGCTTTGAGCACGTTGAGTTTGAGGTTCAGGGAGACTTTCCTATGGAGATGTCCAATTGGCATCATAACAGGTAGTAAGACTACAGAAATGGAAAGCGTAGATTTAGCCTTAAATAAATATAGAAAGGAATGCAGCTAATTACAACCACACGAGATAGACGCTCTATTCCACAGGTGTGTGCCAGGTGCTCTGAGAGATCAGACGGAGGAACCAGGGGTGCAGGCGACAGAGGTCCGCCCAAGTTCCAGAAAGGATCTAAGTGTGAGCGGGTCCCTGGAAGTGTTCAATGAGGAAGGCTCAGGAGCAAAAGGAAGGGCGGGAGGACATGAGAGGAGGAGTCTTTGGCATTAAGTCTCCAGTCAGACTATTAGAATGACAGTTCCTTAGAAGCTGACCCCATGTTTGATTCATCTTCATATGTCCCAGGGACTTTTCCCGGACCTTTGCCCCCAGTGGCACCTCAATAGACATTTATGTTTATTTAATTCACTCCTTTGTCTGAAAGGATTCAGTAGCTTTCCACTGATGATGAATAAATTCCAACCCCCTCTTCTGGACTCTGAAGCCCCATATGATCTGCATCTTTCTTGAACTGCTCTTCCCTTGCCCGGCTTGACTCTATGACTCCTAATGTGATTGGCTATTTCTTATCCTCCAGGTTTCCATGTAAACCTTCTTTCCCCAGAGAGGTCTTGTTCGATCAGCTAATCTAAGTAGGCTCTTCATACTCATATTCGATATTTATTGAATAAATGTTGATCAGAATAACAAAATAATAATAAAAGCTAAAATTTATTGAGTGCTTATTGTATGCTTAGCATTATGCTTCTTTCTTTTCTTTACCTTTTTTTTTTGTGTGGTGAGAACACTTTAGATCTACTCGTTCCAAGTATACAATACACTATTAAGTACAGTTACCATGCTGTACATTAGATCTCTAGAAATTATTCATCTTATAACTGAAAGTTTGTATGTATGTTGCATGCTTACTTCGTTATACGCATTACCTTATGTAGGCCTCATAATAAATGTAGAAGGTAAGTACTATTATTATTTCTAATTTATAGAAGAGGAAACTGAAACTTAAGAGAAGCTAAGCAAATTGGCCCAGGAAACACAACTAATGATAGAGTGACAGCTTAGAGATCAGGGTGTCTGGCTTCAGAACCTCTACTCAAACATATTTACTGAAGACTTTTAATTACTGCCTCTTGAACGTGTTTGAAAGCTCAAAGTGTGAGCAAATGATTTTCATGTATTTATTTCAGATCAGCTTTGTGTGCTGTGGATTTTTAAATAATCCAGGACATTAATCTAGAATCTTCTACTACAATTCCTACTATCATCCATGGCATCAAGTGATAGTCCTTGTTTATTAGCAAAAGGGAAAATGAACTGAATTCTCTCCTTTCTCTGCCTCCAATTCCTTTGGCCACAATTCATGTGATACCGATGGGCTCGCAGTCAGTGGAGAGCTCCAAGGCAGTGCATCTCGAACATTCCTGTGCATAAGAATTACCTGGGGCTCTTATTCAAAGAGCAGTTTCTGATTCATAGGCCTGGGATAGGGTCTGTGAGTCTGCATTTCTAACAAGCTCCCAGGTGAGCCGATGCTGCTAGTTGGGGACCACACTATGAGCTGCATGTTCTAAGGGGTGAATGTAACGTAGAATACCTAGGTTTTTCTTCTCTCCCCAAGAAGGGAAATAAGTTCTATAACTGGCATCTGGGCACAGACCTTGGTATGGATATGTAATTACACTAGAATTTAATCTCCAGGAGATTAGGGTCCTTTCCTGTCCTTCTCACCAACACGTTTCCAGTTCCTGGCACAGAGTTGAGCTCAATGATTATTGAAGGAAGAGAATTGGTCCTTGCTTGGGAGCGTAGGTAAAAATTCATAGTCTCAGTCTTTCATTCCTTCCCAGTTCTGGGGTAAGTGAGTGGAGTCCATATTCCAGGAAAGTAAAAATTCTTTCCTGTATAGTTACCCACATGAAGAGAGTGATAGGCCACCTATGTGGGAGAAGAAAAGGGAAAATGAAAGCCTAAGATTTGAACTTCTACTTTGATTAACAGTCAAGTCTCTTTTGGGTTTGACTTTTCTCATTTAGGGCCATATGCAGCAGACAGTTCCTTACTGCTCTGGAATGGAGGGGGTTCCTGAACACATTCATCCATTCATTCAGCGTATTTGTGGGAGCATCATTCCAGAGACTTGAGATACATTGGTGAACAAAGAAGACCTCTATCCTCATAGAGATTTTATTGCAGCTGGTGGAGACAAATAGTAAATTAAATAAATAAGTATATTATATGCTACAAGTTTATAAGGGCTCAGGAAAAAGGAGATGTAGAATGAGGTCGGGGAAATATGGGACTATGAGGTGGAAGCAGGTTATAATATTAAATAGGGTGGCCAGAGCAAGTCTCATTGAAAAAGTGACATTTGGGGAGAGACTTGACAGGAGTAAGGGAGTAAACCAGGCAGATCTGGGGGCATGCATGTTGCCAGACAGAGGCAACAGCTGGTATAAAGGACCTGAGGCAGTAGAGTGGCTGGAATACTCCAGGGACCACAAGGAGGTCAGTGTGTCTAGAGTGAAATAAAGGATGAGGAAAGAAAGTCATAGGAAGTGAGGTCAGAGAGGTAAGGGAGCAGGCGAAGAACTATTCAGGTAGGTCCTTGTGGGACTCGGTGAGCACTTTGGCTTATGCTCTGAGTGAAATAGGGGCCACTGTAGACTTTTGATCATAGGGTGATATGATCTGATTTGTGTTTTAAAAGTATCTCTCCGGCTTCCCTGGTGGCACAGTGGTTGAGAGTCTGCCTGCCGATGCAGGGGACACACATTCGTGCCCCGGTCCGGGAAGATCCCACATGCTGCGGAGTGGCTGGGCCCGTGAGCCATGGCCGCTGAGCCTGCGCGTCTGGAGCCTGTGATCCGCAACGGGAGGGGCCACAACGGTGAGAGGCCCGCGTACCGCAAAAAACAACAAAAACCCAATTAGATTCCAAGTAACATACGCCATAAATAAGGATACTCCTTTCAGATGGCTAGATTAGAGGAATTTTGTAACACTTTAACATGGTTGATGGTTGTTTTCAATTTTTTCCTTCTCAAGGAAAACATAATTCAGGTCATTTGTGTGTCCCTGTGCCTTGTGTAGTGATCAATAGTTATTAAATATATACAGCGGCAAATATAAATGACATAGGTTTTCCCCACCTGAGAGTATAGACATTTTTTTTTGTTTCTTTTGTTTTGTTTTATGCATGAAGATGCTCTGAATGGTTGCATAAGATAATACTTCTGGAAACACACAGGAAAAAAAATCTAAGTGTTGATTTGCGAATAAAATTAATGATTTGTCTTTATAATTTTATTTTAAATAAATCCCAGTAAACTGACCTGCTATTAAAACACAAAGTCTGTTAAAACTAGATGAGGTGTTTAATCTATACTTCCTTTTCTCAGCCAGAATAGATGTGGCAACTCCAGTTACTAGAAACTGAACATTTATCTTCGAAATAGTAACTTTTATGGTTTCATTTCTTTAGAGAAACTAATTATAGAAATTGGGTGTAAATATTTTAATCTTAGAAATCACTTTTCTGAAAAACCATATGTATAATTATGTGAGTAATGAAAAACTAGCATGGTCAAATATTACAATTTTGCTTCTTTTATTTGATAAACGAACTTTCTTTTTAAATCTGGGAAATTTTTTTTTTCTAGAAACTGAGTTTCTTTGATGCAATAGACATGTTCTTTAACTGTGCCAGTGAACACTCCCAAGAGAAAGTGTGAAGTGTCCACCCCATTTTCTGTGGCTACTCTGTCTTCCTGTGTGGATCTGAACAGTGGGACCAATGAAAGGTAACATGCTGAGATGGCCTGCGATGCCCTCTGGAACAGAATAAACAATGATTGTCAAGATGGTGTGACTTTCATGGAGGGAAATAACCTGTATTGAACATGAGAAGCTCAGGCAGTGGGATAGAGTCCATTTTAGGTTCCTTTTTAATTTTTGACCTCATTGAAGATCACTTGCAGTCATCTCAGCAGTGCAGAGTCCCTGTATTGTGGTCATTTCGATGATCTTCAGGAAAGAGGACGTGCAGCACGCTACGGGTCCCCACACCCAGCTGAGTTGCTGCGTCAGCTGGAAATCCACAAGGGTCGGGTGGGTGGGTTGATCGGGGGGATCAGTTCTGTGTCTAACTAACCCAAGTACCCAGATTCACTGTTGTAAATTAGGTCCCCAGATTTCTGAGCCCCCTTAATCTTTGATCAACGTAGTTTTCTACAGAGAGAATAAACTTTACTGTCTCTCATGCACCTCTAACAGAGCTCAGGTCCTCCTCCCCCTGCTTGTCACCTGCTCTACTTTCCCTGTCCTGAGTTTCAGTAAATGGCCTTGCCTTCTCCCTACTTGCCCAGGCCAGAGATCTTGGGGTCATTTCTGATGACTACTTCTCCATCACCCCTACATCCAACCCATTATCAAGTCCACCATTTATATGCTTTCCATCCCTTTAGATACTTTCCCCTCATGGTCCTTTTTCCCCTGCTCTTCTGCTGCACTCTTTTTTTTATTTATTTATTTACTTACTTACTTACTTAATTCTGGCTGAGTTGGGTCTTTGTTGCTGCGCGCGGGTTTCCTCTAGTTGAGGCGAGCGGGGGGCTACTCTTCGTTGCGGTGCACGGGTTTCTCATTGTGGTGGCTTCTCTTGTTGCAGATCACGGGCTCTAGGCACGCAGGCTTCAGCAGTTGTGGCACGCGGGCTCAGTAGTTGTGGCTCAGGGGCTCTAGAGCACAGGCACAGTAGTTGTGGTGTGTGGGCTAAGTTGCTCCGTGGCATGTGGGATCTTCCTTGTCCAGGGCTCGAACCCCTGCCCCCTGCATTGGCAGGTGGATTCTTAACCACTGCACCACCAGGGAAGTCCTTCTCCTGCACTCTTGAACTCCAGCAAGCCATTCATCACCCTACTATTGAAGCATTCTTTTAAAATCACACACCTGGTTGTGCCACTCACTCCTTTACTATGGCTTTTCACTGACTTAGAGTTTAGCTTCAAATTCTTAACACGGCTTACCTACTGCTCGAGTCTCCGGCTCCCTGTGTAGCTACACTATCACCCTCCAGCCCCAGGTGAATCTCCCAGGCTCTCTGCTCCAAGCAGTACCTGATGGTTATCAATTCCTTAAATATGACAGATGACAGATAGTTTCTCACTGCCTCCAGGCCTCCCTTTACCTGGAAATTATCAACCATTACTCCCTCCCCCTCAGCTTCACACACATACACTCTCAGCTTAAATAACTCCCATTTGCTATTTAGGGCTCAGCTTAAACATCACTTTCTTCAGGAAGGACTTCTCTGATTCCTCAGACTGTTAGGCCCCCTAGTTATTAGCTCCTCTAGGCCCCAGTATTTGCACATCAGAACTTTCTGAATTGTGTTTGTGTATTTAGACTGTACCTTCTCCACTGGACTGTATACTCCATAAAGGGGAGTTCCTTTACTTTTCACTGCTGTGGACCCAGTGCCTGGGGTTGTGCCTGACACACAGGAAGAACCAAAAAAAACATCTTCTGCTTAATGCTGACACCCTGTATCTGGATGGTTTGCCAGCAAGTAGCAGCATTCCCAGACTCAAATGTCCCTTTAAAATACGGTTTGTAATTCTTTCACGTATTAGAACGTTCAGAGTCAGGGCAGCCTTCAGACTTGTTTTGATTTAGCAGCCCAAATGGGTCGTAAGTGACCTCTCCACTCTGCTTCCTATCTTGTGGGGCTTCTTCTTGGGTCACTTGCCATGTGTGGTTGTCAGATACTTCCCAGAGTCTGCCTCGCTGCTCAGCCAGGCTGAGAAGGAAGTGACCACAATCATGGACACTTTACAGGGAACCCAGGCTTGGGACCTCCAGAGTAGAAATAGCTCCAAATGTTGACCATGGCGCTCCCTGCCTCCTGTGCTGCTAATTCAGCTATGGTTTCAAAGACCGCCCCCCTGACAAGATTCCATAAAAACTAGCACTTAGATGTTGTCCTTTATCTTTTAAATAAAGTGTTGACCATCACTTTCTTCGTTCAGTGAGGGCTTTCTCAGACCTCCTTTAAAAAACCCCCCAAAACAAAAAAACCCAAGCTAATAGATACAGAGAACAGATTTGTAGTTGCCAGAGGGGTCGGGGTCGGGGGGATAGAGAATGGATGAAATAGGTGAAGGGGGGTCACAAAGTTCAAAATTCCCTGTTATCAAATAAATAATTCATGGAGATCATTTCACAATACATACAAGTATCAAATCATTGTGTTGTGTACCTGAAACCAATATAATATTGTATGTCAATTATACCTCAATAAAAATAATTAAAATTTTAAAAGTGAAAGAAAATGAGTGTGACAGCAAACTCGCCCCTCAGGCTGCTCCCATTCTTCCCAAGGATTCAAATTCAAGCACTTTCGAGAAATTTCTCTTTTCAAGGAGAGCTATTAATGGACTGCTCGTTTATAAACAGGCCCCCTACACGTTGGAAAAGGGGAGACGGAGGAAAGAGACAGACCACTCCAGGTTGGTAGGCGGTAGGTTTAATTTAATAAGCAAGGGAACTTGCAAGACTTGTCTTGGACGGCTGCAACTGAGTAGCTCTCTCGCCTCCCTGCTAGGTCCTATAAAAGTTTATGAGGCCTTAATGAGGTGCAGTCACGTATTCAATCCAGATGGTCTCAATAACACCTTACCCTTTCAAGGCTTCGTCCTTGAAAACGGTTCCAGCTGTGGGAACTGTGGGCGGATATAAGTTGCAAGGGCAGGGGAGGGGGTGAAGAGTCTTTGACCGCCCGGATCTACTTTCCAGATCAGCCGATGGTTAAGTCCCCTCCGTGTCCTTCTCCGTCACTGGCCTGCTTCACCTTTCCTGAAAGAGGTACGGAGGCTTCCTGAATGTTTGGCTGCTCTAGACACTTAAAATACTATGGTGTGTTCGTTTTAGAATCATACGGAGATGCTTAGGTTCTAAATCGAAACAAGCAGTACTTAGCATTTATTTTCTCCTTTAGGTAAATTCAAAATACTTCGAATTTAAGTATACTGAGTTTAAGCGTCATGTTTTAAGTTAGAAGAGACTTAATGCTCTTCCAAGAGTCTGTTGGAACCAATAGTTACCGAACGTACAGATCCTTTACTTCGGCAAAACATTTAAATTAAAAAGAGTTGTATATGAGGTGAGAAAGGGGGGTGGGGAGATCTCAATAGTAAATCAGCAGTTGGCTTTAGGGATAAAAAAGTGGCAAGTACTGTGTCTAAGACTTAATTCTCATTGAATGACTTACTCTCAGACAATAACATAGTCGAGTAAATGAAGATCCTTGCTTGGTGGATTATCGGAAAAAAAAAAAAAGTATTCCTGGCCAGAAATATGGGAATCAGGTTCTGAATATGTCTATAATTAGAGCTCATTCTCTCTGACTTGTCAGTTTTTAAATTTTCCTGCTTATAACTCGATTAGACTGCATTTTCTTTTCTACCTGTGTTTATTTTGTTGTTTTTAAAACAATTCAGCGCTTTAAAGATATTGGGGAAATTTGTTTCTTCTCAAGTAAAAGTTTTCTCTCCGAGTGGGAGGAAGAGGCGGGGGTCACCATGGGTATTCCCTGCTCTACTGATTTCTGAGTGAGAAGGCACCTGCTTCAGCTGACAGGCTGAAAACAAAGTAAACTGCTGGAGCTTTTTCTTTTGATCGCTCCCATTATGAAGTATTTCCCCACCTCATTTGCTGAGCATTGATTTCCACTGCAGATAGAAGATATCTGAGTGTGTCACTCTTTCCCTCTATTTGTCAACTTTTACTTTTTGTTTAATCAGGCAACCCCATGGGGGTGGAATCTTATTCATTGTTCCAAGTAGTGCATAATCAGATAACTTGAGAATGTTTGCAGAGTCCTAGGTGATGAAAATAACTGTGTCTCTGGGGCTCCTTAGCTGCAGGTCTGATGGGTATTTTTCATGTTAATTTTGCAGGTTGAGCTGTCTCCTCTTTGTGAGGTTGAAAGGTGGAGGTGTGGGGGAGAAGAGATGAGAAAATTGCTTTTTTATTTTCTGCTAACCTAGCCTTTAAAAGATAGCTGCAGAATGCCTGAGAGGGTAATCTGGCTTTGATGTCTGTGCCTCTCCCCACATGCATACTCATTGATTCTGGGACTCATTGATTCAGCAGGTGGGACTGGCTGATTGGGGTAACTTCTTTGTTTATAGTTGCTCTTTGTATCCCCCTCCTGAAGCTTCAACCTCAACAGCTGGGGCTGCATTTTCCCAATAGACAAGCTTCATTCTGTAGTGAAGAATATTTGAGTACTTTTCCCTTCAGGTTGAAGGATAAAATGAAAGGATAAAAAAAGGCAAACTTGTTTCATTTAGTAGAGAACTATCCTTCTTTTACACTCGACACCCAAGCCTTGAAGACTGATAGGATAGAGTAAAATTGCTCTGTATAATTGAACAAAATTCATTCTGAAACAGGTTAATAGCTTTTAAGAGAGAAATTGGTTTACATAGTTCATGTGCTCCTCCATTTTCACCCTAGCAATCAGAGTGATATTTTAAAAACATAAATTAGATCACACCATTCACCTGTATTAAATCCTTCCATAACTTTCCAATGCTCTAAAGTTAAAAATCCACTCTTGCCCATGGCCTTCCTGACCAATATCTTCTGACCCCTTTTTACCTCCCCATGCTAGCTTCCTCAGCATCCACTACGTTTCAGCCAAACTGGCCCCTTCATTTCCTGGAACCATCACCCTCTCTTACCTCAGGGCCCTTGCACACACCATTTCTTCTACTTGAAATGCTTCTCCTGTGGGCTCTTTACACAGCTGTTTCTTTTCACCCTTTGGCTCTTAGGCTGTCTTCTCTTCCACAGCCACACTAATGAGGTCCCTCTATTATTTACTACTACTGCATCCTGTTCATGTACTTATCAACTTGCTTATTTGCTCGGGCATTGTCAGTCTCTCCCTATTGTACCACAAGGGCTATGCCTATTCGTTTTTCTTTCTTTTGTTTTTTGAGATGATCTAGAAGAAATAATTCATTATAGATTATTTATTTACATAAAACAAGGAGGAAAGATTTTAAATGTTCAGTATGATGACTTTGACAATTATGTATGCCCATGTAACCACCACTCATAATAAGATGGTGTCTTTTCATTATCCATGAAAGTTCCCTCTATGCTCCTCTCTCGTTAGTTCTTCACCAAAGGTAACCATTTTCTGGTCTACATGACTATTTTTTAGTAACATATTTTAGTTCAGTTTTGCCTATTCTTGGCCTTCTTTTAATGTAATGCCTAATGAGGTTCACTCATGTTGCTGCAGATATCAGTTCACTCCTTCTATTGCTGACTAACATTCTACTGTATGAAGATACTAAAAGTTGTTTCTCCGTTTTCTTGTTGATGACATTGAGTTGTTTTGGAATAAGGCTGTTATGAACATTCTCGTACAAGTATTTTTATGCTCATATGTATTCGTTTCTCTTGGGCAAGTACCTCGAAGGGGAATTCCTGAGTCACAGGGTAGATGTATATTTAACCTTCTAAAAAGTGACCAAAAAGTTGTCCATGTTTTATTTACTAAAATATACCTGATTTCTATTTCAGGGCTTGACACACAGTAGCTATTTATTATCTCTTTGTTGAAGGATTTAATGTTCTTTTCCCTGTTCTGAATGCCTGAGAGCCATCTGTCAATTACTCAAGGATGGCATTTTTATTGAGGAATTATGACTCTAAGATGCAACTCAAATCATTGTGATAAATAGACTTCAAACACAATGTGCAAGGACAATTTTGAAATTAAGCCTCAGCCTTAGCATTTTGATTTGTTTTGCCTTTTTTCCCCTTCTTTTTTTTTTTTTCAGTTGACCACTACTCCCTAAGCAGAAAATCATTCCTACGCTTTGCTACCATAAGTCAAGCCCTTATGTGGGTTGTGATTATGGTTTTTCGTCTCAAGAGGTCAGGGTACTTTCAAAGGAGAGCTCAACCATTTAGCATCTGTTGGGAAACTGTTGCCTAAAATAGTTTAGGGTCTTCAGAGGGTCAAGGGCAGAATTGAAGTTACAGCCCTTAGCTCTCTTTATTCTTTATCAGGAACTCACTAAGAAAACTTGTTTCTTCTTCTCAATAACAGCGGGTCAGGCCAAGGTCCACATTTGGTGCGTGGAGAGAATGGGTGCTTCATTTAGGGTGAAATCTCAAGGAATCTCATGCCTGATTTGAAGTGACCCAAATAGGTTCACACTTCTCTCTCAGAACCTTTATTCCTTTGACTTTTCTGGAAGCTTGGGAAGCCTCTGGGAGGTTACATGAGTAGGTGAGTGAACCTGGGCTATGGGGCGATGGAAGTGAGGATGGGAGAGGGAGGAACAGTATAGTGGGTGGGTGACAATTACATTGATTTAAAAAATCAGATGCTGCTTTCAAGAGTAACTCCTTATAAGACAGAGTCTTTCTGCAGTTCATGAGTATTTGCATAACAGCTCGTTAATGCTTGGGAGAACTGAATCACTGGAATGTCATGGGGGCAGTTTATTTCTATCAAGACTGGTGGAATCTTTCTGTGGTGGGCCTGGCCTGCTGAGCCCCCATAACATAACAACTTCCATCATCCGGTACAGAAGCGCCTTCGTTTCTGGCAGTTGATTAGAGGTTGTAGAGCTCATGAACACTGACTCAGAATGCATCTAGAAGTTACATGAGGGAAGTAAAGTCCCTATTAAAAAAATCTTCCTTTCCCCAGGATAAGAGAGAACTCGGAAAATATCTAGATGGAAGGACTTAAAATATTTCTTTGAAACCATTTTTCATAATTCTCATCTTTCCTGCTTCAAAAAATGTTTTATGTCAACTTATAATTAAAAAAAGACCTTACAGCATAGGTCAGCTAAAACAGCACAGCAAACTATTTTAAGTGAAAGGAGGTAATTTTACACCAAAACTGGGATGATATTGTCAATAAAATCAGATATTAAATTTGGTTCTGATCTTCTTAGCAGCCTTAGCAAAACAAGAACAACTAAAAAACAGAGACATAGTTCTTGTTATTTGATAAAGGGAATCATAAAAATCCATTTGGAGTATTTTTTTTTTTTGGTATTGAATTCCTAAGAGAAATTAACTTAGTGGGTTTCTTTATAAAGGATAATGAATAAAGAAATGGGCATGTCTGCAGAAATGTCCTGAGTAAATGTCTCTTACATTCAAGATCCTTCAGAATCCAAGGGCATAATATTAAGTTGTGCTCACTTAAGGAACCTGTATGGAGTCCTAACCTAATATGTTTTGTTTAAAGATTATTTAATTTGACACAGAATTAGAGTATTGAGAGTTTATTGCTGGAGTTCTTACCTTTCTTATGCTATAGACCTATTTTTAAAGTACTGTTTTATATACGTGAAATGAAGTACATAGGATTATAATGAAATCAATTATATTGAAGTACAGATTGATACGTTCAAAAAATTGTGTTGCATTAATAATAAGTAACACAATATATCAGCAGGTCAACAAACTACTGTAGTTTAATATAGTGATGAATGTAAACACTATTTCAACATTTGTGCAACTGTAATATAAGAAAAATCTGTGATCTCTATTAATAGTCACAGATACTGCTAATATTACTGTGGCTTATTTCCTACATTCATGAAAGATATGTTAAATACCAGTTCAAAGTTAGTGAAAATCAAGACGCATTTTTTTTTTCTCATCCAAGTTCATGAATCCCCTGTATTCTATCTACGGGCTCCTTGGGATCCAAGGACACCATGTTAATGACCAATGACTTAGAATAATTGAAAATAGGGAAAGTACTCAACTTCATTTGTTTTTGTCAGGAGCTTAATGAGTCAATCCAAGATTGATTGACTTAAGTAAAGATATTCTTTGTAAATGAAGGGAGATCCATCATCTTTAGAAAATGAGAAACAAAGTTGATGTTATATTATGAAAGCATTTTTCAGTCTTCTGGTTGATTTTCTTCGATGTCTTTATTTTTAATTATTTCCTGAACAGCTCTTTAACAACAATGAAAACTATTTTACCTAATTTTCTTATGCCCTGGCAAAAGATAGATGTTAGAATAAATAAAAGAATGAATGAACAAATTTGTTCTTGATACTTTTGTTCTCTAGCTTCAATTCTTTCAGTAAATCTCTGAGCTGCTAACAAGTATTGTAATAAATAAAATGTATTAGATGGAATTTCCTTTCATTTTACCTCTCAATTTATTGGCTTGTGGAGATTCCAAAGCTTTTATCAGTGGAAAAAGAAAGGAGAAATCATGGATCTGAAAGATAAGGAAGTTGTGTCATCAGTACCGGACTCATGGACAATTCTTGAATTTAAGAAGGACACCAACAAATGACAGTCTGGTGCTCAGAAAATCAAGCAGAGTGAGGCCTTTTTTCTGCTTACCCTTTCTTCTTCACCCTTTCTTCTGCTTTTCCATGATTCATAGCTGAGAATGCAAAGACAGAGGGGAAGGAAACAAAGGGGAAAGCAGAAAGGGTGGTGAGAAGGAAGAGTGGGAGGAGAAAAAGGAAAGTAATCTCTATTTGTGCTGAACATTCACTGTCAAGCCATCATTCATGGACCACTTGGAGCTGTTTTGTGTATATCTGTGGAGTGGTGGGGTTTCTAGAATGGGTTATTGTAAAGTATGGACCAAGGACCATCTGTGGTATTTGTTTCAAGTACGGTCTTCTGGGCGTCTCTCCCAACCTACTCTGTCAAAATCCCTGTGGGACTCAGGACTGTGCATTTTAGCTAGCTTTCCAAGTGGTTCTAATGCCCCTTAAAGTTGGAGAACCACTGATTTTGATGAGAGAGCAAAACTTGCTTGACCTTTGCTAAGGCAAGGTAAATCTAATTCCATTCCCCCCACGCTAGAAAGAAAATCTGCTGTTTCACTCACAAATATACTTAATGCACTGGAATTCAGGAATTTTAACATTTGGCCAAGCAATAGGTTAAATGTTTTCTTCCTTTCAGGCAATTATTAGCAAGGAAGCATGGTAGGCAGCACTCCTGAGTTAATTTGCAGGGGCCTCATGCTCTTCTCTTCAGCTTAAAAGAAAGAGAATGGGTAGAAGCAAGCTCTCCTGCTCATCCTGAGTATGTGAGTGTGTTGGGGGAGCTTTTTATCCACGGCTATATGCCGTGTCATTTATGTTATCCAGAGAGGAAGAACTATAAAACCAACTCCCAGATAATTTATATTGGCTTTCAAAAAGCAAGTTCTCTATGATATTGCCTTTTCTTTTGTCAGCAAAATTTACTTTGGCCATGGTAAAAATCCATTTTTCCATTTTATGAAGACGTTCTGTGAAGCTTGAGTTAAGCAGTCCAAAACAGTTTCACTCACCTAGATATTTTCTAGAGCACTTTTCCATGCTATTTTTCAGTCCATGATACTTCTGTTAATTCCCAGGTCATACCAAACTACACTGAAAGATCCCTCCCTATCCAGCCATCTCTCTAGTCATATTCCACACACCATGATCAGAAACGAAGCTTCCTTAAATGTAAACATAAAAGTAAAACAAAATTAGATAGGTATGACTCTATTTGAACACACAATGAAATTCATGAGATAGAGGTAAACTAAAAACCTCCCCCTAATAATAAAATAAAAATTTAAAAACACAACAGTAGACTTTGAAATTTTATTTTGAAGCCAAAATAATTGATGGCTTTAGAGTTCCTCTTTGGTCTCCCTTTTACCTACAAAGTCAACATTTAAAACCACACAGGGCTGAACTTTTTCACCACCATTCAGCTTATCTTCTAGACACGTGGTATGAATTTGTCACATGAAAAGCATTTCATTTGACATTTCAACAATTTAAAAACTGTCTATAGAGCAGTTAATTCAGGCACTGACCATTTTCTTGGAACCATTGGGATTTAAAGGGGGATGAGGCCTAAATATTAGAGAAACCATCTGTTTCAGAATGATAATAATTCCTTTCTATCAGTCATCTGAATGGTCTGCTTTCCTGTTTTTACAGGTTAGACTCTTCATCCTAAGAATTAGTCAATTTACATTATCCTTAAACCTTTGTCATTTTTTTGGACTTAATGTAGCATCACTTCAAAGTATAGTGTCTTGAAGTATGACTTACCAATTTGACATTTGTAAACTGGCTGGAAGAGACTTTGAGAAGTATAACAGCATCCATCCTCTTACACACACTGCCTCAGTGATGATGCATAGATGGGTATCAGTTCATATTTTAATAAATCCCCAGAAACTGATCCCCAGAAACATCACTCCTAGTTGCTTCTGTTATTTCATGATGTTCAAGGTTTCTTTGATAAGTTCCTTCATTTATCAATTGTCTTTTAACCATGCGAAACTGAAGAAAGTCTGTCTTAAATGGCTGTTGACTGGCTTCCCCTTTTTTCTTATAATCTCCATAGACTGCCAGTTCTCTCCTGATCTGGATTTGGTTGGTCTAGAATTGAAAGATTACTAAGGACAACTGCATATCAGTTCAGTGGATGATAACATTTAGATATTTTACGCCTTTGTGGGAGAAGGCTGTGGAGGGAAGTTAGAAAGAGCACTTTTATATTGCTGACCCAAATGTGGTTCCAGGGGCTGCTCTGTTGACCCGAACAAGGGAAGTGGTCTTCTCCTTTTTGTACTGGTTAGACTGTACTTGGAGCTCACATTTGTTTCAGTAAGTCCCATGTGGGAGTGTCCTGGACAAACTGGCATGTCCAGTGGAGAATGATCAGGATACATGATGAGATTTGGAACCCTTAGGTAGGTAGAGTGTTTAAAAGAACTAGAGGGTATAGCCTGGAGAAGAGTAGAGTAATGGGAGACATTATAGACCTCTTCAAGTAACTAAAGGACTGTGATGTAAGAAGGTTTAGTTTTGCCCCCATGTAACCCCAGAAACAAAACTAAGGCTCACAGGGGGAAGTTGCAAGGAGTCAGATTTCTCTTCAGTGCAAGGAAGAATTATTTTTAACCAACTCGAAGTCTCTGTATACAGAATATTTTGCTTTGGGATGTAATAAGTTCCCCATCCCTGAGAGTATACAAGCACAAACAGGACAGAAATTAAGAGTTATGTTATAGAATAGACTCCAGCAAGGAAGGTTTGATCAGTTGACCTTAAGTTCTTTTCCAAAACTTCAGATTATATTTTAGGAAATTCAGTCTTGTAATCTGATTTATAGAAATTTGCCAAAACTGATAAAAAGAAGCAAGGCATGGTGGGAAAAATGTGGGTTTAGGTTCTGCTCTTGGTCTTGAATATATTAGGGTTGTGACCATAGGCATGTCACTTTAACCTCTGGGTCTTCATTTCTTTAACTGGAAAATAAGGGTTTTGTGATTTTAAGGAGTCCACCCTTATCTTGCTCTTCTATTTGAGGTCTGCCTCCATAGTATCACTTCTTCATGGCTCACCTAGGGGCTTAGAGGCTCAGCAGTGACCTCTCCTGATGGACTCCTCTGTGTGCCTCCAGGGAGACACCTGGGCAGTGCGTCTAAAGCAAAATCCAGTTACTACTTCATCAGAGTAGGGCTCTGGAAAGAGGTAGAGTCAGAACAGTCCTGAAGGTCAACTGGCAGACACGGACTACATCCAGGGTTTGTCGTGAAAGTTACAGTTAGAGTCAACTGATTTGCCCATGATTCAGCATTTGAACTTCTTAATATACTGCAGTAACTGTTCTTATAGAGTATCACTTAGCCTACTGAGGGGTAAGTTACTGATTTGTAGACTTTGGGATTTACTCCAGAGAGCCATATAAAAACCCCTAAGAGGCATTATTTCTTTCCCTCTTGGCATAAGCTGTGTTGGTGCTATTTAGAGCCTTATCTTTCATCTTCCTCCACTCATGCCTCTGCAGGGTTTCCTATCCTCACCCCCTCTTCTCCCTCCCTGCGACCTGCTGTCACGTGGTGGAAAAATGCAGACTCGTCTTGTTTTGCCACTCTCTGGGGAAACCGATTCTAAAGTACAAACAGAAAACCAGATATAATGATTGAAAAAAATAGCTGAAATTATTTTGAATAGTCAATAAGAAAACCATGTAGCAAAACCCACCTCAAAAGCCCAGTTGTCGGAGTATTCCTTTCAAATTCTATTAACTGGGGAGGCCATGTACAGGGAGGAGGCTATAGAGGCGGAGATCTTTACAGAAAGATAGAAAAGGTCAGATTGGTAGTGAAAAAAAAGCAACTTGAATACCAAGTTTGAGAGAGTGAGACAGAGTATTTCCATCACAGAGAATGGAGAGTTTAGCTTCCAAGAGGCATATGTGACCTCTTATTGGCATTTTACTTTGTGAGAAGATACTTCTGGAATGTCTTTCTGGTGGATCCCACTGGAAAGTGTTTTGATGATCTTCCCTTCCACAGGCTTTTTGTTTTTGGTACCACTGAAAAGGGTGATTTTATAGGTTTGGTTAAGTGGGCAAAGACCAATTTGAGCATAGTTGGGGGTGGGGACATTTGGGAATCTTTTCTAGGTGGAATCTGAGTGGAGACAGAAGTTCCAAACCAGCATCACACAGGTGTTGCAATGATGCTGTGGGTTTGTCTGTGATCACCCTCTCACCCTCTGGGGAAGTGTACTCTGAGCAGTAGTGTGTTTACACAGCCACTGCCACAATGTTTTCTTTGACTCTGCTTTGTCCAGCAATGTCAATGACTAGACACCGAAATGACTGTGTCTAAGTATAGGAAACAATCAGAAATCCATAGTGAAGACACCTGGGCTGGGAGTCATTCTAATATCTCACGTCTGAAATCAAATAGAACAATCTTATTTGCTCCTGTGAGCTCACATTATCAATCTAGTAACATCTTAGTCCAGTGAATGTGTGACTAGTTGAGGCTATTTAACAAAGTTCCATAGAAAGTGAGGATTGAGGAGAAGGACTAAGGAGGAGCTCCTAGCTAAAGCCAGAGGGGAAGAGGCGTTTTCCTCCCTTTGGAATGTTAGCATGTGAAAGCTGTAATTTGTGATTAGTAGCTAAGGTTTTCAGTTCACAAAGTTCTGGGTCAAATCTTCTTACAAACGGTATAATATTGGGCAATTTTCTAAGTCCCCATTTTCTTATTCTTAAAACAGGGATAATACTAGTACTTATGCAAATCAGTTAAGATGCCTTTGGTTGTGAATAATAGAAAACTCAAGGTAGTTTAAGGGAAATGTATTGGCCTGTGTATCTGTGAAGTCTTGAAGTATGTCAGCTTCAGGTGTGGTTTGGTCCAGATACAATTTCATTGGGCCTCTAGTTGTATTTCATTACAATTCTCTTGCTGTGTCTTCCTTCTTGCATCAGCTGTGCCCTCAGGCTGTCTTACCTCAGGGGATCAACAGTAGTTGTGGCAGTTCTAGACCTTACATCCTCATATCCCACTATCTAAAAGAAGAGAGTTTCTCTTCTGGTAGTTCCCATGGAACGGAGAAGAACCTTTTTTCCAAAAAGCCCTCAACAGATGTCTCCTTATGTCTCAAAGGCCTGAATTCGCTCATGAATACACTCTGAACAATCACTGGGCAAAAGGGGTGGGATGATAGATATAAGGGTCAGTTCTAGAGCTGAGAGTGAGGTCAAACCCACATCAACCACCACTCAAAGGCTATATAGCAGAGGCCATTCCCCAAAGGAAAATATGCCTATTGTTCCAGGAAAAGGGGAGAAAATGATTCTAGGATAGGCAACCAACAACAGTATCTAGATGGTGGTTGTAAAGGTCTTAGCAGAATTCCTGACCATTGGAAGGAATAGATAAATATAAGCAATGATTATTATGTTGGTGTCATACTAAAAATCACTTTCTGCCTAGAAGTGCTGCCTCACCTTTTCTTCTTTCACCTGTGATGCCTGCCTCTCCTATTTAGCAAGATTAGAGAACTGGACTGCAGCTGTAGCTGTGTGTGTGACTTGCTGGGTGGTCTCGGCCAAGTCACTCATTTCCTATTTGTCAGAAATGAATTTCAGACGAAATATGAGCTGAGGTACCTTTCTAGAAATAAAGTGGCCTTTTTCTTTCTTTGCATCCCCCTCCCCAGGAAACCTTACATAAAGGTAGTCATGATTCAGGAACCCTGTCCCCCAGTTTCATGGTTTAATTTAAAGACAAAAGGCTTTAAAGTCAGACAGATCTGGATTTGGATTCCAGCTCTGCTAGTGCTATGATTGTGGGCAACTTTATTCAAGCCTCAACCCCCTTTACTATACAAGGGAAGGAGTGGTAAATAATATCTGACTTTCAAGCTTGACTTACATAAATGTGATAGAGTTGGAGTGAGGCACAAGTTAAAGTTTATACAGTGGTAGAGTCAATAGAACAGTGACTTGTATTTAGAAATCTATGCTGGTGATTTCATCTGCTCTCATTTTTAATGTCTCTCACTTGTCTGATGACTACATACATTTCTCCTTCAGGGATAGTGAGAGATTAAATTGAGGGCTTTGAAAGTCAAATTAGGAGGATGTGCATGGATATATCATAATGTGAAATCAGAGGGCACATTTCCCCCTCCCCTACCAGATTGATTCTATCTCATATAGGTCTGTTATAAATAATTTGTAAATATTCAACTAATTTCGTTATATCCATTCATGCTTTTCTTCTCTGTTTCTTTTCATTTTTTTTCTGCTCCTGCATACATGTTTGGCTTGCTGGTACTACCTAGTGGCAATTGCAGGTATTGCTTAAGCTTGATAGTGGCATTAGTTTTTTTTTTTTTAAACCATTTTATTAAGGTATGATTGACATATAAAAAGCTGTACATATTTAATGTATATAATCTGAGTTTGGAGAAACGTATATACTTACTTGTGATAGCATCACCACAATTAATGCCATAAAAATATCCAGTACTTCCAAAAGTTTCCTGTCTTCTTTATTTGTTTTTTTTATGATTAACAACATTTAACATAATATCTACCCTCTTAGCAAATTAAGTATACAATACAATGTTAACTAGAGGTACTGTGCTGTACAGCAGATCTCTAGGACTTATTCATCTTGCCTAACTGAAACTTTAACTGATACTTCTCCATTTTCCTCTCCCCACCAGCCCATGGCTCCCCACCACCATTCTACTCTCTGCTTCTATGAGTTTGACTATTTTAGATTTCTCTTGTAAGTGGGATCATGTGGTATTTTGTTCTTCTGTGTTTGGCTTATTTCACTTGGCATATTGTCCTCCAGGTTCATCCATGTTGTCACAAAATGACAGTATTTCCTTCTTAAGGCTGAATAATATTCCATTGTATGTAAAAGCCACAAGTTTTATTTATCCATCTGTCTATTCATCTGTCAATGAACGTTCAGGTTGCTTCCACATCTTGGCTATTGTGAATAATGCTACAGTGAACATGGGAATGCAGATACCTCTTCAAGATAAGAGTGGGATACTTAGGAATAAACTTAACCAAGGAGGTGAAAGACTGGTACACTTAAAACTATAAAACATTGATGAAATAAATTTAAAAAGACACAGGTAAATGGAAAGACATCCCATGTTCACGTATTGGAAGAATTACTATTATTAAAATGTTTACACTACCCAATGTAATCTCCAGTTTCAATTCAATCCCAATCAAAATCCAAATAACTTTTTTTTTTTTACAGAAGGAGAAAAAAATCTAAAATTCATATAGAATCTCAAGGACCCAAATAGCCAAAGCAGTTTTGAGCAAGAAGAACAAAGATGGAGGCATTGCACTTCCTGATTTCAAAATACAGTAAAAAGCTACAGTAATCAAAATGGGGTGGCACCAGTTTTTAAAGGAAGTGTCCAATCCCTGAAACCAAACTGAGTCCTGGAAGTTGAAATTCTGCCTCAATCCGGCTCTAGAGCATCAGGAGTGAGGCTCAATGTTGAGGGAGCTCAGAAGAAACCTGAACTGATAGTGCTTTAATTCTTTTGCCTCCTGGAAGCTTAATGGGCAAAACCAGGTTCCAGGGACTGGAATTTTATAACAAATTAGTCATTATTACCTTAACAAGCTAAAATGAGCTGGTCAGATGAGCCCGAAAAACTGAGTGGAGCATAAGATGGAGAGTGGGGGTTATTGAGCTGATAGATGAGATTGACAAATAAGACAGCTCCCCAGCTTTTCAAGAACAGGGACCATTATTGGTCAGATCCTCAGATGCAAAAATGTGTCCAAAGAAGTATCTCAGTGCTTGCATGAATGTAGAAGTTTGATAATATACTGAAGCTCCAAAGACTTTGAAATAGTACTTGTTTATAGCATTCCTATCAATTTTTGGAACAGGAATAAATCCTTTCCCAAGTCCAAGCACTTTGGTAATAGAAAGGCTAGAACGCAGGATTGCTCTAGTTTTCCAAGACAGTCAGCATTTCTTTTTGCCCTCTAGGTGGCAAATACAACAGAGGGACGTGTGCTCTGAGGGTTATTTCCAGCAGGCCTGGAAGTAGCCTGAGCTGTTTTGCTAAAAGGTTTCTGTGAGACACTAACCTGATGGAGGCATGGAACACACTGATTACTGGTGTTGCTCTGAGGGAGTTCTGGGTTAGTTTGTACTGGCCTATCAGCATTTGATAAGAGTGAGATTGATGATTTGCACCTGTAACTTGGGCTGGTTACATAGCAGGAATATGTCCAAGTGATCAGCAAAATATTAAAAAAAAATCTCAGTTGAGATTATTTCCAAGTTGTTCTGTGCATTTGTCATTGGAGAGAGAAAGTGCATCCGGCCACAGCCCTTAGGGAGGGAGGACAGTGAGAGCCGGCACATGGCTTCTCCAGGCCCCTTTCTGTGAGACCCTGTGACTGTGATGTTGATCAGACACTACTACTGTGTCCTTTGTCTGCTTAAGCTTCGTCATTTGAATTTTCTTTAACAATCCAGCTCTATTTAACTGCCACTGGTGGGGAAGTTGTAACTCTTTGTTGTGCAAAGAGCCTGGGACTTGGTGCAGTGGCTCTTCTTATTAGCTTTGTAACTTGGGTGATTTATCCAATCTCTCTAGCTGAGGGTTTTTAGGCAGTGAAATCAAAGTAATATTACCTACTATATCCCTCTAACATACTGCTTCTAAGAATCAAAAGAGGTATGTGTGAAAGATCACTAACTTTAAAGCATCATGTAAATATCTCAATTATTATTAAAAGTACTATTTTTTTAACATCTTTATTGGGGTATATTTGCTTTACAATGGTGTGTTAGTTTCTGCTTTATAACAAAGTGAATCAGTTATACATATACATATGTTCCCATATCTCTTCCCTCTTGCATCTCCCTCCCTCCCCTGCTCCCTATCTCACCCCTCCAGGCGGTCACAAAGCACCAAGCCGATATCCCTGTGCTATGCCGCTACTTCCCACTAGCTATCTACCTTACGTTTGGTGAGCTGTGACAGGGTGAGAGAGAGGCATGGACATATATACACTAAAAGTACTATTATTAGGGCTTCCCTGGTGGTGCAGTGGTTGGGAGTCCGCCTGCCGATGCAGGGGACGCGGGTTCGTGCCCTGGTCCGGGAGGATCCCACGTGCCGTGGAGCGGCTGGGCCCGTGAGCCATGGCCGCTGAGCCTGCGCGTCCGGAGCCTGTGCTCCGCAACGGGAGAGGCCACAACAGTGAGAGGCCCGCGTACCGCAAAAAAAAAAAAAAAAAAGTACTATTATTAGTAGTCTTAGTAGTAATACTTTGAAGTGATTGTAGAATAATTAGCCAATGTAGAGTATAGAAACACCTATAATTAAGGGGAAGGTCAAGAAAAGTCACCATTGGAAAAAGAAAATAATGAAAGTCAACTGATAAGTTTTACACTTTGCTAAGCCATTTGTAAAAGTAGCCCACTCTGAGGAATAATTTCTGTGTTGCTGATGTGACTTTAGGAAATATACAAGTACAAATAAGAAAAGTTAAATGTAACTCATTTTTACAGATTAAAATGTACATTTTAGTGTCAAAAAGTATATCAAGATAGTAAGCATTTTTCTCTTTGCTATCATGATTCCTGGTGGCAAATATCAGATATGAGTATCAAATGTTAGAGCTTGAAGGGGCCGTAAAGTACACGATCCATTCCATTCGTTTACTGTGAAGATGTTTTAAAGGTGAGGAAACTGAGATCCAGACAGGTGATGAGAATTCTCTGGGATCAGATGCAAGTTATTAACAGAGTAAGGAGTAAAATCCAGATCTTCTTACTCCCCACCCCATGTTCTTTCAGATATACGGCTTGGTTGGCCCTATTCAAGTCCCTCGGCAGTTCAGGGGTGAAGAGTAGGGAAGGTCTTTTCCAGTAAGAATTTTATAGTCTAGCGGAGGAAACAGGAAACTAACCAGCTCTACTAAACAAATGTGATGAGAGATATAATAAACGTGTAAGCAGTATACGTTCTTTGGGAAACATTTGAAGAGACAATTTATTCTTCCTAAAGGGGGTTAAGGAAAACTTGATAGAAAACCTTTTCATGTATATATACAGCAGTGATCATTTTCAGAGTTCTGAAATAACAGGGAAAGCTCCCAGGAATCCTCCTGGTATGGTGGCCCCAGGCCCCTCAGGTAACAATTGTAAAGAGATCACGATTCTTGGGGCATAAAGATGGAAATCCTGAGAAACAGACTTGAGGCAAAGGATATCTTTGTCCATCTCTGAGGTTGGTGGGGAATTCCCCAGGATGGTAAGAAAATCACGCCGTGGTTGTGTGGAAAGAGGGCATGTGTTTTATCTTGGGACACTTTTTATCTGTTGGTAATCAGTGGCTTCCAGGATGGTCCTAGGGTACCTCAATCCCCTCCAGCCCCAAACCCAGGAATTTAAAAACTTCTACACGCTAGGCTGAAAGAAAAGAATTGTAGGCACTGAAAAAAAAGAATCAGGAAGGAAACTGACATTTTTTGAACCACTAATGTAGCTGAACATTAGATGTGCTAAATGCTTTGTATATGTAATCTTATTTATTACTCACAAAAAAGCTTGAGGTAGAGTTAGGTCTGGTTTTAATACATTTCAGCCTTCCTTAAATTCTTCTTCACCATTTGCTCATTTCATGAGTGTTTTGTGTGTGCTTTCAAACACCTCCTTTCAGGAGGGGGCTTCTCTAATTCCTCTTCTGGAACTAGAACCTTGTTAGGAACCTTTAGGAACCTCCTCCTTAGCCAGAACCTTTAGTTAGGAGGTTGGAAATGACCCGTGTGTCTATCAATGGAGAAATGACTGAATAAATTACAAAATACTAGGAACTGCTAAAAATAAATACTGACCTGAAAACATGACTATGATATGTTTTTAGCAGTTTCAGTTCAATAGCATAACATGATCTCATTAAAACTCTGTGTGTGTGTGTGTGTGTGTGTGTGTATGTCTGAAGTTACACAACAAACTGTTAACCATGGTTTCCTCAAGGAATGTACTTGGAACAAGTAGGGATAGAGGTAGGCTAAAAGGGTGTTGGGAATGGGAGGAACACAAGACGTCTTTTAATTATTTATATAATTTTCATGTGATGAAATTATGAGTGGCTTTTACTTTATTGTATTTTTCAATTAAAAAAGGATTATGAAAGTCCCCTTTATCCTTGTTTTGTTTCATGGGTTTCAAATCAGAATCTTTTGTACTCTCAGTGAAACAGCAGAGAGTTGGGGGAAATGATACATTTTTTAACCCTCTCTTTATTAGAGCCCTCCCTCAAAGACTCTGGCATGACCTGTCACCCGACTAGCAGACACACACTTCTGTCTCTCCTGCCCGTGCACCAGGCTCAGGCACATGGAGTCATTCTGTGTTTGGATAACTTCCTTCCCTTGTATTTGAGGTTACTTGGTAGATTCTACAGATATATTCAGACAGAAGTGACTTTCAGCATGAATACAACTGAGGCTATTAATCTGTGACCTTGGTATGTAGGAATTATTATCTCCATCATATGAATGAGGCAGCTCAGGGAAATTGAAGAGGGCACTGAAATTAAAGAGAGCATTAAAAACAATCGGACAGGGCTTCCCTGGTGGCGCGGTGGTTTAGAGTCTGCCTGCCGGTGCAGGGGACAGGGGTTCGTGCCCTGGTCCGGGGGGATCCCGCATGCCGCGGAGCGGCTGGGCTCGTGAGCCATGGCCGCTGGGCCTGTGCGTCCGGAGCCTGTGCTCCGCAACGGGAGAGGCCACAACAGTGAGAGGCCCGCGTACCGCAAAAAAAAAAAAACACAAAAAACAATCGGATATATGAGTTTAATTACCTGCTAGATCACCAGATGAAAATATGTGGTAAATGGATGAAACAAGAGTTAAAGTGAAATAAGGTCACACAGAATCTTGTTTTTGATCATTTTAACGTGATCATTAAGAGTTCTGAGTGATTTTGTCTGATTTATACTTACGGTGATGAAGAAGGGAGGTTATTAGATATTGTTGGTGATTTGACTTTAAAATCAAAAATTAAGACTAATAATTTCGAAGTGCCTTGGTCAATTTAATTGAAGCTGTCTTGAGATTCCTATGTTGAGCTGTTAAAATTTGCAAGCGCTTGTCTGTTTGATTTGATTTCTAAAGTTCTGGTGCCATCAATGTGTAAGTTTGACAAAACAGTCATTTTCCTTCTCTGGGCTTCAGTTTTCTGATCTGTAAATCGAAGCATTTGAACCAGATAATCATCAAGGTTGGCATGATTCTCTGTGGTTCTCTTTGGTTCACAGCTCATTTTCACAGTTAAATTTATTTTTGGGAACTCTTCTACACATCCTCTGAACACTAGTGTCAAAACTGCATAAATGTCTTATGTAAAATAATGTGGCTTATAATCACAAGTAGATTAAATGCTTTCTTATATTTTATACTGAGTTCTTATTGAGGTTACAATTTGTCAAGAATTATGTAGAAGCTATGTTTGTTGGTCTAATTTATCTCTATACCCAGTATTTCAAAAATATTATATAGGAGTCTTAGACTAATATAATGCTTACCCAGAAAAAAAAGTGATACCCTTTCCAAATTATATTTATTTAGATAAAAGAAGGAAATTCTTAAATAAAAACTATTGGAAAAATTCTACAGAAAGACCCAAAAATGTGGAGTAGAATAATTGTGCGGGTTCTAAGCCACTCTGAATAATAAAGATTTTGATCTATTAAGAGTTGCTGTACTTACTTTACCCAAAGAGAGAATATGTCATCTTCATCATCATTATCAGTAAAAATAATGATCTCCTTGATTTGTCCTCCTTCATGGTGGGGGGAGGGTGTCACTATACAATATCAAATTATAGAATAATTGAATTTCAGAGCTAAAATGGACACTAAAGACTATGTATTCAAACCAGCTCATTTTATTTAATAAAGATTGTTCAAATCCCAGTGATAAGTTTCTTTCTAATATTGAAGAAACTCAGTGATACAATTATATCCGCTCCCTTTTCCCCTATTTTACTTATATGTACAAACATTAACATTCACCCTATTTAGTATATACTTTTGAGTTTTCACAAATGCATGAAGTCATATCATTACCATCACAATCAATATACAGAATGCTTTCCTCGCCTCCCGAATTTCTCATACAACTCATGTCTCGTCAACTGTTCCTCCCATCGTCAGCCCGTAGCAACCACTCTGTTCCCAGTTTTACCTCTTCCAGAAAGTCACAGGAATGGAATCAGGCAGTACGTAGCCTTTTCACCCTGGCATTTTTTGCACTTAGCATAATTCACTTTTTGGAGATTTATCCATGTTGTTGTGTGTATCAGCAATATGCACCTTTTTGTTGCAGAATAGAATAATGGTGTTCTATTATATGGATGTATCACAATCTGTTTATCCATTCACCTGTTGAAGGACATTTGTTTTTTCCTAGTTTTTAGTGATTGTGAATAAAGCTGCTATAAACATTTGCAAATAGGTTTTCGTGTAAACATGTTTTTATTTTGGGGGTGGGTGGGTAAAGTCAGTAGGTTATCTTTTTTAAATTTTTCATTGGAGTATAGTTGATTTACAATGTGTTTTTTTTTAAAGAAGTGTCAGATAGTAAGTATTTTTGGCTTTTAGGACCATATAGTTTCTCTTGCAGCTACTCATTTCTGCCTTTGTGGCACAAAAACAGCCACAGATACTATGCAAACAAATAGGCATGGCTGTGTTCCAATTAGACTTTATTTATAAAAACTGATGGTGGGCCGAGTTTGGCCTGCAGGTCATAGTTTGCTGATCCTTGATCTACCTTGGTGAATGTTCCATGTGCACTTGAAAAAAATGTATATTCTGTTGTTGGGTAGAATACTTTATGAATATTAATTAGGTCAAACTGAGCATTAATGTTGTTCAGGTGTTCTCAGTTCTTGCTGATTTTCTACTGTGCTGTTGATTACTGAGGGGTTTTGATGTCTCCAAGAATAATTGTGGATTTGTGTACTTTTTCCTTTTAGTTCTATCAGTTTTTGCTTCATGTATTTGCAGCCCTGTTGTTTGGAGCATACATATCGGGATTGTTATGTGTTCTAGGTGTATTGACCCCCTCCTTCTTCCCCCATAATATTCCTTGCTTTGACATCTACTTGGATATTAACATAGTCATTCTCACTTTCTTTAGTTAGGTGATATCATGGTTTATCATTCTCCATCCTTTTACTTTAACCTATATATCATTATATTTAAAGTGAGTTTTTTAGACAGCATATAGTTGAGCCTTTTTGCTCTTCCAATCTGACAACTTTTGTCTTTTAATTGGTATCTTGAGCCCACTTTTTATATATATATATATATATATATATATATATAATTTTTTTTTTTTTTTGCGGTACGTGGGCCTCTCACTGTTGTGGCCTCTCCCGTTGCGGAGCACAGGCTCCGGACGCGCACGCTCAGCGGCCATGGCTCATGGGCATAGCCGCTCCGCAGCATGTGGGATCTTCCCGGACCGGGGCACGAACCCGTGTCCCCTGCATCGGCAGGCGGACTCTCACCACTGCGCCACCAGGGAAGCCCTGAGACCACTTACTTTAAATGGAATTATTGATACGGTTGGATTTAGATCTACCCTCTATTTATTTTAGATTTTCCTTTCTCTGGTTTTTATTCCCCATTCACCATTTTGTCATGTTTTAGATTATTTCAATGTTTTTAATATTATATTTTAATTTATCTCTTGGATTTATGTCTTTGTATTTTTTAGTTGCTGTTCTAGGTGTTACAATATACATATCTAACCTTCAAAGCCTACGTAGAGTTATTATTTTACCACCTAAAATAAGGGTTGAAGTTTTAATCATGTAGTTTCCTTTATTCTTCCCCTCACTTTATGTTAGAGTTGTTATATGTATTACATTTACATGCATTGAAAATCCCATCAAACAATATTATAATTTTTGCTTTTAATAGTCATACCTACTTTAATGAATCTAAGAGGAAAAAATAAGCTATTATATTTATCTAGATATTTATCATTATTATTTATTGTATCATTGCTCTTCCTTAAATCCTGAAGTTCCAAATTTCCCTGTTGTATCATTTTCAGTTAGGCTGAAGAACTTCCTTAGCATTTTTCTTAGAGCAGTTTTGCTACGAACGCTTAGTTTTCTTTCATCTTAAGATGTCTTCATTTCACCATAATTCCTGATAGGTATTTTGTTAGCTAGATACAGAATTCTGGTTTGCTAGTTATTTTATTATAGTACTTTAAAGGTGTTGTTCCACTATCTTCTGGCCTCCATGTTTTCATTATCCACAGTAATTTGTATAATTTTGCCTCTCTTTGTAATGTGTCATTTTCCTCTGGTAACTTTCAAAACATTTTTTAATCTTTGCTTTCCTGCAAATTTATTATGATGTACGAGGGTATGATTTTCTTTGAATTTGACATATTTGGGTTTTCCTGAGCCTTTTGAATTTATAAATTTATTTCTTTCACCAAGTCTAGGAAGTTTTCAGCCATCATTTCCTCAAATAATTTTTCTGTGTCAATCCCTTTCTCAGATTTTTCTGTGATTCCAATGACATAAATGTTAAACTTTTGATATTTTCCTATAGGTTCCTGGAGCTCTGTTTATTCTTTTTCAATGTCTTCCCTCTCTGTTCTTCAGATTGAATAGTTTCTGTTGATCTGTAGTAACTTTCTGACTCTTCCCTCTTTTATCTCCCTTGAGACCACCCAGTGAATTTTGTATTTCAGATATTTTTTCAGTTCTAAAATTTCCTCTTTTTTTGTAGTTTCTGTTTCTCTGCTGAGAGCTTCTATCTCTACATTTATTTCAAGAGTATTTGCTTCTCGGAATTTGGTTATAATAGCCGGTCTAAAGTTTTTGTCTGATTCCAGTATCTGTATCATCTCAGGATTGACATCCATTGATTCTTTTCCTATAGGAAGTTCTCAGATTTCTCTGGTTCCTTGTTTGTCAGTAGTTTTTGATTGTATCCAGACATTTTGGATATTATATTTAGACTTTAGATCCTATTAAAATCCTCTGGAAAAGGTTGAGACTCCAGGTCCTATTAAAATCCTCTGGAGAAGGTTGATTTTTTTGTTATTGTTTTATTTTTTGTAGTTAATCAATATTATTAAGTTTAGATTGCGAGTTTTCTTTCTTCTTCTCTGGATGGCCTTTTAAGGTCTTTGCTATCCTGCTTCAGGTCTGTCCTGAGCTTGTGTGCTCAGAGATGAATTCAGGACATGTTGCTTTATCCACAGAATTCAGAGATCTTCCTCTCTGGCTCTTTCTCCGCAGTATATCCCCTGAACTCTGGCTTCCAAGAACTCCTTTTCCTGATCATCTGACTAGAAAGATAAGGTTTAACTTGAAGTTCTAGTGATTGTATTACCCATAATTCTGTATGACTGGGGCAACCCTCAGTACAAGTGGTGAGAGGAAAGAGAAGGAGAGAGGAAAAAACATAAGTCATTTCCCCACTCTTTGTACCACAAGGTTCCTTTTTTTGGGGGGTTACTCTGGCCAGAAACGTGGATTTTCTCAGGGTTTTTGGTGCTGGAGTAATGGCTACTACATTACAGATTCATAATTTGGGCTGCCCTTGGTGCAGGACTGGAAGAAAAAATAGAAGAAACCAGTGGGAATCCCTTGGGTCAAAGTGGGAAAACAAAAGAGGAAAAATACTAAGGAAACTCACCCCTAAATGAGTTTAAGTTTAGATTTCCTCCCTAATCTGTTTGCATTCTTAACTTTCCAGAGTTGTCAGGTAGTTGCTTTTGTGTGTTTTGTCCACAGTTTTTATGTAATCAGTGGGAGATACAGGCTGCAGTGGGCTTGCTCCGCCTTGGCTGGCAATGGAAGTCCTTCACATCTATTCACATTTGCACTGATTCTTATTTGCTCAGTGTCTGTCACCTAGACGGTGCTCAAAGAGTATTTGTTGAATGAAAGGATAAATGAATAAAAAATGAAAGAGAAAAGGAGAAAAGGAAAGGAGAAAAAGGAAGGAAGGAAGAAGAAATATAGGAAAGAAGGAAAACGGATGGATGGTTTTGGAATGTTTGGTTCCTATAAAATGGAAATGGTTTTAGGCATAATTCTACATTACGGTCACTAGATGGCAGTAGAAACCAATGCCTACTTCGTGATCATTTAAAAACATATTCAACAATTATTGACAATATACTATAGATTAGGTACTTTGTTAGGAGCTGAGAGGAGTGGTTATGGAGAGGGGGTGGGCACAAAGATAAGAAAGAGGCAATTTCTGCCTTTCAGGAGTTCACAAGTTAAAACTATTATATAGGGCTTGCCTGGTGGCACAGTGGTTGAGAGTCCGCCTGCCAATGCAGGGGACACGGGTTCGTGCCCCGGTCCGGGAGGATCCCACATGCCGCGGAGCGGCTGGGCCCGTGAGCCATGGCCGCCGAGCCTGCGCATCCGGAGCCTGTGCTCCGCAACAGGAGAGGCCACAGCAGTGAGAGGCCCGCGTACCGCAAAAAAAAAAAAAAAAAAAAAAAAAGAGTATCATATAAATCAGATTATGGTAATCCTACAGTAGAAACAAACTAATATTAAAGTAAGACAAGAGGGAGGGATTAATTCTGACTACAAAATTGAAGATGCCTTCACAGGACAACTTTTGAGCTGGACCCAGAAGCGGGGGGTAGAGAGGAGGAGGTGTTCCAAATAGAGGGTACAAATTTGGGAAGACTATCTAGAGAACAGTAAATATTGAGGTGTGGCTGCAGCATAGGGTATATGAAGGAAATCATGGGAACTTAAGTTGGGAAGCTGAGTCGTCATCACATTATGGGAGCTCTTATATGGGTGAAGGGCGTGGTCTCTTTAAGTCCTGTGTTCATGCCCCATTTGTGGGCTGAGCGCTGGGTGGGCTGACAGTTTTTAGCCACAGTCCTCTGTGGTGGAGCATCCTGTCCCAGGGCCCTGGGCAACCACTGCTGGATCAGAAGTTAAAGACTCAAAGGCTCTAGGGTCCCAGAGGGAGGCTACATGAGTGTTTTGGCTGGGTGGGCACCCTGCCAGACTTGACCTCTCTGAAGGGCCTGGATGAACTCAGCTTGTTACCATGTGGGGATGAGGGCCCAGTATCACTAGGTCTTCCAATTTTTAAAGAGAGGTCGGAAATCCAAATTTATGTGAAATTTCCTGATTTGTAAATGCTGGAACTGACTCATGGTTTAGAAAGCACCGAGTGAGCCAATCAAAACAAAATCAAAAATCTGTGGGCTGGAATGGGCCCTTGGGCAGTCACTTCGTGACTTCTATTCCGGAGAGTCAGCTTGCGGGTTCCTTTCCTGGTCTCTGGCAAGGCTGAGATCCAGACCTAAGTGTCTATGGAGGGAGTTCCTCTTTCCTAATTTCCCCCTCCGTGTGTAGAAAGGTTTCCCAACAGTGTCTCTCAGAGCAACTCCGCCCACCCCACCCTTCTACCTTCTCCTCTGTGTGAAAGCCACCCGGGGGAGGTGGCCAGCATGCAAAGCACTCTATTCCTGGTGTCCTTCTTATGTCTCACGTGCATCAGTACAAGTTTTAACGATAACCCTGATGGTTCATTTTGCTCAGAAGATATCATTCAGAAGTTACTCTGGTCTTCAAAATTAATTTTCTTTTTCAATCTATTGCTTCTTTAAGCTTTTAGGTTACATTTAAAATAGTCTAAATATAGTCTACTTACATATCTACATACAGATTTTAATCACTTATTCTTACTAGAACTGGGGAAGAATTGGGATTTTGCGCTTCTCTTGCTGATGCCTTATTATAGCTATCTGAATCACAAAGGGTGATCAGTGTTCCATATTCCTTGAGTCCACAGAAGCTGGCAATCTGGTTCAAGGGCACTAAGGTGCCTGAGAAATGGAGGATGGAGGGGCACAGGATGTGGGCTCAGGAAGGGGACAGGAAGTTTCTTTCCCTCCCTTTCTGTCTTCTCCAGTGATCAGAGCTCCAGGAGGCGTAGTAAGAGTCAGAAAATTACAGCAGAAAAGAACAGTTTCTAAAGCCAGACTCTCCGAGGTTCCATCCCAGTTCTTCTCCTAACAAGCGAGGTGACTTTGTGGACATTGCTTAGCCTTTCTGTGCCTTAGTTTCCTCACCTGTGAAGTGGGGATATTAATACGTTATCTCATAGAGCAATTTTGAAGATTAAATAAAATGAACCAATGTAAGCAGAAGGTAAACAGATGGGTATTTGTTTCTTGTGTGTGTGTTTCTTTAATATGAATGTTGCCACAGCATTTATTTTTAAAGACCAGTTATAGACAAAACTGAAGAATCAACAAGATGTCCTCAGGAATTCCAGCTTCACTTACACCACAGCGATAAATACTTCCCGTGTGTGTATGTATGAGCATGTGTAGAGGTTGAAAGTCAATGGTGACTCGTGTCCTGTTCAGCTATGAGTTTTCACCAGGTGGCAGCAGAGTATTATGACGAGAAATCACAGGATTCAATGTCCTACTCAGCGGGCAGAATAGAGGAAAGACAGGCAAGAGAGGGTGGCTTGAAGATCTGTCCATTGATGTCAGTGGGGTGTTAACGTCTCCTACTATTATTGTATTCCCATCGATTTCTCCCTTTATGTCTGTTAGTATTTGTTTTATGTATTTGGGTGCTCCTATATTAGGTGCATATATGTTGCCGAGTGTAAAATCCTCTTCTTGTATTGATACTTTTATCATTATATAGTGTCCTCTTTTATCTTTCTTTATGGCCTTTGTTTTAAAGTCTATTTTGTCTGACATGAGTATTTCGACAGGGTTAGCTGATGCAAGCTATTACATATAAAATGGAAAAACACTGTAGTTGGCTATACAGTGCCTACTGTATAGCACAGGGAACTATATTCAGTATCCTGAGATAAACCATAATGGAAAAAAATATAAAAAGGAATGTATATGTATGCAGCACTGAATCACTTTGCTGTACAGCAGAAATTAACACAACATTGTTAATCAATTACTCTTTTTTTTCAATAAAAAAAGAGTAAGGTAACTAAAAAAAGAGAGAGAGGGTGGGTTATTCAGGACAGTCATTATCATTCTGAAAGCAACTCATTAGAGCTGGCAAGTCAAGCTCCAACATGAGTTCAAAAAAACCATCGCCATGTAAAAACTAGCAGAGTCTGGTCAGCCGGACAAGAGGAGATTCAGTGTGAGGGGAGCGATGCTTGGAGAAATCAACACAGGAGTGACATGAAGGTGCCTCACTGAGTTGGTTATGTGGAAGTTCAACCGTGGGAATGAAATGCAAGGCCAGCTCTGTATGTTGGCAGAGGAACCAGTTGCCTGTCTGATTTACCTGGTGAAGTCGTGAAGGGGTTCTCTTCCACAGTTTAGCCCAGTCTCACCGTTATGGCTCATCTGGGTTAGCTTTTGTCTGTAAAAGGTCACTGTTGTAAGTACAGGACATCTCTCCAACCCCTTTGGGACAAAAATTTAACTCTTGTTAACTGAGATTTATCTGGGAATCTGGTTCAAGGGCACTAAGGTGCCTCAGAAATGGAGGATGGAGGGGCACAGGATGTGGGCTCAGGAAGGGGACAGGAAGTTTCTTTCCCTTCCTTTCTCTCTTCTCCAGTGAAGAGAGAAAGGGAGGGAAATCTTCTCAGTTATCTTGTTAACTGAGATTTATCCTTCCCTCCACCTTTGGCTTAAAACTATTCTGTTTCTCATTCCCTCCTTGGGACAATTCACTCTTTCAAAGTGGCATAAACTAATCAGAAGAATTAGAGTCTATACCACCGGATCGGGATTTAGGGCAAACTGTCACTCATCATTTTGACTGACGGCCAGGAGCTGGCTTGGCTCTATCAGCTAGGCCTTGGTGTTGCTGGGACTGACCCTGTGCTCTCGGCTGGGCCTTGGTATTCTCCGGTTGAACAGAAACAATTGGACAAAACTCCCGACATCTGACAAGGCCAGTTTGCAACCACAGTGGAGCGAGGCAAAATAACATTACTCCATAATCACATCTGAACACAGATAAAAATGAGAGCAGTGTCTAAAAGTGACCATAAAAGTGACCAAACATGCCACTATTCTGATTAATATGAGTGAGTGAGTGCCGTTTCTTTGCCAATTAAAGCTTTGGCCATATTTCATTACTCGTACCTTCTAGGTAAGAATTATTAGGATACCCAATCATAGAATCCTGAAAGCATCCCATCCAGACCAAGGCCTTGCTTCCTTAAATCCTCCTCATAAATCACCTAACACAGGGTTTGGTGAGATAGCACCGGATGCTTAGGAAGAGGATAGAATAGGAGAAGAACATGCCCAAGGAAAGGGAAAGAAGAATGAGGCCAAACCCTCACTGCTTCACAACAGGGCTTTGGGAGGGCCCGTGTTTCCCTATGTTCAGTAACCAGAAGCCAAGGACCCTGACTGCATTTGCTGGTAACATTTGTCCTCTGCTCCAAGTCTTAGCAAAAGAGCCTATGGGTCCTCCAGAAGCCTGGCTGTCTGGAATGGGGGATGAGTTTGTTCAGCCCACTGCCTCTTCTCCTTCCTAAGCAGCTGACTACTACTTCTGATGTGGTTTTGTGGTTATACAGTAAGCAGCACTGCTCATGTGGACATGGTGTACTTTCAGTTTCTGCAAGTGAGTCATGTTGACTTTCCTCTTGGGAGTAAGAGTGACCCTTGCTCAAAAGGACTATATGACTAGAAAGAAGAAACACCAGAGGCCACCAGGGCCAGAGTGTTTACCACTGTAGGTAGTCACTAGTTTCTGGGAGTGGTATGTGTCATCTCTGTAAGCAAGGTAAACTAGGAAGAGACATTTGGTTGTGAATCTTTGAATATTTGCCAAGGTTTGAAGTCTTTCTTTATTCTCACTCATCAACTGGCGTGATGCTGATGGCTAAAGAGCTCAGGATCTCTAGATGGACTCAAATAAATTTACATTTGATCAGCTGGTACCTGATGGGGAATTTTCCAAGAGGGTTATTTGCTATTATTACATCTTTAATTCTTGTGTCTACTAACAAGCTCATGATACTGGGCCACTCATGAAGGTCCTAAGAAATCTTGGCACACCTGTTGAGAATCAAAATTGAACTCGTAAAGAGTCAACCAAGAGACAGAAGAAGGGCTTTCTTCTAGGCTAACTCTGCTTTGTGGTTCCTTTTGGTTAATTTTTCATGAAAATATGTAAAGCCAGGATGGAAGATAGGAAGCAATCATGTCACCACTTCAGTGCCCTCAATAAGCAGTCTTTCATGCTGAGCCAGGATGTAGCCTCAAGACACTTCTCATCACTGTGCTCCAGTCACCACGACCGGATCCCAGTAGCAATGAGAAGTAGATCACATACCAGTTTGGAATTACAACAACCCTGAGAAACAGCAGAGATTATTATCCTTCTTGAAGAGATGAGGAAACTGAGGCAAAGAAAATGGAAATGACTTGGCTAAAGTCGGCCATCTATATTCTGTCAACAACAGAACTAGAATTCTAAGTTTCTGAACTTCTATCCAGTTGTCTTCAGAAGCTCAGATACAAGTTCATGGTCGTAACTTTTGAAGATCACTCTCTTCTAAAACTATTTTTTCAGGTCTGCTAAAACCAGCTGTTTATTCGCTGTGAATTCATTTTTTCCTTGGAAGAGCAGCAGCCAGCAGTTCTGACTTGAGGAGCTGGGTCCAGGCTTATCTTCAGTCATTCTAGACCAGTTGCTATGCCTTTTTTTTTTTTTTAAACTCAAGAGAAAATATAATTCCCTGCAGCATAATTTTCTCTTTCTTCAAGGCATTCCTGTGTGACACTAGTAAGTATTTATTGAGCAGGTGCTAAATGTAGAGTTTTGTACTACTATTTACTTGGATGCCTATTCCTCAGGGCTTTTAGGCTGGAAAGACCTAAGGAGAGAATTACAAAATTACCAGATATGGTGATCTGAGGCATTTCTAAGACAGAAACTACTACTGGGGTATGGCCTCAAGGGAAGAAAAGTTGACCTAGTCTTTCTCCTATATTGTGTGAAAGTGTATTTTGATTCATTCCAGTAACTATTTGTGTGAGTACGAAGTGAACTGAATTTTTGTCATCTAGAAATAATTGTTTGAATATAAGATAAAGAAGTAATTTCCTTTTTCTTCCTCCCCTCCTTGCTCCCTTTTTCTATCACATTTTATTTTTCCCAAGAAATGTTTATTGAGCTTAGAACCAACCAAGGAATAGAGATGTTATATGAATAAAACCTGACTTTTGCCTCAAGGGGATAGAGATAAGTTTCAATGTAGTGTGTTTTTTTTTTCTGTAATGAAGATATGCATAAATTCAACAGCCTAGCTACTGGGGGTAGTTAGAGGAAGCTTTAGACTGTGGGTGAAACCTGAACAGAGTCCTAGAGAATTGAATAAAAGTCTGACAGCTGGGTTATTATAAATTAAAAACTCAACGTACTCCGAGAAATAAGTGTTAGAAGTCGCAGAGACTAAACTATTTTTCTGATTACCTTGATTAGACTTGGGGGAGAAGAAAACTTAGGTTGAGAACTAGAAAACATTAGAGAAGCCTGACTCAGGCTGTAACATGTGGCCTTTAAGAAATTGGCCAGAGACTCTTAGGTGCCAATGTTTCTACCAGAGCATTTCCTGCTTCTAGGTGATCTGAGGGTTCTGGTGGGAGGTCTTCAGAACTAATGCCTGGCAGACTCTCTCCCCCAAGTATAGTTTTTCTAGTGCTCAGGGGGTGCCCAACAACTCAAAACTGAAACTGTTAGTTAAACCACAGCTTTAACTCCTCAGCCCCCCAAGTCTCCAGTTATACTTGACAATTACCCCTCGACTCCCACACAGAAACTGCCTTTTTTGTCTGGGTGATGCCAGTAAACTCACCTCTGACTAGGATCACACCTTATAGGAGGCTAAAAGCCCTATGGGATTTTCAGAATGTTTAACAGGTATTAAAACATCTATGGGGGCAGCCCCTATAGATGTTGTGCCAACTGACTTGTACTCACCAGCAGTCCTCACATATATATGGCAGCTTCCCTCTGAAGTTCATTTGCAGTAAATACTCATGAATAAGTATGCAACTTAAAAGAATCATCAGAGGCTTCCCTGGTGGCACAGTGGTTGAGAGTCCGCCCGCTGATGTAGGGGACGTGGGTTCGTGCCCCGGTCCAGGAAGATCCCACATAGCCGTGGAGCGGCTGGGCCCGTGAGCCATGGCTGCTGAGCCTGTGCATCCAGAGCCTGTGCTCCGCAACGAGAGAGGCCACAACAATGAGAGGCCTGCGTACCCCCCCCCCAAAAAAGAATTATCAGTTAACTCATTTTTGGAGACATTTCATTTTTAGGAGAAAAAGCCTACTGACAAAATTAAACTTCCGGGGGATCAATCCAGATTCAGTTCACTCTCCAAACCTTCTATTCCTACATGTATGGTCAATATATGAGATCATTAATATTCAGACTGATAACCCTGAAAAAAGTTGATTGTTGGTTGTTTTATACTTCTGAATGCCAGAAATATTAGCGCAATAAAAATTTAAATGAAGAGGAGTTAACTGTAGATCAACTATAGAATTAACTTGGTAATTCTCTTCTCTATGTATTTGGGTTAATTGATTTCTTAATGTAAAACTTCTTGTATTCTCATATTTTCTTAAATTAAAAAGACAGTTTTAGAAGCAGTTTTACTGAACCAAAAAGAAAATGTGTTCAGTTAAAAAATGTACAGGAGTGGTAGTTCATTGCATCATATGCATTGAATAACTTCTTTTTCTTTGTACCTGATTACTTCACACCTTATTTCCAAATGAACACAAAGAAAATAGCTGCAAAAATAAATGCTCTGGCTCAGTTACAAATTCTATCTGTATTTAAACACAGTTGCAAATCAAAATCACTTGTGGAGCTTTTTAAAAATTACACCCCTTTCTCCACCCCCTGCCATTTTTATTCACTGGACCTGGGATGATGTCTGAACAGATTTATTTTAGAGATGCTTTTCCATTTTGAGAACTACCAGTTTAAATTATTTTTTTTTTAGCCCTTGCATTCTTTATTTTACTCCTCCCAATCTGCTGCTTAATATTTATGGAGTTACTTTTCTTTCCATGTACTTGATTACTTCACACTTCCTTATTTCAGAATGAACACAAAGAATTTGGAGGCAATGCCTGGCAGTACCTAGACATCCAGTAGATCCTAGTCAGCTGGCTAGAATACAGCATAGAGTTCCTTAGGGGAGACAGAGGTCTGAGACAGGAGGAGAAAATGGAGAAACCTTGGGTACCCAGAGACTTGAGTGGGAGGCAGATAGACTGGCTACCTGATGGGGATGTAGGAGCTGAGTCAAGGGCATTACTGAAAGGCTGAGGAGGGCCAGTTGTTATCTAGCTCCTCCTGTTCACGGGAACAATGTAGAGACTTATGATTCTTAGGGTGGATCTCTTGATATTTTGCCTAGTTGGCTTCTTGGTTCCAGAGACAAATGGATCATCTCACTGGAACCTGCTAGAATGGATTAGAATTATAAAAGGGATTGACAGTCTCAATTCAAATGGTCTCACAGAGCTTTAACTACTCTCAATGGAATGTTGAATTGCAATCTCTCTCTGTTTATCACTTAACTACATACAGCTGAGAACACCACCATGAACTAGGAAGTAAACATCTATCATTAGTGGAAAACTGTCCAAAGGAGTGAATTGTGAGAGAGGACTCCTGAACGCAAATATTTCACTGCTATACCAGCACTCTTTTCTACTTCTAACTTGAATGTGCTGTTAACCATGGATTTGAAATCTGGTGTCCTCTCAGTTTTTGCTTTCCAGACTTGGAGGAATTTCCCCAGCATCCCAGCCCCCACTGAGTTTCACTCCCCACTTGGGCTGTAGCTTCCTGGAGCTCTGTTGCTTCCTCTTCTTTCTTCCCTGTTTTTACAAACACTGCGACACAATGACTCTCCCTTGCCTTTTATAAAACCACATAAAGTCATAACAAGCCAATGATAATTCTCCAGCGTGGACATTAGAATTATGTTCTTTCTGTGTGTCTTGGGAAAGGGTGTAGTGGAATTTGTCTCAAGTTTACTGTATTTCTAATGGAGCTATGTAATCACTATTCATTTTTTCATTTTTCTTTGTCTTGGTACTACAAAGGTAATTAGTTCCTGAACCTTAGTGACAAATTTGATGGATAAGGATGAAATGAGATGATTTTCAAAAGAGGTATTTGTCTTTTAAACAAGAAAAAGATGAATTTTCTTCAGCGAGGAACAACCCTTTATTCACATGATTGTGAAATAGAATGTGGTCTCTGTCTTAAAACAACTTGAAGCACTAAAATTAAACTTCTAGTAATCTGGAGTAAGACGAAAGTTAATTTTGGTAGATTCACTACGTATAAAAAAGAAGATGCATTCATCATAAGCAGCATTTTAAAGTGACAGATAGCTTTAAGATTTGTTTCAAATGTAAAACACAGCCTCAAAGGACAAAGGAAAATTTAAATTTGCCAAAGTTTACCAAAATGTCCATGTATACAAGTTTACAGGTTCAATTTTCACACCATTAGCTGTTGAGCCTAGTAGACATACATGTTTAGGTATCATTTTTTCTTTTCTTAAATTAATAGACTTTAGTTGTAGTATAATTACACATTTACAGGGCTTCCCTGGTGGCGCAGTGGTTGAGAGTCCGCCTGACGATGCGGGGGACACGGGTTCGTGCCCCGGTCTGGGAAAATCCCACATGCTGCGGAGCGGCTGGGCCTGTGAGCCATGGCCGCTGAGCCTGCGCGTCCGGAGCCTGTGCTCTGCAACGAGAGAGGTCACAACAGTGAGAGGCCCGCGTACCGCAAAAAAAGAGTTCTTCATAAATTTTGGATATAATTCCTTTGCCAGATATCCGTTTTGCAGACGTTTTCTTTTCATCTGTGGCTTGTCTTTTCAATCCCTTAAGGGATTGTCTTTTTAAAACTAGGTGTGTTACACAAATAAGTAGTTTTTTTCGTTTTCTGGGAGTGCCCAGTTACAATGTTATGAAAGAGGAAGACAGGGACATTTTATTTTGGTGATAACAGTTAAGTTCTTTGAACTATGAGAACTGAAAGAGAATTATCACAGGGACTAAAAGGAACATTATGTGAATATCAAATTTCATGGAATAAAGTGGACATCATAGGGGTGATTGGTGTCTTCTAAGAAGTAGCCGCATACTAGTGGGACATGTATATTCTTGCACAGGTCTGGCGCTCATGACTTTTTATCCTGAAACTTCTGCCTTTCACTTCACTACTTTCTTTTAATATCCTTCCCTCTTGACTTATTGATCTCCTACCGTTTACATTGCTGTCTGAACCCCTCATGTCTAATGCCCAGTGTACAGTACTGAATCATGAGCTTGGGCTTTCTTATAGGTTGAGCCCCAGCTCTCAGCTCTGTAACTTACAAGCTGTGTGACTTCAGGGGAGTTGTTATCTTCTTGTAGCCTGTTTCCTTATGTGCCTACCTCACATGCTAGTTGAGAAGATTAAATAGTATATGTAAAACATTTAGCATGGTACCTGGCTCTGGTGCTCCGTTAATGTGTGTTTTCTCCCCATCCTTTTTATTTTTCATGTATGTTCTCCCTACCTTTATAGGCTATGACTTTTTGTGACTTCCAGTTTTCTTTGAGGCTGAATATTTCTCCAAATAGCATTGAAAGCGATAACTCCTTTCCTTCCTCCCACATGATTCCTTTCTCTTAAGTGTCCGGTGGTCAGCCCCACTCAGTCTGCTCTGGTCTCATGGCAAAGACCCCAAACAGACACAGTTAACTGAGGGTATTTCTTGGACCTGCAGCTTCCCTTTCTCCTTTTGCTGTTGCTATTTCTACCCTTTTTAGAGGCACTGAATTCATTTATACTAACAAGTGTTTAGTGATGAACTACTATATTCTTAGCACTGTGATGTAGTTGAGGGGCTCACACAAAGTAAGATGAGTCTTTCCTTCAAATTGATGATCTACTTGGAGAGACAAGATATAATCATAAAACAGACCCTAACATTAGACAGGATGTTTCTAAAGGTTAGGTATAATCAGAATGTGATCTGGTGGTTTCTTAGTATTCACTGGAATGTCACCCAGGTAACCACTGCCAGGATTTAGGCCCTAGGCTCTGACCAAGAGAGATAGATCCTGGCTAAAGGAATCCAGGAAAATGAGCCCAGGGTTGATAGTGAGGGGCAATGAAGAGAGGAGATGATTTAGCATATAAATGGAGTTAGTAGTTGGGGATCATTGGAGGATTATAGAAACCAGCTGCTCTGGGGAGTGGGGAAGAATCTGACCAGTAGACATAGGCTCTAAGAATAGGAGAATCTCCTCTTTCTCCTCTCTCTCACTTTCTTCCTGTCAATTTACTGTTAGTTTTATGGCTATGGACAAATATCTAGTGAGAACTAGAAGTTTGCAAGACTTCTATTATGGAATAAAATTATTAAATTTAATGTCAGGTTTTGCCATTGTTTTTAATTCAACATTTATTTTTTTAAAAAAATCCAACCTTGATGCAAAGACTATTTAAGAAAGCTTACAAAGCTTACAAAGTGAAAAAAAAAAAAAGTAAATGAGTGAGACAAATGAGACACTGGGAGAAGAAGGGTGGGAATACTAGATGAAGCCAGGAGTCAAGTTAGAACATAAAATTTATGCTACAAAGTTCACTACATTCATTGGAATTGGGCCTGCCTAGGAACTAATCAGAAAAGCGAACATGATTGTTGACAAAATTTATAGGATTCCCTAGGCAACAATCAATCTGTGGTGTAGGAGGAAAGTAACCATTCCTAATACTAAGGCCATGGAAAGTTTTTTCCTCAGTGTCTTCATAGATAAAGATTCAGAATTTAAAAATTTGACTTCAACTTTTGTAAGAATTTCAACGTAGGAGGGAAGCAGGAGGATGTTTACTAATCAGAAACCAGGGTCTTCAATTTCCTTACTTTAGAATTATACGGTTTCTTTCCTACTTGAATATACCCAAGACCCCTCCAAGATTTCTTCATCATCAACAAGGGAAGAGGGGGCCTCATGACACCAGGAAAGGAAAGATGACACACCCTGATGCTCAGTTCCCCAGATTATTCCCTCTCCTCCCTTACCTTCTCTTATGGACTGAATTGTTTCTCCCTTAAAATTTATATGTTGAGGTCCTAATGCCCAGAGCCTACGAATGTGACTGTATTTGGAAACAGGACCCCTTTAAGGAAGTGATTAACTTAAAATGAGTTCATTAGGGTGGGCCCTAATCTAGTGGGACTGATGTCCTAATAAGAGGAGATTAGAACACACAGAAAGCGGCCCATCCCTTGCATGCATAGAGAGACAACAATGTGAGGAAATGGCAAGAAGGCAGTCAAACCTGCCAAAACCTTGGCCTTGGACTTCTAGCCTCCAAAACTCTGAAAAAAACAAATTTCTGTTTCCCATAAAAAAGTACCACCTACCATTCAGTAGGTGGTACTTTTTGGTGGTACATTTTTATGGCAGCTCCAGTAAATGAATATACCTTCCAGTTGGTCTTATATGCCACTGCAAGATTCCCTTTGCTTAAATTTACTTTGATCATGTCAATATCCTCTTGAAAAACTGAAGGTTTAAAGTTCTTATTCTGGTATTCATGACCTTCAAAAATCTGGCCCCAGTCTGCCTCTCCCCACTTAACCCACACTACACAAGTGTGCTTTGTACTTTATGTATTTGTGTCTTTGCTCATTCTGCCTGGAATATTGCAATTTGCATCCTGTGAGATCTTACCCGTCCCTCAGTACCCATCATCTCAACTACCCACTCATCCACAAAGCCTTTGGTTATCTTAGCTAGCATTTCTTCCTCTTCTGAGTTCCTACAACATTTTGTCATTATTTAATCACAAGTCTTATTCCTCCTGTTTGAGGGTGCCTATATGTAAAGTTCCTAGCACAACAACTTCCAAAGAGAAGGTGATTCATACATTCATTTATTCATCCATACATTGCTCTTAGCCACATGTTATATTAGTTTGTAGAGGATACAGCAGAGAACAAAACAAACGTGGTCTCTACCCCATGGGACTTGCATTCCATTGGAGGTACAGATAAATGAGTAATCAAGTAGTTAGAGGTTGTTATTAGTACCTCAGTAGAGAATAATATCATGACTTATTTCAGATAGTGTGCTTAGGGAGGGCCTACTGAGGAGATGCCACTGAAGCTAAGACATGTAAAGAAGAAACCAGCCCCATGAAGCAGGATAAGCAAGGAATGCGTTTGATGTGCTCCAACTAGTGTGCTTAGAGCGCAGTGAAAAAGAGGGAGCGTGGCTGGATGTGAAGGCAGAGAGGAGGTGAGGACCAGGTCCTGCAGCACCTTGGGAAGGGGTCTGGGTTTTCTTGGGAAGCCTCCAAAGAATTTTAAGTAGGGAGGTGTCATGGCATGTTTTAAAAATCTCTCTGCTATGCAGAGAATGAATTGTAAGAGTGAAAGCGTGCACTCATTAGGAAGCTATTGTGCCATCCAAGTTAGAAGTAGTGAGTTGTAGAGAGTGTCATACAGAGTTAAGTAAGTCAGAAAGAGAAAAGCAGATATCGTATAATAATGCATATATATGGTATCTAGAAAAATGGTGTAGATGATCTTATATGAAAAGCAGAAATAGAGACACAGACATAGAGAACAAATGTATGGATACCAAGGGGGAAAGGGTGGGGTGGGAGGAATTGGGAGACTGGGATTGACACATATACATTATTGATACTATGTATAAAATAGACAACTGATGAGAACATACTGTATAGCACAGGAAACTCTACCTGAGGCACTGTGATAACCTAAGTGGGCGGGAAGTCCAAAAGGGAGGGGATATCTGTATGTGTACGGCTGATTCATTTTGTTGTGCAGTGGAGGCTAACACAACATTGTAAAGCAAACATACTCCAATAAAAATTAAAAAAAGAAAAAAGAAGTGGTGGGTCGTAAACGAGGGTAGCAGTGGAGAAAGAGAGAAGTGGATGGGGTGTGACATTTTGGAGGTGGGCCTTACAGATGGATAGGATGTGGGGAAACAGAAGAAGAAGAAGGATTAGTCCCAGATTTCTGTTTCCATTGACAATGTTTTTTTCTTTTTTAATTGTAAAGTAGAACCTAATCATTAAAAACAGTCTCATACAACATACACAGACACACACTGTAGAAAAAGAAACGCTCCTCACTTTAAATTCCACTTGTCAAGGACAATATCTTTAATAGCTGAATATATGTTTAATAGTTGAATATATATGTATACATATATATTTTTTAATGCTTGTGTGTGTAGTAAAAAAAGAAAAAGAATGTTATTCAAAACAAAAAACAACTACAGCCACTTCTACCTTCCCTGGCATAGCAAAAGTCCATCTTAGGTAAATAGTGTCTTGCTTAGAAAAATTACCTTGGTGGGCCTTTTTGGTGAGTATCCTGGGGAGAGGGAAAACAAAGGGAGAGGTGAATTACTCTGAATAACAAAGTGAGAGGATAGCCTGATCTGTAGATAGCCTGGGAGAGAGGTTCAGAAAATGAAAGATGGGGGGACATACCTGGAAGGGGCATCCAATAGGGGGCTCATAAATAAGAGTTGGCAAAATTGTTAGATGGCTTTTAACTTTAGGTTTTTCAATTATAACAACTTCAGCATTTAATTATTCTGTATTTGAAAGGTCACCAGAAACCAAGAGTTTAAAAAAAAAAATAGTGTTGAAACTGGAAAAAATAGTTTAATCAATTTCCATTCAAACCAAGCTCCCTTCTTGCATTTTTTTCCCTTTGGGGAGGTTATGGGGTAGATAGAGGTTGTGGGGAACAAGGCAATTATTGTTTTTGTGAAACTTTTTGGTTTTGACTCTGACCTTTATCTTATAGTAGAAGGTGGAGTGTTCTGTATTAAATGGAAGAAACATGTGGTGAGGTAGCAGAGAAACCGTAATAGGGGAAGCTTAGATATGGCCTAACAGAGACCCCATATTGTCTAGGGAGAATCATTTAGTAGCCATGTATAAACTCTAAGCAGGACAATAGGGTGACCTGCAGTTGAATTCCAGAGATCAGTAGTCCAAGGACGTTTCATAGGCTTGAGAAATCTATTTGTTTTGCCAGTCTTGATCAATACCAACGTCTCTCCTCCTAGCTATATTCATAGCTCCTCTAGCTTCCCACTCAGTTTAGGAAAACACTGGCATATTCAGATACCTTCAGAAAAACAAACAAGACCTTCAGGGTTACTCAGGTCCATCCATCCACTGCCACGTCCTTCCAAACATGCTTATTTCCATAAGACCTACATCTTAAGAAGGTGGGAGGAAGGAAGAGATGTGAAAGGTTTTTGATCCAGTATTTCCCAGATTTATCATATGCATAAATGATAAAAGTGAGGTTTTTTTCTTGGTTCTGCCATTGACCTTGGGAAATTTCTAAAGAACCTAGGTGTTTTCTTGTAATAGAGTACCCTGGGGCATTGTCAGGACTAAACTACTTCAAAGCTTTTCCATGTTATTAACTTAATATATTATTTTGCTTTCAACCTTTACTGTTTTAGGTTATAAACTTGCTTGCTGATACAATGTGATTATTTCAGCTAATTTTTTGCTTTTTTTTCCATGAAGGTTCTTGTTTTGTTTGCAGTTAGACTTATCACTCTCTAGGGTTCTACACAGAAAGCATAGTTACCTTGGGACAGCAAATGCTTCATGAAAGTAATCTGGCAGCTTGTCAGAAGGGAAAACCAAATAACCAAATGAACAGTTCTGTTTTTCCCTTTCCTTTAAGCTCAATCAAAAGAATCCACAGTAAGGCTTTAGGAGGTGTTCCCCCTAATCCCAGCTGGGGAATTCCTTGGTTCTTTCCAACAATTATGGTTTACCAAAAACTGTCCTTACTTTGTGCTGTAATCTAGAGCATCTCTAACACCACGCTTGCTCAAGAAGTTGCCTGCTCGTTGGCATGAATGCCTACCACTTTTAGACAAGAGTAGAACAATGCCTGGTACAATGTAAAGGAAGGCTATTTCCCTAGGGTGTCCGGGAGGATCACTTTGGGGTTGATCTCAAGATGGTGTTACTTTCTGCATTCTGGCCTAGCCTTGGGAAACATTTCCCTGGTTCTTTGGTAAAGAACACTGTGAATTACAATACCAGGCCTTCTTTGGGGATTGACTCTGAGCTGGAGCAGTGAATCAGCAATGACAGGGGTAGGGAAGTAGAAGTCATAATGGCCAGGCTTGCAGCTGCCAAGGGCTGGTTTCTTAGCTCTGGTGGGAGCAAGGGCTCACTGTCAAGTGGTCACACTTGTGTTGAGCAGAGCAACAACTATAATGATAGAGTCTGCAGTGAGAGAGAGGTCAGCATCCATTCAGTGGAACAGGAGACCCCGGGGTACCAGGGAAAGGGTAAGACTTGAGGGCTTGGAGCCCACGTCAACAAAGTTCAGGGGCTGAGGAGATCAAAGGCACTCTAACTGCTATCCGTCGTGGGCAGACGGGGACCTGGAGTACAACTGGATGATCACAATACTCATAGATCCCTTGGGTCAAACAGTTGACTTGATGAATAGATAGAGATGGCTGTCAGCTTTCTAAACAAGTCCATGATTCTATCGTTGTAGTGAGAGCAGACAATTTGAGAGTTCCCAAGAGAAAATCATGCTTTTGAGCAGAGATGCCATTTTCCCATGAGGGAGGTGTGCTTGAGCAAGCGTGTTCTCTATATGAAAGGCCCTCTGCAGATTAGATCAGATGTGCAGTTGGGGTTTGTGTAGTAGCAGCCCACAGGTGAGAGGCACCTCACTTAGGTTTGTGTCTGAGTGGGCTGAGCGAATGGGAGAAGTTGCAAGGAGCCCCATAGACTTCAGAACATCATCAGTTCCAGTCCCGTGTGAGTGGTTGGCTGGCTGCCCACCTGCTGCTCTGCCTCTAGCACAGCTCCACATGCAAGCTTTGAAAGTGTTCTCACATGTAGATCCTGTTTATCTAAGAAGTTTGATCAAACACCCCCACGGTGCTTTAATTACGTACTGGAAGGGTATCCTCTCACCCCCGCCCATGACTCAGTACACAGAGCAGAAATGCTGCTCTGTTCTCCAGGCTCTGAATTTCTAAAGTGGAATCACCTCACATAAAACCATCTACCTCTCAGTGGTTGCTCTCCTGGCCAGATGACCTAACTGGCTTGCATTGCTGCAGGGCTGGGGGTTATTGATTAAAGAACAATCAAAATTAGCATAAATAAATCGTTTACTTTTTCATGTTAGATTTCTTCCATTCTGAAGCTCTCCTTCCTCTCCTCTGTCCATTATCTTCCTACTATCTTTCTCTTCAGTTCATCAGAATGGGTTACTCAACAAACTTTGTTTTCAAATGTGGGACATAGTTTTGCTTTTTAATTGTTTGCTTGAACTGCTACACATTTTCTCAGCAAGAAGACCAAAATTTTTCTTTTGAGGTTCTCCTACTTAAATTGCCTAGGAACTTCAGGGTTAGCTCTGTGCAAAGAGGGACTCAGCCCATTTCCAATGCTAAATATAGAGAGAACTGGGGTCTGGTCAGTTCCTTGCCCACGACTACTCAGGATTGCTGTGGAAGACCAGTCCTGCACATCTCTGCAGTGCTGCTTGTCCAGTGCAGCAGTGATGCCCTTGGTGGTCCAGACACCTCCATTTTCTGCAGTGGTTCTTCATCTATACTTGGTCTCTGTGGATATGGCTCTAGCGGAAAGCTCTTTTCGTTCACATACACAGACATCCTGGGGCCCATCCTGACCAACACTGAGAGATTTAGTTGGGTTCCAGATAAACCCAGCTTAGGGTTGGGTTTAGGTTGGTTGAGTAACTTTCTTGCGCTGTATCAGTTTTCTCCTGTTGCCGTAACAAATTATCACAAATTTAGCAGCTTAGCACCCACTTATTATCTCATAGTTCTGTAGCACAGAGATCCAGTCACAGCATCCAAGACTGCTTTGAGTCTCTCAGGGCTCAGACAAGGCATCAGCAAGCATCTGGAGGCTCTGGGCGTGAGCTTGCTTCCAGGCTCATTCAGGATTTGGCCAGGTCCAGTTGCATGTAGTTGTTGGCCTGAGGTATCTGTTTCCTTGTTGGCAGTCGGACAGAGTGTGTACTAGTTTCTAGGGGCCACCTGCATTCTCTGACTCATGGTGCCCCTCCTCCATCTTCAAAGCCAGCAACCATGGGTCAAGTCCTTCTCATGTCTCTAATCTCTCTGACCTTCCCTTCTGCGTCATCTGGTCTCTGCTTACCTCTTCCGCCACACCTCTCTGACTCTCCTACCTCCACTTCTGCTTTTAAGGGCTCATGGGATTACATTTGGCCTACCCAGATAATCCAGGATAATCTTCCTATTTTAAGGTCAGCTGATGAATAAACTCAATTCCATCTGCAAAATCTCTTCATAGCAGTGCCTAAGTTAGCGTCGAATAGCCAGGGGATGGATCTTGGGGTGGGAGGAGGCACATCTTTAGAATTCTACCTACCATATGGATTTCAGTTACATCTGTGCACCAGATAATTTCTTGGAAAATTGCCTTGCACCCTTTCATCTTGTAGTAAAGGCCAGTAGGTTTGCTGGTATAAAAAAAACTACTTCCTAAGAGAGAAAAATCTATAAACAAGGCAGGTTGCGAGCACACTGATTTCCCTGACTAGACTTTGAAGCTGGGGACAGAACTTGACACTCTTTTCTCCCCAGCACCCTACCACCTGCGCCCAGTCGATGGTCCATAAAAGTTTACTGCTGTTTCTGCTGCTGTTGCTATTCTGGCTATGGCTGCTGATGAACCACATAGGCTCAAGTCTATGTAAGTTTCAAGCAGATTCTGAGGGCCTGTGATGTTCTATGTGCGGCAGAGTCTTTTAAAATAGCCAATTTCACCTAGCTTATAGAAATGGCCCTTCAGGATGGCTCACAACCTTTTCCCACCCATCAGCCTCAACCTACCAGGTAACCGCAGCTTTGTGGAGTGGGATGAATGTGCCTGCATGTTTATTTATTAGCATAAAGCCTGAAAGTGTGATCATTTCTGAAGTTAATAACAGAAAATTTAGGTGGATTCTAGCAGAAGACTCTTTTACTCCCTGCTCCATATTCTTCTGTGGCCCCTCTGAAAAGGAAGTACCACCAACCCTTCCATCCTTTCTGGGAAGTACCTGAGAGGGGGTTTCTGTGTTTCTTTCCATCCCTTACATGCTCATCTCCAAGGGAGGAGGAGTAGCTAATCTTACGGGTAAGAGTCTGATGTCCTCTGGACTGGGTCCTCTCTCCTGCACTGACTACAACATGGGTAGGTAAGGACAGTGTGCTCCCTCCGCTTCCCCCTTTTGTATAACAGCTGTAGCTGGGTCAGTGCTGGAGTTTGCTTTCTGGAGCAGGCCCAGAGATACCTTCGCTCTCCTGGGCTTTCTTGGCTTCTCTGTCCTACAGTTGATGGGCCTGTGGAGCAGCTGGCAGCTGGGTAAGAATTTATGTCATCTTCTTAACAGACTTGATTGACTCTCCCAAGCTCTGGACTTAGAAAAGCCCCGTTTGGGCTTCAGGTCCAAGATGAGTGTTTTGGCAGGGAGCTCAGTACTGTGGGAGTTATTGGGCATTCATTAATAAATATTTGCTCCTGATTCGGCTCACCATGAATTTACTCAATGATTACAACCCATAGAAGGGTTGGGGACAGGGATTAGCCCATTCTGGTCACCAGCATTATGGATATTTCTATAATCTTAGGGTAACACAGAGGACTTCTTAAGCCTGGCACTAAATTCAGAATCCACAGAGAAAAAGATGGCTGGGTTTGACTGTCATAACAGACAATTAATACAATTAATATTCAAATCATCCTAAAAACAATACAAAAAAGATGAAAACCTTAAGTAGAAAAATGGGCAAAAAAGCCTCTTGGGATCTGGTCCTGCCTCTCTCTCTGACCTCACCTCCTGCCATCTTGACCTTCTATCCCAATTTTTTCTTCCCCCCTAGAATGTGCTAGGCTGGTCCCTGTTTCTGAACTTTTGTCCTTGCTATCAAATCTCTCGGTTTTATTTCCTTCATAGCAATTTTCACCATCTAAATTTTTCTTTTTAAAAATTTGTTTACATGATACGTTAATATGCTAGGGCTGCCAAAACAGTACTAGAGATTGGTGGCTTAAACAACAGAAATTTATTTTCTCACAATTCTGTAGGCTGAAAGTCCAAGATCAAGGTGTCAGTAGGGTTGATTTCTTCTGATGCTTCTCTCCTTGACTTGTAGATGGCCATCTTCTCCATGTTTCTTTACATGGTCTTCCCTCTGTACATGTCTGTGTCCTAAACTCTTCCTCTTATAGGGACACCAGTCAGATTAGGGCCCACCTAATTAAATCTCTCCCTGTTCTTCTTACATAACTACTCTTTTTTTTTTTTTTTTTTTTTTTTGCGGTACGCAGGCCTCTCACTGTTGTGGCCTCTCCCGTTGCGGAGCACAGGCTCTGGACGCGCAGGCTCAGCAGCCATGGCTCACGGGCCCAGCTGCTCCGCAGCACGTGGAATCTTCCCGAACCGGGGCACGAGCCTGTGTCCCCTGCATCGGCAGGCGGACTCTCAACCACTGCGCCACCAGGAAAGCCCTACAGTTGCAATCTTTTTGGTTAATTCTATCACTATTGTCTGAAAGCAGCCCTACTTAAGAGTTATTGCGATAACTGTCTAAGGATCTGAGTCTGTGCATTCTTGAGGTATGAGCAGCGGTGGAAGGCAGTCATGAAGCATACTTTATGATTTGGATTTTCTATTTACGTTATTCAACAGGCAGGCAGTTGTCATTGTATTGATGAAAGCAGTTTTCTCCCTATTGGATGCCAGATCCTCACTCTATTTCAGGAAAACAAGTCTATTAGGGAATTACTTGGTTCAGTTATGGTGATGTTGAATTTTTGGTGTCTATGAAATCTTCAGCAAGAAAAGGCCAGTTAGTTTAATGCATCAACCTAGAGTTTAAGAGGGATATCTGGGCTGGAGACAAAATATTTGATATTGTCTCATCCAATAGGAATGGATGGGATTGCCCAGGAATAGTGGGCTGCATTTAAAAAATGTTTTTTTATTCTTAGAGCAATGTGCCCGATAAGGAAGGACATGAGACGGAAAGGCTAACTGGGAGAAAGCTGAGAGGGTCTTTAGATTGGTGGATCTGGTTAGGATAAAAAGCAGGTATAAGGAGGGTAACTGAGTGAGAGAAATGGAAGGAAGAGTAAAAGAGACTGGGGTGACTGACTTTAATCTTTTGAACCTGGAGCAATTCTGAGGGACACAGTTGTGGATGTGCCTAGGTAGTGACTGACAATGAGGAGAGGTCCTGTGGAAAGGCTCGTTAGGGAAGGCACAAAGGAGGGGAAGCACAGAGCAGTTCCAATGATGGAGGTATAGAAGAGATTAAATCATGAAGGGGCTTAGGACACAAGAGAGGATACCAAAAATGATAGGTATGGTGGGCTGCAGTATGGTGAAGATAACTGTTCCCAAGATGCCTTCTGGAGAGACACCTGTGGGGAAGAGGCACTTGCATTCTTTTAGAGTCAGTCACAGCTTGGGATAGGTTACATTTTTGAGGGTGTGGCAACTCAGATTTTTGTGCGTCTCCATTGCATTGGCTCTGGGGTCAGAGTTGTTGGTGTACAAACTTACACTAGGACTTCTGGGTAGAGGTCCTTGTTCTGAGGGGTCTGTAATCCAGGAGCTGTTTCCCGTGCAAGGAATCCACGCTGATCATTATCTCCCTGAATCCTTTCAAATGTAGCGCCCATCCTATGAGGTTTTCTGCAAGCTCAGACAGAGATTGGTAGAGAAGCAGAGCTCTACCTAACTTATTTCTGAGTGCCCCATGAGGTGAATGGAGAAACAAAGTTGGAGATGGAAAATGGAAGCTGTTTGGGGCATTGTATGTCGAGCTGAAAGATTAAGCAGAGAGTGAATGAATAGCAGGGACAAGGTCAGAGCCCAGTGTGGGAATGAATGTCACTTCCAAATTCATTAAACCAAGGAGATGAAATGAGAAGATTAGGAGGTCACATGTATTCCAGATAAAAGAGAGAATGGTAAGATATAAAGTGGGTCAAAAACAAGGTCTAGTTATTAGGGTAAAAGAAAAAGGAATTTGATTTTATGGTATATAGCATATGGTTGGTGTGGTATTAATAGTATAACTTTTTTTTTTTTTTTGCAGAAGTAATATCATTAAAAAATAAGCCTAAATATTGCTGCATTGGAGAATTAACTCCTGGCAGCTTCTTGTTTTTAATTAATTTTTATTGGAGTATCGTTGCTTTACAATGTTGTGTTAGCTTCTGCTGTAGAGTTGGCAACTTCTAACCAGCAAGGTGATCTTGAAAAATCTCTTAAAGTCTGTGGCACTCTGTCTTCGCATCTGTAAAAATTAAGCAGTTGGGTCAGGTGATCTCTGAAGTTTCTAGTAGCTCTGTGATTCCACATTATTTATTCTTCCATTTTTCAGATCCATGACATCCTCCCACAATCCCCACCATCTCTTTTAGGGCCCCAAATCACACTGAAGGGGTCCACTGCTTTCATGCAAGGCCAGCCCTAAAGATTTGTTTTCTTTCTAACATTTGAGATTGAAGTAACCGCAGACATTTGGAGAGGCATAGCTCATAAACTGCTGAAATTCAATGAATGACCTAACTTCTCTAGAATGGAACATGACTGCATTGTTTATATTTTGTTTTTTGTTACCAGGTAATCAATATGGACTTCACTGAAATATTGTGTGTCAGTTGAGTTTTGGCAGAGAGAAGAAGGTAGTGGCTGCTTTGGAGAATGGAGGAGGCGGAAAAGAAGGTAAAGAGTGAAGATGGAGAAATAAGATGGGGAGGTGGTGATGAGAACCAGGGAAGAGAGAACGTCAGAGTGGTGCTGAGAAGGAAGAGACTTTTCTTCTTGTTAAGGGCGGCAGAGGGGAAGAATCCAGCTGATCACTACACAGGGCTTCTGACTCCAGGAATAACAGACCATCTGGTGTCCAACTCCTTCAAAATGGTAAGCTTCATAAACATTGTCATTTATCTGATGTGGACACTGCATACCCAGCAGATGTATTCTGTGAGCATTTCTTGGTGGAAAGAGGCCTAATCAAAGTGAGGTATTCTAAAATAGTCTTTGAAAGGACTGTGTACTTTTACTTGAGAAGCTAGATGAGAGGATTTGGATGAGGTATTGATTGAAAGTTATATTTTTTATTTTCCTTTTGAAATATGAGAGTTGGCTTGGGCTATGTAAACATTTTCTTCTCCTTTCTATATTACCACACACTTGACAGCTGTCAACAAGCTGTTTTTTTTCATTGTCTGGATCAATATAGAAACAGTATCCTACAGAAAGGGGGAGCAGAGCCAAAAGCAAACTTAAAACATTACTTATAGCCATGAAGTCTCTTAATGGCCATTTTATAATAGGTATTTCTCTATATGATACACACGTCTCCCCTCCTTCAGTACTTTATAGTAACTCACGACATGTAAGGAAATTATGGATATGCTTCTTTCCCTTCCCTTTATCTCATCCCTTTCCTTCTAACAAGCTGAATTTACATGTGAGGGTTTTCAGAGGGATTCTTGATTCACCCTAATTTGCCATCTCTGAATTACACCTTCTTTAAAAGAAGAAAATTCAAATCCCAACTTTACAAATCTTGCAACAAATAGCTATCGCTGCTACCTTTATATGCATCATGGAAGCGGATAACATCTCAGAGGTCCCTTTTGACTCAAAACTATTAGATTCTGTGATTCTTTTGTGATTTTTAATTGGAAGTGGGGGTGAAATGACTGAGAAGTGACTATGATATGCAGGGGTAGAGAAATCAGACAAAAGATGTGATGCGGGCATAACAGCCTTGAAGGATGCATCGATGCAGTAAAGAGAACATAGCTTTAGAGTGTAGTTTGAGTTGGATCTTTCATAATCTATCTTCTCTCCAATTTTTCTTATTTTCCTTCTATTCATAGCACCATATCTAGTAAATTGTTAATATTCAGTGATGTTTTATGTTAATATTCAGTGATGCTTTCTATCATTAAAAACCAGAAGAAAAATTTTTTTCATGTGGAAATGATTAAAGAAACGGAAGAAATTAGGGGCAACTATAAAAGAAATGATTCTCAGCCAAGTTTGGTTACTTGACGTTATCAAAGTAGGCTTCAGAGAGCTTAATTTAACTTCAACCTGTACCCATCCAAGAGTGAGAATTACTTAATTCCAGACAAACTTAGTACAGTTCTACAAGTATATGATGATCTAAATTTCATACTGTATAAATATTTTTCCACTTAAGAATTGATACCAGTTACTTCCTGATTGGTGTACCAGGTTAGAAATGGAAAGATCTGAAATTTGAATAAATAAGACAGATAAAGACAATGAAGTATGTAGAACTATTACAAAGAAAGTTTTTAAGAAAATTGCTATTATCTTTAATTCAACTTTTTAGAAACCATTAATTACTGTTCTTAAACTTAAAAAAGTCCTTTCTGCCACATTGCTCCCTCTTCTACTCGTTTTCTTCCGTTTCTTGTGCCCGTATTTGAAATTATTCAGTCACAACTTGAGCAGTAGTCTGCTTACATCTGTCTGGACACAAAGGAACTGTGCCCTCATGTGTGGAAACCAGTCCTAGTTCATTAGGAAGGGAATTCAGTTTGGATCTCAAAATCCCAGAGGAAGTTCCAGATTTTCCTCTTATAGGCTGTGTGACTTTAGGTGAATCATCTAACTTTTTTGAACTTCATTTTATCATTTGTAAAATCAAGGCAATAAAATTTACTCCATGAAGTTCTTATGAGGATTATATAAGGTATTTATGAAAAATACCTTACCCAGTAGATTGCTACTCAGTTTGTAATTAATCAGATTTAGAAACTGAAACAGACATGTGGTAGCTCATGTAGGGTCCTCTAAGGCAGAGCTCACACTTACATATTTTCCTGAAATGCCTTGGATTACATCAGATGGCAAAGTTCTTTTTTTGTGTAAATGCTACCTGTGGGTGTAAGCACTTGTTAGCATCTGGTTACTTTCTTTGTTACTATTTTCTGATTAATTCTGGGAGGGAAATGGTTTTTGTCCTGGCAGCATTTTTCTTTTATTTTGATGCTTTTTGTCAGATACCTGTGACATGCCTTTCCCCCTAAGTGCTGACCTTTATGTTAATGTGGCAGTGAGATATTATAGTAAGATTAGAGCTCCACAGGGGGTAAATAAATGTCACTTTTCAAATAGAAACCAGCATAAGTTCTAGAAAAGAAATCCAAGATTCTCAGCTGATCTTGTTATTAGAAACAATAGGCTCTCTAACAGAAGGGGCTTCACATAAGGATCTATGGGTGATGCAGGGTAAAACTTAACTACTGAAAAACCTAACAAGGCAATATTTACCAAGATTATACATTATCTGCAAAAGGTACTAGGAACAACTAAATTTATCACTCCACATCATCCATCAGGATCTCAGATGTCAGGAAAAAGATCAAGGTCAGAAACTCAGATGGTGCTCATATTAGTCAGGTATAAGCTCTAGCACTAGCTAATAGGTATCAAGAAAACATTGTCCAGGCTGGGACGAGTCAAGCTATTTTCCATAAAGTCAAACATCTTAAAGATGACTTTGCTAAGTTCACTGTTAGGTTTTTCTACTGTGAGTTCATTTTTATTTTACTTAAAAAAATTTTTTTTAACATCTTTATTGGAGTATAATTGCTTTACAATGGTGCGTTAGTTTCTGCTTTATAACAAAGTGAATCAGTTATACATATACATATGTTCCCATATCTCTTCCCTCTTGCGTTTCCCTCCCTCCCACCCTCCCTATCCCACCCCTCTAGGTGATCACAAAGCACCGAGCTGATCTCCCTGTGCTATGCAGCTGCTTCCCACTAGCTAGCTATTTTACGTTTGGTAGTGTATATATGTCCATGCTACTGTCTCAGTTTGTCCCAGCTTACCCTTCCCCCTCCCCGTATCCTCAAGTCCATTCTCTAGTAGGTCTGCATCTTTATTCCCATCTTGCCCCTAGGTTCTTCTGATCATTTGTTTCTTCTTTTCTTTTTTTTCTTTTTTTTTTTTTAGATTCCATATATATGTGTTAGCATACGGTATTTGTCTTTCTCTTTCTGACTGACTTCACTCTGTATGATAGTCTCTAGGTCCATCCACCTCACTACAAATAACTCAGCTTTGTTCCTTTTTATGGCTGGGTAATGTTCCATTGTATATATGTGCCACGTCTTCTTTATCCATTCATCTGTTGATGGACACTTAGGTTGCTTCCATATCCTGGCTATTGTAAATAGAGCTGCAATGAACATTTTGGTACATGACTATTTTTGAATTATGGTTTTCTCAGGGTATATGCCCAGTAGTGGGATTAGTGGGTCATATGGTAGTTCTACTTTTAGTTTTTTAAGGAACCTCCATACTGTTCTCCATAGTGGCTGTATCAATTTACATTCCCACCAACAGTGCAAGAGGGTTCGCTTTTCTCCACACCGTCTCCAGCATTTATTGTTTGTAGATTTTTTGATGATGGCCATTCTGACTGGTGTGAGATAATAGCTCATTGTAGCTTTGCTTTGCATTTCTCTAATGATTAATGATGTTGAGTATTCTTTCATGTGTTTGTTGGCAATCTGTATATCTTCTCTGGAGAAATGTCTATTTAGGTCTTCTGCCCATTTTTGGATTGGGTTGTTTGTTTTTTTGATATTGAGCTGCATGAGTTGCTTGTATGTTTTAGAGATTAATCCTTTGTCAGTTGCTTCATTTGCAAATATTTTCTCCCATTCTGAGGTTGTTTTTTGGTGTCGTTTATGGTTTCCTTTGCTGTGCAAAAGCTTTGAAGTTTCATTAGGTCCCATTTGTTGATTTTTGTTTTTATTTCCATTTCTCTAGGAGGTGGGTCAAAAAGGATCTTGCTGTGGTTTATGTTATAGAGTTCTGCCTGTTTTCCTCTAAGAGATTTATAGTCTCTGGCCACACATTTCAGTCTTTAATCCATTTTGAGTTTATTTTTGTGTATGGTGTTAGGGAGTGTTCTAATTTCATTATTTTACTTGTAGCTGTCCAGTTTTCCCAGCACCACTTATTGAAGAAGCTGTCTTTCCTCCACTGTATATTCTTGCCTCCTTTATCAAAGATAAGGTGACCATATGTGCATGGGTTTATCTCTGGGCTATCTATCCTGTTCCATTGATCTATATTTCTGTTTTTGTGCCAGTACCATATTGTCTTGTTTATTGTAGCTTTGTAGTGTACTCTGAAGTCAGGGAGCCTGATTCCTCCAGCTCCGTTTTTCTTTCTCAAGATTGTTTTGGCTATTTGGGGTCTTTTGTGTTCCATACAAATTGTGAAAATTTTTTTTCTAGTTCTGTGAAAAATGCCAGTGGTAGTTTGATAGGGATTGCATTGAATCTGTAGATTGCTTTGGGTAGTAGAGTCATTTTCACAATGTGATTCTTCCAATCCAAGAACATGGTATATCTCTCTATTTGTATCATCTTTAATTTCTTTCATCAGTGTCTTATAATTTTCTGCATACAGGTCTTTTGTCTCCTTAGGTAGGTTTATTCCTATTTTATTCTTTTGGTTACAGTGGTAAATGGGAGTGTTTTCATAATTTCACTTTCAGATTTTTCATCATTAGTGTATAGGAATGCCAGAGATTTCTGTGCATTAATTTTGTATCCTGCTACTTTACCAAATTCATTGATTAGCTCTAGTAGTTTTCTGGTAGCATCTTTAGGATTCTCTATGTATAGTATCATGTCATCTGCAAACAGTGAGAGCTTTACTTCTTCTTTTCCGATTTGGATTCCTTTTATTTCTTTTTCTTCTTTGATTGCTGTGGCTAAAACTTCCAAAACTATGTTGAATAAGAGTGGTGAGAGTGTGCAACCTTGTCTTTTTCCTGATCTTAGTGGAAATGGTTTCAGTTTTTCACCATTGAGGACGATGTTAGCTGTGGGTTTGTCATATATGGCCTTTATTATGTTGAGGAAAGTTCCCTCTATGCCTACTTTCTGCAGGGTTTTTATCAGAAGTGGGTGTTGAATTTTGTCAAAAGCTTTCTCTGCATCTATTGAGATGATCATATGGTTTTTCCCCTTGAATTTGTTAATATGCTGTATCACATTGACTGACTTGCGTATATTGAAGAATCCTTGCATTCCTGGAATAAACCCCACTTGATCATGGTGTATGATCCTTTTAATGTGCTCTTGGATTCTGTTTGCTAGTATTTTGTTGAGGATTTTTGCATCTATGTTCATCAGTGATATTGGCCTGTAGTTTTCTTTCTTTGTGACATCTTTGTCTGCTTTTGGTATCAGGGTGATGGTGACCTCGTAGAATGAGTTTGGGAGTGTTCCTCCCTCTGCTATATTTTGGAAGAGTTTGAGAAGGATAGGTGTTAGCTCTTTTCTAAATGTTTGATAGAATTTGGCTGTGAAACCATCCGGTCCTGGGCTTTTGTTTGTTGGAAGGTTTTTAATCAGAGTTTCAATTTCAGTGCTTGTGATTGGTCTGTTCATATTTTCTATTTCTTCCTGGTAGAGTCTCAGCAGGTTGTGCATTTCTAAGAATTTGTCCATTTCTTCCAGGTTGTCTATTTTATTGGCATGTAGTTTCTTGTAGTAATCTCTCATGATCCTTTGTATTTCTGCAGTGTCAGTTGTTACTTCTCCTTTTTCTTTTCTGATTCTATTGATTTTAGTCTTCTCTCTTTTTCTCTTGGTAAGTCTGACTAATGGTTTATGAATTTTGTTTATCTTCTCAAAGAATGAGCTTTTAGTTTTATTGATCTTTGCTATTGTTTCCTTCATTTCTTTTTCATTTATTTCTGATCTGATCTTTATGATTACTTTCCTTCTGCTAACTTTGGGTTTTTTTTGTTCTTCTTTCTCTAATTGCTTTAGGTGTAAGGTTAGGTTGTTTACTTGAGATGTTTCTTGTTTCTTAAGGTAGGCTTGTATAGCTATAATCTTCCCTCTTAGAACTGCTTTTGCTGCATCCCATAGGTTTTGGGTCATTGTGTTTTCATTGTCATTTGTTTCTAGGTATTTTTTGATTTCCTCTTTGATTTCTTCAGTGATCTCTTGATTATTAAGTAGTGTTTTGTTTAGCCTTCATGTGTTTGTATTTCTTACAATTTTTTTCCTGTAATTGATATCTAGTCTCATAGCGTTGTGGTCGGAAAAGATACTTGATACGATTTCAATTTTCTTAAATTTACCAAGGCTTGATTTGTGACCCAAGATATGATCTATGCTGGAGAATGTTCCATGAACACTTGAGAAGAATGTGTATTCTGTTGTTTTTGGATGGAATGTCCTATAAATATCAATTAAGTCCATCTTGTTTAATGTGTCATTTAAAGCTTGTGTTTCCTCATTTATTTTCATTTTGGATCATCTGTCCATTGGTGAAAGTGTGGTGTTAAGGTCCCCTACTACGATTGTGTTCCTGTCGATTTCCCCTTTTGTGGCTGTTAGTATTTGCCTTATGTATTGAGGTGCTCCTATGTTGGGTGCATAAATATTTACAATTGTTATCTCTTCTTCTTGGATTGATCCCTTGATCATTATGTAGTGTCCTTGTGTCTTGTAATAGTCTTTGTTTTAAAGTCTATTTTGTCTGATACGAGAATTGCTACTCTAACTTTCTTTTGATTTCCACTTGCATGGAATATCTTTTTCCATCCCTTCACTTTCAGTCTGTATGTGTCCCTAAGTCTGAAGTGGGTCTCTTGTAGACAGCATATATACAGGTCTTGTTTTTGTATCCATTCAGCCAGTCTATATCTTTTGGTTGAATCATTTAATCCATTTACATTTAAGGTAATTATTGATATGTATGTTCCTATTACCATTTTCTTAATTGTTTTGGGCTTATTATTGTATGTTTTTCCCTTTTCTTGTGTTTCCTCCCTAGAGAAGTTCCTTTAGCATTTGTGGTAAAGCTGGTTTGGTGGTGCTGAATTCTCTTAGCTTTTGCCTGTCTGTAAAGCTTTTAATTTCTCTGTCAAATCTGAATGAGATCCTTGCTGGGTAGAGTAATCTTGGTTGTAGGTTTTTCTCTTTCATCACTTTAAAATGTCCTGCCACTCCCTTCTGGCTTGCAGAGTTTCTCCTGAAAGATCAGCTCTTAACCTTATGGGGATTCCCTTATGTGGTACTTGTTTTTCCCTTGCTGCTTTTAATATTTGTTCTTTGTATTTACCTTTTGATAGTTTGGTTAATATGTGTCTTGGCGTGTTTCTCTTTGGTCTTATCATGTATGGGACTCTCTGTGCTTCCTGGAGTTAACTATTTCCTTTCCCATTTTAGGGAAGTTTTCAACTATAATCTCTTCAAATATTTTCTCAGTCCCTTTCTTTTTCTCTTCTTCTTCTGGGACCCGTATAATTCGAATGTTTGTGCATTTAATGTTGTCCCAGAGGTCTCTGAGACTGTCCTCAATTCTTTTCATTCTTTTTTCTTTATTCTGCTCTGCAGTAGTTATTTCCATTATTTTATCTTCCAGGTCACTTATCTGTTCTTCTGCTTCAGTTATTCTGCTATTGATTCCTTCTAGAGAATTGTTAATTTCATCTCTGTGGTGTTCATCTCTGTTTGTTTGCTGTTAATTCTTCTAGGTCCTTGTTAAACATTTCTTGTATTTTCTCCATTCTGTTTCCAAGATTTTGGATCATCTTTACTCTCATTATTTGGAATTTTTTTTCAGGTAGACTGCCTATTTCCTCTTCATTTGTTACATCTGGTGGGTTTTTGCCTTGCTCCTTCATCTGCTGTGTGTTTCTTTGTCTTCTCATTTTGCTTAACTTACTGTGTTTAGGGTCTCCTTTTCACAGGCTGCAGGTTCGTAGTTTCTGTGTTTTTGGTGTCTGCCCCCAGTGGCTAAGGTTGGTTCAGTGGGTTGTGTAGTCTTCCTGGTGGAGGAGACTAGTGCCTGTGTTCTGGTGGATGAAGCTGGATCTTGTCTTTCTGGTGTGCAGGTCCATGTCTGGTGGTGTGTTTTGGGGTGTCTGTGGCCTTATTATGATTTTAGGCAGCCTCTGTGCTAATGGATGGTGTGGTGTTCCTGTCTTGGTAATTGTTTGGCATAGGGTGTCCTGCACTGTAGCTTGCTGGTCACTGAGTGGAGCTGGGTCTTGGCGTTGAGATGTAAATCTCTGGGACATTTTCACCGTTTGATATTACGTGGAGCTGGGCGGTCTCTTGTGGACCAGTGTCCTGAACTTGGCTCTCCTACCTCAGTGGCACAGCCCTGACGCCTGGCTGGAGCACTAAGAACCTCTCCTCCACATGGCTCAGAATAAAAGGGAGAAAGAAAAGAAAGAAAGAAAGAAGATAAATAAAATAAAATAATTAAAATAAAAAATAAGTGTTAAGAAAAAAATATTTTTTTAAGTAAAAAAAAAAAAAAAGGACAGACAGAACCCTAGGATAAATGGTAAAAGCAAAACTTTACAGACAGAATCACACACAGAAGCGTACACATACACACTCACAAAAAGGGGGAAAATATATAATCATTGCTCCCAAAGTCCACTCCTCAATTTGCGATGATTCGTTGTCTATTCATGTATTCCACAGATGCAGGGTACATCAAGTTGATTGTGAAGATTTAATCCCCTGCTCCTGAGGCTGCTGGGAGAAATTTCCCTTTCTCTTCTTTGTTCACACAGCTCCCGGGGTTCAGCTTTGGATTTGGCCCCGCCTCTGCGTGTAGGTTGCCGAAGGGCGTCTGTTCTTCGCTCAGACAGGACTGGCTTAAAGGAGCAGTTGATTCGGGGGCTCTGGCTCACTCAGGCCGGAGGGAGGGAGGGGCATGGAGTGCGGGGTGAGCCTGTGGCGGTAGAGGCTGGCGGGACGTTGTAGCAGCCTGAGGCGCGCTGTGTGTTCTCCCGGGGAAGTTGTCCCTGGATCATGGGACCCTGGCAGTGACGGGCTGCACAGGCTCCCGGGAGGGGAGGTGTGGATAGTGACCTGTGCTCGCACACAGGCTTCTTGGTGGCGGCAGCAGCAGCCTTAGTGTCTCATGCCCGTCTCTGGGGTTCGTGCTTTTGGCCGCGGCTCGCGCCCGTCTCTGGAGCTCCTTTAAGCGGCGCTCTTAATCCCCTCTCCTCGTGCACCAGGAAACAAAGAGGCAAGAAAACGTCTCTTGTCTCTTCGGCAGCTCCAGAGTTTTCCCCGGACTGCCTCTTGGCTAGCCGTGGTGCACTATGGCTGTGTTCAGGCTGTGTTCACGCTGCCAACCCCAGTCCTCTGCCTGTGATCCACTGAAGCCTGAACCTCAGCTCCCAGCCCCGCCCGCCCCGGCGGGTGAGCAGAGAAACCTCTCGGGCTGGTGAGTGCCGGTCGGCACCAATCCTCTGTGTGGGAATCTCTCCGCTTTGCCCTCTGCACCCCTATTGCTGCGCTCTCCTCCACGGCTCCGAAGCTTCCCTGCCCTTCGCCACCCCCAGTCTCCGCCCGCAAAAGGACTTCCTAGTGTGTGGAAACCTTTCCTCCTTCACGGCTCCCTGCCACTGGTGCAGGTCCCGTCCCTATCCTTTTGTCTCTGTTTATTCTTTTTTCTTTTGCCCTACCCAGGTACGTAGGGAGTTTCTTGCCTTTTGGGAGGTCTGAGGTCTTCTGCCAGCGTTTAGTAGGTGTTCTGTAGTTGTTCCACATGTAGATGTATTTCTGATGTATTTGTGGGGAGGAAGGTGATCTCCGTGTCTTACTCTTCTGCCGTCTTGAAGCTCCTCTCTACCGTGAGTTTATTTTTAAATGGTATTGCGCTTGGTTTGGCTTTAAGTAGTTCTCAATAATTCTTTGATCTTGATTTTGGCTTACCACTTGAAGATTGAGTCTGAGAATGGGCAGATTTCTGTTCATGAGTCATAAAACAGCATTGAGTATTTCTATCGCCATGTAAGACATTTAGGCTTTGAGGGAAGAAGCAGATATGTTCCAGTTCTGGTAAAGTTTTCTTTATACCTATTAGCTCATACTGGAACTTCTTCTTTGACAAATATGAGCACCATCTGGATTCCTGACTTTGGCCTTGTTCCTTATCTCTGAGCTCATTTCACAGCAAACAAGTGCTACCTAGAGAGGTGTGTGTGTGTGTGCGTGCACATGCACATGCATGTGTGTATGTGTCTAGGGAAAGGGGTATGATCCTGAGATGCATTACATGTTTTCTCAGCAAGTCCTCAGGGGAGATCAGCCCCAGGTGCTCACAATGATAACCCACTTGTTAACACGTTCTTTATTGGCTTTTCTCCTTTTCTTGTCTTATTTTCCTCACTTTCCCTGGGATCACTTCTCAAATAAACTACCTGTACCTAAGTGCTTCTGCTTCCACGTAACCCAAACTAAGACAGAACCATTAAAAAAAAGCCCCTTGGGGCATGAAAATCTAATGCAAAATGTGTTCATACTATTTGAAAATAAAAGAATCCATATTTTTGTAAGAAGAGAAACCATAAATAAGCCAAAAACCAAATTAAAAAACCTAGATAGCTGTCAAGTCACACGCACGCAAACACCACATACACATAGAAACACACATATCCCACACTCAGATTGGTCTAAACAAGTGGAAGATAACTTGAGTAAAAACAAAGAACTTACTGAAACACAAAGCCAGAAAATAGAAATTATAAGTAAGATGAGAGATGGTAAATTAGAAGTTATTGTGAACTACAGTCAAGAATAAGAAGAAAAGAAATAAGATGCATTGGAATCTGGGGAGATTAATGCAATAAGAATGAACTAACACAGTTATACTTTGGAATGTACAATGAAATGATGTATGTTCTTTGTAAACTATTAAATATTGAAATTCAGACTCAAAGCATTATTGTCAACAGGTTGCATAAAAGAATGCTTGTCAATGAAGTGGATGACCATGGAGGAAAAATACTCACCTAGAAGCCCTCTGGGTTTTTTATCCTAGTTTCCCTGAACTTTCTGACATTTGGCAAGTTAATTTCTCTGGATGTGTGTTTCCTTGCCCTAGCCATTGGATCAACATGAACTCAAATTTTATTTTATTTTTAAAAATTTTATTCAATTTCAATTATTTTATTTTTATTTATTTATTTGGCCATGCCATGCAGCTTGTAGGACCTTAGTTCCCTGACCAGGGATCAAACCTGTACCCCCTGCAGTGGAATCATGGAGTCCTAACCACTGGACTGCCAGGGAATTCCCCATGAACTCAAATTTTATAATGGATATGAAAACACTTTGAAAAATAGAAAATTGTATGCAAATATAAGAGTTTATAATTTTTTTTTTTTTTTTGCGGTACGCGGGCCTCTCACTGTTGTGGCCTCTCTCGTTGCGGAGCACAGGCCCCGGACGCGCAGGCTCAGCGGCCATGGCTACGGGCCCAGGCGCTCCGCGGCATGTGGGATCTTCCCGGACCGGGGCACGAACCCGTGTCCCCTGCATCGGCAGGCGGACTCTCGACCACTGCGCCACCAGGGAAGCCCAGAGTTTATAATTTTATAAAAAGGTAGGATGTGAGAGTTAACGTTTACTTCTTTTAAATTCATTTAGGTCCCAAGGATGTAGAGTACACCTCAAGAGAACAGAACTTTGCCAAATCCAAGTTTCTCTGGGTGATATTTCCCTTTTAAAGGGTACACATACTTAAATTTGTTTATTCACTTATAATTCATATACAGTTAAATGTCTGATTTGAAGAACCTAATATGTGATTTCCTTTTCTTATAGTAAACCCCAAACACAGCATTGCCCCATCTCAAGATAGCTTAGGAAACTAATAGTTTGTACCCCTGGAAATCTGAAAAAGTTCTGTTATCCCAAGTGCTTCAAGGAAGGATGTTCTCTTAGTGAAATCTATTTCTCCTAGATTTTTCTTGGATATTTTTGATTGTGGATTTCTGTAATATGCTCAGAATTGTGAAATGTGTAACTAACTGTGCAACAGAATTATGAAAGTGTTCCTCCCCTTAAGGAGCTTATAGTCTAGCTGGGGAGGTAGGGAGAAAAAGTCCATCTATGAAATTAATACAAACAAATACAAGTCGGTACTAATTCAGATACTTATCGAGAAACTTCTTTAGGCATACTCTAGGTGTTTTGCAGGAAAAGTAATCCAACCTTGTTTTTGAATACTACATTATAGCAGTTCAGTCCATTCTGGGCATCAGAACTCTTAATATTATTGAGCGGTGTTCTTTGAAATTATTTTACCAAATCATCTGATAGAGTGGGAAGGTTAATGTCACAAGTAATTCCCCTTCCTCATTCTTCTTTCTCCTCCACACCCTGTCAGGGAAAAACCCCTCCTATCTCTAGAACTTGCATGAAGAACCAGTGAAGTAATCCAGCGATACTGCTAAGATTAGTGACCCAACCCCTGCTTAACTAGTGCATTTCAAAACCACATATGTCAAGGTCTTCTCTATGTATAGGTCAGTGTGTGGTTTCCTCCACTGTGGCTACTCTGGGGAGAGAAATCAACACTGTTTTCTTGTTTAAAAAGGTGCTCGCTGAAGAAAAGACTAAGTAGAGAGGGTGGGCTGAGAAAACACAGGAGGACCTGAAGGTCATCTTATTCATCTGGAAATTCTCCTGTTGGCCACTGTTCCTCCAGGCTCTTGTTCTGAGTAAGCTGGACCTGTTCTAGCTGAGCAGGTTCCAGGCTGAGGAAGGGTGGTATGGCTTGGTGGCAGGAAGTGAGGAGATGGCCATCAACATATGTGGGCTGGATACCCATTTTCTTGTGTCTCTTATATTAACAGAGCCAAGTATTGCTGCTAAGAGACCCTTGAAGACTGAGGGAGAAGGGAAAAAGGCATATCTTCATGGAATAGTACAGGAATTCTGGAGGGGAATTAGTGAGATAAAGACATGGCGACTGTTTGTGGGGGGAGGTAGGCTGATTGTCAGCCTCTGAGTGGTGGGTCCTGGGAAATACATCAGGACATTCTCATGTCAGAATACTATATCCCTTAGTGAATTTAGGAAAAGGGCTGATTTTAAGTGAAGAATCTGGTAATTTTTCCATACTTCTTTATGATCAGGAGAGAACTTGGGTTATTTTCTATTAGGTAATTTCTCCTATGTTGAGGCAGAATAAGGTAGTGGTTAAAAGTTCAGAATCAAGAGCCAGAAAGTGTGATTTAAAAAATCCGTTTCCAGCACTTCCTAGCTGTGTGGTCTTTGACAGTTTACTTAACCTCTCTCTGCCTCAGTTTCCTCATCTGGATAAAAGCATTACTCACAGAACAGTGCAAGGATTAAGTGAGTTCATAGACACAAAATGCTTGGCACATCATCAGCACTTGATGACTATTTCCCATGGAAATCACATGCAAACTACCCCGCAGCCCAGGCTGCACAGCCTAGTGATGGAGCACATGGGATTCACAGTTAGACTGGATCTACAGTCAACCCAGCTGTGCTCCTCGCCTGCAGTGTGATCTCGGGCAAGTTATTTAATCCTTCTAAGCATCATTTACTCCATCTGTAAGTTGTGATAATAGTGGTATTTACTTCATAGTTTGTTCTGAGGAATGAATGAGATGATTTACATACATTTCCTGATGCAAGGGGGGTCTGACACACAGTAAATGCTACTTCTTTCATACATGTACACACATCACATCACACACACACACACACACACACACACACACACACAAACACACATGTCCTTGCATCTTACATGATTGTCTCTTCCCTCCTTAAAAAGAAAACCTGAAAAACCTTCATCTTTCCTAGGGAAGTGCAGAATAATGACCCTGAACCAATTACTTATGTACTTGGGAAAAATAATCCTTTTCAATTCTCCCTTACATTTTCCCTTTCTATCCCCCATGTCAGGAGCAGAAGACCAGGGAAACTGGTTGCCAGACAGGAAGGGAAGGAAAAGATGACCAAAGCTGACTTAGCACATGTCCACTCTTCTCATGGGTAACTGCCTGCCAGGACTGCCTACATAATTTTAGGGCTCGGTGCAAAATGAAAATTCACGACCCCTTGTTCAAACGTCATTAAGAATTTCAAGACAGCAACATCAGAGCATTAAACCAAGCACACGGCTCTCTGCAACTTCACAGTAAAGCTGTAAAGCTGGCCCTGCTGCCAGCCCTAGGGCAGTGGGAGCGAGGAAGTGTTGAAGCCCCTTCTGTTGTTGGTTTGATGCCAACTTGTCTGTTCTTTCCATCTCTGAGCCTAACTGAGCCATGTGGGTTTACTTCCAGGGCTCCCTGGGAGCCTAGAGACTGGGAATGTGAAGTGTCAGACAGCCCCACCTCTGAAGGGAGGTGAAGAGAAATTGGGTTAGAACTGTTTAACCCAGTCAATCAATTTGATCAGTTTGTAGGAAATCCTCATAATTGTAGGAGGGAAGGTCACCCACAGGGGAGAAAATGTATAGTAATACTAATCATTAGAGAATATTTGTGGGTATGAGTGTGGTCTGTAATGCTGCAAAATGTTCACTTTCATGGTCTCAGTTAATTTCTTCTGCTTAACAAACTTTTAAGCTCTTAAGAGGATTTATCTACCTCTTTTATTCACTTACCAGAGAAGCAAAAGCTTGACCTTCCTTCTTCCCTTGTTAGATACTGCTCATATTAGCTTGAGGGCATTAGGAGGAAGATGAGGAGTGTGCGAGCAATAAAGATATTTCAGTCTTCAGGAGCTAACAATGCATGTTATCCATTATATCCATTGTATCCATACCCTTTTATCGATTTTATATCTTGCAGGGAAATTTGATGATGAACTTTAATTCTTTGAGAGACTACCACATGGCTCAGATGGCCTATATATTCTTGCTCTGTGACCAGATGTGGGAGGCTGGGCCCTGGGGATGCAGCAGCAGAGACCCTGGGAATGGATGGGGGGTGGTAAATGGGGCAGAGAAGTGGTTTCAAGGAAAGCTGCTAGAGTTAGAAGATGGAGAAAGGTGGTGGGAAAGGGTGAAGGGGAGAGGAGAGGTTTGGGGAGAAGGGGGGATTGAAATGGGGGGCTGGAGAGAGGAAGAGGGAGCCCAGGAATAAGGAAGTCCAGGTTGAAAGGTTAACTTGAAGTTAACTTGTGGGTTAGGAAGTCCCAGAAGGAGGGGAATAGAAAGACCTTTCCTCTCTTAGCTGAATAGAAAGCCCCAAGGGGCCACAGAGAGAACACTGTTCATTGTAGATTCCCTGGCACTATCACTCCTTAACTCCTTGGGTTGTTCATTACTCCTCCCATCAATGCAGTCGTCATATGCCAAGCAAGGGTGTGCAGCAGGGGACCTTCTAATCCCAGTCTGAGCCAGACCACAAATTCCAGGGGAGTGAGTGAGTGAGATGGAAGGGACAGGTCAGAGAGAGAGGAAGGAAAGCACAGATGGGGAGAGCAAAGAAGTGTGAATAGGAGGGAGCGCAGGGGAATGCAGGGGACTGGGTGGGGGAGAGTGAAGTGTGGGCATTTTTGCCTGTTACGTCTTTCCTAATTTTTGGAGCACAGGCTCTGGACACACAGGCTCAGCGGCCATGGCTCACAGGCCCAGCCGCTCCGCGGCAGGTGGGATCTTCCCGGACTGGGGCATGAACCCGTGTCCTCTGCATCGGCAGGCGGACTCTCAACCACTGCGCCACCAGGGAAGCCCCCCTAATATTTTTTTTAATAACAGTTTTAAAGTGATATTTACACACCATAAGTCTCACCCTTTTAAAGTATATAATTCAGTGGTTTTTAGTATAGTTACAGAGTTGTGCAACAATCACAACTGTCTAATTCAAGAACATTTTTATCACCCCTCCCCAAAGAAATTACCCATTAGCAGTCATTCCCCATTCTCCCCTGTCCCTAGTCCCTGGAAACCACACATCTCTTTTCAGTTCCTATAAATTTGCCTATTCTAGACATTTTGTGTAAGTGGAATCATACAATATATGGTCTTTTGTGCCTGGCTTCTTTCACTTAGCATTATGTTCTTAAGGTTCATCCACGTTATAGCATGTATCAGTACTTCATTTCTTCTGCTGAATAATATTCCATTGCACAGATAAATCACATTTTGTCTATCCATTAGTAATACACATATGGGTTGTTTTCACTTTTTTGGCTATAATGAATAATGGTGCTAGGAACATTCTTATACAAGTTTTTACGAGAACATATGTTTTCATTTCTCTTGTGTATGTAATTAGGAATAAAATTGTTGGGCCATGTGTAATTCTGTGTTTAATATTCTGAGGAACCGCCAAACGGTTTTTCCAAAATGACTGAACCATTTTAGAATCTCACTAGCCGTGAGTGAGAGTTCCAATTTCTCTACATTCTTGCTGACACTTGTTACTTTCTGTCCTTTTGCTTTTAGTCATCCTAGTGGGAATGAGATGTTATCTCACTGGGTTGTTTTTTTTGTTTTTAATTTTTGGCCATGCCACAGGGCATGCAGGATCTTAGTTCCCATCCAGGGATTGATCCCATGCCCCCTGCAGTGGAAGTATGGAATCTTATCCACTGGACCACCAGGGAAGTCCCTCGTTTTTTTTCTTTTAATTGAAGTGTAGTTGATTTACAATATTATATTAGTTTCAGGTATACAGCAAAATGATTCAGTTATATATATATTTTTTTCAGACTATTTTCCATTATTGGTTATTATAAGATATTGAATATAGTTCCCTGTGCTGTACAGTAAATCCTTGTTTCTTATCTATTTTACATATAGTGGTTTGCATCTGTTAATTCCATATGCCTACTTTATCCCCCCCTTTCCCCTTTGGTAACCATAAGTTTGTTTGCTATGTCTGTGAGCCTGTTTCTGTTTTGTATATGGATTCATTTGTACTATTTTTTTAGATTCCATATATAAGTGACTTTCGTCTTTCTCTAACTTCACTAAATATAATATTCTCTTGGTTCATCCATGTTGCTGCAAATGGCAATATTTCATTCTATTTTATGGCGGAGTACTATTCCATTGTGTGTGTGTGTATATATGTATCACATCTTCTTAAGCCAGTCATCAGTTCATGGGCACTTGGGTTGTTTCCATGCCTTGGCTATTTTGTACATAGTGCTGCTATGAACGTTGGGGTGTATGTATCTTTTTAAATTGGAGTTTTTGTCTTTTCTGGATATATACTCAGGGGTGGGATCACTGAATCACATGGTAGGTCTATTTTTAATTTTTAAGGAAGCTTCATACTGGTTTCCATAGTGGCTCCACCAATTTACATCCCCACCAACAATACACAAGGGTTCCCTTTTCTCTACACTCTCTCTAGCATTTATTATCTGTAGACTTTTTTTTTTGATTCTTTGTACATTTATTTGTCTTCAGAATGTATTCCAAAAATGGATTTATATTTAAAAAATTGTGTTCTTAAGTCACTTAAGATAATTACTTTCACAAACAATAAGCAATTAGTAAAATTGGTTTCTGTTTTTAAATTCTTAGGAATTGCTGGGGTTTTTTCTATTTGATTTAATTTAATTTTTAATTTTTTAAATTGAAGTATAGTTGTACAGTATTACATGTTACAGGTGTACAACATATAGATTCACAATTTTTAAAGGTTATATTCCATTTATAGTTACTACAAAATATTGGCTATATTCCCTATGTTGTAGCTTATTTATTTTATACATAATAGTTTGTACCTCTTTATGCACTACCCCTATCTTGCCCCTCCCCACTTCCCTCTCCCCACTGCTAATCACTAGTTTGTTGTCTACATCTGTGAGGCTGTATCCTTTTTGTTATATTCAATAGTTTGTTTTATTTTTTAGATTCCACATATAAGTGATATCATACAGTATTTGTCTTTCTCTGTCTATCTTATTTCACTTAGCATGATACCCTCCAAGTCCATCCATGTTGTTGCAAATGGCAAAATTTTACTTTTTTATAGCTGAGTAGTATTCCATTTTGTGTGTGTGTGTGTATGTGTGTGTGTGTCTCACATCATCTTTATTCATTCTTCTGTTGATGGAAATCTAAATAATGATGCTATGAACATTGGGGTGGATGTATCTTTTTGAATTAGTGTTTTTGCTTTTTTCAGATATATACCCAGGAGTGGAATTGCTGGGTCATATAGTAGTTCTATTTTAAGTTTTTTTAGAAACCTCCCTACTGCTTTTCACAGTGGCTGCACTAATTTACATTCCCACCAACAGTGTATGAGTGTTCCCTTTTCTCCGCATCCTCACCAACATTTGTTGTGTTCTGCTGGCCATTTACATGCCCTCTTTGGAAAAATGTCTATTTAATTCTTCTACCCATTTTGTAATCAGGTTGTTTGTTTATTTTTGATGTTGAGTTGTATGAACTGTTTATATATTTTAGATATTAACCCCATACTGGTCTTATCATTTGCAAATATTTTCTCCTATTCAGTAGGTTGTCTTTTCATTTTTTTTTTTTTTTTTTTTGCGGTACGCGGGCCTCTCACTGTTGCGACCTCTCCCGTTGCGGAGCACAGGCTCTGTCTGCACAGGCTCAGCAGCCATGGCTCATGGGCCTAGCCGCTCTGCAGCATGTGGGATCTTCCCGGACCGGGGCACAAACCCGTGTCCCCTGCATCGGCAGGCAGACTCTCAACCACTGTGCCACCAGGGAAGCCCTGTCTTTTCATTTTGTTGATGGTTTACTTTGCTGTGCAAAAGCTTTTAAGCCTAATTAGGTCCCATGTGTTTATTTTTGCTTTTATTTCCTTTGCTTTAGGAGATAGTTCCAAAAAAATATTACTACAATTTATGTCAAGGAGTGTTCTGCTTATGTTTTCTTCTAGGAGTTTTATGGTTTCTGGTTTTACATTTAGATCTTTAATCCATTTTGAGTTTATTTTTGTATATGTTAGAGAATGTTCTAATTTCATTGTTTTACATGTATGTAGCTGTCCAATTTTCCCAACACCACTTATTGAAGATACTGTCTTTTCTCCATTGTGTATTTTTGCCTCCTTTGTTGTAGATTAGTTGACCATAAGTGCATGGGTTTATTTCTGAGCTCTCTATTTTGTTCCATTGATCTATGTGTCTGTTTTTATGCCAGTACCATACTGTTTTGATTCCTGTAATTTTGAAGTATAGTCTGAAGTCAGGGAGTGTGATTCCTCCCCCTTTGTTCTTTTTCCTCAGTATTGTTTTGGCTATCCAACCTCTTTTGTCTTTTTATACAAATTTTAAAATTATTCTAGTTCTGTGAAAATGCCCTTGGTATTTTGATAGGGATTGCATTGAATCTTCAGATTGCTTTGGGTAGTTAGTCTTGGGTAGCATAGTCATTTTAATAATATTAATTATTCTAATCTGAGAACATGGTATATCTTTCCATCTGTTTGTGTCATCTTCAATTCCTTTCATCATTGTGTTATAGTTGTCTGGGTACAGGTCTTTTACCTCCTTAGGTAAGTTTATTCCTAGATATTTTATTCTTTTTGATGCAATGGTAAATGGGATTGTTTCCTTAATTTCTCTTTCTGAGAATTTGTTGTTAGTGTATAGAAGTGCAACATATTTCTCTATATTAATTTTGTATCCTGAAACTATACCAAATTCATTGATAAGCTCTAGTAGTTCTCTGATGGTGTCTTTAGGGTTTTCTATGTGTGGTATTATGTAATGTGCAAATAATAAGTTTTACCTTTTCTCTTTCAATTTGTATAACTTTTCTTCCTCCCTCCCTCCCTCCCTCTCTCTCTCCCTCTCTCCCTCCCTTCCTTCCTTCCTTTCTTTCTTTTTGTCTGATTGCTGTGGCTGATTTCTAATATTATGTTGGCTAGAAGTGGTGAGAGGGGGCATCCTTGTCTTTTTCCTGAATTTAGTGGGAAGGCTTTCAACATTTTACTGTTGAGTATTATGTTGGCTGTGGGTTTGTCATAAATATCTTGAATTATGTTCAGATATGTTCTCTTTATACCCACTTTGGTGACAGTTTTTATCATAAATGGATGTTGAATTTTGTCAAATGCTTTTTCTGTGTCTATTGAGGTGATCATGTGTTTTTTTCCTTTCCTTTTGTTAATATGGTATATCCCATTGATTGATTTGTGTATGTTGAACTATCCTTGCATCCCTGGAGTGAATCCAACTTGATCATGGTATATGATCCTTTTTATGTATTGTTGGATTTGGTTTGCTAATATTTTGTTTAGGATTTTCACATCTATATTCATCAAATATATTGGCTTCTAATTTTCTTTTTTTTTTGTAGTGTCTTTGTCTGGTTTGGGTACTAGGGTGATGGTAGCTTCACAGAATGAATTTTGGAGTGTTTCCTCCTCTTCAGTTTTTTGAAATAGTTTGAAATGAACGTGTATAAGTTCTTCTTTGTATGTTTGGTAGAATTCTCCATTAAAGCCATCCAGTCCTTGACTTTTGTTTGATGGAAGTTTTTGTTTGTTTTTTGTTTGTGTTTTAATTACAGAGTATATTTCACTTCTAGTGATCAGTCTATTCAAATTGTCTGTTTCTTATTGACTCAGTTTTGGCAGGCTGTATGTTTCTAGGAATTTGTCCATTTCTTCTAGGTTGTCCAATGTGTTGGCATATAACTGTTCATAGTATTCTGTTATGATTTTTTGTATTTCTGTAGTATCGTTATTTCTCCTCTTTCATTTCTTATTTTGTTTATTTGGGTCCTTTCTGTTTTCTTCTTGGTAAGCTTGGCTAGAGGTTTGTCAATTTTGTTTATCTTTTCAAAAACCAACTCTTGGTTTTATTGATCTTTTCTATTATTTTTTGATCTCTGCTTTTTAATTTTTAAAATTGTCTTTATTATTTCCTTCCGTCTGATGACTTTGTGTTTTGTGCATTCTTCTTCTTCTCATTCTTTTAGGTGGTAGGTTAGGTTGATTATTTGAGATTTTTCTTGTTTCTTGGATTAGAAATTGAGATTTTTCTTATTTCTTGCTATGTACTTCCCTCTTAGAACTGCTTTTGCTGCATCCCATAGATTCTGTAAGGTTATGTTTTCATTTTCATTTACCTCTAGGTATTTTCTGATTTATTCTTTGATTTCATCATTGACTCTTTTTTTTTTTTTTTTAGCGTGTTATTTGGTCTCTCTGTGTTTGTTCTTTTCCCATTTTTCTTTATGTGGTTGATTTCTAGTTTCATACCATTGTGGTCAGAAAAGATGCTTGAAAAAGTGTGTATCCTCTTAAATTTGTTGAGTCTTGTTTTGTGACCTAGTATGGGTCTATCCTAGAAAATATTCCATGCATGCTTGAAAAGAATGAGTAGTCTGTTTTTTTGTATGTTGTTGACCATAGATATCAACTAAGTCCAACTGGTCTATTGTGTTATTTAGGACTTCTGTTGCATTACTGATTTTCTGTCTGGATGATATGTCCATTGATGTCAGTAGGGTGCTAGTCTTCTATTATTGTATTCCTGTCGATTTCTCCCTTTATGTCTATTAATATGTTTTATATATTTAGGTGCTCCATATTGGGTGCCATGTATGTTAATGAGTGTAATATCGTCTTGTTGACTGATCCCTTTACCATTGTGTAATGTCCTTTTTTTCTATCTTTATGGCCTTTGTTTTAAAGTCTATTTTGTCTGATGTGAGTATTGCTACCCCTGCTTTCTTGTTATTTCCATTTACATGAAATATCTTTTTCCAAGCCCTTACTTTCAGTCTGTGTGTGTCTTTCATGCTGAGTGAGTTTCTTGTAGGCAGCGTATTGTAGATTCTTGTTTTGTTTTGTTTTTAATATAGTCTGCCACTCTGTCTTTTGATTAGAGCAGTTAGTTCATTGCAATTTAAAGTAATTATTGATAGGTATGTACTTATTGCCATTTTAAACCTTGTTTTCCAGTTGTTTTTGTAGTTCTTCTTTGCTCATTTCTTCTTTTTGTTTTTCCTTTTGTAGTGTGATGGTTTTCTTTTGTAGTATGCTTGAGTTCCTTTCTTTTTTTCTGTGTGAATCTATTTTATGTTTTTGATTTGTGGTTACCCAGGAGTTCAAGTATGTTTCACGCATAACTATATCTACTTGCTTTAAACGGATGGTCATACAGGTTCAAACACACAAAAAATCTACATGTTTCTCCTCCTCTCCCCCGCATTTTCTGATTTTGATGTCCTATTTTACATCTTCATGCTTATTGTTTTGCTGTTAATTGTAGTTATAATCACTTTTACAAACTTTTTTATTGTTTTAAATCTTTATACTGGCTTATTTAAGTGATCTTCAATCCTTTTGTATGGTTGCCTTTCCTATTATGATTTTCGCTTTCATATAGATTCTTGCTTCTTTTCTATTTAGAAAAGACCTTTCAATATTTCTTTTAGGTTAAGTTTAGTATTGCTGAATTCTTTTTTTTTTTTCGGTACGTGGACCTCTCACTGTTTTGGCCTCTCCAGTCACGGAGCACAGGCTCTGGATGCGCAGGCTCAGCGGCCATGGCTCATGGGCCCAGCCGCTCCACAGCATGTGGGATCTTCCAGGACTGGGGCACGAACCCGTGTCCCCTGCATCGGCAGGCGGACTCCCAACCACTGCGCCACCAGGGAAGCCCTGCTGAATTCTTTTACAGTTTTTTTTCTTGAGAAATTTTTTCTCTCTCCTATTCTAAATGATAATCTTGCTGGGTAGAGGATCCTAGGTTGCAGGGTTTTCACTTTCAGGACTTTGAATATATCAAAATCTGAAAAGGACTGCATAGTTTCTGCAGAGAAATCAGCTGATAGTCTTATGGAGATTCCCTTGTAACTGACTTTTTGTTTTTCTCTTGCTGCCTTTAGAATCCTCTCTCTATTTTTAACTTTTGCCATTTTAATTATAATATGTCTTGGGTGGTTCTGTTTTTATTCATCTTGTTTGGGATCCTCTGTGTTTTCTGTACCTGGATATCTGTTTCCTTCATTAGGTTTGAGAAATGTTCAGTCATAATTTCTTCAAATACACTTTTGATCTCCTTTCCTCTCTTTTCTCTTCTTGGAACCCCTATTATCCTAATGCTAATACACTGTCTTGGTTACTGTAGCTTTGTAGTAAGTTTTGAAATTGTGAAACATGAGTCCTCAAACTTTGTTCTTCTTTGCCTTTTTCTTTTTGAGGATAGTTTTTGATAATTGTCTATTCTGATTTATTTTTATTTCCACGTGAATTTCTTTTTTTTTTTTTTTTTTGCGGTACACGGGCCTCTCACTGTTGTGGCCTTTCCCATTGCGGAGCACAGGCTCCGGACACGCAGGCTCAGTGGCCATGGCTCACAGGCCTAGTTGCTCCGCGGCATGTGGAATCCTCCTGGACCGGGGCATGAACCTGTGTCCACTGCATCGGCAGGTGGACTCTCAACCACTGCGCCATCAGGGAAGCCCTCCACATGAATTTCTTGAATCAATTTGTTAATTCATGCTTCCAAAAGCTGTGTTTGATATGATAGGCATTGTGTTCAATCTGTAGATTAATGTAGGGATTATTGCCATCTCAACAATATTAAGTTTTCCAATCCATTAACATGGGTTGTTTTTCCATTTATTTATGTCTTTTAAAAATATTTTTCAACAATGTTTTGTATTGTCAGTGTAAAAGTCTTACACTTCTTCTGTTAAATATATTCCTAATGTTTTGTTTTTGATGCTATTATAAATGAAATTATTTCTAATTTGTTTTTCAGATTGTTTATTGTTAGTGTATAAAAATTCAATTGATTTTCACAGATTTATTTTGTCTCTTACAAGTTTTCTGAATTTGTTTATACATTTTAATAGCTTTTTCAGGGACTCTTTAGGATTATCTATATACAATATTATATAATCTGCAAATAGAGATAGATTTACTTCTTCCTTTCCAATCTGGATTTCTGTTATTTCTTTTTCTTTCTCAATTGCCTTGATAGAACCTCTAGTGTACTGTAGGATAGAATTGGTGAGAGCAGATATTTTTTGTTCCAGATCACAGGGGTAAAGCGTTCAGCCTTTCACTGTTAAAATGTAACCTGTGGGTTTTTCATAGGTGGCCTTTATCAGATCTAGAAACGTCTCTTCTATGCATAGTATATTGAATGTTTTGAATATGAATGGATGTTGGATTTTTCAAATTTTTTTGCATCAATTGAGATGATCATCTGGCTTTTGTCTTATATTCTATTAATATGATGTATTACATTGATTTTTTTCTATGCTAAACCAACCTTGCCTTCCTGGATAGATCCAACATTGCTGTGGTGTGTAATTCTTTTTATTTGTTGCTGGATTTGGTTTGCTAGTATTATGCTGAGTATTTTTGATTCTGTATTACTGAGGTATATTGGTCTTCTTTTCTAGTGATATATTTGTCTAGTTTTTGTTTTAGTGTAACATGGGCCTCATACAATAATTTGGAAAGTGCTCCCTTCTTTTCTGTCTCTTGGAAGTATTTATGAATGATTGGTATTAATTATTTCTTAAAACTTTTATAGATTTCAGCAGTGAAGCCCTCTGAACATGGGCTTTTTTGTGGAGAGAAGTTTTTAAATTACTAATTTGGTACCGTTACTTGATATAGTACATTCAGATTTTCAATTTCTCTTTGAGTCACTCTCTGTAGTTTGTATCTTTCTAAGAATTTGTTCATTTCATTTAAGTTATTTAGTGTGTAGGTGTACAGTTGTTCCCAGTAATCCCTTAGAATCCTTTTATTTTTGTAAAGTTGGCAGTGATGTTTTCTTTTTAATTCCTGATTTAGTATTGTCTTTTTTTTTTCTTTGTCAGTCTAGCTAATTGTTTGTCAATTTTGTTGGTCTTTTCAAAGAACCAGCTTTGGGTTTCATTGAATTTTCCCATTCTGTATTTCATTTATTTTCATTCTAATCCTTACCATTTTGTTTCTTCTGTTTGCTTTGCATCTAATTTGCTCTTTTTTCCCCTAGTTTCTTAAGATGGAAGGTTAGATTAGGGAAAGATTTCTTCTTTTTTAACATAGGTATTTACAACTATTAATTTCCAGCAGGCACTACTTCAGCTTCATCCCATAAATGTTGGTATGTTGTGTTTCATTATCATTCCATCTCAAAGTATTTTCAAATTGACTTTGTGATTGACCTATTAATTATTTAGGAAATCATTGTTTAATTCCCATGTATTGTCATTTTCTCAAATCTCTTTCTGTTATTGATTTCTATTTTTATTCCTTTATGGTATGAAAACATACTTTGTATAATTTCAACCCGTTGAAGTTATTGACATTTGTTTTATGACCTATATTGTGGTATATCCTGTAGACTGTTGCATATGAATTTGAGAAAAATATGTATTCTGCTGTTGATGGCAGGGTGGAGGGAGGAGTATCCTATAGATGTCTGATTGGTCTACTTGGTTTATAGTTTTATTCAAGCCTTCTAATTAATTGTTCTTCTGTCTTATTGCTATATCCATTACTGAAAAGGTGGTATTGAAGCCTTCAACTACTATTGTTGAATTTTCTATTTCTCCCTTCAATTCTCAGTTTTTGTGTTATATTTTTCTTATTGTATTCCATCGTTAGATGCATTGATGTTTTTAATTGTTACACCTTCCTGATGGATTGACCCTTATTATTATAAAAAGTTCTTTTTTTTTTTTTTTTTACAGGATACATTTTGTCTGACATTAGTATAGCACTCCAGCTCTCTTTTGGTTACTGTTTGCATGGTGTATCTTTTCTCATGCCTTTACTTTCAACCTATTTATGTATTTTAATCTAAAATGTGTCTCTTGTTTACTACATATAGCTGGGTCATGTTTTTGTTTTTTTAATCAATTTTTCCAGTATCCACCTTTCAATTGAATGTTTAATCCATTTACCTTCACTATAACTACTTATAAAGTAAGATTTACATCTGTCCTTTTGCTATTTGTTTTTTTTTTTTTTTTTGTGGTACACGGGCCTCTCACTGTTGTGGCCTCTCCCGCTGCGGAGCACAGGCTCCGGACGCGCAGGCTCAGCGGCCATGGCTCACAGGCCCAGCCGCTCCGCTGCATGTGGGATCTTCCCTGACCGGGGCATGAACCCGTGTCCCCTGCATCAGCAGGCGGTCTCTCAACCACTGCGCCACCAGGGAAGCCCACTATTTGTTTTTTATATGTTATTTTTTAGTGTACCATTTTAATTCCTCGTTTTCTCTTGATTATATATTTTCATATTGTTTTTATAGAGGTTTCCCTGAGGCTTACAATTAATATCTTAACTTAAAACAATCTTGTTCAAACTTGCTTCATTCCCTCCACCCTCCTTTGTACTGTTATTGTACAAATTACATCTTTATATATCATTAGCCCACCTCTCAATTTAATAATTACTGCTTTATGCAATTGTCTTTTGAAGCAGATAGGAGAAAACAAAAATTACAAACAAAAATACATTTATATTGCTATTTATATTTACCTATATACTTAAGTTTACTTATGTTCTTTAATTCTTTGTGTGAATGGAGTTACTGTCTAGTGTCCTTTAAGTCAGCCTGAAGGACTCCCTTTGTTATTCCTTATAGTATAGATCTGATAGCAATTAATTCTGTTTTTGCTTTCTGAAAATATCTTATTTTCTCATTTATTTTTTGAAGGAAAGTTTTGTTGGATATGAAATTCTTGTTTGAGAGTCTTCTTCTTTCAGCACTTTGAATATGTTGTCTCACCACTTTTTGACTTCCATAAAAGTTTCTGTTGAAAAGTCAGCTATTAATCTCATTGCAGATACCTTGGTTGTGATGAGGCTTCTATTTTTCTTGCTGCTTTTGAGATTCTCTCTGTCTTTTTATAGTATGCCTATGATAGGCATAGATGTGTATCTCTGAGTTTATCCTAGTTGGAATTTGTTGAACATTTTTAGTGTGCTAATAAATGTTTTTCATCAAATTCAAGAAGTTTTCAGTCATTATTTCTCAAGTATTCTTTATGTCTTTTTCTCTCTATCCTCTCCTTCTGGGACTCCCATTATATGTACGCGGTATAATTTATGGTGTCCCACAGAACTCTTAGACTGTGTCCATTTTTCTTCATGCTTTTTTGTTTCTGTTCTTCAAACTGAATACCTGAATTTCAATCTCAATTTACCTATCTCAAATTTGTAGATTCTTTTTGCTGTCATTTCAAATCTTCTGTTAAGCCCCTCTATTAAAGATTTTATTTTTATTATTGTACTTTTTAATTCTTGAATTTCTATTTGATTCCCCCCCCCCCCCGCATACTTTCTATATCTTTACTGATATTTCCTATTTGGTTGACAATCATTTACAGTCTCCTTTAGTTTTTCAGATATGGTTTCCATTAATTTTTGAACATATTTAAAACAGCTTACTTAAAGTTTTTGTCTACTAAATCTAATATCTGGGCTTTCTTTCTTTCTTTCTTTATTTCTTTGGCTGCACCACATAGCTTGTGGGATCTTAGTTTCCCAACTGGGGATTGAACCTGGGCCCACAGCAGTGAAAGCACTGATTCCTAGTCACTGACCCCCAGGGAATTCCTGGGCTTTCTTAAGAATGTTTTCTATTGACTGCTGTTTTTGGGTGTTCAGGCCATACTTTACTGTTTCTTTGCATTTTTTTTTTTTTTGGTGAATATTGGACATTAAAAATAATATAATGTGACAATTCTGGAAATCAGACTCCCCTCTTCCCTAGTTTTTTGTTGTTGTTGTTCTTGTTGTTCCTTTTTTTTTTTCCCCCTGCTATTTGCTTATTAACTTTCCTGGATGAATTCTATAAAGTCTGTATCCTTTGTTGTGTGAAGTAATTGATGTATATCTATTTATTTAGCTTAACGATCAGCTAAGATTTTGGTGAAAATGTCCTTAAATTCCTTGAATCAATAAGTCTCCTACACTTTACTGTGAGGTTCTTTGTGTGTGTTGGGACAGGCCTTCAACACTCTGAAAGTTTATGACTCTGCCTTAGCCCTTTCTTCCTGCTTGTGCTGATCTTCTAGTTTGGACAGGTGAGGTATTAGAGCCTTTTTCATATCTTTCTTAGGTATGCACATCGTCCTCAAATGTGAGCATCCTTCTAGACCCCCAGGAACATGTTGGAGATTTTTAAAGCCCCCTATAGAGATTTCATTCCCCAGATTTTCTGACCAGCATCTTGTTTGCCCCAGCTGGTATCACTGCCACAGGCCACTTCAATGTTAAACAATTACCAGATTGCTTTCAGCAAATGCCCTGAGGATAGGACTTTTGTTAAGGAGTGAGCACTGAGGTCAAAAAACAACAAACCTTGTGAATAGGACTTTTCCGAGGAATTGCCATACAGGTCAAATAATGATGATTCTCTGGGGTTGGGGCTTTCTGGGGAACTTCAAAACCATTCTGCTCCCTCCAGTGGTTGCTGGGCTGCTGGTTCTCACAGCTACCATGCTTCTAGGGTTGCTGGATTTCAAGGCTAGCTTGGAGCTGTGGAGAGGGCCATGGGAATAGAATAAGTTAAAATGTCACAAAGCTCACTGTTCTTACTGAGATTCAGCTGTTTTTTTTTTTTTTTTTTTTTTTTAATAAATGCCCCTCTGATTGTTGTACAACTTTGGTTAATTTCCAAAGTTCCAAAAAATTTGATTTTGACATTTTCCCCCCAAAGTCTCATCGCTTTTATGGAGGAGCAGATTTTTGGGTGCCCTTGCAATGCCATCCTGGAAATGTTCCCTTTTCCTAATATTTCAAACTCTCTTTTTCTCCTGATTATAGAATAAAATTTAGAAAGTACATAAAAGCATGAAGAAATTAAAAAGTCACCTATAAATATAAGTTCATCACCACTTTAAGCATCTTTCCTTCTAGATTTTATTTTATATATTTCCATAAATTTATTAATTTTTTTCCCTGAATGAAGTAGTCATGAAGGGTGGAGTAGAAAAGAAGTTTGAGGAGAGGAGAATATTGTACTTGGTGGCTGGAGAGAAGGTAGAGTTGAGGAAGAAGTAAATTCAAGTTGAAAAATGCAGAATAATGTAAGGAAAAAACTTAGAATGACTAATTCCACCCTCCAGAAATAAATACTGGTGATATATTGAGGTGTTTTATTTTCTGTTGTTTCTATGAATATGTCTATAAAATATACACCTTATAGCTATACATTCACATACACACTTATATGGATACACACAGACATACATGTGTCTGTGTGTGAGTGTATTTTTAAACAAATTGCTATCATATGGGGGTTTATGCTTTTTCCTTATATAATGAACATTTTCTGAATGTTTTTAAGTTAATTTGGAAGCCCATGTTTCCATCAAGTAGTTATATTTTAGTAAGACACAGTTCTGTCACATTGGACAGCTACACAATTTCCAATTTTTCAGTATTATAAAACTATTGCCAGGGACTTCCCTTGTGGTCCAATGGTTAAGACTCCATACTTCCAATTCAGGGGGCACAGTTTAGATCCCTGGTCAGGAAACTAAGATCACATATGCTGTGAGGCGCAGCCAAAAAATTAAAAAAATATTGCCTCAAATTTCCTTGTGCATCCTTAACCTGTATCTCTGATTAGTTCATTAGGATAAATTCCTAAAAGTTTCCTTTTATACTTTTTAGTATTAAAACCTGTTAACACATGTTTTCAGTTTTACATGAGGGTGAATGCTGAGTTGAACAGGGTGTCCAAACATATCCTTTATTCTTAATATTTTAGGCAAATTTTTAAAATAGAACTATCTATTAGATACAGAAAAGTATACACATCAAAGTGAACACACCAGTGTAACCATCAATGACGACAACAATAATGATGAAAATGCAGTACAGTACTATGCTAGATGCAGTGGGAGAAACAAGGGACACAGAAGAGATTCTCCCTTCATGTGCACATGTATAAAGTATTAGTTGTATGGCCCCCAAGAAGGCCCAGATATCCTAAGGTCAAGGGATGCTGGGAAGAGAATTTTCAAGTGAGGACTGTTGCACAAGGGAAGCATGGGAATACCAAGCCCTAGTGCCAGTTGTGAGAGGGGCAGTACAAGTAGTAATAAAAAGTAGTAAGCTTTGAGGCAGTCCTAAAATATGAGATGAGGAGAGAGACCTTTTGCTTGGCTTTACTGCTATTACCTTAAATGTTGGGGATCATTCTCTGAATACCTACCACATGCCTCGAAGTGAGATAGAGACTATGCAGGTAGGAAGACTAGGATAGTAGAGAGATTAATCTGGGATTGAATCTCAGTCTCTCCACTTTCTGTCCACGTGATCTGGGACAAGATATTTAAATTTTCTGTAGCCCAAGTTCCTCTTTTGTAAAGTGGGAACAGCAATATGTACTTCACAAGATGATTGTCAGTGTAAAATGAGCCAACTCAACGTTACAGCATGCAGCATAGTGCCTGAAATATAGTAAACACTTAATAAACAATTATTATTCTGTTCTCCCTCCCACATGATACAGACTGTTTTCTCAAGAACTATATGGTTAATGTCAGGACAAGAGAAGAAGGAATGCAATAATTAAAGATCATGTGTAGTAAATTATGAAGTGATGTGGTCAGATAATAAGAGAAACAATGGTATGGAGAAAGAAAACGTAGGTTATCCTTCATTTGCTGTACTTCCCTATCTTTTAAAAATAGTTATTCACATGCCAGTCCACACCGTGTACTCTAATTAGCCATAGGTGTCAAGATCTATGAGACTACATAATATTTTACAAATTAGGTAAGTTGTTCAGCTTTGGCCTGTTTAAGAGACAAGTATTGGGTTCCCCTAAACATGGAATAAAAAATTGAAATTATCTTGTTCTTGAAACTTGTACAGCTTGCTCCATATCTTCTCTGGATTCCCAAGAAAATTTTTTACTCTTTTAATTTATAATTTTATTCTATAGCTTCCTCTAGAGTTGATATCATGGTATCATTTTTCTAGTCATTTTCAATACCATCTACTGAGTATTAGATAGACGTAGTAGTCTTTTTTTTCCTTTTAATGATTTGTTTTTTTGTCTCTACACTTGATTTTCCAAAGCTCCACTTATTGGTCACTGGGACCTATATACATAAGTATATACAAATACAAGTACACATAGGGAAAAGGAAAGTACAAAAATTTATATATTTAATCAACATATAGTCATTAAGGAATATAGATTTTTATAATAGTCACCAGTTATCAGAATTCACGTAGATAAAATGTGTGCACAGTTTGCCAGAGAAGAAACTGTGAGGAAGGGGGAGATAGAAGAGGAAGAAAAAGGTGACTCTTCTAGAATTTTGCCAACTTTGCCCCTCCTAACCTGTTAAGGCTTATGTGTATTCCTTTATTATAGTGAATAAAAGGTTACAGGTGAAGGGAAGAAGCTTGAAACAAGGAGATCTTGCTACACATCAGTGTTGGTCTATACAAACTCTAAAAGAAACCAAAAGGGTATGAGAGAAAATCTGAGGATACAAGTAATGGACATTTAAGAATTATAAAATGTTCCTTCTAAATAAGAATGCAGAAGCCAAACTTTATATAATTTGAGAGGGGCAGTAACCTAGACAGAAGATCAAGGAAGTGGAACTTTAGAAAAAAAAAAAAAAGGTTTAAAAAAAGGGTGGGGGAGGTTGGAAGAGGATGGAAAGAAGAAAGTAAGAGAAAATATGAATAATCCCACAAGGAGAACAAACACAGAAGTCAAAATGAGTAAGAATGAGTGTGTGAAATAAAGATGGGATGAACAAATGGGGCTGTGAAATGCACAGGGTAGGAGCAAAAGATGAGGACCTTGAAAAAATGAAAAGAAAGAAGAAAAGTGTAATATTATGCAGCTATGAAGGAATGGTTGAGGAAATGATCAAAAGTCAATGATGGAAAAGGGTGAAGACTGGGAGAAAAATGGTCACTGGATTATGGTGACATGAAAGTAAAAAATGTCTTTGGCTCCTGATCTGTGTGAAGACAAGCTAAAAGCACAGACTTGTTAGCTTATGAAGTGAGGTAAAGGATTAACAAGGGAGAGAGACTAAAGGCACCTAGTATCTCTTCCTATAACAACTCTTCCAAGAATTCTGTTCTATCCAAGGACCTCTCTCCCTTCCCACCTTGTTCTGTTATGGAGTAGTATTCTAATACTCGTGTGCAGCAAGGTGCTGTGGGAATAAATACCTGGTAAGAATAACATATACAACCTATGGATTCCTAGTTAATGGCATATAAGGGTTAATTAAAAACACACCAAAAATAACAAAGCAAGAAAACGTATAGACCCATTCTGAAGCACATTCATAGGACCCATCTCTTCATCTCATTTATTTACATAAATGTAAAAAACTTGACCACATTTTCAAGTGATTTGTTACCCATCTTACCTCCTAGGGAAAGACGACTGTTTTTGTTTAGCAACAAATTTATTTAACAGATATTTAATTTACTATATGCCAGATATGTCCTTTAGGCACTGGGGATCTAGTCAGTGAACAATAGGAGAAATAGAATGTATCTTTTTCCTCTAACTTGTGTCTCTTTGTTTGGGGACAAGGAGGAAATTGTGGCAGTGCAGATGGTAGTAAAGATGGAAGCATTATCACAGGGATAGCCTTATTAATCCCATATTATAATGAAGCCCTGACCTGACAAAATTCTTTTGTAGTTGCTACAACTTTGCTTCCCCTGGTGCCCCATGTTTGGTTTTGCCACGTTCAGGGTCATGTGATCAGAGCTGTGCAGTGACTCGAGCGGCAGCAGAAGGGGAAATGAGAAGGTGGTACCATCCATGGGGGGATGGGGATAATGTTAGAAGAGACCTATTTGCTTATCTGTTTTCAGCATATCCTTTCTGCTTCTACTGGTATTCAGGCGAGGCAGGCTGGCTTGAACCTGTTCTAAATTTCCTCTTTATTTATAATACAGTAGATTGGGAAGGGAGATGTGTGTGGCTTCTGATGTTTAGATTAATAACAAAGTTGATTGTGGCTACCCTGGATATTCATTTAAATGCAATAAAATAGTTTTAAGAAAACTTAGCATGACCGTGGCACATAGGGATGCTCAATTATGTTGCCTGTGAATAAAAGCACTACAGGGGCTTCATAGTGTGACTTTTCACCACCTCTGTGTTCTCAGCTGGCTTCCTCCCTTCCAAGCCTCAGCTGAGGGGGGGACCCAAAAACAAGAGGTTTGTTTTCTGTGACATTTGCTATTTGTTGCTGGCTCACTGTTTCGGTGGGGGAGGTGTCATGCTAAAGTCTCTAGGGGCAGTAGACCATGCACTATTTTGACACTATTACTCATTTCTCTCATGGAGAATGTCACCCAGTGTCACTTCCCCCATTTTTTTTTTTTTTTTTTTTGGTATATTGGAGCTGCCCAGGTTCATGTTGCCACTCATGCGGCAAGTGGCAGACTTCACAGCCTCAGAGAAAGTGGTAGAGGAGGTGGCTCGCATTGTCTCCCCTTCTCTGTTCAAATGTGCCTGTGTTGATGTGAGCCCTTTAGGCTGCTGTGTCCGTTGAAGGGCCTGGCCGACTTGTTTTGCCCTCTGGCTTTGTGGTGGGAAACCTCTTGCTTATTTTAGATAATATGAGATCGTTGCCAGGTTGCAGGGCTCCAGAAGGTGAACCCTTTAACAGAAATGTCTGTTGGTTTCAGTTTCTGCTCTTTGTGAAACCAAGGCATGGTGTAAAATTTCTCAGTTTTGTTTTCTCGTGTTCCAAGGCCTTTCTCTCTTCCCTTCAACATTTTAATGCATGAGAGGGCTTGCTTTCTGAGCATAGATTTGAACTTAAGTTTAAACTATATTTTCTCATTAGCTTGAGAGGAATCTTGAAAACACCACTGGTTTCCTCTCCATGTGCAGGGCATGCCTCAGAGCTGCAGACTAGCTTTCCCGCAGGTCAGGTGGCTTCTGTAATCAACTGTGTCTGAGGAGCACTGGATTAACCCAATTGCACAGCTTCCTCTGGAGTCAGTCAACACATGTGCGTCATTGAGTCTTTCCATGACCAGACCCTGGGTGGATGCTGCAGACAAGGGGCCTCATGCCTACTGGACTACCAATTATTCTTTTATTGTGTAGCATCTTTGGGGCCTGGGCTGCTAAGAAGCACACTTTGGGAGAGGCTGTCTGGCTTGAAGAAGTTCTAATCTATTATTTAACCCCCCCCCCCAATTAGGTGGTTCCACAGTGTCTTTCCCTGTTCTGTTCAGGGAGGATTGTTGTCTAGCAGACTTTCTAAGTTCTATGGTGTTAGTGCTCAGCCAGGCAGCTCATCCAGTGCAGATGCAGAGAGCGGCATAGTCCTGACCCCATCACTCCATACATGCCTCCGTTTCTTACTTGTGACCCACGCTTCCACTAGTCTCACTCGTGCCTGAGAACAAACCTGGGAAGCAGAGCATTAAGGGGACCAAGAGTACCAGTAGCAGAAGCACCTGGCCAAGGTTCTGGCGACCTCTAATTTACTGCCGGCTAGCTGTGTGACCTTGAGCCAATGACTTATTTCTGTCAGCCTCAGTTTGCCCTCATAGGGCTGTTTACAAGTATTAGATGAGATAAAATATTTTAAAATTTAGCACTATGCTTAGCACATAGGCAAATTTCGATAAATAATAGTTACTATTATTAAAGAGTGTCATCTTCACAAGAATAGTCCATATGTTACATCCTGCTCTTCCCACTCATCTGCCCACTTGGAACCTTGACCTCTTGCCATTCCTCTTTCTCCTCTTCCTCCCAACATCACTGTCATAATTCGCTGAGCACCTGCTATGCCGGGAGAGGTGTATGGTAAGAGCATTTAATTGCACTGTGTCATGTAATCCCTATGTTACTCCCTTAAGTCTTTGCTCAATTGTTTTCTTCTTGTTGAAGCTTACTTTAAACCTCTTATTTAAACCCCGCCAAACTTCCAGTTCCCTGCTTTTTCTCCTCCTTGGACTTACCTTCTAATATACTACATATTTACTACCTTTACTTAGCGTTTACTTTTTGTTTATATTCTCCTTTAGAATACAAGTACTGTAAGGGCAGGGAATGTTTTGATAAATCTCTCTCTCTTTTTAACTGATGCATCCTAAGTGCCAATAGAGTGCCTGGCACAGAATAAATGCACAAAAAGTATTTCTTCAACAAATGTGTGAATGGTATTGATTGAACAAAAAAAATGTGTGACCATCTTATTATACAGATAAAGAGATTGAATTCTGATGTTACGTAAATTGACTAAGGCGAGAGCTAGTAGGTTTTGGAGTCTCGGTTTGAATTCATCTGAGAGCCCAATCTCTTGACCATTTTTCTCTACCACTCTTGTCACCTAAGTACACTTGGCAATTTTTAAGGGATGTTTCCTATATGCTCCCACACAGAGAAATCCCGTTCTTGTCAAGTAGCAACACAACTAGGGCCTCGAAGCCCTTAGGTGGCGGAGCTGGGTGGTCTTCATCAATGTGGAAGAGAAGGCCTCTGTTTTCTTTGTATTCCTCTCTTTTAGAAGCACCCCGGAGAGGTATTGCTTGTGCCCTCATGCTTCCCAGAGGGTTAGCTAAGTCTTCGGTTTGACTTACAGCCATGAATGCATGGGCTAGACCAGGTGCGACCTCAGCAGCAGCCACCATGCTGCACGCATTCATATCTTTACTTTCCTGTGGCAACTAAGGTTTATAGTTCACAATGGTGTGTGAATCCATAAACAGTGCGTCATGTAGTTTTTGAAAATCTGAGTGGTACACACAAATCTATTGGTGTATAGAAAGAGCCATATTGCCAGTACTGTGACTGTTCCCAGGAGATGAAAAGCTCAGTAGAGTCTCTGGATCATGGTTTGGTTTTAGTTTTCCTGAGAGTTTATAAGATCCCCTTGGGTAAGTCAATGGGCAAGATCGTGAGTGAGAAACGTAGGAGTAACCACATAGCTGACCCCATAGTCACCACAATCTGCAGGGCTGTCATGTGGACCAGGCTTTGGGCATCTGATAGAAATGTGGTCAAATGGAATAGCTGCTTTGTATCTTCTGCTTTGCATCTCACCACCTACGTGTAGCCCTCCGGACTAGGGCAATGCAGGGGGATTCTTTGGTATGAAAGAAGCATCCTCAGCTGGCTAAAGTTGAAGGAGTAGAGGAGATCGTAGGAACTTTGATCAGCTCAAGGTCACGACAAGCCAGGGACAGATATGAATGAATGTGGACCTGGCTCCCTAGCATAGTCTCTACTCAATTTAAAAAGATGGTTCAATTGAGATGAGAGACGTAGTGAAGACAGTCCTCATCATGTCTGCGTCTTGCACCACATTGCTTGAATTAGACTAGTTGGCTGGATTCCAACTTCCTGCCAGGAGTGTAAGTGTCTTTCTGCTCGAGTTTTCAAAGCAGAGCCGGGGGAAGATGCCAAGAGTTTGTCACATTCAGCATTCACTATGCACAGCCCCTCACTCGATATTTTGGATCAGGTACCAACACCCGCAACTGCACCTGTGTCCTCCAGATCCAGAATTCCTCTATCACCCTTTTCAGAGAACAAATCTTCAGACTTCTGTCAAACTGGGAAAAGGGAAACACAGAGAAGACGAGGGAATCTAGGGACTCTAACTGCTTCTGAAATAGTATTCACTCGGGCCTTCTTATTTCAGAGGCCCTTCAAGTTCCAGAGATCTTGGGACTTCCAGTTCCCAAGACCTTTGAAGGTTTTGTGATGTTAATTGGGTTGGTTCTCTGCAGCTTGGCCTACATCTGGGATTCAGCTTTCTCAGACCTAGTGAGTTAGTTGTCACTTTCCCATCTCTTTCCAGTTTCCAGAATGTGCTGCTGGGGTCTCTTCTGTTCTCCCATTCTTGTGGATTTGTGTCTCTTCAAAGCTTCCTTTTCTGCAGTTCTGATTTTAGGAAGGAGTGAAAATAGATGTGTGTGTTAAATCATCCACCTTAGCCCCTAACCTGGATCCTTCCCGAATATTCTTTCTTTCTTTTGCCTAGAGCTCATCTGATCTTTAGTGGGACTCATCTGCTGGCTATCAGGGGGGAAAAAATATTTGATAATTTAATCAGTTCCTTCAGGTAATGCTCAGTCTCTCTAGTGGGGGCGGTAAATGCATTCTCTCTGATTGCTCCCCTCTCCTGTGTTTCTCCCAGAGCTGATATATATACCTGTGAGGAAGAAGGTCTGAGAGGAAGACTTTGTGTCTTTGGGTCCCATGTTCTCTGGAGCCAGGTGATGTTCCTGTTTACCTGGCTGCTGTTTGCTTTGCTGGCATTTTCCTGTGAAGTCGGTGACTAGTATCTTGCTGCCCCATTTCTCTCCTGGCTGCTCAGAACCCGGCCGTGGCACTTTGGTTGGGCTTGGTTCCCACTGGCTGCAGGCCTGGGTCTACACCATATCCTCCTGCTGGTCCACTGGCCCACAGGTCCACATCAGTCTCTGTAATAAGGTCACTGTCCACTGTGGAATCAGTGTCTGATCTGTGGATCTTGCCTCAGCCCCCCACAGCCCATGGGAACCAAGGATTGCTTTGGAAAGCTGAACTTTTGAGATTCCCTCCACTCTGGGCTTCCTAATTGATATGGTTGTGTGCCAGGTTGGTGCAAGAGGTAGTTATTCTCCAAGTCTTGAGTGGGGAGCAGGCAATAAGCAATTCCTCCTGCCCACAGTGTTCCCCAACTGTACCTCCCCCTCTAGGGGCCAAAGCCTGGAACAGGGGCATTCGGGACACACATGGTTAACAGTCTTGCTCGACTTGTTTAACTTTACGTTTTTGAGAATTCTAAATCTAGTTTCTAAAAAATATTAAGTAAATACACACTTAGAGGCTTGTACAATCCCTTGTAAAGAGTGAATAAACCCATCAACTGCCATGATCAGTACTTATAAAGAATTTAGTTAACACTAAATGTTACTATTTTTATTTGCTGGGGTGATCATATGGAAACCACTCCCTCCTAACTCTTGGGAAGGTATCCTAATGTTTTCTAGATAATGATAGATAGACAGACAGATAGATAGATAGATAGATAGCAATATTTGGAAACATTGGGAGATTCGTTAAATAAATTATAAATATATAACAAACTAAATTATTTTACTTTTCTAACAAGCATAGAATGAGGTAAGTCACTGCAGTTATTAGTTACTGCTTGTTGATCAGTCTCTGTCTCTTTGATATTGCTAAGAACAAGGAAGGAAAAAAAGCCCAGTTATTATTCATTAGACATGTTAGAACTAGTTACATGTTCAAGTTCAGTTTAAGTTTATACTGAAGTCTCACACTGCTGCTCATTTTCACTGAACTGTTTTTTTTCTCCCTGGGGCAATGACATGTATTTAGCATATTTCCAAAAGCATCTTAAAAGTACTGAGCAACATGACTTCATTATTTTGTACTGAAGGGAGCAGGAACATGTACAGACGGTCCTCAATTTACGATGGTTCAACTTAGAATTTTTCGACTTTACAGTGGTGCAAAAGTGATACGAATTCTGTAGAAACCTTACTTCAAATTTTGAATTTGGATCTTTTCTTCGCTAGCAATATGCAATACAATATACTCTTATGATGCTGGGCAGTGGGAATGAGCCACAGCTCCCCGTTAACCACACGATCAAGAGGGTGAACAACCAATACACTTACAACCATTGTACACCCAGACAACCATTCTATTTTTCACTTCCAGTACAGTATTCAATAACTTACATGAGATATTCAACACTTTATTATAAAGTAGGCTTTGTGCTAGATGATTTTGCCAACTGTAGGCTAATGTAAGTGTTCTGAGTGCATTTAAGGTAGACTAGGCTAAGCTATGATGTTCAGTAGGTTAGGTGTATTAAATGCATTTTTCACGTAGGATATTTTCAACTTATGATGGATTTATGGGGATGTTACCCCATTGAAGTTGAGGAAGTTGTGTAGTTTTATACAAATCTCATTTGAAGTATTACTGTAGCCTATGGAAATGTGTGCTGGGCAGGCAGAGAAAAGATTGCAAATCACTTATCTGATGTCACAAGGACAAGTCACTGGACAATCCTAGTCATCTGTAGCAGAGGACTGCAAAGGTTCTAGGAGACGCCTTAGAGAACTTGTTCCGGGTTCATTCTGCCCATCTCACAGGAATGGAGGTAAAGATCTTTATTCTACAGTTTACCAGTTTTTTTTTTTTTAATCTGTAAAATGACATGCTATTTCTGTTGTGCTCGTCCTGTGGATAATACTGGTATTTGGCCAGAGATCTAGGGTTGCAAATCCTTGAGTTCTTTGTGGCCACAGCCACTTTCCTGGATGGTCCCAAGAGAAATATATCCATGGAGGTCCAAGTAAAGCAAAGCACGTTTAGTATTTCTATAGAACTGTTGGCTCAAACCCCAATACTGCTACTTGTTAAGGAGTTACAGACTCCTCTTTGCCTAAGCCCCCACCAAAGTCACCTCTGTCTCCTGCCCCTTCCCTGGCCCTATCCAGCCTTACCTTCTGTGCCATTCCATTCTCAATACCAGGGGAAGAAAATCCAAGGAGGTGCAAAGTAGAGAATATCTCTTTAGGACCTAGCATATCTGTGGTTTAACCTGTAAGCCCCAGGGGAGCATCCTCAGCCACATAGGTGAAAGAGTTTCTTACTGAGGCTTGGAGCTTTAATCTCTTGGTTATACCAAGACCTCTAGTTCCTGATACTTTAGGTCTGTTAATGTTTTTGAATTTAATCCAAAAATGATGGGGGCGGGAAATAGAGAGGAAGAGGCTAATATGTAACAATTATTGAGAGACAGGATGGAAGAAATATAGCAAGGTGGTCAAGAGAGGTGGCTTTTCGTGCCAGACTGCCTGGATTAAAACCCTATTTCTGTCACCTCATAACTTAGTCAAGTTACTTAATGACTTTCTGCCTTCGTTTTCTCATCTGTGAAATGGGAATAATAATATGACTTATGAGAATTAAATTACTTAATAGAGACAAACATTTATTTGCTCTAAGTGCTTAATAAGTGTTTGTTATCATTATCCAGACATATCATGTTGGCCTTCTACCATAACCTCACGGTCATGTGTCTTAGGAAGTGGTCATCAGTGTCCAGAAAAACAAAGTTTATTATTGGATTCATAGTGGACTCAGGTATATTTGTTTGTCCTAAGCACTCAAATCAACTGATTTTAAAAATAGGCAGCCAATGTATTAAGTTATAATGGAAGGTGCAATTGCTGGTGAGCTAGAATGTTTTGGTCTGTTTGTTTGGTCAGTTCTCTCTATGTCAAAAAACTACATAAGGGCTTCCCTGGTGGCGCAGTGGTTGAGAGTCTGCCTGCCGACGCAGAGTACATGGGTTCGTGCCCCGGTCTGGGAAGATCCCACATGCCGCGGAGCGGCTGGGCCCGTGAGCCATGGTTGCTGAGCCTGCGCGTCCGGAGCCTGTGCTCCGCAATGGGAGAGGCCACAACAGTGAGAGGGCCGCGTACCGCAAAAAAAAAAAAAAAAAAAAAAAAAGGTAGTTGTTATGATGATGACTCAGCAATGTCTAAAAGTAATGTATGAAAATAAAGCAAGTATGATCTATTTATTACTCCATCAAGTGAAAATAGCAAAACAGCTTTTCACCGAATGTGGAGCATACGATTGAAATACTGACTCACAACAGGGATTGTGATGTACCAAAAAATACACTTTGGCAGTTTGTTCTAAGAGATAGGGAGTCACCCTCTTCAGAAACTGGAAACATGAACAGACGAACAAAAGACTCATTCCTTGGGAGGGGCATTCCCTGTGCTAGACATCACAGACAGAAAACAACAATGAATTCAAACGAAAACCCATATCAAAATACAAAGGGCTTATTCCCAGTTCCCCTAGAAATAAGAGGCATGACTTACCATGACTTACCATTTTCCCCCGACATGGGGAAGCGCCAGAGTTAGTTAGAAGGCAGAAGTAGGAATAAGGGAAAAAGCATAGGTCCAGACCCTTTAGGGTATTTTCTGTGGGGAGGGTAAGGCAGGGCAGGGAAACTGCTTAGGACTGGTTTGAATAATGTTGGTGGGCTCTGGGCTATAGGGGTGGTCTCTAGTTATCTGGTACCTGGCCCTGAGTGTTTTAGGGCAGGGGAAATATTGGCTTGGTATGTGAGAGTTAGATAAAGAAGGCAGTTGGGGATATGGACTTGGGATTGGCTGGAGGGTTTGTAATATGATTTTTGTGCACCCACAAAAGCTGGGTCACAGGGGAGATGTAAACAACTTTGGCCATTCATTTGGTTCTGATTAATGGATACCACATTGACAAATACAGACTCTAAGAAAGCATAGAACACATCTTAACACATGGCCTCTGAGTTTACTATAGCATAAGAAGAGAGAGCCAGATGTACCCATGAGATGTTCTTAAAGTTCACATCTCCGGGTCCACATCCTACTTCTAATGGCCTCTAGGTCACTCCTTGGAAGACTGAAAAATGCAATCTTTCTGTTGATTAGGAAGAGAAAAATAAGATAGGGTTTGGGGAACACATGTGTTGGCTCTGCCATACTATAATTACCTCCAATTTATAAAAGAGTAAACTGAGCTTCTGGTAGATTATGATTTATCCAGACTACTCATTTTGCAAATAGAAAAGCGAGGGGTTGAGTCTAGGCATTCCAAAGTCCTCATCTTTCCCTGTATTACATGACCTTGGAATTGAATATAATAATCCTGACCATAAAATGGGCTGACTGATCATATTTTATACGTTTATAATTGAGAAGGCACTGGGGTTTTTAAAGTTTATTTTTATTTATTTTTATTTTATTTTAAACCATTTTTAAAATTGAAGTATAATTAATTTACAATGTTGTGTTAGTTTCAGGTGTACAGCAAAGTGATTCAGTTATATATATATATATATATGTTCTTTTTCAGATTCTTTTCCAGTATTGGTTATTACAAGGTATTGAATATAGTTCCCTGCACTGTAGAGTAGGTTCTAGTTGTTTATCAGGCACTGGGGTTATAATTAGTGTAAAAGTCATAACATAATTGAACTAAGAGTTTAGGAATCAGCGGGGTCTTAGTCTGCCATTCAGAGGATTAAATGCAAAGAAAAGTAACTGACTTTTCAGTTGCATTATCAAATTTGGAAGATCAACAGCTGGGGGCTTAAATGAACCTGGTAAATAGCAGTTAACATAGACCTTCAGTTTTTCTCTGAAGAGAGAGATATGAAGAGCACAGTCTTATCACTAGCAGGTGCTTTTTGGTGAAGCAGAATGCTGAGAGTCTGGCCGTGATTCTGGGAGTCACCATAGCACATTCTTACCAGTGCTACCTTGATAACACAACTGGGGAGAGTCAACTTTAACATAGCTGATGGTGAGGTCAAGGAGGGTACAGTCCAACACACTGGTGCAGAAAGTCCCCAGTTTTCACCACAATGAGTTCCTGGAAATTATGTCATAAAGCAGACATAAAGCATATGAAGTGGATCTTATTTTGCCAAATTAACAATGCTACACATTGAGGGGTGAAGGTTGTCCTACTGATCAAGTACTAAATATCAACTAAGTCTAACATATTACTAGATGATTTTTGAAAATAGGGGTATATAAACTATAAAGTTCTATTATAATTAAAAAATAGGCCACATTCTAGGCTGTATAAAATGGACCCAAAGTAGGGTTCACATTGAATCTGAAAAAGATTGCAATAGAGTACAAAGTGTCTCTATAACACATAAATTATATCTCTACTGTTTCTTACATTTGACCTAAAACAATCTGCTGGTTATAATAATTAGTAATTTTATTCAGAACTTTAGAATGTAGAGTTTTGTTGAGATTATCCAGGTGGCTCAAATCTCTTTAAGAACCTGTTTCAGGAAGTGTGAAGTGAGATAGATAGATGATAGATAGATAAGCAGAGATTTTTTCCTTCCATGAAGTTCCCCATATTAAATATGCATTTTCAGAATCATTCCTTGGATTTACTGAGTAGAGGGAGAGGTGTACCAGGGAAATATGGGGAGGTCTACAACAGGAAAATGACAAGGACTGGCCCTTGACTTAAAGCCAGTTCAACCGAGATTGATAAATTCCTCCTTGGAGGAATTGGCAACAATTTATGTGAGACAGATCTTGTTTCAATTAGTGTGTCTCATTTCCTGAATAAATCATAACAAATGCCCTGTAAGCTAAAATATTTCCATATATAAACCCCATCTGCCAATGATCTAGCAGTTTCACTTCTAGATATATACTCAATAGAAATGAAAACTATGTCCTGAAAAAATATGTTCATGAATGTTCATATTAGTATTATGTGTAATAGTCAAAAAGTGGAAACAACCCCAATGTCCATCAACTGATGAATGGATAAACAAAATGTGTTGTTTCCATATAATGGGATATTATATGGCTATAAAAAGGAATGAAGTACTGATACATGCTACAACATGAATGAACCTTGAAAACATTACACTAAGTGAAAGAAATCAGACACAGAGGACTGCATATTGTGTGATTCCATTTATAAGAAAAGTTCAGAATAGGCAAATCTACAGAGACAGAAAGTAGATTAGCAGTTGCCAAGGGCTGGAGGCTGGGAGCTGGGGTTGGGGTGGAGGTGATAACTAAGGCTTTTTGGGGTGATGTGCAACCATCACCATGTCATACCCAAACCCACTGATAGCCAGTAACAGAGGAAATGAAGGGAGCTCTTCAAAGCCCAAGGCAAGAATGTGTGTTTGTTGTGGTGACTAGCTTGGAAAATGAAAGTTTGATGTTGTTTTTCTGTGATAATTATTTTGATCTTCCAATGTTATACTCCTGAGAGAGGAGGAAAAGCAGGAAACAGAGAATTTTGTGTAGTGCACATTTCCTGAGATAATGAGGATTCCATAGCTCTTGGGGATGTTTTGACTTTTGGTGCCATTAGACAAAAACACTCCTATGGGTTAAATGTTTGTGTCCCTCCAAAATTCATATGTTGAAGCTCTAAGTCCCAGTGTGACGGTATTTGGAGATGGGCCTTTGGAAGATAATTAGGTTTAGATGAAATCATGAGGGTGGGACCCTCATGATAGGATTACTGCCTTTATGAGAAGAGGAAGAGAGCTGTCTCTCATGTACCCAGGAAAGACTACGTGAGCACAGAGTGAGGAGGTGGCTGTCTGCAAGCCAGGAAGAGGGCCTTCACCAAGAACTGAATCTGCTGTTACCTTGACCCTGGACTTTTCAACCTCTAGAACTATGAGAAATAAATGTCTGCAGTTAAAGCCACCCAGTCTATGGTATTTTGTTATAGCAACTGCTGAAGATGGTGTTTGCTATTTGTGAATGAGCTGCTTTGGCATTTAAACTCCCCAGGATATATAGACTCATAGGAAAGAATATTACTTTCTGACTCTGGCACTGGTATAACACTATTATCCCTCTTCTCACCATACACCTCCTGTGCTGAGATAACCCACTAGCAGCTGAGCTGACCAAGACAGACACCTTGTATTGAATGAAGTGTACCTGTCATGAAGGGGAAATCAGAGAACTTTTCCTCCTGTAAGGGTGGCTCCAACCTAGAACAGCCGATAAGACTTCTCTGCAGGAACCAGGATCAAATAACTGTTTCAGGTGAGGGGAGCTATACCATAACACATGTATATAGTATCACAAAAGCACTTTTAAAATCTTGAATCATAGATACTCAAATTTGGGAGGAAACCTAGCAGTTATCTAGGGTAATCCCTCATTATGGATGAATAGATCCAAGAAGGTTAAGTGACTTCTCCTGGTCCCATAGTCATTAACAGTTATTTTTAGCACCTTGATCTGAAGCTAAATCTGGTGTTGCTTCCACGGGGTTACTTGGAATACATCAGATAACAGTTCCTCATATCTCTGTCTACATCTATCTGTCTGTCTGTCTGTCTGTCTATCTATCTATCTATCTATCTATCCATACATCCAGTAGAGGTTTGCTTTTTTTTTTTGCGGTACGCAGGCCTCTCACTGCTGTGGCCTCTCCCGTTGCGGAGCACAGGCTCCAGACGTGCAGGCTCAGCAGCCATGGCTCACGAGCCCAGCCACTCCGTGGCATGTGGAGTCCTCCCGGACTGGGACACGAACCCGCATCTCCTGCATCGGCAGGTGGACTCTCAACCACTGCACCACCAGGGAAGCCCCATTATGGTTTTTTATTTTCAAATAATTTTCTCATATAGAACAAGAAACTGGGGTTTTTATTCCTCTTTTTCCCTCTCACAATGGTGAGCACAGTGTTTTGTACATGATTGTTACTCAATGGTCATTCACTATTCTACTCTGTAAAACATAGTTAGGAAAGGTGTTAACTATCCCTGCTTAACCAGTTTACAATAGAAATTAAGGCAGAGACCTGTCTGGGTCTGCCAACTCTCTGTGCCTCAGTGGTCTTAGCTGAAGATTGGAGATGATGGTACCCTTTCCTCATAGGGTTATTATATCAGATGGAAGATGGTTACAAAGTCTTTGCTGCTTTTCCCATCAACAGCTGGTGGTTATTTCTCCTTCCCTTAAATCTGGGCTGGTCTGTGACTGCTTTAACCAATAGAGTAGATTGGAAGTGATGGCATGTGAACTCTGACCCAAGCCTTTTAGACAACTGACATGTTCTTCCAAGTTTCTGAATTCTGAGCTTCCACGTAGAAAGTTCGACTACCCTCTGGAGACACCACGTGGGGAGGGGGGAGGTAAAGGGTCTGCAGAGCCCAGCCTCCCAGCCATCACTGCCAAGGCACCAATCATGAGTGAGGCTGTCCTAGACCCTCCAACAATCAAACCACCAGTTAAACAAGCCATGTGAAACAGACAAATGCCCAAACTCCTGACCTAAATAACTGTAAGATATAACCAAATGTTATTTGTTTTAAGCCACTAAGTTTGGAGATAGCTAATTATGCTGCAATAGAGAACCTGCATAGTTGTTATGAGAACTAAGTGAGTTTATACATAAAAAGCATTTAGAACATGGCCTAATTAATAAATGTTAGCATATCTTTCCCTTCTTCTGCACATTCACCTTCTCCTTCCTCTTCATTTTCCTATTATTATTTGTTATAGTTTCTAAAGTAAGTCAATGACCAAGCAAATCCTGAAGCTCTAGGTTTCCAACATTCATTTTACCTTTTTATTCCATGACAACACTATGCAACACAGTCTAGAAGCATCTGTGAGACTGCTGCATTTCTTGTCTTTTCACCTTGTTTATTATATTACATTATATTATATTAATCTGCGGCAGTCACAAGCCACTTGGGCACATGAGATTTCAATTTGGCATATTATTTATAGATTTCTACTCTTCATTCATTCATTCATTTAACAAATACTGTTTGAGCATTGAATCTGTGCCAGGAGCTGTGTGAGTTGCTGAGAAAACGGGAATGAATAAGCAGACAAGCATCTTGTCCTCAGGGTGCTTTTAGTTTCATGGGAGCAATTTATTAATAAGTGAAGAGATAAATATTTTTCAGAGAAAAGTGCTATGGAGGAAATATGATATTGTGAGAGTGGAAAACAGAGAAGCATTTCTAATTGGAAGGGCAGGGAAGGTCTATTGGAGATAGGACAGTTAAGCTGAGGCCTGGAGGGTGAAAAGGAGCCTGTCAGCTGAAGAATCTGGGGAATATTACTCCAGGCAGAGAGGAGCAAGTGCAAAGTCCCTGAGGACAGAAAGTTCTGGAAGAGAAAGGGAGACAAAGTGCCTGGAGCCTAGTGTGAGATGAGGTGGGAAAGTTGAGTAGGGGCCTGATCACTCAGGGCTTTGTTCACTCTATCTTGGCAGGAACTTTGGGTTTTACTCTAGGTGAGGAGGGACACCTGATTTATATTTTAGAAAGATCACTCAGGACAATGTAGGGAGAATGGATTCACAAAGGGAGAAAGTAGAAGAGCATTTAGGAGGCCATTGCCAAAGTCCACAGAAAATGATGGGGCTTCATTTAGAGCAGAGGGAGTGGATTTGAGGAGAAGCAGAGGGTTCTGAGTGATGGGAGCAGGGTGGCATAGTGATTGATGCAGGTTCTGGAATCAAGACTCCCTGGGTTCATCATCCTGGCTCGAACACTTACCAGTTGTGGGAACTTTGGTAACAACTTCATTGTGCCTCAGTTTTTTTTTCTATACATTTAGACTACTAATATGTACTTATAGGGATATTGTGAGTACTAAATAAAGAATAGAGATGCAGACGTACAGAATGGACATGTGGACATGGGGGATGGTGGGAAAGGGAGGTGGGATGAATTGGGAGATTGGGATTGACATATATACACTACCATGTGTAAAACAGATAGCTATTGGAACCTGCTGTATAGTGCAAGGAGCTCAACTTGGTGCTCTGTCGTGACCTAGATGTGTGGGATTGGGGGGAAGAGGGAGTTCCAAGAGGGAGGGGATACATACATATAGCTGATTCACTTCATTATACAGCAGAAACTAACACAACATTGTAAAGCAACTCTACCCCAATAAAAAAAAGAAAAGAAAGTCTCTGGTACGTAGTAAACACTCAGTAAGTGTTCTCTATTGTCAGATTTTGGAGGTGGTACCTATAGATCTTGCTGATGACTTGGATTTGTCAGATGAAGAAAAAGGACAAGGCAAAGACTAGGTTTTCCTTAAAATGAATTTCAGAATTCCCAAGCATAAATCGTCTTCCTTCTCTGTGTAACCTCCTAGGACTTTTGTTTTTTTATGGCATGATTTTATTGCACCTCCAGCCTTATGTTATAGTTTATTTTATGTGTGTATGTGTGTGCACGTGTAACTGATGATTTTTGGTAAGCCTCTTAAGGACTAGAACTGTGTCTAATTCACAGGGTCTAAGACAATGATTTCCAACAAGGACAGAGGTGGGGAGGGCCAATGAAAATCATGGATGAATTTCCTCACAATTACAACCTTCCCCACCCCAATCCCCCTCTCCCGGAAGATTCTGAAACAATCACCAAAATGAGCCATAATTGCTGATGAGAATGTATTTTATCCCTGAGATGTTTTTACGTGAGAAAAATGTTGAGAACCCCAGATCTGAAACAGTAATATTGCACATTTGTTTAATTGAATTGAATTGGTTGTGTGCTTCATGGTATTTCAAAATTATAGATAGATAATCATTTGCATCAGATGATAATGTCAACTGTGTCAATTATTGGAAATAATGGAGATAATGTGAAGTAAGTAATGCAGTATAAAATAATATGTATACAATGACTATATTTATGTAAAATATTAAGGACCAAAGGACAGAACTGAATAATGCAATTCACTTTTGTTTAAACTTTTATAGGATGTTTTTCTTAAAAAGTTAATTAAAAACAAACTTCAATGTTCCCTTACATGTCTTCTATCAAAATTAACTCTCCAGATGCTTCTAGAAAACAGGATTTCTTTATCAAATTAGTTTATGAACGGCTTCTATAGAAATTACCCTCTTGGAAATGTACAGAACATAAAATCCTATGGGATAAAACCTTTTTTCCTTTGTACTTCTCAGCTTTCTTCAGACTAATTTGATGCCCAGATCCTTTCCCCAAGAGACACCTGTTAACATTTCCCAGAACTATTGTCTGCATAACAACCTCAGGAAAAATACAGGTTCAGGGTTCATTTCCCCATGTGCATAGCCTTGGCGACTCTCACCATGAGCTGTTCCTGTTATAACAGGATGAGGAACCCCTGTATAGGATCCTAAAATCCTATTTTCTCTTTACCTTGTCAGTCATTTAAAAGAACTTTGATTGTTATATCTGGTGACATTTCAGTAGGTATTTCTGTAGACTCTTTTCTTGAAATATATAGGTCAAAATTAGAAGACTAAATCATAATATAAGACAAATCCTATAGCTCTTATTCTGTACTGCCAGATGGCTCTCCAAAGTGATTGAACGACTTCATTATTTTATGAAATATAAATGTATTTTTACATTAATTTGGTAAATATACAGTAGTGCCTTGTACTTGTTTTAAATTATATTCTTTAATTATTACAAAGGCTGAAACTTTCCCACATGTTTTGTCACTATGTTTACTAATCTATAAACTACTTATATCATGTTAATTCTTGTCAGACTTAGCTATCTTTATGAAAAGTTAGAAATGGACTCAGGAAATAGAAGAAACTGAATACAAACCACTCGATTTCTTTTTACTCGGGACAAAAGAATCAGGCCCAGTTTACTGAACCAGACCAAGGCAGCCTTGCCCCTTCTGTCTCCCCAGATCCCACCCTCTCACCTCTCCCCACAGAATGTAAGCTCCATGAAAGCAAGGATCATGTCAGTCATGTTCATTTACACTGTGCTTGGCATACAGTTGGTATTTAGTAAGTAGTAATGGAAAGAAGGAGGGAGGCAGGAGGATAGCCAGGTATGCAGGAAGGGAGGGATGGAGGGAGGCCTTGTACTTCTCAAAAATGTCCTTGTAATAAATTGCATTATCCTTGAATTTATGTATCATTTAACAACAGAAAATGTGCTGTCGGTCTTATTTTTTCATACTTCCTCGATCAATTTACATAAACCCACTGGTTCCATTTTATAGGGGGTGGTCTGTGAGGAGATTCTTTGGTCTTAAAATGATGCTGTGATCTGAAAGATATATTCCAAGCAGAACTTCAGTCCAGACTTAACTAGAGAAAAAAAATATATATATCCAATCCTATCTCCTTTTATTTCCCAGTACAAGTAGAGTGGCCCTTTATTGGGCCTCCCCACTCCTTGCACGAATGTACACACACACACAATCGCATGCCAGTTCCTGCCTGAGAGTCTTTGCTCAGGGAGTTTCCCCTCCTAAAATACCCTCTCCTTCCCTCTCTGCTCACCTACATCTTTCCTACCCTTCAAAGCTTTGCTTAAGTTGTATTTGAAGCCATAGAATCATAAAGCTGCTGCCTATACATCACCTTCACTTTCTATTTTTCCTTTTACAAGCTCCTTCACCATTCCAGTGAGTCCCTCCAGACTTCTCAAGTAAAGATGGCCAGCAGCTCCAGCTGATTGCCCCCACAGGGACCCTGTCACGGCCTGCTTCTGATGAAACTCTCAAACCATGGAGAGGTCCTTGGCTGTGCCCCAGGGCAATCCCCCCGGGCCTGGAGCTGACGTGGTTTGAACTCCCACGCTGAGCTGTTCTTCTGCCCTACTTCTGGATTTTACTGTAACTCACTTAGCAGCTGGAGCTGCTGAAGATGCAGAAAGGCCCTGTGGGTTTGCTTTTGATAATGTTCACATTGTTTCCAAAACTGTTTAGCATTTCCTGCCCTTGTTTAATAGTCTCCTTGAACTCTTTTTTTTTTTTTTTTTTTTTTTTTGGTCATTGCCTGTCCTTCCTGGGCTCCATTCCCTTATTCCTTATTATTCATTTTGATTATTCACAGTCTTCTTTCTCAATGTTACTCATTAGCATGCTATGACATTCCCCATTCCATTTCTATGTCTCCTTTCCGCCATACTACCTCTCTGCCCAAATACCCAGATCTCCCCTGACTTTCTTCCTTTTGTCATCACTGTCACATCTTTCCTCTGGCACCCAGTTATTGGCATTGTCCCTTACTTCTATTATTTAAGTAACGAGCTTCTTAAGGAAAAAAGAAATCGAAGCCGTTTAATAGAATGTTTGATATCAGACCAACCTTAGTTCATATGTGACTTCTGACCCTAGCTGTTTGACCTTGGGTGAATTACTTCAACTGATTTGAGTCTCAGCTTTATCCTCTCTTTAAAGAGGGATGATACATTCCAAGTTTCACATACTGTGAGGTTCAGTGAGATAATTTTAGACAGTGCTTGATGTCACAACAGGTAATATTTCTCTTCCATTTCTATTTCCTACCTTTTTATGACGAAGCTACTCTATTTCTCTGTTGATTGTTAGCTTTCTACTTGTTCATTTATCCAGCAAACACTTGAGCACTGCGTACGGGGCAGGCACTGGGGTAGGATTGGAGATACAGTGATGAAACGTGATAGACAATATCACTGCTCTCACAGAGTTTATCGTCTAGTGGGAGATTCAGGCAAGCAAACTGGCATCTCACCCTCCATTTTTCTCCCCCCACTTAGGAAGAGCTCAATGAGCATGTTCTTCCATGTGTCAGATACTGTGCTTCATGTTAGAGTTCCAGGCGAGTGCCACTTCCCCTCGAGGAGCTGAAGCTCCTCTGACACACAACTGGTTTATGTGTCAGATAAGATGATAATTCAGAGAAAGAATTGACCATTTATGGAGCGGGGGGGGGGGGGGGAGAGAGAGGAGGGGTGTAGGGAGGGCTTCACTGAAGAGGTGAGTCTAGAAGGGATTGCTGGTTATGTTCAGAGTGGTAGAGATGGGTTCCAGAGCAAGCCGCATATCTGAACAATAACAATGTGAAATTATATGGCTGTCCTGGGCATTTGGAGAGCTGCAAGGGATTTAGTTCTGCTGGAATAGAGCAGCGAGAGGGCAAATGGTAGGAAATGTGCTGAACAGTCAAGAGGGACTTGACTTGAATGCCATGACTGAGAGTTTGAATGGTTTTTGAAAGTACAGGAGAGCCAGTGAAGTACATACAAAAATCCATTTAAGAAATACAACTCTACTGGCTCTGTGAAGTAGGGGTGGAGAGGGAAGAGACAGAAGGCAGGGGTCCTAGGAGCTAGGATGCTGTCTCCCTTTAACAAATGAGGAACCTAAGGTGTAGTGAGGTAAACGAGTGTTGTCAAGGTCATAAAAGGGTAGAGGTGGGATTTAGACCTAGGTAGTCTGACTCTAGAGCCTACATTCTAGCATATTTGATTAAGTGAAAGTGAAATAATGCAGATAATGTGGACCTTAAACTTTAGTCACTCTTAAACTTTATTTAAAAAAATTTTTTTGAAGTATTTATCTTTTTATTTTACATTGGAGTATAGTTGATTTACAATGTTGTGTTAGCTTCAGGTGTACAGCAAAGTGATTCAGATATATATATATTCTTTTTCAGATTCTTTTCCCTTATAGGTTATTACAAAATATTGAGGATAGTTCCCTGGACTATAGAGTAGGTCCTTGTTGGTTATCTATTTTATACATAGTAGTGTGTATATGTTAATCCCAAACTCCTAATTTATCCCCCCCCGCCACATTTCGCCTTTGGTAACCATAGCTTGTTTTCAAAATCTGTGAGTCTGTTTCTGTTTTGTAAATAAGTTCATTTATATTATATTTAAAAATTACATTCCACATGAGTGATATCATATGATATTTTGTCTTTCTCTGTCAGACTTACTTCACTTAGTATGATAATCTCTAGGTTCATCCATGTTGCTGCAAGTGTCATTATTTCATTCTTTTTTATGGTTGAGTAATATTCCACTGTATATATGTACCACATCTTCTTTATCCATTCACTGATGGACTTTTAGGTTGCTTAGATGTCTTGGCTATTGTAAATAGTGTTGCAATGAATATTGGGGTACATGTATCTTTGTGAATTATGGTTTTCTCCAGCTATATGCCCAGGAGTGGGATTGCTGGATCATATGGTAACTCTATTTTTAGTTTTTTAAGGAACCTCCATACTGTTCTCCATAGTGGCTGTACCAATTTACATTCCCAACAACAGTGCAAAAGGGTTCCCTTTTCTCCAGATCCTCTCCAGCATTTATTTGTTTTCAACTTTTTTTTTTTTTTTTTTTTGTGGTACACGGGCCTCTCACTGTTGTGGCCTCTCCTGTTGTGGAGCACAGGCTCCAGATGCGCAGGCTCAGCGGCCATGGCTCACGGGCCCAGCCACTCTGCGGTATGTGGGATCTTCCTGGACAGGGGCACGAACCCATGTCCCCTGCATCGGCAGGCGGACTCTCAACCACTGCACCACCAGGGAAGCCCTGTTGTCAACTTTTTGATGACAGTCATTCTGACAAGTATGAGGTGATACCTCATGGTAGTTTTGATTTGCATTTCTTTAATAATTAGTGATGTTGAGCATCCTTTCATGTGTTTTTGGCCATCTGTATGTCCAGAAATGTCCATTTAGACATTTAGATCTTCTGCCAATTTTTTGATTGGGTTGTTTGTTTTTTTGATATTGAGCTGCATGAGATTTTTCCCTTGTCGGTCGCATTGTTTGCAAATATTTTTTTCCCATTCTATGGATTATCTTTTTGTTTTGTTTATGATTTCCTTTGCTGTGCAAAAGCTTTTAAGTTTAATTAGGTCCTATTTGTTTACTTTTGTTTTTATTTCATTACTCTAGGAGGTGGATCCAAAAAGATTGCTGTGATTTATGTCAAAGAGTGTTCTGCCTATGTTTTCCTCTAAGAGTATTATAGTGTTCAGGCTTACATTTAGGTCTTTAATTTATTTTGAGTTTATTTTTGTGTATGGTGTTAAAGAATGTTCTAATTTCATTCTTTTACATGTTGCTGTCCAGTTTTCCCAGCACCACTTATTGAAGAGACTGTCTTTTCTCCATTGTATATTCTTGCCTCCTTTATCATAGATTAATTGACCATAGGTGTGTGGGTTTATTTCTGGGCTTTCTATCCTGTTCCATTGATCTATAAGTCTATCTTTGTGCCACTACCACACTGTTTTGATTACTGTGGCTTTATAGTATAGTCTGAAGTCAGGGAGCCTGATTCCTCTAGCTCCGTTTTTCTTAAGATTGCATTGGCTATTTGGGGTCTTTTGTGTTTCCATACAAATTTTAAGAATTCTTGTTCTAGATCTGTGAAGAATGCCATTGGTAATTTGATAGGGATTGCATTGAATCTGTAGATTGCCTTGGGTAGTATAGTCATTTTGACAATATTGATACTTCCAATCCAGGAACATAGTATATCTTTCCATCTGTGTCATCTTCGATTTCTTTCATCAGCATCATATAGTTTTCAGAGCACAGGTCTTTTATGTCCTTAGGTAGGTTTATTCCTAGGTAATTTATTCTTTTTGATGCAGTGGTAAATGGGATTGTTTCCTTAATTTCTCTTTCTGATCTTTCATTGTTAGTGTTAGTGTTAGATTTCTGTGCATTAATTTTGCATCCTGCAACTTTACCAAATTCATTGATGAGCTCTAGTAGTTTTCTGGTAGCATCTTTAGGATTTTCTATGTATAGTATCATGTCATCTGCAAACAGTGACAGATTTACTCCCTCTTTCCCAATTTGTATTCCTTTTATTTCTTTTTCTTCTCTGATTGCCATATCTAGGACTTCCAAAACTATGTTGAATAAAAGTGGAAATAGTGGACATCCTTGTCTTGTTCCTGATGTTAGCAGAAATGCTTTCAGTTTTGCACTGTTGAGTATGATGTTAGCTGTGGGTTTGTCACATATGGCCTTTATTATGTTGAGGTACGTTCCCTCTATGCCCACTTTCTGGAGTTTTTATCATAAATGGGTGTTGAATTTTGTCAAAAGCTTTTTCTGCATTTATTGAGATGATCATATGTTAATGTCTTCAGTTTCTTAATGTGGTGCATCACATTGATTGATTTGTGGATATTGAAAAATCCTTGCATCCCTGGGATACATCCCACTTGATCATGGTGTATGATCCTTTTAATGTATTGTTGGATTCAGATGTTAGTATTTTGTTGAGGATTTTTACATCTATGTTCATCAGAGATATTGCCCTGTAGTTCTTCTTTTTTGTGGTATCTTTGTCTGTTTTGGTATCAGGATGATGGTGACCTCATAGAATGAGTTTGGGAGTGTTCCTTCCTCTGCAATTTGTTTGGAAGAGTTTCAGAAAGACAGGTGTTAGCTCTTCTCTAAATGTTTTATAGAATTTGCCTGTGAAGCCATCTGGTCCTGGACTTTTGTTTGTTGGGAATTTTTTAATCATAGTTTCAATTTTAGTACTTGTGACTGGTCTGTTACATTTTCTATTTCTTCCTGGTTCAGTCTTGGGAGAGTGTTCCTTTCCAAGAATTTGTCCATTTCTTCTAGGTTGTCCATTTTATTGGCATGTAGTTGCTTGTAGTAGTCTCTTTTGATCCTTTGTATTTCTGTGGTGTCAGCCGTAATGTAACTTCTTTTTCATTGCTAATTTTATTGATTTGAACCCTCTTCCTTTTTTTCTTACTGAGTTGGGCTAAAGGTTTATCAATTATGTTTATCTTTTTGAGGAACAAGCTCTTAGTTTCATTGATCTTGTCTGTTGTTTTCTTCATCTCTATTTCATTTATTTCTGCTCTGATTTTTATGGTTTCTTTCCTTCTACTATGGGTTTTGTTTGTTTTTTTTTGGTTTAGGTGTAAGGTTTAGGTGTAAGGTTATATTGTTTATTTGAGATTTTTCTTGTTTCCTGAGGTAAGATTGAATTGCTATAAGCTTCTCTCTTAGAACTTCTTTTGCTGTACCCCATAGGTTTTGTTTTCATTTGTCTCTAGGCAGTTTTTTTATTTCCTCTTTGATTTCTTTGGTGATCCATTGGTTGTCTAGTAACAAATTGTTTAGCCTCCACATGTTTGTGTTTTTCACAGTTTTTTTTTTCCTGTAGTTGATTTCTAATCTCATAGCATTGTGATCAGAAAAGATGCTTGATATGATTTGTTTTCTTAAGTTTACCGAGGCTTGATTTAAGGCCCAGCATGTGATCTATCCTGGAGAATGTTCCATGTGCACTTGAAAAGAATGTGTATTCTGCTGCTTTTGGATGTAATGCTCTAGAAATATCAATTAGGTTCATCTGGTCTAATGTGTCATTTAAGACCTGTGTTTCCTTATTGATTTTCTCTCTGGCTGATCTGTCTAAAGATGAAAGTGGGATGTAAAATTCCCCCACTGTTATTGTGTTACTGTCGATTTCTCCTTTTATGGCTGTTAGCATTTGCCTTATATATTGAGGTGCTCCTATGTTGGGCACATATATATTTACAATTGTTATATCTTCTTGGATTGATCCCTTGATCGTTACGTAGTGTCCTTCTTTGTCACTTTTAATAGTCTTTATTTTCAAATCTATTTTGTCTGATATCAGTATTGCTACTCCAGCTTTCTTTTTTTTTTTCCAGCTTTCTTTTGATTTCTATTCCCATGGAGTACCTTATTCCATCACCTCACTTTCAGTCTGTGTGTGTATGTAGATCTGAAGTGGGTCTCTTGTGGACAGCATATATATGGGTCTTGTTTTTGTATCCATTCAGCCAGTTTATGTCTTTTGGTTGGAGCATTTAATCTGTTTACCTTTAAGGTAATTATCAATATGTATGTTCTTATTGCCATTTTGTTAGTTGTTTTGGCTTTGTTTTTGTACGTCTTTTTTCTTTCCTTTCTCTTTTCTTCTCTTGTGATTTGAGGACTATCTTTAGTGTTGTGTTTAGATTCCTTTTCTTTTTTTTTTTTTTTTTGTGGTACACAGGCCTCTCACTGCTGTGGCCTCTCCCGTTGTGTAGCACAGGCTCCGGATGCACAGGCTCAGTGGCCATGGCTCACGGGCCCAGCCATTCCATGGCACATGGGATCCTCCCGGACTGGGGCACAAACCCGTGTCCCCTGCATCGGCAGGCGGACTCTCAACCACTGCGCCACCAGGGAAGCCCTGGATTCCTTTTTTGCTGCTGCTGAATTCTCTTAGCTTTTGCTCCTCTGTAAAGCTTTTGATTTCTCTGTCAACTCTTAACGAGAGCCTTGCTGGGTAGAGTATTCTTGGTTGTAGGCTTTTCCCTTTCATCACTTTAAATATATCCTGCCACTCCCTTCTGGCCTGCAGAGTTCTGCTGACAAATCAGCTGATAACCTCATTGGGATTCTTTTGCATGTTATTTGTTGCTTTTCCCTTGTTGCTTTTAATGTTTTCTCTTTGTCTTTAATTTCTGTCAATTTGATTAACATGTGTCTCATTGTGTTCCTCCTTGGGTTTATCCTGTATGGGACTCTGCATTTCCTGGACTATGGTGACTGTTTCCTTTCCTATGTTAGGGAAATTTTCAGCTGTTATGTCTTCAAATATTTTCTCAGGCCCTTTCTCTGTCTCTTCTCCTTTTGGAACCCCTATAATGTGAATGTTGGTGTGGTTAATGTTGTCCCAGAGGTCTCTTAAACTGTCCTTATTTCTTTTCATTATTCTGTTCCATGACAGTGATTTCCATCATTCTGTCTTCCAGTTCACTTACCCATTCTTCTGCCTCATTTGTTCTGCTATTGATTCCCTCTAATGTATTTTTCATTTCAGTTATTGTATTGTTCATCTCTGTTGTTTGTTCTTTATATCTTCTAGCTCTTTGTTAAACATTTCTTGTATCTTCTTGGTCTCTGCCTCCATTCTTTTTCTGAGATCTTGGATCACCTTTACTATCATTACTCTGAATTCTTTACTGGGTAGATTGCCTATCTCCACTTCACTTAGTTGTTCTTCTAGGGGTTTATCTTGTTCCTTCATCTGGGACATAGTGCTATGCCATCTCATTTTGTCTAACTTTATGTGTTTGTGGTCTCCATTCTGCAGGCTGCAGGATTATAATTCCCTTTGCTTCTGGTGTCTGCCCCTGGTGGGTGAGGCTGTTCTAGAGGCTTTTACAGGCTTCCAGATGGGAGGGACTGGTGCCTGCCCACTGGGGGGTCTTGTCCCTCTGGTGGGCAGGGCCATATCAAGGGCTGTGTTTAGAGGTGGCTGTGGGCTCAGGAAGACTTTAGGCAGCTTGTCTGCTGATCAGTGGGGCTGTGTTCCTGCCCTGTTGATTGTTTGGTCTGAGGCATCCCAGCACTGGAGCCTAAAGGCGGTTGGGTGGGGCCAGATCTTGGTGTCAAAATAGCAGCCTCTGAGAGAGCTCATGCCAATGAGTACTCCCTGGTACCTCTGCCACCAGTGTCGTTGTCCCCACAGTGAGCCACAGTCACCCCCCTACCTCCCCAGTAGTGCTTCCAAGGACAACAGGTAGGTCTGGCCCAGGGTCCTATGAAGTCACTGCTTTTTCACAGGGTCCCAGTGTGCACAAGACCTGTGTGCACACTCCTTTCTGTTTCCTCCAGTTCTGAGGAATTCCTGCCATCAAGCTGTGCTGACCTTCAAAGCCAAGTGCTCTGGGAGCTCCGCTTCCCGATGCCAGACCCCCAGACTGGGGAGCCTGATGTAGGGCTCAGAACTCTTACTCCTGTCAGAGGAGCTCTGTGATGTAATTATTTTCCAGTTTGTGGGTCAACCACCCGGAGGGTATGGGATTGATGATATCACCAGTGCACCCCTCCTACAGTCTGGTTGTGGCTTCTTCTTTGTCTTTTGATGTAGAATATCTTTTTTTTGGTAGGTTCTAGTCTTTGTTGATGGTTGTTTAGCAGTTAGTTGTGATTTTGGGGTTTTTTTGTTAGAGGAGGTGAGTTCAACTCCTTCTACTCTACCATCTTGTCTCCCTCCTCTTCTGTCTTAAAAACCTAAAATTTAGCATCATCAAAATCCTCTGAAGGTTTGTTAGTGCACAGATTGCTGAGCCCCACCCACAGACTGATTCAGTAGGTCTGAGTGAGGCCTGAGAATTTGCATTGCTAATGAGTTCCCAGGTGATGCTGAAACTATAGGAGTTGAAAAGATGGTGAAATGAGAGCACTGGAGTACTCAAGAAAAGAGAGTGGTATAGTTAGTAAAAATATACCGTGATGCAAAAGTTGTCCATGGATAGGAGGCATGTCCCTCAGAGTCACTTTCTGTAGCCTTGTAACTGCAGTAGGAAACATGGATACTGAGGGCAGTGGAGGAACAAGTTCATCAAGAAATTATTGGGAAGAATATAGAGTCTATTCCATGCAGGGGAGGTGATGTGAGCACGACATGGCTGTGGTAATGTGATGAGAAATTAAAGCCTCACAGAGAAGAGGGTTTGTGTTGGGAAGACATGAAAGATAGGACTGGAGATAAGATTAGAAAGACAGTCCTATCTCAAGACAGATTCCAGAGGGTCTTGAATGTCCAGCTATTGAGCTTTGGATCTTATTATGTAGGTAGTTTAAAGCTTAATGGAACTGGTTTATTCAGAATATTTATTTGAGGGTGGTATAAATTATGAATTGGAGAAAGGAGATAAGTTATAGGGAGACCCCAGCTCCCACTCTCATTGCTTGAGCTGAAGACCAGTCTCAAGGAAACCTCAGACCTTCACTTCTGACAGTTTCCATCTGGCTTCCTCTTCCTCCTTCACCTAGACTTCTAAACTTTAAACTTTCTGTTCATATTTACTTTCCATTTTTTAATCTAACCTGTTTTTCTTATTTAATTCCTTTGTTAGCCTTCAATTTTGTTTAATTTGTAAAACCATTTTTTTTCACCTTTTAAATCTTTTACATTATTGATGGAATGTTTTTAATCGTAATCTTTTATCTTTTCCTGTATCATTTTAAGCTTCTTATCTCTTTAAGCTTTGGCTTCTTATTTATTTAAGATACAGATTTTATTTTTTTAAATCAACTTATTAATAGGATCTTTTATAAGAAGGTTTTTTTTGGTACTATCTTTCAAGTTTAATTCTTTTGGTACTATCTTTCAAGTTTAATTCTTTCAAGTCAATATTCAATTAAGGAGACACAAGTTTGTTGTCAGAGGTACAGCTCCCAGTGCTACAGTGAAGAAATTTGTTATAAAAACTACAATGAGGTATTACCTCACACCAGTCACAATGGCCATCATCAAAAAATCTACAAACAAAAAGTGCTGGAGAGGGTGTGGAGAAAAGGGAACCCTCATACACTGTTGGTGGGAATGTAAATTGATACAGCCACTATGGAGAACAGTATGGAGGTTCCTTAAAAAACTAAAAATAGAACTACCATATGACCCAGCATTCCCACTACTGGGCATATACCCTGAGAAAACCATAATTCAAAAAGAGTCATGTACCACAATGTTCATTGCAGCTCTGTTTACAATAGCCAGGACATGGAAGCAACCTAAGTGTCCATCAACAGATGAATGGATAAAGAAGATGTGGCACATATATGCAATGGAATATTAGTCAGCCATAAAAAGAAACGAAACTGAGTTATTTGTAGTGAGGTGGATGGACCTAGAGACTGTCATACAGAGTGAAGTAATCAGAAAGAGAAAAACAAATACCGTATGCTAAGATATATATGGAATCTAAAAAAAAAAAGGTTCTGATGAACCTAGGGGCAGGACAGGAATAAAGGCACAGACGTAGAGAATGGACTTGAGGACATGGGGAGGGGGAAGGGTAAGCTGGGACGAAGTGATAGAGTAGCATGGACATATATACACTACCAAACGTAAAATAGATAGCTAGTGGGAAGCAGCTGCATAACACAGGGAGATCAGCTCAGTGCCCTGTGACCAGCTAGAAGGGTGGGATAGGGAGGGTGGGAGGGAAATGCAAGAGGGAGGGGATATAGGGATATATGTATGCATATAGCTGATCCACCTTATAATACAGCAGAAACTAACACAACATTGTAAAGCAATTATATTCCCATAAAGATGTTAGAAAAAGTTTCTTCTGTAAAAGACTATAAAATGACTGTGCTGTCATAGAGCGTGTGCCAAAGGAATCAGTAGTTGCACAGGACATTATGAAATAAAGTCAAAGGTTAAGGCTGTACATCTAAGCTAATTTACACATTGTTTGACTCTAGGGTTGCATCAGCATAAAAAAAAGTGAAGTGATTGTGGAAAGTATTCTTGTTTAGAACGGAGGTTGGTCTGACCTGCTGCCTGTTTTGTAAATAAAGGTTTAATGGAACACAGCCAAGCCCACTTATTTAGTATTGTTTACAGCTGTTTATAATTGCAGAGTTGAGCACTCAGAAACTTTATGGCCCACCCACTGCCCCTCAAGACTAAAATATTTACTACCCGCCCCTTTATAGACAATGCCTGCTGATGGCTTTTGAAGGTCAAAAACTGTTGCTCAAAGTTTTCAGTCTCACCATTATGATGTCTTCACCCAGCTACAAATATGAAATTTTAATTCTGATTGAATTAAGATATTTTGATGAGAAAAATAGAATTATTGTGAGTCTTGAATTTGATGTTCTGTTAATGTATATAATTTTTTTCTTTTTCTATAATGTGGCATACTTGGGAAGTTATTTTGGCAAACCACTCAGACACAAAGTGTATGGATTTTTAAAAGCTTTCTGTAAAAAACTGGGAAACTAACAGTAAGTGCTAGATATGATTGAATGAGAGACATTTGCAATAAATCAGTTTACATATTTTGATAGTCTGCTTGACATGTAAGTTATAATAAAATATTTATGTTTACATAATATGAGGAGATATCAAAATAATTATGTAATGATTAGTCAAAGAGTGAACAAATAAATTTATTCTACTCCATGATTTCTGAGATTAATGCCAGCTCTCAAAAGAATATTAATAAACTTAATATACTATTATTTTGAAGAGATATTTTAGAAACTCTTAACTCAGAAATTCACTATCGTTTTTATTTAGCACCTACTATGAGTCATTTTCCTATAGGAGGAAAATGTCAGGACTCCCTCAACTTCCTTTTCTTCTACCTCCAAACTTACCTATAGAGTCCTTTTTTCCTGTCTCAGGGAAAGGTGTATCTTCTCCGAGGCTAAACTCCCATCTGTGACTACAAGCCATGCCTTCTGTTTCTCCTGAGATCTTGCTCATTCATCAAGCCCCATTGCCACCTGTATCTTTGGTCTATTCATCTTTACTAGGTTTTTCCTCTCAGCCTACCAGCCTTTCAATTTCTGCCCCTCCTTAGATAGGCTCTACCTCAAAACTACCTGCTTTTCATTTTTTTTCTTTGTATTTTATTTATTAACTTTTTATTTTACATTGAAGTACAGTTGATTAACAATGTTGTGTTAGTTTCAGGTGTACAACAAAGTGATTCAGTTATACATGTATCTATTCTTGAGGGAGGGATAGTTAGGGAGTTTGAGATTGACATGTACACACTGCTGTATTTAAAATGGATAACCAACAAGGACCTACTGTATAGGTTCTCTATAGGGAACTTTGCTCAATATTCTGTAACAACCTAATTGGGAAAATAATTTGAAAAAGAATTTGAAAACTACCTGCTTTTCAATATATGACACTTCCATTCTTTCACCTTTCACCAGGAACCTTCTTGAACCAGTCGTTTCCACTAATTGTTTCTATTTATCGAGCCCTTACTGATCTGATTTCTACTCTCCCATGTTGCTGAAATTGCTGTTCCTTCAATTACTAATACCCAGATTGCCAAATCCAGGTTTCTATTTTCATTCTTCAAACTGTTGACCATTCTCTTCTCTTCCTCTTTGACTTTTGTGACTTCATTTCTCCTTGATTCGTTTTCTATGACTTTGTTTCTTTCTTGATCTGCCTCTGGCTGCTCTGCTCCTTGCATTTTGGTGTACCTCAGGATTTTCTTTCCATTAGTTTTTCACAACTTCCCCTTTCCTTTCATGTCTCTAAACTTTACAGAGATCCCAGCATTCAGGCCCTAACGACTTCCTGTTCTCAAATTGTCTCCTTCCGACTTGGCCTAGACCCCGGGATGCATCACCTCAGTTGCTATCTTGCCAGAAAACCCACCATCCTCATTGCCCTGTCCTTTTTCCATTGTTTTTCAAAATTCCTTGACATTGGATCTATCCACCACTTTCCCCTGAGCTATTGCATTCAGCTGGAGAAAAAATCACAACTGTTGTTCTTCACACGGAGCTGAGTGTGGCTTAGCAATCTTCTTTTGTGGACTTGACCCGCTCCTTCTTTGTATTGCTCTAAAGGAATTTATTTCGTATCTTTTTCATTTAAATTTCTTAACCCTCACTCATCATTCTTACTCAGAGCTGATGGCCTTGGCTGTAGGAAAGTGATAATTTGATATTTATTCAATTTTCATTATCCCTTCAACCTGAAACTTCATTACTTCTGTTTACATCTTTGACTCCATTCCTACTACTCTTGAGTAGGAGGCATCTGTCTAAAAATTTGCCTAATGGTAATCTTGCTGCTATACTCTAAATCCCCTCTTCTGTCTCCTCCAGGACTTGGATCTTTTATTCATCAGTCGCATCCTCCCCATCATGCATTTTCAATGTCTCCTTCTCTGTGAATTAAATCTTTAAAGCCTACAAACGTTCAGATCTCTCCAATATGTAGCAACAACTATAGCTACAGGCATAAACAACTCCCTCTCACTGAATTGCAATACCCACTTATAAATGGCCATGGGGACCACCTTCCTGGAAGGTAATTTGACAATATGCAAATATTCTTTTTTTTTTAACATCTTTATTGGGGTATAATTGCTTTACAATGGTGTGTTAGTTTCTGCTTTATAACAAAGTGAATCAGTTATACATATACATATGTTCCCATATCTCTTCCCTCTTGCGTCTCCCTCCCTCCCACCCTCCCTATCCCACCCCTCCAGGTGGTCACAAAGCACCGAGCTGATATCCCTGTGCCATGTGGCTGCTTCCCACTAGCTATCTACCTTACGTTTGTTAGTGTATATATGTCCATGACTCTTCTTTTAGCCCCCAGCTCTCCTCTATCTTGAAATATAACTTAGGGGGGAAAATTGGAAATTTTACTATTAAAAAAAATTGTGTCTCTTTCCAAACCTAAATGTCAATGTGTGATTCTTTTAGTAAATGATAGTAATCCATGTTTAAGGAGGTTCTCAGTCAGCTAGAGAAAGTAAAGTCCAATGGAAATGTCTCATCCAAATCCTCCCTAAATCATTGATGTTAGGTATTATTTCATTGTTTGGATCAGAAAATCCAACCTTAAACTTGCTTAAAAGTTTAAAGATACTTGTTCACATAATGGAAAACATCAAAACTGGTTTCAGCTGAGGCCTGATACAGTGGCTCGAATTGTGTCTCTACAGACTTTGTTTCTTTCTGTTTTTCTGTTCTGTCTTCCATGGTGTCAGCTTTTTTCTGAGAAATCACAGTGTTTCCCCATCCAGCATATCCATGGTGCATATTTCATTTCTTCACACTATAGAACCAGGGAACAAGGGAGTATCTCTTCTGGTAGCTACTTCATAAATTCTAAATTAATTCCTTAGCTTAATGAAATGAAGTGCTGATTGGCTTAAGCCAATTAGGACCCACTTCTGGACCTGGGCTGGAGTCAATCTTATCTAAGCAGTATGACTGAGAATGGGGAGGACTGAATTCTCCAAAGAAAAATGAGGATATTATTGGAGAGAAATGGGGGAATAGAGGAACAAATGGCTACCCTTTCCATCTGCATGAGCCAATTTCAAATTGAACGCAGGGTCCTAGGAAAAGGAGAGATTCTATGTATTGAGTGTGGTAAAACAAAGAAGGAAGCAGTAATACCAAAAGCCCACCATCCTTAATACCTTTTCTTCAGTTCTAAGTAGGAGGGTCTCCTGGTTTGGGTCATTAACTTTTGAGGTATATGTGGCTGATACCACATGTGGTATTAGTGACCTTTCCTACACTATGTTTAGTTTCCATTAAAAATTTGGGTTCCCAACAATATCAAAGAGTTCATGCATGTTTGAATGCAGAGCAAGAAGGATATGTATCTCAGCAGTCTAACCGTATGACCACAGCTTGATACTCTCATAAGTATCTCCTCTCCCCTGTCCCATCTCTACCATCAAAGGGCAGGGCCCATCTCCCCCGACACTGTTACATTAAAATAAGAGGTGATTTTTTTTTGTCTTACACCAAAAATGCTAACAGTAGGTATCTCTCGGTGCTGGCATTATGGGGGGGGGTTCTATTTTCATTTTCATGGTTTTGTTTGGGTAGTGGGCACAAATCTCAGTCCATAAACAGAGGGAAGAAAAAAAATACAACGTTCTCTAGTTTTTCTACAAATAAACCTAAGTTATATTTCAAGCCCTCAATTGAACTGGGAGGTAGAAATTTATTCATAGTGTTCCTGGATCTGTGACTAAGTTCCAGGGATATTCAGCAGGCCAAGGCTGTGGACTCTGGGGACCAATTGGCTCTCTGCCATCATCTGACTGTATTGGCAGAAGGTTGGCTATCATTTCCTGTCTGGCTTCCAGGTGTTAGTTCACACAGCTCATGGCTGTGCTTTCTTGCTGCAAGGCCTCCTCTTGGGTGTTCCTGTGCCACCCAGAGCACAAGAAATTTGATAAGGTTGTGTAAATCCCAAATGTCCATGTAGCCATGTCTCCTCCACTGCTCCCATGCCATGCTAGGCCCAGGGAAACTCCAAAAAACTTACCATTTTTTCAGGTTACATGTAGAAAACCAGGCACCGGTTTCCTCTTCTCTGGGATCTCTCACACTCACCTGGATTTTCTGTCATGTCCCGCTCCCTCAATTCTGAACTAGATGCAGCTCCTGGGGAGGGCCCTGTCTCAGGGATATATAAAGGTAGAAAGTTCTTTAATTTTTCCTTTCCTTTCTCCAAGTCTGGAGGCTTATCTGTTGTGGGGATGGGGAAAAATTTATTCTTATATATCACATATTTTCCCAAATTTTTTAGTTATGGCACAAGGTAGATGCATTGAATTCCGTAAGGCAAAATGTTCTTGAATCTCAAAATATTCGGCAATTTAAAAAATCTTGCAAAATCTTTAGTTTTCAAACCAACCCCAAATAATTTTCTCTCCATTTCTAAAGTATTTTATTTCTCTTGAGAAAATGTGTATGTTGCCTTTTAGTTTAAATGAGGAAAAAGACATAGTTAACAAGGAGTGGAAGTGAAAAATACATTGATAATATGTATATCAAAATATGACCTCTGCATTTATTTATAAATTTTTGTCTTTTTCTATTTTTGAATAAATTTAACATATAGCATTGTGTAAATTTAAGGTGTACAACATGTTTCTTTGATACATTTGTATATTGTAACATGATTGCCCTTGTAGTGACATTTATCACATTATATAGTTACAGTACACTATTGTTGCCTACCTTGATTATACTGTGCATTAGATCTCTATGGCTTTGTTTGTTGCAAGTTTATAGCCTTAAACAACATCCATTTTGTCCCTTTAGCCCCCATCCCCTGGTAACCACCATTTACTGTCTGTTTTTTATGAGTTTGACTTTTTTTTACATTCCACATAAGTGATATCATACAGCGCTTGTCTTTCTTTGTCTCCCTTATCTCACTTATCATAATGTGCTCGAGGCCCATCCGTGTTGTTGCAAATGGCAGGTTATGCTCCTTTCTCATGGCTGAATAACATTCCAGAATTTCTTTATAAAGCATATTTTACTTTTGTAATCAGATAAAAAAGATATTGAGTGAACATACAAACAGCCCTCCTTGGACCCTTTTCCCCATGTGGGTTCTGTCATTTCTCTTGCCTTCCCTTCATAGTTACTTTCTTCAACAGAATGTTACTTTGAACTTCCCACTATGTTTAAACCACTTCTGCCAAACATAACACTCTTTAATGATTTTTTTTACTAACTTCTCTTTCACACTGACGTTGCAGATTCATCTCACGTTGACACTCTTCTTCCTCCTGGACTCTGAGACGTCACTGTATTTTGGCATCTGCGTCTCCCTCTATCTCTATTCATTCTCTTGTGCAGTGTCTCTTCTTTCTTTGCTCTTGAATGTTGGCATTCACCAGAGTTGAGTTGTTGACTTCCTTATCACTCTGAAAGCTCTATCCTGAGCAATCTTTACTGTGTCAACCTTGGCATTAATTATTTAACACTGATATTCTGCTCTTGGCAAATCTAGATCCATACCTCTAATCTCTCTTCTGGGCTCTAGAAGTCAGCTTCCCATATCCATGACATCCAAAACTGATCTCATTATCTTTCTTTTTAATTTGCTCTTGCTCCTACATTTCCTCTCTCTAAGAATGGCACTGCCATAGATGCAATTATAAAAGATAAAAATGTTGCAGTTATTACATGTTCCTCTCTTGCTTTTATTTCTTCCCTAATTGATTTGTGAACATGTTATATCTGTCCTTTTTCCTCTGTTCTCACTGAAACTGCATTCATTCAGTACAGATTATCTCTTTTCCTGAACTGCTGCTGTAGGCTTTTAACTAGTCTCTGCCTTCCATCTCCTATGATTTCAATCTGTTCTCCTTTCTGGATATCTGTAGGGTGATATTGTGTAGGTAAGTTTTCAAAAATAAATTTATTTTCATGTTAATCAAAGTTACCCATATAACATAGTTTAAAAGACATAAACATTCTAGAAAACTGCTTATACAATAAAGTAGGTTCTGCCACTCCCTCCTTTATCTAACCCCATTCCTGCATTTCACAGGCTATTTTTTTGCATTACCTTCATATTTCTAAAAGCATTCATATATGGCTATGTCTTGTTCGTTTCAGTTTCAGGCATTATCTGTTGACTTTCCACCTTGGAAGATGAGGATTTAGTGCTTTCTTACTGAGGCTCCACTCCAACACAAACAGACATACACACACACACACACACACACACACACTCACACACACAAATTCTCTTTCGATTATTTTTGTATTATAATTGTATTTATATATTTATATTGTAATTTTGATAAATCAATATTCAGTTTATGTTATTATAATTATTTGAACACTATTCAAAGCCAAGCTGTGTCTGGTGTTCTGTCCTTCCTGACATCAGCCAAATCTGACACCACCTCCTGGAGTTAGGATTGGATTTCACAGGCTTGAGGGCTCAGTACAACAGTACTGGCCTCACTTCAGACATTAGTCTCAAGTATTAGGTTCCTCAAGTTACCTCTACTTCTGTCCAACTTGGCTACAAATCCAGGGGTTCCTACAATCCCCTCCTCAGGCTTGATAATTGGCTAGAATAATTCAAGGAACTCAGGAGAGTGCTTTCCTTACCCTTACTGGATTATTAAAAAGGATGGCACTCAGGAACAGCCAAATGGGAGAACTCCATAGTGCAAGGTATGGAGAAGAGTGGAGGAGCAGAACTTCCATGCCCCTCTGGGAGCACCACCCTCCCAGCACCTCCACGTGTTCATCAACCCAGACGCCTTCTAAACCCTGTTGTTCAGGGAATTTTATGGCAGTTTTATTACCTAGGCACAAATCATTAATTCATTGGCCATTGGTGATTAAACCCAACCTCCAGCCCCTCTTCCCTCCTCAGAGGTTGGGAGGTACAGCTGAAAATTCTAACGTTCTAATCAAATGGTTGGATCTTCTGGCTACCAACCACCATCCTGAAGCTCTCTAGAGACTCACCAATAGTCACCTCATTAGTGTAAGCTCAGGTATGGTTAAAAGGGGATTATTATGAATGACAAAAAATACTCCTATCACTAAGGAAATTCTCAGGAAGCTCTGTGCCAGGAACCACGGACAAAGATCAAATGTATTTCTTATTATATCACTCCATGTAGGAAACTGCGACTAAATACATCTCTTTTCTTGTACAACTTTTTGGTTTCTGTTTTCCCTAGAGTTAGTAATTGTCTTTTTTTGGTATGTTTGTTTGGTTTTCTAAGATTCTCCACCATAAATATAAATCCTCCCCATAATTGTAAACCATCAAACTTTCTATTAGTTTTATCTTCTTGGAAATCTCTTTCTTGGAGCCCTCTGAATGCCTGCCCAAATCTGTACTAGTTGTTCTCTAAGCCTACTGCATACCTGCCACCCTGGGATCTTCCTTTCCTATTACCCTGGGGATTTTCTTCACCTCTCTTCTGCATTAAATCCCTGATTACCATTCATGTCTTCATTTCCTTCCTCTGTTGGAGTAGCTCTATAAGGAGCTTCCTGAGTACACAGAAGAAAGATTACGTGAGACCTCATATGTCTAAACAATATTTTTATCTTTTTACATTCAACTGACATTTTGGCTGGTGTGGCAGAAATGACTGGCTGTCCACCAGGAATTTGTGCTCTTCCTTTCATTGTGAAGAGTCGTTGATGGAAGTTCTTGGCTACCCAGGAGGTATATTTTCTTGACTCCTGGCATTTAGGAGGTGACAGATGACTAGTTCTCACCTACAGTATGTGAAGAAAAGTGGTGTGCATCACTTCCAGGTCAATGAGCTTATTTAATAAGTCTGTGTTCTCCTCCCCCCCCCACTTCTTCCCTCTTCCCATCCACAGTCTGAAGGCAGAGGACTGCAAAGTCCATGAGGAGGGAAAAAATCATAAAATTTTAGGATGATGGGTCTCTGAATCAACAAATGGAAGGCCATTTTCCAAACAGGAACACTTATATTGCTCTGTTACATAAATAAGAAGTAAACTTTTATTGCATTAAGCCACTGCAATTTGGAGGTTTATTTGTTACAGTAGCTAGTACTACCCTTACAAATTTTATTTATACTGGGTTTAAAATTTCAGGTTACAAATCATTTTCCCTCAAAAACTTGAGATTACTACTCTACTGTCTTCTAGCTTTCAGCTTTGTTGTTGAGAAATGCAATGTTGTTTTAATATCAAATTACTGTATGTGACCTTTGGTTTTCTTCTCTTTGGAAGATTTTAGAGTGTTCTCTTTACAGCCAGAGTTTGAAGTTTCATGGTGATGCGTCTTAGTTTGGAGTATTTCTTCTGAAATGTTTGCTGAGTAGTTGGTAGGACAGGTCAAATTGAAAACATATAACTTACTGGGAAATTTTATTGAATTATTTCTTTGATAATACTCCCACTCCACTCTTTTCTCATTTTGCCTTTACTAGAATTCAAGCTACTCAGATTTTAGGCATCTTTTACTTTTCTCCTAACTCTAAACTTTTCTCTCCTGTTTTCTTAATTTATCCTGTAAACTTGCTATTGCACTTTTTGTTTCTGCTATTGTTTTTAATTTTCAAAGAGCTCTCTTCCCCCCAGATGTTTCTTTTTTTTTTTTGGAGCATCATTTCATGCTTCTTGTATATAATTTCTTTTATATTTCAGAGAATATTAGTGATGATTTGAAATGGATTTCTTCCAAATTATTTGATGTCTGTTTTGGAGGTTGAAGGCTTTCTTTAAATATCTGATAATTCTTGGATGTCTAGTGTCTTGAACAGGATACTAGCAAACTGATTGGAAGCTCTTTGGACATTGGTGGGGTTTGTTGACAATTCAGTTTCACTTCCTGGTGACTTGACCTGGTTGTGTTTTGGGGGACCCACCAACTGTCAGTACTTTTAGATCCTTTTTATTGGGTTGGGTTGAATATTCAGTTAAGAATCTTCTCCTCTTATACATAGAGCATACGCTAAGTCCCCTACATACAAATGAGTTCCGTTCTGAGAGTGAGTTCATAAGTCCAACTTGTTTGTAAGTCCAACAAAGTTAGCCTAGGTACCCAACTAACACAACCGGCTCTATAGTACTGTACCGTAATAGGTTTATAATACTTTTCACACAAATAATACATAAAAAACAAACACACAAAAAATTTTAAAAAAATTTTTAATCTTACAGTACAGTACCTTGAAAAGTACAGTACAACAGCTGGCATACAGGGGCTGGCATCGAGTGAACAGGCAAGAAGAGTTACTGACTGGAGGAGGGAGAAGAGGTGGGAGATGGTAGAGGTGAAGGATCGTCAGCAACAGGAGATGCCGGGCAAGCTGCAATTTCACTCACAGCTGACGTTGATGGCACAGGTTCTGGTTCCTCTTTGAATTCAGTTCTATTTACCCTCTTGAAAAAACGATCCAGTGATGTCTGGGAAGTAGCTCTTTTTTTCTCATCGTAGATGACACGGTAGCACTGGATTGCATTCTGAACGGCTGCTGCAACCTTCGTGTACCATTCTACATTCAGGTCCTATGCCTCAAAAACTAACAGTGCCTCCTCAAATAAATAAAATCCCCTTGCCATTTCCTGTGTCGTGAATCTCTTTGGTTCTTCAGTTACTTCTTCCTCTTGTCTCTCTTTGTCCTTTCTCTGGACCTCCAATTCCATCAGGTCTTCATTAGTAAGCCTCTTGTGTCGCACAGCAAGGAAGTTCAATGAAGTTGTCCTCTTGCAGATCTAGCTTGAAATAAAGATACATACTACCGTACTTTATACAGTACTGTACAGTAAAGTACACAAAAGCACAACCACTTGTAGAGGATGCACGCACGTGACAATGTATGCGAGACACATGATCTAACACGATTGGACATGCGGACGCGCATTCACATCTTTGAAAGTTCGCAACTTGAAGGTTCATATGTAGGGGACTTACTGTATAAGCCTGGCTGTTAGCATTTGGGGAGGTGTATGGAAAACCAGGATGGGGATTCATCATTCAAGATGTAGACCTTTACTCAACTCTGAGCTAGTACAGAACACTCAGTCATGTCTATTATCCATCATCCATCTTTTCTGTTAAACTTTTTACAGAGAATAAACATCTACTTTTCTTCTGGAAGAGACAAGGGGCTGGCTCCCATCCATGTGCAGTATGAGAGGGTACCTGGACTTTACTGCTTCTTGAACAGATTTTTCAGCCAGTCCTCTTATTTTCGGCCCTATCCACATCCCCAGTTTCAGGGATAGCTTAATAACACTAATTTCTGAACCAGTTTGCCCACTGCTGGTTTAAGTTTAAACTTCTTGTCTACCATAGATTAAGACTCACTCATCTAATTTTCAGCTTCCAAAATTTTGTTCTGCTTTCTCCTCTCCCTTTGTCCTTTTGATATGTCTTTTAAAATGTATTTGTTGCAGAACTTGGGCCATGGACCTGCAGATTTTCCTATAGATGAGATTTTGCTGATTACACACTGATGGTGTATTTCAACATTTCTCTTCTTTTGTATTTTCTGAAATTTGGTTGTTGGATCCAGAGGCTTGATAAAACTCAGGTTTGTTTAGCTTGGCAAGATTATAGATAACGTTATATTCTTTCATCAGGATGAATCTAACCTTTGTTTTTATTCTCTTCCAATATTAGCAGCTGTTAATGGTCAGATACCTATATTCACTAGTACACTGAAGGTTGTAAAACGATGCTCTAATTATATCATTTTGTTTTCATTTTTAGCTGGATTATTTTTTAAAATTTAATTTATTTATTTTTATACAGCAGGTTCTTATTAGTTATCCATTTTATACATATTAGTGTATATATGTCAATTCCAATCTCCCAATTCATCCCACCCCCCACCACCCCACCCCCGCTTTCCTCCCTTGGGGTCCATACATTTGTCCTCTACATCTGTGTCTCTACTTCTGCCTTGCAAACCAGTTCCTCTGTACCATTTTTCTAGAGTCCACATATTATGTGTTAGCATATGGTATTTGTTTTTCTCTTTCTGACTTACTTCACTCTGTATGACAGTCTCTAGGTCCATCATGTCTCTACAAATGACCCAATTTCATTCCTTTTTATGGCTGAGTAATATTCCATTGTATATATGTACCATATCTTCTTTATCCATTAATCTGTCAATGGGCATTTAGGTTCCTTCCATGACCTGGCTATTGTAAATAGTGCCGCAGTGAACATTGTGGCACATGACGTTTTTGAATTACGGTTTTCTCTGGGTATATGCCCAGTAGTGGGATTGCAGGGTTATATGGTAACTCTATTTTTAGTCTTCTAAAGAACCTCCATGCTGTTCTCCATAGTGGCTGTATCAATTTACATTCCCACCAACAGTGCGAGGGGGTTCACTTTTCTCCACATCCTCTCCAGCACTTGTTGTTTGTAGATTTTCTGATGATGGCCATTCTAACTGGTGTGAGGTGATACCTCATTGTAGTTTTGACTTGCATTTCTCTAATAATTAGTGATGTTGAGCAGCTGTATATGTGCCTCTTGGCCATCTGGTCTTGGCCAAATGTCTCTTGGCCAAATGTCTATTTAGGTCTTCTGCCTGTTTTTGTTTTTTGTTTTTTGTTTTTTGTTTTTGCGGTATGCGGGCCTCTCACTGTTGTGGCCTCTCCCGTTGCGGAGCACAGGCTCTGCGCAGGCTCCGCGCAGGCTCAGCGGCCATGGCTCACGGGCCCAGCCGCTCCACGGCATGTGGGATCTTCCCAGACCGGGGCACGAACCCGTCTCCCCCGCATTGGCAGGCGGACTCTCAACCACTGCGCCACCAGGGAAGCCCTTCTGCCCGTTTTTTGATTGGGTTGTTTGTTTTTTTAATATTGAGCTGCATGAGCTGTTTATATATTTTGGAGATTAATCCTTTGTCTGTTGATTTGTTTGCAAATATTTTCTCCCATTCTGAGGGTTGTCTTTTTTCTCCCATTCTGAGGGTTGTCTGTCTTTTCGTCTTCTTTACAATTTCCTTTGCTGTGCAAAAGCTTTTAAGATTCATTAGGTCCCATTTGCTTATTTTTGTTTTTATTTCCATTTCTCTAGGAGGTGGGTCAAAAAGATCTTGCTGTGATTTATGTCAATAAGTATCCTTCCTATGTTTTCCTCTAAGAGTTTTATAGTGTCCAGTCTTACATTTAGGTCTTTAATCCATTTTGAGCTTATTGTTGTGTATGGTGTTAGGGAATGATCTAATTTCATTCATTTACATGTAGCTGTCCAGTTTTCCCAGCACCACTTATTGAAGAGACTGTCTTTTCTCCATTGTATATCCTTGCCTCCTTTGTCATAGATTAGTTGACCATAGGTGCATGGGTTTATCTCTGGGCTTTGTATCCTGTTCCATTTATATATATTTCTGTTTCTGTGCCAGTACCATATTGTCTTGATTCCTGTAGCTTTGTAGTATAGTCTGTAGTCAGGGAGTCTGATTCCTCCAGCTCTGTTGTTTGCCCTCAAGATTGTTTGGCTTTTCGGGGTCTTTTCTGTCTCCATACAAATTTTAAGATTTTTTTGTTCTAGTTATGTAAAAACTGCCATTGGCAATTTGATAGGGATTGGATTGAACCTGTAGATTGCTTTGGGTAGTACAGTCATTTTCACAATATTGATTTTTCCGATCCAAGAACATGGTATATCTCTCCGTCTGTTTGTGTCATTTTTGATTTCTTTCATCAGTGCCTTATAGTTTTCTGAGTACAGGTCTTTCACCTCCTTAGGTAGGTTTACTAGGTATTTTATTCTTTATGTTGCAAATTTGAATGGGATTCTTTCCTTAATTTCTCTTTCTCATCTTTCATGGTTAGTGAATAGGAATGCAAGAGATTCCTGTGCATTAATTTTGTATCCTGCAAGTTTACCAAATTCATTGATTACCTCTAGTAGTTTTCTGGTGGCATCTTTAGTAATATCTATGTGTTGTATCATGTCATCTGCAAACAGTGACAGTGTTACTTCGTCTTTTCCAATTCGTGTTCCTTTTATTTCTTTTTCTTCTCTGATTGCTGTGGCTAGGACTTCCAAAACTATGTTGAATAATAGTGGTGAGTGTGGACATCCTTGTCTTTTTCCTGATCTTAGAGGAAATGCTTTCAATTTTTCACCATTGAGAATGATGTTTGCTGTGGGTTTGTCATATATGGCATTTATTATGTCAAGGTAGGTTCCCTCTATGCCCACTTTCTGGAGAATTTTTTATCAGGAATGGGTGTTGAATTTTGTCACAAGGTTTTTCTGCATCTATTGAGATGATCATATGGTTTTTATTCTTCAATTTGTTAATATGGTGTATCACATTGATTGATCTGCATATATTGAAGAATCCTTGCATCCCTGGGATAATTCCCACTTGATCATGATGTATGATCCCTTTAATGTGTTGTTGGATTCTATTTGCTAGTATTTTGTTGAGGATTTTTGCATCTCTATTCATCAGTGATATTGGTCTGTAATTTTTTTGTAGTATCTTTGTCTGGTTTTGGTATCAGGGTGATGGTGGCCTCATAGAATGAGGTTGGGGATGTTCCTCCCTCTGAAATTTTTGGGAAGAGTTTGAGAAAGATGGGTGTTAGCTCTTCTCTAAATGTTTGATAGAATTCACCTGTGAAGCCTCTGGTCTTGGAATTTTGTTGGAAAATTTTTAATCGCAGTTTCAATTTCATTACTTGTGATTGGTCTGTTCATATTTTCTATTTCTTCCTGGTTCGGTATTGGAAGGTTATACCTTTCTAAGAATTTGTCCATTTCTTCCAGGTTGTCCATTTTATTGGCATAGAGTTGCTTGTAGTAGTCTCTTATGATGGTTTGTATTTCTGTGGTGTCCATTTTATCTTCCCTTTTTTCATTTCTAATTTTATTGATTTGAGTCCTCTCCCTCTTTTTCTTGATGAGTCTGGCTAAAAGTTTATCAATTTTGCTTATCTTCTCAAAGAACCAGCTTTTAGTTTTATTGATCTTTTCTATTGTTTCCTTCATATCCTTTTCATTTATTTCTGCTCTGATGTTTATGATTTCTTTCATTCTACTAACTTTGGGTTTTGTTTGTTCTTCTTACTCTAGTTCTTTTAGGTGTAAGATTAGGTTGTTTATTTGAGATTTTTCTTGTTTTTTGAGGTAGGATTGTATTCCTATAATATTCCCTCCTAGAACTGCTTTTGCTGCATCCCATAGGTTTTGGATCATTGTGTTTTCATTTTCATTTGTCTCTAGGTATGTTTTGATTTCCTCTTTGATTTCTTCCGTGATCTCTTGTTATTTAGTAGTAGAATGTTTAGCCTCCATGTGTTGTGTTTTTTACTTTTTTTTCCCTGTAGCTTATTTCTAATCTCATAGTGTTGTAGTCAGAAATAATGCTTGATATGATTTCAATTTTCTTAAATTTACCAAGGCTTGATTTGTGACCCAAGATATGATCTATCCTGGAGAATGTTCCATGTGCACTTGAGAAGAAAGTGTAATCTGCTGTTTTCTGATGGAATGTCCTATAAATATCAATTAAATCTATCTGTTCTATTGTGTCATTTAAAGCTTGTGCTTCCTTATTAATTTTCTGTCTGGATGATCTGTCCATTGGTGTAAGTGAGGTGTTAAAGTCCCCCACTATTATTGTGTTACTGTCAGTTTACTCTTTTATAGCTGTTAACATTTACCTTCTGTATTGAGGTGCTCCTATGTTGGGTGCATATATATTTATAATTGTTATTTCTTCTTCTTAGATTGATCACTTGATCCTTATGTAGTGTCCTTTCTTGTCTCTTGTAACATTCTTTATTTTAAAGTCTATTTTATCTTGGATTAATTTTCTATGGAGACATTGACATTCATTATTATCTGGTCATGCAATGGTTCAATTCTCCTAGACTGTGGATTATCTTTTCACTTGCTTACAAGTGCTCTTCACAGAGCAAATTTTTAAATTTTGATAAAGTTCAGTTATTTAAATTGTACTTGTGAAAGAACATCTATAGTAGTTTCCATGTAGTAAAAGTTCAATTTGGAGTTTTTTTTCTTTTAATAACTATGAAATTGCTTATTAGTAATTCAATTTCTGAGAAGATGGAGTAGACATAATTTTCCCTCTTCCTTCCTCTAAGTATAACTAAAACCCATGGACAGTATATATAGAGCAAACATAAGAAAGATTGAGAAAAGAAGGCAAATTAGTGGAAACCTCAGGACTGTGGAAGGTCCGTCACAGTGGTAAGTTTCCAGGGTTTTTTCCCTTGCCTTATATATCCCAGACTTGGAATTGAAGAAGGCAGTAAACTGCAAATGCTGAGGGGCACAGACAAAAAAGCCCCAAGAAAAGCCTGCTATCTTCATCCAAAGGAATAGAAAGGGACAACCTAGTGATATAGAAAACTTTTGTACAATAACTGCTATGCTCCAGCCAAATATCACAGAAAAAACTGTGGCCTTCCCCCAAACAACAACAACAAGAAAAAACGCTGAATGGGGAGCCTAGGCTGAAACACTCATCAGGCTGTAGCAAGGTTTCCTTACCACTGCCACATCAGGTTTCCTTACCACTGCCACATCACACCACCCTCACACACCATCCTCTCCCTAGGGTTGGGGGTAAGGAGGCTGAGTAGTAGGTGTAGTAGGGATTAGTAGATGCATTAGGGAGGCTGAGTAGTAGATATAGTAGGAAAGCTGAGCAGGGAGCCAAGACTTTTTATCAGGCAGAAGTAAGACCATATTCTCCCCTGTGGTGTTAATGGAGACCACAAGAAAAACTGTAATAAGGCACTTTACAACTTCTAGCAAGGGAAATATCAGTGGAGGCCACTGAGGAGCAAGACTCCTAGCCATCCCATCAGTAATGAGGAGTTCCCTGCTTGGGTATCAACAGAGGCCTTGTGAACAACCTGAACTTCTATTCCCACCTGGCAATAGTAAAGTGGATTATTCCTCCTCCCTTACTAGACTAGTATCAATGGAAGCTAGCTACACCAGGTTTAAATATGATTTAGAGTCTTATAATTACCCAAATGGCCATGTTTATAAAAAATCCCTCATTATAACAAGAACCAGGAAGATCTCAAACTGAAGAAAAAAAGGATAGGTGCAAACACTGAGATGACAGATATTAGAATTATCTGACAAAGATTTTAAAACAACTATCATAAAAATTATTCAGTGAGCAGTTATAAACATGCTTGAACCAAATGAAAACATAGGGAGCTTTAGCAAGAAAAACAAAACAAACAAACAAAAAACTCTCAACAAAGAATTAGAAAACATAAAGAAGAACCAAATGGAAACTTTAGAATTTAAAAATACAATAACAACAACAACAAAAAAATCTCAATGGATGGGCTCAGTAACATACTGCAAGGAACAGAGGAAAGAATCAGGGAATTTGAAGACAGAATGATAAAAATCACCCAAATCTGAAAAAAATGGGAGAAAAAAGTCTGAAAGAAAAACAACAAGCAAAACCTTAGATACCTGTAGGACTATAACAAAATATCTAACATTCATGTCATTAGAGCCCCAGGAGAAGAAAGATTACAGATGCAAGAAATAAAGGGAGTACCAAACAGGATGAACCCTCTAAAAATTCACTTCAACACACAGTATAGTAAAACTTATGAAAACTAAAGACAAAGAAAAAGTTGAAAAGCAGAAAGAAAGAAACAACACCTTAGCCTTAGGGGAAAAGAATTGAATGATGATGGATTTCTTATCAGAAACCACATAGGCTAGAAGGAAGTGGTACATTTTTCAGGTGGTGACAGAAAAGAGCTATAAACCTGGTATCCTATATCCAGTGAAAATATTCTTCAGGAAATAGGAGATAAATCAAGATATTCTCAGATGAAGGAAAACTAAGAGAATTTGTTTTAAGTAGATCTACTGTACAAAAAAGGCTAGGAAATAATTTCACAATATATATGTATAAGAAATAATCGCATTGTACACTTTAACTGTGTTCCAATTTTTTGTCAATTATACCTCAGTAAAGCAAGAAAAAAATTTTTAAATGATTATTTTATAAACCTCAAAAAAAGAAGAAAGAAAGGCTAAGTGAAGTTCGCTAAACATAAAAGCAATAGCACAAAAAGAAATCTTGGAATATCAAGAAGGAAGAAAGAGCACAGTAAACAAAAATATGGGTAAATACATTAGACATTTATTCTCCTCTTGAATTTTGTAACTTATATTTGAAAATTGAAGCCAAAAATGTAACATTTTAAATGTATGGAGAGAAAATATTTAAGACAACTAAAGTATAAACTAGGGAGGATAATGGAACATAAAGGGAGATAAGAATTGTGACAGTTAACTTCATGTGTTAATTTGACTGGGCTGGCGTATGCCCAGATAGCTAGTAAACATTATTTCTGGGTGTGCCTATGAGGGTATTTCTGGAAGAGATTAACATGTGATTCAGTAGATTGAGTAGAGATATTCACTCTTCACAATTCCCATGTTTGGTCAGGTATCATCCAAACTCTTGAGGACTTGAATGTAACAAAAAGGTGAAGGAAGGGCAAATTCTCTCTCTTCTTTAAGGTAGAACGTCTATCCTTGCCTAACATTGGACATTGGAGCCCCTTGTTCTTGGGCCTTTAGACTCTAGGACTTACACCAGTGGCCCCCTTTTTCTCAAACCTTCAAATTCAGACTGAATTATACCACCAGCTTTCCTGGGTCCCAAGCTTGTAGACAACAGATTGTGGGACTTCTTGGCTTCCATAACTGCATAAGCCAATTCCTATAATAAATCTCCTCTTATATATCTATGTCTATATCTATATACCCTGTTGGTTCTGTTTCTCTGGAGAACTCTAACACTTTAACTCTAACACCCTTCATTTGAACTGGTAAATGACTATGCCAGTGTAGTCATTTATTACACTATGCCAGTGTAATAAATTATGTATGTATAGTGTAATACCTAGAGAAACTACTAAAAAGCTATACAAAAATATACAATAAAAAACTATATAGATAATCAAAATGGAAATGTAAAAAATTCTGAAGCAACCTGCAGGGAGATAAAAACAGAGAGGAAAACAGAAAACAAAAATTAAACTGCCAGACATAAAGCCCTAAATATACATGATTATTTTAAATGTAAATATCTAAATGGACCAATTAGAAGTCAGAGATTCCCAGAGTGTATTAAAAATTATAACCCAAATATATGCTGTCTATAAGAAACTCATACAGGAAATTTAGATATAATGATATAGGCAAGTTAAAAGTAAAAGAATGAAAAAATTTCTTGCATATATTAAGCAAAAGAAAGCAGGAGTGGCTATGTTAATATCAGATAAATTAGACTTCTAAGAAAAAATTACCAGAGAAAGGGTGTGTAAAGAGTCAATCCATCTGTAAGACATAAAAGCACTAAATATATATGTGTCAAACAACAGAGCTGCAAAATATGTGTAGCAAGAACTGATAGGGCTGAAAGAAGAAATAGACACATCCACAGTTACAAGTTGGAAACTTCACCATCCTTTTCTCAAAAATCTGTATGACAACTAAGCAGAAAATCAGCAAAGGTACAGAACTCAACACCATCAACAAACAGGCTGTCATGGACATTTGTAGAACAATTTACTCAACATAGCTTCATTACAAGTACCCAGGAAACATATACCAAGATAGACCATATCGTGGGCCAGAAAGCAAATTCAATAAATTAAAAAAAATTTAACTCATACACAATGTGTTCTCTGATCACAAAGCAAACAAAATAGAAATTGGTTACAGAAAGATAAAGGGTAAGTCTTCAAACACTTGCAAAGTAAACATCACGTTTCTAAATAACCCATGGGTCAGAAAGAAATCTCAAGGGAAATTTAAAAAAAACACACTAAAGTGAGTGAGACATAAATAACAACATATCAAAATTTATAGGACACAACTAAAGCACTTCTGAGAGAAAAATTTATAGCACTAAATGAATACTTCAGAAAAGGTTAAAAAACAAGATCTCAAATAAATAATCTAAGCTTCCATCTTGTGGTAGGCAAAATAATGGCTCCCTAGAACCTGTGAACATGTTATCTTAGATGGCAAATGTAACTTTGTAGAAGTGATTAAGTTAAGGATATCTAGATGGGAAAATTATCCTGATAGTCCCAATGTAATCACAAGGGTCCTTATAAAAGAGAGTCAGAAGTGTCAGTGAGAGAGACTTGAAGATACTATGCTGTTGACTTTGAAGATGGAGGAAGGAATCATAAGCCAAGGAATGCAGGTGCCTCTAGAAGCCGGAAAAGGCAAAGAAATATATTCTCCCCTAGAGCCTCCAGAAAGAAAGCAGCCCTAGTGACACTTTGATTTTAACCCATGAAACTTCTAACCTACAGAACAGTAAGAAAATTAATTTGTCTTGTTTTAAGTCATTAAGTTTGTGATAATTTTGTTACAGCTGTAATAGGAAACTAACACAGATTTTATTTTTTTACATCTTTATTGGAGTATAATTGCTTTACAATGGTGTTAGTTTCTGCTTTATAACAAAGTGAATCAGTTATACATATACATATGTTCCCATATCTCTTCCCTCTTGCGTCTCCCTCCCTCCCACCCTCCCTATCCCACCCCTCCAGGCGATCACAGAGCAACGAGCTGATATCCCTGTGCTATGGGGCTGCTTCCCACTAGCTATCTACCTTACGTTTGGTAATGTATATATGTCCATGCCTCTCTCTCGCTTTGTCACAGCTTACCCTTCCCCCTCCCCATATCCTCAAGTCCATTCTCTAGTAGGTCTGTGTCTTTATTCCTGTCTTACCCCTAGGTTCTTCGTGACATTTTTTTTCTTAAATTGCATATATATATGTTAGCATACGGTATTTGTCTTTCTCTTTCTGACTTACTTCACTCTGTATGACAGACTCTAGGTCTATCCACCTCATTACAAATAGCTCAATTTCATTTCTTTTTATGGCTGAGTAATATTCCATTGTATATATGTGCCACATCTTCTTTATCCATTCATCCGATGATGGACACTTCAGTTGTTTCCATGTCCGGGCTATTGTAAATAGAGCTGCAATGAACATCTTGGTACATGACTCTTTTTGAATTATGGTTTTCTCAGGGTATATGCCCAGTAGTGGGATTGCTGGGTCATATGGTAGTTCTATTTGTAGTTTTTTAAGGAACCTCCATACTGTTCTCCATAGTGGCTGTATCAATTTACATTCCCACCAACAGTGCAAGAGGGTTCCCTTTTCTCCACACCCTCTCCAGCATTTATTGTTTCTAGATTTTTTGATGATGGCCATTCTGACTGGTGTGAGATGATATCTCATTGTAGTTTGGATTTGCATTTCTCTAATGATTAATGAAGTTGAGCATTCTTTCATGTGTTTGTTGGCAGTCTGTATATCTTCTTTGGAGAAATGTCTATTTAGGTCTTCTGCCCAGTTTTGGATTGGGTTGTTTGTTTTTTGTTATTGAGCTGCATGAGCTACTTATAAATTTTGGAGATTAATCCTTTGTCAGTTGCTTCATTTGCAAATGTTTTCTCCCATTCTGAGGGTTGTCTTTTGGTCTTGTTTATGGTTTCCTTTGCTGCTAACACAGATTTTAATACCAAAACTGGGATCCTGATGTAGCAAATACTTTAAAACGTGGAAGTGGCTTTAATATTGGGCAATTGCAGAGGCTGGAAGAATTTTGAGAAACATAATAGAAAAAACCTATATTGCCTTGAACAGACTGTTAGTAGAAATATGGATTTTAATGACTCTGCTAATGAGCACTCAGAAAGAAGTGAGGAGCATGGTAGAAAAAACATTAATTATCTTAGAGAATACCTAAATCATCATGAACAGACTTTTCATAGAAATATGCATATTACAAGTGCTACTGGTGAGACTCAGATGAAAATGAGGAACATGTTATTGAAAATGGGAGAATAGGGGATCCTTGTTATATAATGACAGTAAGATTAGCTGAATTGTGTCCTTGCAGTTATGTGGGAAGCAGAATTTGTAAGTGATGAACTTGGAAATTTAGCTGGGATTTCCAAGCAGTGTTGGAGGTACAGCCTCTTTTCTTCTGGCTTCTTATAGTAAAATGGGTGAGGATAGAGATAAATTAAGGGAAGAACTGTTAATTGAAAAGGAAAGAAGACTTGATGATTTGGGAAATTCTCAGTCTGTCCAAACTGACAAATATGCTAAAATGAGAAGAGTCACTGTCAGGAAAACCTACTCTGGTGAGAAAGCCAAGCATGTGGCTAGGCAACCTTTTGTTAGTGCCTTGAAAGTAATCAGATATCACAGTATTCAGTCATACAGGGGTCACTGAAGAAATTAGAGGTGTGACTTTTGGAGTGCCTCAGCCACCTCAGCAGAAGCCAAAAATAAAAATAGGATTATCTAGGGAAGATCTATGGAGAGGTCTCTTGTATAATGGAGTAGATCCCCTGACATACAGAGGAGATAACACGAGTTTCCGGAAAGTTTTATACCAACAGAAACACTGTCCACTTGGACTGAAGTGAATAGATAGAGAATAAAATGGAAGATAGTTGGACTTCTAAAACTCTACAGGCAGGAAACAGGCTGATAAAAGTATTTAGCTACAAACACATGGTACTTCATGAAAAAGCAAGGAGAATCCAAAGGCAGAGCCTCAAGGCCAGACAGAAGAGCCTCAAACCCAGAGGTTGGAGCCATGAACCACTAAGGATTATTCCCAGGCCTGGAAACGTAATATTGTTTGCCCAGCTAGATGAATAAAACTCAGCCACATCTTAAGTAGTAATGGGGGAAACAGACAAATTATAATCCTTTTCATATGAAATGACAGTACTAAAAGGAAAGTATAAACCTACATGAATAACATATAAAATAAGAAAAATACTTTTTTTTTTTTTTTTTTTGCGGTACGCGGGCCTCTCACTGCTGTGGCCTCTCCCGTGAGGAGCACAGGCTCTGGACGCACAGGCTCAGCGGCCATGGCTCACGGGCCTAGCTGCTCCGCGGCATGTGGGATCCTCCCGGACCGCGGCACGAACCCGTGTCCCCTGCATCGGTAGGCGGACTCCCAACCACTACGCCACCAGGGAAGCCCTATACTTTATTTTTTATAGCATAGACTGCTGTACTGTAAAGGGATACAACAAAACAAAAGACCAAAAAGAGAGTAGGATAATCTCAATTTATTAAACCGTTTGTCAGTATAATTTTCTAACAGTTGCCAATATGACTTTATAATTTATAAGGTTCTAAGATTAGTTACTAAATACCCAGTTCAGGTAACCTCAACACTACAACATGATTTCTTGTAGATTCATAGGAAAATAATTTTGTATTCAAAAAGAAACTCTCAAGTAGTCTGAAGAAAAAATAACCTTGTGTAAAAGACATTTAGATGTATCTGTCTCTGTAGGGCTCACCAAAATTTCAAAGAGCTGTTAAAATGATCTTTTAAAATTAAAATATTTCCACGGTTTCCAAAGCTTCATGCATAAACATAAAAACAGGCTGTTTTTTCACTGAAGATGAATACTTGCTCTGACAACATCCACATAGTGGACCAGTGTAATATATTGTGGAAGGAAAAAGTGATCAAGGTCACTGCAAACTAAATTATGAAGTAGGGCTGGGAAATTGATATATCTCTGAGGTAGGATAGTAAAGGTGTATTGCTTGCCTTGTTAGCTGAAAGCAAACTGCTTCTGGTGGTCTTAACTAACAGGTATCAAGAAAAAAGCACTTGCCAGAGCAATAACTGTACCCCAGGTACCAGGGGATATGTTATGTTGGTCAAGCGTTGAAACCACATCTGGTGCAGAAGGGGCAGTTGGAGTCACCACATGGTTAAGCTTATGATAATCCACTCTCACTCTCCAAGATCCACCTGCCTTCTGCACAGGCCGCATAGGAGAGTTGAATGGGGATGTAGTGGGACTCACTATGCCTGAATCCCTCAAGTCCTTGATAGTGGCACTAGGCTTTGCAATCCTTCCAGCAGTGTGGTAGTGCTTTTTGTTCATGATTTTCCTAGGTAGAGGCAGTTCTAGTGGCTTCCACTTTGCCTTTCCCACCATAATAGCCCTCACTCCACAAGTCAGGGAACTAATGTGGGGATTCCACTACATGCTGATTCTGCTAAATGCTGAGCATTTCTCCATTCTTGAAATGGAGAAATAACCACAGAACAGGTTTGGTGACCCACTACGCCCTCTCTGAGATGGATCTGAGCTAAAACTCCATTGATCACCTAACTTTTGTAAGCCCCTGTTCTGCCTGGTGGAGCACAGTGATGTTTTGGGTCTCCTGGAATTTGTGTCAGTCCAGTCAGTGGCCAGTAGTCCCTGAAAGGTCTGATTATTTCATTTTCTCTAGTGCACAGTAACTCTGGTAAAAGGCTGTAAGTCCCTTTGGGGAAGGCTGGGAAAAAGATTAACAATATAAATTTTATATCTCTCAAGAGGTTTATTGTGAGGAGTTGGCTCATAGGATTATGAAGGCTGAGAAATCCCACAATCTGCCATCTGCAAGCTGGAGACCCAGGAAAGCTGGTGGTATAGTTTTAGTGCAAGTCCTAAGGCCTGAGAACAGGGGCACCAATGATGTGAGTCCCAGTATAAGGGCAGGAGAAGACCAATGCCAAAACTCAAGCAGTCAGACAGAGAGCACAAATTCTCCTTTCCTCTGCCTTTTTAGCCTTTTCAGGCCCTCAACAGACTGAATGATGCCCACCCACATTGGAAAACACAATCTGCTTTACTCAGTATACTTATTCCAATGCTAATCTCTTCTGGAAACACCCTCACTGACACACCTAGACGTAATATTTAATCAAATATCTGGGCATCTTGTGGCCTAGTCAAATTGACACATAAAATTAACCATCACACTTCCATTGCCCCCTTTTACTCCACTGGCTCAGGTTACCACAGCAAGCCTCTCACAATCAGACATTTCAAGGCAAATTGTAGGCACAATCTTTAGGACCATGTGAAGGTGACAAGCTACCCCCCGCCCCCAAATTTGATGCCAGTGTCATCAATTCCACCATTCTGTGAGCATCCAATCAGGGATTTACACACTTGCTTCCCCTTTCTAAATACAGCTCCCAAAACCAGCTGGACGTTTTCTTGGGACCTCCCTCCTCACTTGCCTTGGGATGGTGGAGGAAGTTGCCTTGTCCTCTATGAGAAAAAAGAAGCTGCTCAGGGTGAGAGTAGCTGGAGGAGGGACTAGAGCAAGCAAACCCAGGCCTGGGATGTTCTGTCAGGTTTCCCTCCAATTTTTTTTTCATGCTCTTGGTCTAACCTCAAGGTAATACCAGAAAAACAGAGTCTAAATTTGTGAGGATGGGAGTAGGAGATGGGACCACAGACCTGTTCCTAATTTGCATATCCAAGTCCAATTTAGAAAATACACAAGGATCTCTCTCCTCTCCAGTTCAGATGCTTTGCTCGAGATCATGTTAAAAAGTTTTTATTAATTTCTGATTTGTTGTTCCTCTGATTTTGCAAGGCATTGTTGGATACTAAAAAAAAGACCCTCTTTCACTTTTAGGAATTTATCATACAGAAATAGTTGTTTAACTATCAAGGACATGTGTAAGAGATGTTCATTTGCTTGTAACTGAAAGTTTAGAAGACTAATTATCCAACAATAGGAGAATGGTTCAATAAATTATGATCCATCTGTGGAGGCAGTATATGGAATAGTGATTAAAAGCATTGGCTCTGTAGCTAGAATGTCTGTCTTCAAATTTTGGTTCTACTATTTACTAACTGTGTGACTAAACCTCAATTTCCGTATCTATAAAATGGAGATACACTAATCCCTACCTAATATAGTTATTGTGTGACTTTGAATAAATTTTTTGTCTGCTTGAAAAAATTTTAAAAATTAAAAAAATATATGATTTATAATGTTATCAGTGACAAAGCTTGAAGTGTTAATATTCTTCACAGGCAACATTGAAAAGCTATCAATATTCAACAGCATTTTACATTTTTAAAGAACCTACATTTTTGATAGGTTAGCTAATATCTAAATCCCAGGTACTCTCCAGACAAGCTGGCCATCTCTAGACATCCACCCAAATCTTGATATTACACATGGGACTATGTCACCAAAGGCCCTTGGCCATTGTTGAATGAGGAGAAAATTCCCCCAGGAGTTTCCATTCTTCCACTTTCCTATTGTTCAGATAAAGGGATTATGAGCTGATCAACCACACAGGCACACTCTCCCCATATCTCAGAGTACTCCTGGTTTCACTCTGGGAAAACAAGGCCTTAAGCTCCATTAGCCATTTCAAGAGTAACGAAGTTTACAGGTGGTGACCCAGCTGCAGGTTTCCACGGCACCCTTTGCATCTGAGCCTTTGCTAGCCCAGGGCTTCACAACCTAGACAATTACCTCAGTTATTCCCTTAAATTGCAGCCTCTCAGAATCTTTATTTTTCTTACAGCCTATGGATTTTCCCTAGAGCCTCAACCAGCTCCTTGTTGACTTTTCTTCAAACTATTTCACTAATCTTCAGGAAACCCCAAGTCATGAGACTAGAGTCTCCTCCCTCCTCAATTACTTTAATGAATGATTTCTCCACATATTCCCTTAACTGAAACAAACAAAAGCAATTCTTCTTTCTGATATCTCTGTTCCCTTCTCCCCCATTCTGTCTTATGGAGGCTGTTTATTGTTCTTTATTCAACAAGTTCATCTCTGTCAAATTCTCATTACAGAGCTTCCAGAGTGGTGGTCTGAAAGAGTGATCCCCAAACCTGGGAACTTGCTAGAAAAGCAAATTTCTTCGCTTTACTCCAGACCTATTGAAACAGACACTCTGGGAATAGGGTCCAGCAATTTGTGTTTGAGCAAACCCTCCAGGTGATTCTTAAGCACAGTAAACTTTGAGAATCACTCTTCCAGAGCATTACCTTTCTACCCTTGTTTAAATACATTCCTCATTCAAAATTAATGCCATTTTGTTACACCATCCTCTACCTCTCCTGGACAGTGTCATCTACCATTTTCACATTTACCCACATTCAAGGGTTGCATCTTAACTTCCAAGTCATACTTACCTTGGGTGACTTCAGTGTTCAGGGGACGAAGCACCCAATGCCCTAGCCTCAAAGTCCTTGACATTATCTACTCAACAACCTTGACCCACACCATGTGTCAGCAAATAAAACCCAAGGTCATATGCTGAACTTTATCGTCATTTGGAAATGTTCTCCCTCTGAAATCTCAAAGTCCAAAGCCCCAACATTAACATTCTGATCATCCTCTCAATCCTTTACCTCAATGGTATTTGCTCTTTCTTCTAAAAAAAACCCTCAGGTTTTTGCAGCTCCTCTTTTTTCACCTATACCATTACTCTCCTCTAGCCTCATTTCTTTTACTTTCTAGTCTAGACCTCATAATACACTGCTTAAGACCTTTACTTTCAAACAACTTAATTTCCATTCTCCCTCTATACCTACGCTACTAATTTTCAACTTGGATCGTTCTTGCATAATAAAATCTGAACTTCTTTCCATAGCAACTATTTTCTATACTCTTACGTTTCAGCTGCTGGGGAAGATCACAAGAATGACAGATTAATGCCACTAACTGCCTCCAATAGTTAGTGGACTCCTCCTGCAGTTCCATCAGTAGCAATGCCAATTCTTCACCACATTTAAAACTTTTATTCTCACTCTCCACAGCGGAACAGGTCCCCTAAATCAAAGGCAGAATCAAAGTGCAAGATATTAATTTCCCCAGTTTCTCACTTCTACATCTACAAACGTACTATCTGCAGGCATCTTTGCCTATTTCCTTCCTGTTTCACAGGTATACAATATTCTCCTGCCTCCTTTGGTGTCTTGGTCTAGCAGTTGCCTCCTCTCAGTCTCAGTTTTTCAGGGGCTCCTTCCCTTGAAGTATAGAAACACATTCAAACCTTTCCCATTTATAAAAACAGCATAACCAAAACAAAAACAAACAAAAAATCTCTGAAACCAGCTAAAGCATCATCTCATTCCTTTCATTAGTAATCAGGTTTCTTGAAAAGTTATCCATGTTTTCTGTAAACACTTCCTCAACTTCCTTACTTTTTCAAAAAAAAATAATGTACTACTATCACTTCACTGAAACTGCTGTCTCCAAGGTCACCAAAACCCTTCTAAATATCAAATCTAATTGTCTGGAGGACAGCTGAGGAACTCTTTCTGGGTCTTGTTTCTATCTCTCTGGAAAGTCCTACTTGATCTTTTTCACTAGGTATTATCTTTTTTACTTGCTCATTATATGTTTTTGTTCCACAAGATTTCATCTTTCATCCTTTCCTCACAGTGAGCACTCTCTCCAGGTGATCTCATTCCTGCCTATCTCTTTCACTACTTCCAAATCACTATCTCCAGTGCAGATTCTTCTGAGTTCCAGACCTAGATGTCCTGCTGCCCATGGATTTCTCTATCAAAATCTCTACTAGGCACTACAGACTCAACAGATCCACAACTGGGGTCATAGTCTTCTCCATCAAATCTGCTTCCTGTTTTATTTATCTAAGTGAATGGGGCCACTTAGTCATCCCAGTAAGGAACCCAAAAGTCATTCCTCTACTCCTTATCCCCTTAAACCCTGCTTATTTGATTTTCTTCACTCCCTTTCATACCTTCCTTCTCTTAGTTCAACTAATACATAGTCGTTGTGATAGTTCTGCAACTGTCTTCCTTGTCTCCATTCTAACCTGCTTTTAACCTCAGTCTTTCTACTACTGTTATTTGGTCCCTGTTCCAGTCAGGTAAGTCCCAGGGAAAAGCTGTGTTCAAGAGGCCAAGATGGAGCTGGGTGGTGGTGTGTTGTGTAAGGAAGAGCTTCTTACCCCAAAATTGCATTGTATCATACTAACTCATAAATATCAATATTATGTCCAGAAGGGTGAAGGTCTAAATCAATATCATTAATATAAGGCAGACTGAATGGTGAGACTCAGAGGATGGAACATTGAATGAAATGGGGCAAAGAATCCCAGAAATCTGTTGGAGAGTTTTTGAGTATGTGGTAGGTGTGGATGGGTGAGTTGCAAGGTGGAGCACAGGTGCCCTGTTTATGTGGTTTCTATGATGAGTAATATGAGCCATCTGGAAGCCTTGAAATGATTATATGGGTCAGAGACTTGCTAGGACTATATTCTAGAAGGAAAATCAGATCATGTCCATTTCCTGCCTAAACTACCATATACTACAGGATAAAATCCAAAATTCTTGCCAAGGTTCACAAAACTCATTGTGATCTGACCCTTGGTTAATTGCACAGCCTCATTTCCATCACTCCCTTAACACATGTGCCCCAGACACAGCGAGCTACTTAGAACTTCCTGAAAGTATTAAGCCATTTGGTAACTTAATGTAGGGTGTTTTCTCTGCCTGGAATCCCTGTTTTCTGTCCAGACAGTCTGCTATTCTATGGCTTATTCTTTGAGACCCAACTTAAATAATTCCTCTTCCTTGACCTACTACGTGCTTTTGAGCAGATCTATGACATAATGAAAGGTGTGCTTTAGAAAGAGAAATCTATCACTGCAAAGAAAAGACCGAAGGCAGAGACACTAGTTCTACCTGCAGTAATCATAGAATGAAGTAATGGCTGTGTAGGGTAGAGACATAGCTCTAACCAACAAACTGAAACAAATGCCATGGGCTTTTATGATTATGATGTATTAGAGCAACTGTTTAAATAACATCTATCTGGTATAGTGTGCTATATTTATCCCCCACCAAGTATCTAAATGACATAGTCATTTTAAAATCTACAGTTGGTCTTCTTCGGTACTGTTGATTTTGGAGACCCCCAGCTCACATAATGCCAAACATTAAATTGCTCTCCCATCCAACATTAAATATAATATATTAATGATAAAAAGACTGAATTGAGTTGAAATTGACTATTGAAAAATGTTACATTTTCTTAATGTTGACGACAAACTGATTGTTACATGTTTGTATCATTTTTTTAAATCTCTCCAACCTTTTTATTATGAACATATTCAAACATGGAGAGAAATTTAAAGAAAATTACAGTGAATATCTGTATACTCTCCACCTAGATCCAACAATTTTTATCATTTTACCATAATTATTTCATCACTCACCAATGAACTATCTATACATATTTTATACTGTTGCTGAATCATTTAAAAATAAGTTGCAGTAGTCAGAAGCAGCTGCATAGAAAAGGGAAATCAGCTTGGTGATTTGTGACCACCTAGAGGGGTGGGATAGGGAGGGTGGGAGGGAGACACAAGAGGGAGAGTATATGGGGATATATGTATAAGTATAAAAAAAATAAATAAGTTGCAGGTATCGTAACACATAGCTCTTAAATATTGGGTTGGCCAGAGAGTTCATTTGGGTTTTTCCGTAAGCTGTTACCCAACGTAAACTAATAAATAATTCTATTATGTCATTCAAAATCCAGTTCTTATACAGTTTTACCCCAATTGTCCCACGAATATCTCTTCTATCTGTTTTTTTCCTAAAGAGGATCCAATAAAGTTTTATGCATTGCATTTGGTTTTTATATCTTGTGGAGGAAATAGGTTTCCATGTTTTGGGGTAGTGTGCCCTGGATCCCATCAATCTCTTTACATGCTTTTAATCTCAAAGAGTCCTCCCTCTGTCTTTTTCTTTTTCTTTTTTTTTTTTTAACATCTTTACTGGATTATAATTGCTTTACAATGTTGTGTTAGTTTCTCCTATAAAACAAAGTGACTCAGCTATATACATACGTATATCCCCATATTCCCTCCCTCTTGCGTCTCCCTCCCACCCTCCTTACCCCAACCCTCTAAGTGGTCGCAAAGCAGTGAGTTGATTTCCCTGTGATATGCAGCAGCTTCCCACTAGCTATTTATTTTACATTTGGCAATGTATATAGGTTAGTATTACTCTCTCACGTCATCCCAGCTTACCCTTCACCCTCCCTGTGTCCTCAAGTCCATTCGCTACGTCTGTGTCTTTATTCCTGTCCTGCCCCTAGGTTCATCAGAACCTTTTTTTTTTTAGATTCCATATATATGTGTTGGCATACATTATTTGTTTTTCTCTTTCTGACTTACTTTGCTCTGTATAACCAACTCTAGGTCCATTCACCTCACTACAAAAAACTCAATTTCATTTCTTTTAATGGCTGAGTAACATTCCATTGTATATATGTGCCACATCTTCTTTATCCATTCATCTGTCGATGGACACTTGGGTTGCTTCCATGTTCTGGCTATTGTAAATAGTGCTGCAATGAACATTGTGGTACATGACTCTTTTCGAATTATGGTTTTCTCAGCGTATATGCCCAGTAGTGGGATTGCTGGGTCTTATGGTAGTTCTATTTTTAGTTTTTTAAGGAACCTCCATGCTGTTCTCCATAGTGGCTGTATCAATTTACATTCCCACCAACAGTGCAAGAGGGTTCCCTTTTCTTCATACCCTCTTCAGCATTTATTGTTTGTAGATTTTTTGATGATGGCCATTCTGACTGGTGTGAGGTGATACCACATTGTAGTTTTGATTTGCATTTCTCTAATGATTAGTGATGTTGAGTATCTTTTCATGTGTTTGTGGCAATTTGTATTTCTTCTTTGGAGAAACGTCTATTTAGGTCTTCTGCCCATTTTTGGATTGGGTTGTTTGTTTGTTTTTTAATATTGAGCTGCATGCGTTGCTTGTATATTTTGGAGATTAATCCATAAACAGTTGCTTTGTTTGCAAATATTTTCTCCCATTCTGAGGGTTGTCTTTTAACCTTGTTCATGGTTTCCTTTGCTGTGCAAAACCTTTTAAGTTTCATGAGGTCCCATTTGTTTATTTTTGGTTTTATTTCCATTTCTCTAGGAGGTGGGTCAAAAAGGATCTTGCTGTGATTTATGTCATACAGTGTTCTGCCTCTGTTTTCCTGTAAGAGTTTTATAGTGTCTAGCCTTACATTTAGGTCTTTAATTCATGTTGAGTTTATTTTTGGTATGGTGTTAGGAAGTGTTCTAATTTCATTCTTTTACATGTAGCTGTCCAGTTTTTTTCAGCACCACTTATTGAAGAGGCTGCCTTTTCTCCATTGTATACTCTTGCTGCCTTATCAAAGATAAGGTGACCATATGTGCGTGGGTTTATTTCTGGGCTTTCTATCCTGTTCCATTGATATATATTTCTGTTTTTGTGCCAGTACCATACTGTCTTGATTATTGTAGCTTTGTAGTATAGTCTGAAGTCAGGGACCCTGATTCCTCCAGCTCCGTTTTTAGTTCTCAAGATTGCTTTGGCTATTCTGAGTCTTTTGTGTTTCCACATTAATTGTGAAATTTTTTGTTCTAGTTGTGTGAAAAAGGCCATAGGTAGTTTGATAGGGATTGCACTGAATCTGTAGATTGCTTTGGGTAGTATAGTCACTTTCACAGTATTGATTATTCCAATCCAAGAACATGGTATACCACTCCATCTGTTTGTATCATCTTTAATTTCTTTCATCAGTGTCTTATAGTTTTCTCCATACAGGTCATTTGTCTCCCTAGGTAGGTTTATTTCTAGGTATTTTATTCTTTTTGTTGGAATGGTAAATGTGAGTGTTTCCTTAACTTCTCTTTCAGAATTTTCATCATTAGTGTATAGGAATGCAAGAAATTTCTGTGCATTAATTTTGTATCCTGTTACAATTATTAGCAGGATACAATGATTGGTGTATATTGATTAGCGCTAATAGTTTTCTGGTAGCATCTTTAGGATTCTCTATATCTAGTATCATGTCATCTGCAAACAGTGACAATTTTACTTCTTTTTTTCTGATTTGGATTCCTTTTATTTCTTTTTCATCTCTGATTTCTCTGGCTAAAACTTCCAAAGCTATGTTGAATAATAGTGGTGAGAGTGGGCAATCTTGTCTTGTTCCTGATCATAGTGGAAATGGTTTCAGATTTTCACCACTGAGAACAATGTTGGCTGTGAGTTTGTCATACATGGTCTTTATTATGTTGAGGTAGGTTCTCTCTATGCCTACTTTCTGGAGAGTTTTTATCATAAATGGGTGTTGAATTTTGTCAAAAGCTTTCTCTGCATCTATTGAGATTATCATATGGTTTTTATCCTTCAATTTGTTAATATGGTATAACACATTGATTGATTTGCATATAAGGAAGAATCCTTGCATTCCTGGGATAAACCACACTTGATCATGGTGTATGATCCTTTTAATGTGCTCTTGGATTCTGTTTGCTAGTATTTGCATCTATGTTCATCAGAGATATTGGCCTGTAGTTTTCTTTTTTTGTGACGTCTTTGTCTGGTTTTGGTATCAGGGTGATGGTGGCCTCATAGAATGAGTTTGGGAGTGTTCTTCCCTCTGCTGTATTTTGGAAGAGTTTGAGAAGGACAGGTGTTAGCTATTCCCTAAATGTTTGATAGATTTCGCCTGTGAAGCCATCCAGTCCTGGGCTTTTGTTTGTTGGAAGATTTTAAATCACAGTTTCAATTTCAGTGCTTGTGATTGGTCTGTTTATATTTTCTATTTCTTCCTCATTCAGTCTTGGAAGCTTGTGCTTTTCTAAGAATTTGTCTGTTTCCTCCAGGTTGTCCATTTTATTGACATATAGTTGCTTGTAGTAATCTCTCATGATCCTTTGTATTTCTGCCGTGTCATGTGTTACTTCTCCTTTTTCCTTTCTAATTCTATTAATTTGAGTCTTCTCCCTGTTCTTCTTGATGAGGATGGCTAATGGTTTATCAATTTTGCTTATCTTCTCAAAGAACCAGCTCTTAGTTTTATTGACGTTTGCTTCTGTTTCCTTCGTTCCTTTTTCATTTATTTCTGCTCTGATCTTTATGATTTCTTTCCTTCTGCTAACTTTGGTTTTTTTTGTTCTTCTTTCTCTAATTGCTTTAGGTGCTGGTTAGGCTGTTTATTTGAGACGTTTCTTGTTTCTTGAGGTAGGATTGTATTGCTATAAATTTCCCTCTTAGAAATGCTTTTGCTGCATCACATAGGTTTTGGGTCATCATGTTTTCATTGTCATTTGTTTCTAGGTATGTTTTGATTTCCTCTTTGATTTCTTCAGTGATCTCTTGGTTATTTAATACTGTAATGTTTAGCCTCCACGTGTTTGTATTTTGTACAGATTTTTTCCTGTAATTGATATCTAGTCTCATAGTGTTGTGGTTGGAAAAGATACTTGATACGATTTCAATTTTCTCAAATTTACCAAGGCTTGATTTGTGGCCCAAGATATGATCTATCCTGGAGAATGTTCCATGAGCACTTGAGAAGAAAGTATATTCTGTTGTTTTTGGATGGAATGTCCTATAAATATCAATTAAGTCCATCTTGTTTAATGTGTCATTTAAAGCTTGTGTTTATTTATTTTCATTTTAGATGATCTGTCCATTGGTTAAAGTCCCCTACTACGATTGTGTTCCTGTCGATTTCCCCTTTTATGGCTGTTAGTATTTGCCTTATGTATTGAGGTGCTCCTATGTTAGGTGCATAAATATTTACCATTGTTATATCTTCTTCCTGGATTGATTCCTTGTTCATTATGTAGTGTCCTTCTTTGTCTCTTGTGATAGTCTTTATTTTAAAGTCTATTTTATCTGATATGAGAATTGCTACCCCAGCTTTCTTTTGGTTTCCATTTGCATGGAATATCTTTTATCCATCCCCTCCCTTTCAGTCTGTATGTGTCCTAGATCTGAAGTGAGTCTCTTGTAGACAGCATATATACAGGTCTTGTTTTTGTATCCATTCAGCCAGTCTATGTCTTTTGACTGGAGCACTTAATCCATTTACATTTAAGGTAATTATCGTTATGTATGTTCCTATTACCATTTTCTTTATTGTTCTGGGTTTGTTTTTGTAGGTCTTTCCCTTCTCTCGTGTTTGCTGCCTAGAGAAGTTCCTTTAGGATTTGCTGTAAAGCTGGTTTGGTGGTGCTGAATTCTGTTAGCTTTTGGTTATCTGTAAAGGTTTTAACTCCTCCATCAAATCTGTTTGAGACCCTTGCCGGGCAGAGTAATCTTGTTTGTAGGTTTTCCCCTTTCCTCACTTGAAATATGTCCTGCCACTCCCTTCTGGCTTGCAGAGTTTCTGCTGAAAGATCAGATGTTTACCTTATGCAGATTCCCTTGCATGTTATTTGTTGCTTTTCCCTTGCTGCTTTTAATATTTTTTCTTTGTATTTAATTTTTGATAGTTTGATTAATATGTGTCTTAGCATGTTTCTCCTTGGGTTTATCCTGTATGGGACTCTCTGCACTTCCTGGACTTGACTATTTCCTTTCCCATGTTAGGGAAGTTTTCAACTATAATCTCGTCAGATATTTTCTCAGACCCATTCTTTTTCTCTTCTTCTTCTGGGACCCCTATAATTCGAATATTGGTGCATTTAATGTTGTCCCGGAGGTCTCTACGACTGTCCTCCATTCTTTTCATTCTTTTTTCTTTGTTCTGCTCCTTGGCAGTTATTTCCACCATTTTATCTTCCAGCCCACTTGTCCATTCTTCTCCCTCTGTTATTCTGCTACAGATTCCTTCTTGAGTATGTTTAATTTCAGTAATTGTGTTGTTTATCACTGTTTGTTTGCTCTTTTTTTTTTTTTTTTTTGCGGTACATGGGCCTCTCACTGTTGTGGCCTCTTCCATTGCAGAACACAGGCTCCAGACGTGCAGGCTCAGCAGCCATGGCTCACATGGGCCCAGCTGCTCTGCGGCATGTGGGATCCTCCTGGACCGGGGCACAAACCCGTGTCCCCTGCACAGGCAGGTGGACTCTCATCCACTGCGCCACCAGGGAAGCCCTGTTTGCTCTTTTGTTCTTCTTGATCCTTGTTAAATGTTTCTTGTATTTTCTCCATTCTGTTTCTGAGATTTTGGGTCATGTTTACTATCATTACTCTGAATTCTTTTTCAGGTAGGTTGCCTATTTCATTTTATTTGTTCTTGTAGTTTCTTACCATGCTACTTCATCTGTAACATATTTTTTTGTCGTTTTTTTTTTTGATGGGTGATTCTATATTCCTGTCTTACTTGTTTGGCCTGAGATGTCCAGTACTGGAGTTTGCAGGCAGTTGGATAGAGCTGAGTCTTGGTGCCGAGATGAGGACCTCCAGGTGGTCTCACTCCGATTACTATTCCCTGGCATCTGGGGTTCTCTTTTAGTCCAGCAGTTTGGACTCAGAGCTCCCACCACAGGAGCTCAGGCCTGACTTCTGGCCTGGGAACCAAGATCTCACAAGTCAAAGTTCAAAGCAAGTTGGTGAAGCTCTCCTCCATTTGGTGACTCAGGAAACCATGCTCCATCTCTTGTGACACTGCCATCTCAGTATGTGGTTCAATTCCCACTACTCCCCGTCGCAGAACAGAAGGAACCTATACACATCATTTGTGCTCATAGGCTCCTGGGAAGGGCTAGCCACATGGCCATAACCTTTTTTTTCCTTTCCTTTGTGCTTAGTCTGGTTTCACTTGCTCACAGGGTGCTGTGTGCAGAGACCTTGCCCCTGACACCTCAGACCAGAGTTCCTGGTGTGACATGGCTACGCCTGACACTTCAACTGTTTCTTTTGTTTTTTTCTGGGCAAAATGAAATAAGAAATATGCATAGGCCAAAATCACCATGGCAAAAAAAAAAAAAAAGTGCCTTGTAATGAGATTTTATTTCTGTGCTACAAAGGAATAGAGAACTGGTTAAAAGATCAATGACTTCCAGGATTCAGAATAATGTTTTTCAAATAATAACAAGACTTAGTAATACTAAATGGTAGTTTGCATCTTCCACATTCCTCCTCCTTCCCATATTCAATCATTTCAGTGTTAATATTACATACCAATACAGTCTTCCAGAAAAAAAACTATAATTTTTGAACTGACAGGAGTTATTAACAAAAAAGAACATTTTTCACTGGTTCTTTCCATGTACTCTTCTGGGGCTGAAGCACTTAATATGAAAGAAGTCTTGAGGCTATGCCTATTTCTTTCAGCCCTGACTGAGTAGCATAGTTCAAATGTTTAACTTGGCTGTAATATCCTAATGGGATATTTGGCATAGAATCATAGAAAAGTGTGACTCATGAAACAATTGTCTAAAATGATGGAAATTCCTTTACTGTTCTCCTTTAATCTCTCTTGTCTGTGTTGATTGGATTTCCAACTACAAAAGCTGTAATGCCAAGGGAGATTTACCTAGTGCTGTGACACAAAGAAAAATAAACCTGACAACTTTCAACTCTTCACTATGAAACCAAAGTATATCTGCAAGAAAACCAAGGCTTCCTTTTTTTTTCTAGCTGAGAGAAAACAGATTGCATTTCTTGTGGGAAGTTCTTAGAGGCACCCGCACGTTGTGAGCCACTTTCTGAAGTCACAAACAAGATCAAACAACATCCTGCGAAGCCCTGCATATAGTGAAAGAAAAACTACTCCTGTCTCTTGCAGGGAGATCCCCAGGCAGAAGGAGAAACCTAGCCTGCCTATCTCACTTCTATAAGTATCTAGATAAAGGATGTCATTTTCAGAGATGCTTAAGTCTTTTTGCATTATTGGAAATGAAGTATTCCTTTTTTGTGAATTTTCCATTTAACTGAAACATTCCTTTAAGCACCATACTTTATTTTTACCACTATTAATTAAAAGATTTTTTTTAAGTATATGCTGTTTTGCCTTATTAAATAGTACACTGGATAGCATTTACTGCTCGCCTAATGACTTTGGGTTATCATTATGATATCACTTACTAAATTTCATTTTCCTGAGTGGCTTTTCAAATATATAAAGCTATTTCTGTCCACATTTATCTGCCTTAGATAGTTCTAAATCTTGTGGCTTTGCTGTGTGGACTTTAACTGTCACTTACTACTATTTTGTCTTCAAGAAATATTTTATTCTCAGGGAAATTAAGAGACCCAAACAACTGACAGATATATCATGTTCATGAATCAGAAGTCTCAATATTTTAAAGATATCCATTATCCAAAAATTGATATGTAGATTCAATGTAATCTTAATCAAAATCTTAATATGTTCTTTTGTAGAAATTGACAGCTGATTCTAAAATTCTCCATGTAAATGGAGGAGACCCAGAATAAGCAAGACAATTTATTTTTTAACATCTTTATTGGAGTATAATTGCTTTACAATGGTGTGTCAGTTTCTGCTTTATAACAAAGTGAATCAGTTATACATATGTTCCCATATCTCTTCCCTCTTGCGTCTCCCTCCCTCCCACCCTCCCTATCCCACCCCTCTAGGTGGTCACAGAGCACTGAGCTGATCTCCCTGTGTTATGCAGCTGCTTCCCACTAGCTATCTATTTTACGTTTGGTAGTGTATATATGTCCATGCCACTCTCTCACTTTGTCACAGCTTACCCTTCCCCCTCCCCATATCCTCAAGTCCATTCTCTAGTAGGTCTGTGTCTTTATTCCCGTCTTACCCCTAGGTTCTTCATGACATTTTTTTTTCTTAAATTCCATATATATGTGTTAGCGTACGGTATTTGTCTTTCTCTTTCTGACTTACTTCACTCTGTATGACAGACTCTAGGTCCATCCACCTCACTACAAAAAACTCAATTTCGCTTCTTTTTATGGCTGAGTAATATTCCATTGTATATATGTGCCACATCTTCTTTATCCATTCATCCGATGATGGACACTTAGGTTGCTTCTATCTCCTGGCTATTGTAAATGAGCTGCAATGAACATTTTGGTACATGACTCTTTTTGAATTATGGTTTTCTCAGGATATATGCCCAGTAGTGGGATTGCCGGGTCGTATGGTAGTTCTATTTTTAGTTTTTTAAGGAACCTCCATACTGTTCTCCATAGTGGCTGTATCAATTTACATTCCCACCAACAGAGCAACTTCACAGTTGAATGTATGTAATTTACCAAGTGTTTATTGATTATCAACTATGTGAAAGTCGCTGCCTTGGGGTTAGGAATAGAAAAGTGTAAACAGAGAGGAATGAGACAAATTCTCCATCTCTGAGGACATTATAATCAATGGGAGGAAATTAAATAGAAAAACAGCAAAAAATAACTAACACTAAGTAAAGGCATATTGTATTAAAAGTGAATTAATTCTCCTGAAATTAATTCTTCCTGAGAAAAGTTTTCAAGATAATACTGATTTGTGAATTCTCCTTGAATAGATCAAGGTCTGAAAGTATGAGAGTCAAAGAATTCAGGGAAAAATGAACAGTAGAGTAGGGCTGTAGCAAATGATCCATAGGTTGTATATGGTAGGAAATAATTCTGGAAAGGCAGTTTGGAATTAGATTATGAAGTCTTGGGTTTTACACTAAGGACTTTAGACTTTATTCTCATAATGGCATGGGAGAGGCTTCTGGGGAAGTGAGTGACATGAAATGATTTTCAGCATGGGGACTGAGTAGTTGAGAGAATGGGAGTTTGTATCGTAAAGTAAATCACCCATTTGTTTATTCCACAGACATTGGTTGAGTACCCAATGGTTGCTGGTGATACTGAATCTGATGAGATATGGCTTCTGTGATTGAGAAGCTTCTGGCCTGATGGCGGATATGGTGCCTAGTAATCAATGCTATGATAATGGTAGCACAGGATCGATTTAAATTGGTAGGTAGAGGTGATGATAAAAGAAAGCTATATGGGTCAATGACACGAGTTTTCAAGGACAGGTTCACATTAGCTAGACTTAGATGTGTGTGTAAGGATATGTGTGACAATGGTGGTGGGGTGTGTGTAGAAATTGGGTACTTCAAGCAGAGAGACTTCCATGTATAAATGCATGGACACGTGACATATGTTCAGAAGGAACATGCACCAAATTATTTCCTGTGACTGAACTGAGCTGTCTGTGGTGGATATGGCAGGAAATGAGTCTAGAGAAGAAGGCAGAAACTAAATCATGGAAGGCTTTGGTTGGTCCATGAAGAATTTTTTACTTTAATACTAAAAGTAATGGGGATCTATGAAATTTAGCTAAGAAATGGCATAATCATATTTGAGCTTTAGAAAGATCATGCAGTCATTTGTAAATAGAAGCTAGCCAAACTAGAGGCAAGAAGTCTAGTTGAGAGAGTATTGTGGTTGCCCAGGTGAGGAGTAATGAGACTCTGAATTAGGGCAATAATGGGGTGAAATTGATGGATTGAAGACATTTAAGAGAGTAAAAGCTATGGAATCAAAAGAGAGGTTGGGTTTGTAGGGCTGAGTGAGAGGGAAGGTTCTAGTGGGATGCTTAGTGTTTGTCCTTGAAAAGTAGAAAAGCAGGGTGTCCTGCATTGGGATAGGAAATGGAGAATAGAGAAGAGAGGGTTTGGGGAGAAAAATGCAAAATTTAGGATTGGACATGTTGAGTTTAAAGGTGCTTATGGGCCATAGTTCTATAGCCATAAATGGAGCCCTAAGGAGCCCTGGTATTTAAGAGTGGAAAAGAGGGAACTATGAAGGAGAAGAAGGAAGAAAATCAATAGCATGTTGTCCTAGAAGCAAAGAGGACAGAGTTTCACAGATGTGTCAGTGAGCAACAATATCAGATAACATGAGGACAAAAAAACAAAAGAGCAGCAACGTGCGTGGAGCTTGTTGGAGATGTTAGAGAGAAGTGTGGTGAAGATAGGAACTAGATTGCTGTGAGTTGAGAAGTGATGAGATCTATAAATGAAAGGAAGAGGAAGTGGCAATTCCCCCCTGCCCTTTTTGTTTTAAAAGAAGCATGGATTCTTATAACAAACCATTGCCATTGATTTGGCATTACAGGGTGATGTTTAAGTATGCATATGCTGATAAAACTGTACCGTTGCTGTGACCATGGCAGCCTCCCTAACCTGAAGTTTGCTCCCTTCTCTGATCTTCAAATGCAATGCAGACAGATGAGGACAGCTAGAAGGATGAGACCCAATTGCCAGAATGGATCAAGTACATGCAGGGGGCAGTGAAAGTAAAGTAATGTTTTGCTGCAGGCAGAACAGCAAACATTAAATGAGCAATTTAAGCATTTGGTTCACATCAAGAAGCAGCAATGCTAAAGAATGGGTAGAGAGAGGGATCCAGAAACAAGAAACATTGGCAGACTGGACCAAGTGGACCCGAAATATTTCAAAGCTTTTGAGATTAAATGCTAGTTCATGCCTGAGTAATATAAAACTAGTAGGCCATGGCTTGAGACCCATAGCATCATTCTTAAGTAGGAATTCTGGGAAAAGCCCCAGGGGTTCTCTCTCTGGGTTAGATGAAGCTGCCTGCCCCCAAGCATGCAAATAATAATAAATATGTTTGGTCTTCTACCGATTTACTAAACTATAAGCTTCTGGATGCCAGGAAACCTGGGAGAGCTGGGTTTGTTTTAAGAATCATCATCATCATGTTTTTGATAATTGAAGATACAGGCTTATTGGAAAAGAGAAATGTTTAATTACTGAAATATGTAGAAAGTGAAAGTTCCCCCATAATCAACCACCCCCATAACCACTGTTAATTAGTATATCTATACAATTAATTGGGTCTTTACAAAAATAGGATAAAGCTATATGTTTTGTGACTTTGTGATTTCGGTTAAGAGGGTCTTTTATGTCAGTACATAGAGACAGTTTTCAGGCTTCAGCTTCTTCCTTAACAAACCAACAAAAACAAAACTTGTATTACATAGTGTACAGATTAATGAAATTATTTTAACGAATTCCTGTCAATAGATATGACGGCTGTTTCTGGTCTTTCACAATTTCAGACAGACTGTAGTAAGTATTCTTGTGTGTGTATGTGCATGGGCATTTCTATTGGATATACGTCTCAGTCAAATCACCTCTATTTCTAAAAATACATTTTAAAAAGTATGTATATTTTGCCAAACTGCCCTGGGGTAGCTATTAAAGGAGCTGAAAACAGTATCTGTAGCAGGGGTTCTCATCTTGGATTCCATGACCTGTGGATATGATAAGAGTGTCTGTGAACCGCAGTGGGAAAAAAATTTGCGTCTTCATTTTCTGTAACCTCTAACTGAAATTTAGCTTTCCTTTCAATTATTAATGATAGCAACAAACCACAGTATATTAGCAGTAGTTGTGATTTTGTCAGTAATAGAAATCACAGATATTTTCATTGTTGTTGCCAATATCTTGAAGTATTGTTTATGCTTTTCACTACTTTAAAATGATGGCAGTTATAATTCCTGCCAGTATATCTTTTTATTTAATGTGTTTAAAAAGAAGATGTATTTCAATATCACAGATTTTTGAAAATTGATAAATATTTCAATATATTTGTTTCCTTTGTAATATTGTATAGTTTATGCTTTTAAAAGCATTTTTATGAGAAATGGTCCACAGTCTTCACCATACTGTCAGAAACTGTGGCACAAGAAAGTTCCTGTGACTTAGAGGCACAGTATAAGAAGTGAGAACTATAACAGAATTAATAGTAAACACTTATGGTGCTATGACACGCCAGATGCTGTTCTAAGTTTATTACTTATATTAACTCATTTAATCTTTACAACAACCCAGTTAGGGAAATAATCTGTTTTCATTTTCAGGTGAAGAAAATAAAGCACAGAAAGGTTAATTTGCCCAAGGTGACAATACTAAGCCAGTTATGTAGCCAGGCTGGGACCTCAGCAGTGCACTTCAGGGTCTTTGTACTTACCTACTTGGATAAGCTGGAATTCAGAGAAAAGTATCTGGATATGTGATATAGTGAAGTCAGTTACTTTACCCAGTCACTCTGACTTCACGCCCTGACCTGAGAAATATGATTCTATATATGCACCTTTACCCACTGTGTTGATGGAAACATGGGAGCAGGATACATAAAGGAGATGACAGAGAGATCACAGACTCCATGCTTCTGAATATAGTTTATATCTTCTTACCTACAGTGATTCTCATTAACTCATAAATTCATTTATTCCACAAATATTTTGAGCCCCTAGTGTACCAGGTACTTTCCCAGGCACTGGGATGTAACAGAGATTCAGAAAGATACAGTTCCTGCCTTTCTAGTTCTTATACTTTGGTGAGGAAATTGAGACCAAAAAAAACAAAAAACAAAAAAACATATCCACAGCAACAAACAAAATGAAGATCATTTCATAGAGAGATAAGTGCTATGAAGATGATAAAGCAGGGTAATGGGATAGAGCAACACAGGCAAGGATGGGAGATACAACTTCAGCTGAGTCATCAAGGAAAGCTCTACTGCAGGGTGGCATTTGGGCTGAGACATCAGAGATTTGGAGGAGCAAAGCTCCGCAAAGATCTAAGGGACAGTGACCACACCATGGTCAAATGTCTGCATGTGTGAAGGAAATTGTTGAGACACAATAGGGTCATGGTAGAGGAATGGGTAGTGAGAATGGGCCACCTTCTAGGGAAGATATCTTCACTGATCAAATAGCAAAGGAAGACACTTTGAACCTCCCTCTCTCATACTTTCTCAGCTGGAATTTCTCACCATCAGAGCCAGCACTTATGAATCCCTGGTGGTATTAGGAATGCTCTTGGGGAATATCAAGTCAGACCTCTCTTTCACTAGCTCTCTGCCTGAACTCTTTTTCACTTGACACTTTTTCACCAGAACGTACATGCCTGTACATGTTTTCAAGTTCTTCCCTCCCCCAGGGACTGAGGGAGAAAATACCAGGAAGGAAAGAGATTTTGCCATTTACAGAATACTGACAACATACTGTCATCCCAAGTAGGCAGACTCATTTCCAGAAAAGTGAGTCTGTCCACAGTTTTGAGTTTCAGTTCTGTTTTGTTGTCTCACCACTGACCAATTTTCTGCCAACAGAGGGTGGATTGGCTTTAGTGGAAATAGTTACTTCTACTATAAATATAAGAAAATCAAAGTAAAAAATACAGAATGGAAAGAGAATGTTCGAACGTGCAAGAGAATGCCACCTTAAAGGTAAGTGTTGGTTAGAGAAGAAACAAGACTAAAAAGAATTAACTGGTGAGTCTGTGTTAAAATAATGAAGTTTAGATTAGCAAATCTAAGATGGTCTATGCCTCATACAGCATGACAAGAAAACAGAGTTGTTGAATGTGTTTCACCTGTTTTCCGAAAGCATGGAGGAAAATGGGAAAGCCAGTTTGGACCCTTGCTAATAGAGAGCCATAGAATGAAAGGGCTGGAAAATATCTTGGAGATATTTATCCCAATCTCCATATTTTATTGATGAGGAAATGGAGGTCTGGGGAGCTTGAACGACTTACTCAAGTTACACAGGAGCTTTATGACAGACCCCAAATAAGAATTTGGTCTCCTGGCTCCAGCCCAGGTTTCTTGCTGCATAGGTCACTGGCTCTCTGCTTGTCCTTTCCTTCCTTCATTTGGCATTGGTAATTTTACACCATGATAAACTCTTCTTTGGCTCTCCTTCCCTAGGTTGAGTGACCCAGAAATAACTTCAGACACTCAATTCCATCTGACTTTCTCTGAGCCTGGTTCTTGTATAAGGGCAGCATTGTGGTACTTAAGGTATTTAAAAGAATGATGGAGTTCAAGTCAGAAGAATGAGGTCCAAATCACTTACCAGCTATGTTGCATAAACAATTACTACTCTAAACATAATTTTTTAAGCTATTAAATGAGCATAGTTTATTATTCCTACATACCTCAATGACTAGGGTCAAGTAAGAACTGAATAATTCCTAAAGTAAAAATGGTAATGGAGTAGAAAAGTTGCCAAGGACTTCTGAGTAGCTAACAATCTCACTTTAAAAAAAAAATTTATGTATTTATTTATTTATATTTGGCTGCGTTGGGTCTTCGTTGCTGCACGCAGGCTTTCTCTAGTTGCGGCGAGCGGGGGCTACTCTTCCTTGCGGTGCGTGGGCTTCTCATTGAGGTGGCTTGTCTTGTGGAGCACGGACTCTAGGCGCATGGGCTCAGTAGTTGTGGCTCCCGGGCTCTAGAGCACAGGTTCAGCTAGTTGTGGCACACAGGCTTAGTTTTTCTGCAGCATGTGGGATCTCCCCAGACCAGGGCTCGAACCTGTGTCTTAACCACTGATTCTTAACCACTGCGCCACCAGGGAAGTCCCAATAATCTCAGACTTTATTATCACACTCATTTAATAGAAAGCATATGGTAACTGAAATAATTAAAGAAAAAAGTAAATAACAATATAGAAATTTCCACAAATAAATGAAGTTCATCATAGACAATTAATAAGTGACAATGTTAGCTAACCCAAAAGTCCAAGGTGCTCTTCTGAAGACATTTTAACCCTGAATGAGATTTGCACTTTAAATCAAAATAAAGTATTTGACTTGAGAATAGATACTCTGATGATTTTTAAACATTTATGTGTCTATCCACTACAATACCTATCAGAGTATCTTGTGTATACCACATGCTCAGTGTATATTTGGTGAATTTATATAAATTAAAGTCAAACTCAAAAGAGCTCATCAGAAACTATTCAGCTGTAGGTCTTTAGGTACTAACTTTAGTCCCTAGGGGTGGCAGTGAAAATAAATGTGTAGAATAAATTTTACAAATAAATTTAAAATTAATTAAATTCTCATTAATTTTTATGAATACTTAAGATCAAATTAATGATTTATGTTTTGTTGTCTTATTTTTGACATCTTTATAAAAATATAATTCATATATCAAAAAACTGTACATTTTAAATGGGTGAATTCAGTAGCTTTTGGTAGAGTCATAGAGTTGTGCAGTCATCTCCATAGTCTGGATTTAGAGTATTTTTATCTCTCCAACAATAAATCTCACACTCCGTAGTAGTCATTCCCCATTCCCCTGATGTGACCCTAGGCAACCACTCATCTAAATCTCTACAGATATGCCTGGTATATTACATTGATTGATTTTCTACATTAAACCAACCTGGAATTGGGGAATTATCCCAGGAAGATAGTTCTCATGTGGTTATGAAATATAATCCTTTTAAAATGTTGCTGGATTAAGTTAACTAGTATTTTCTGAGAATTTTTTGCATCTATATTTATAAGCATATTGGCCTGTAATTTGCCGGGGTGGGGGGTTGTTTTTGTTTCTCGTGTGATGTCTTTGTTTGGTTCAGCTATCAGGTAATATTTGTCTCATGGAGTAAGTTGGGAAGTGTTCCCTCCAATTATATGTTTTTGGAAGAATTTGTGAAGGATTGGTATTAGTTCCTCTTTAAACATGGTAGAATTTACCAGTGAAACTATACACTCCTGGGTCGTTCTTTGTGAGAAGTTTTTAAATGACTAAATCAATCTCCTATTATAGGTGTACTCAATAAAAGTATAACAAGAAAGATTTGAGGTCTTTATTATGTGTTCAAAATAGACATTTACAGCTGTAAATTTCCCACTGAGCCCTTCTTTAACTGCATTCCATAAGTTTTGGTATGCAGTGTTTTCATTTTAATTCACGAAAATTTTTTCTAATCTGCCCTGTTATTTTTTTGACTCATTTATTCAGGAAGTTTAATTATTTTTACATATTTATGGATTTTCCAAATTTCCTTTGTTATTAATTTTTAATTTAATTTAATTTTGGTCTGAGGATATACTTTGTGTAACTTCAATCCTTTTAAATTTATTGAGACCTATTTTATGGTCTGTACTGGAGAATGTTTCATGTGCACTGGAGAAGAATGTGGATTCTGCTATCATTGGGTGGAGTGTTTTACAGATGTCTGTTAGTGTTTTATAGTCTTGTTCAAGTCTTTTATTCTCTTGTGGATCTTCTGCCTAGTTATGTTATCTATTATTTAAACTGAATGTTGAAGTCTTCAACGACTATTGAATTCTCTCTCTCTCCCATCAGTTCTTTCAGATTTGATTTCATGTATTTTGGGCCTCAGTTGTTAGGAGAATGTATATTTATAATTGTTACATATTCCTGATGGAATGACCCTTTCATCATTATACAATTTCTCTAGTATCTTTAGTAACATTTTTTTGTTTTAAAATTTATTTTGTCTGTTATTAGTAAAACCACTCAAACTCTTTTTTGAAATATCTTTTTCCACCCTTTTACTTTCAACCTACTTGTAGCTTTGATCTAAATTGTGTTTCCTGTAGATAGCGTATAGTTGGGTTTTTTTCTATTTTTATTTTATTTTATTTTAAATTGAAGTACAGTTAATTTACAATATGTGTTAGTTTCAAGTGTACAGCAAAGTGATTTATATATATAAATAAATAAGAACATATATATATATATGTATACATATATATGTACTTTTTCAGATTCCTTTCCATTATAGGTTGTTACAAGATATTGAGTCTAGTTCCCTGTGCTATACAGTAGGTCCTGCTATTTACCTATTTTATATATAGTAGTGTGTATATGTTAATCCCAAACTCCTAATTTATGCCCTGCCCCCTACCTTTGCCCTTTGGTAACCATGAGTTTGTTTTCTATGTTTGTGGGTCTGTTTCTGTTTTGTATATAAGTTGATTTGTATCATTTTTTTTTAGATTCCACAAATAAGTGATATCATATGATACTTGTCTTTCTCTGTCTGACTTACTTCACTTAGTATGATCATCTATAGGTTCAACCATGTTGCTGCAAATGGCATAATTTCATTCTTTTTTGTGGCTGAGTAATATTCCACTGTATGTATATATATATATATATATATATATATATATACCACATCTTCTTTATCCATTCATCTGTCAATGGACATTTAGGTTGCTTACATGTCTTGGCTACTGTAAATAGTGCTGCTATGAGCACTAGGGTGCATGTATGTTTTTGAGTTAGAGTTTTCTCCGGATATATGCTCAGGAGTGAAATTGCATGATCACAAGGTAGCTCCATTTTTAGTTTTTTAAGGAACCTCCATACCGTTCTCCATAGTAGTGGTACCAATTTACATTCCCAACAACAGTGTAGGAGGGTTCCCGTTTTTCCACACCCTCTCCAGCATTTATTATTTGTAAACTTTTTAATGATGGCCTTTCTGACCAGTGTGAGGTGATACCTTACTATAGTTTTGATTTGCATTTTTCTCATAATTAGCTATGCTGAGCATCTTTGCATATGCCTTTTGGCCATCTGTATGTCCTGAGAACTTCTTTATAGCATTTCTTATAAGTCAGGTTAGCTAGCAAATTGCTGAAATTATCTCATTTTTTTCTTTAATCTGAGAATGTCTATTTTGCCTTCATTTTTGAGAGATAGTTTTGCTCATTGTAAGGTTCTTAGTTGAGGAATTTTTTACTTTCAGTATTTTCAATATGTCCTCCTACTGCCTTTCTGACCTCCATTGTTTCTGATAAGATGTCAGCTATTATTAGAGTTCTCTTCTGCATAATGAGTTGTTTTATTCTTACTGCTTTCCAGGCTTTCTCTTTATCCCTAGAACTTAACATTTTATTATGATGTGTCTGAGTGTGGATCTCTGTGTTTAGGATAAAGTAAGATACTTGGAGTTAATAGTGCTTATTGGATATGTAGAATATTTCATTTTGTTTTTATCAAATTTGAGAAATTAAAAAAAATTGGGGTTAGGCATTATTTCTTTGAGTACTTTTTCTGTCCTTTTCTTTTTCTCCTCTTCTGGTATTCTCATTATATATATATGTTAATATTCTTGATGGTGTCCCAAATCTGTCTGAGATTTCACTTTTCCTTTATTCTTCATCTTTGTTATTCAGGTGGTATAATCTGTATTGATCAACCTTTAAGTTTGATGATTCTTTCTTTTGTTGGCTCAGATTTACTGTTGATTCCCTCTAGTGAATTGTTCATTTTGATTATCAAACATTTTAACTACAGAATTTCCATTTGATCTCCATTATAATTTCTGTTGGTTTTTCTCTATTTGATGAGACATTGTTATCATACCTTCCTTTAATTCTTTAGAAATGGTTTCCTTTATTTTTGAAAATATTTATGATGGCTGCTTTGAAGTGATCATCTGCTGAGTCTACCATCTGGGCCTCTTCAAGGCAGTTTCTATTACCTGCTTTAATTCCCTGTGTATGGATCACAGTTTCCTGTGTCTTTCCATGTCTTATAATTTTTGGTTGAAAGCCGGACATTTTAAATAAAATAAGTAGGAACTTTGAATACTGACCTCCACCCCACCCCCAGGGGCTTGATCTTGTTATTGTTTGCTTGGTCATTTATTTGTTTAGCAACTTTGCTGAACTAACTCTTGGCAGTTTATTACCCTCCCCAGTGGGCAAAAAGCTCTTATATCCCTGCTTAATTTTTTTTTTTTTAAAGCTTGCAGAATTTTTTTTTAATTAATTTATTTATTTTGGGGTGTGTTGGGTCTTTGTTGCTGTGCGTGGGCTTTCTTTAGTTGTGGCAAGCGGGGGCTACTCTTCATTGCTTTGCATGGGCCTCTCACTGCGGTGGCCTCTCCCGCTGCAGAGCACAGGTTCCAGGCTTGCGGGCTTCAGTCATTGTGGCTCGTAGGCTCCGGACGTGCAGGCTCAGCGGCCGTGGCTCATGGGCCCAGCCGCTCCGTGGCATGTGGGATCCTCCTGGACCAGTGCTCAAACCCGTGTCCCCTGCATCGGCAGGCGGACTCTCAACCACTGCGCCACCAGGGAAGCCCCCTGCTTAATTTTTTAAAAAATCTTTTAGTCTGGTTACCTAAGGATTGCCCCTACTTCAGCATAGGCCATTTATTTGTCAAAAATTGTGCTTAAGCTTCCTTGGCCAGTTATATTTTTTCCTTTTACCACTGGATGTATGTATGGCTTGGAAGCTGCTATAAAGATTCAAGGAGTTTACATTTTTGCCCCCACATTCAACCAGGGACTAGTAGCTTGGATTTTTTTCTCTCCAGTTACTCCTGACAAGGCATGGCCTTGAGCATGCATTCAGTCTTCCTGACTGTCAAGGATGGGAATGATTTTGTTTTTAAGCCTGGTTTCCTAGGAGTTGCTCTGGGTCTTCATGGCTTATTGTTCATTCAGTGTTTGGTCAGAGGTTGTGTTTATGCTCCTAGTGCCAGTGAGATTTTGTTGATCGATCTGTGTGTAGCTTGGGGGAATGTTTTCAAATCTGCCTCATGTCCTGCTCTGATGTTCCTGAATGGGTACAGCCTAATTCACGGGCACAGTCTTCCTGAACCCCAGAGTTTACTATAATCCTAGGAGAGCTCTTTTTGGCTATTTATTTCCCTGGTTCTCTTTGTTAAACTTCTGATTTTTCTGCCATTTTGCTTGTTTCTGCTATTATGAAGATATAGTGCCCATTCAATTGTTCTCCACCAAGATCTTCATTGTCTTTGACAATGCCATGAGGCCTGACATTCTCAAAACACTGTTACAAATATTGTTAGTCCCCTCAGGCAAAGCTATGGAACTTTGTCCTGGCATCCTATGTTTCCTCCCTGGGCAGAACCTCTGCTCTGATAAATCAGAGCTGTAGGTGTCCCTCCTTTCTCTTGAAGTGATACCCCTCTTCTCCAAGCAGGCTCTTGAGGGAGATTTTAGCCCCAGGTCTTGTCAGCTTGCCCCTCTTGGTGTAGGACATCTGCTCTAAAGGCAAATTGGTTCAAAAGCAGTGGGGTCTCCCAAGTTTTGGCCTGCCACGCCTAGAGTAGCACTTCTACCCCATGAGTAGGGGTTGAATGGGGAAAAGGAGCCCTAGTCCTCTTGGACCTGCATATCTGGAACAGAGCTTTTTCAGCATGGGGTTAAGAGAGATGAAAAATACAGGCAACCTGCCCCTCCCAGGATAAAACCATAGTCCTAGACTGGGAGCTGTGGAAAGAGGGAGCTTCCATCTTCTTGCTTGTATACTACTCAGGATAGAACTTCTATAACACAGAAATGAGGGATGGGGCAGTAATTGAGTGAGTCTTGGCTCATCTGCTACAGTCTCTTGCTGTTCTTACCAAGATGTGGTGGGTTTTTTGTTTTTTGAATCGAATATTTCTCCATTTGCCAGATGCCATTAGGACAATATCCAGAGATTTTTAAAATTGGGTTTTTTGTTTTGTTTTGTTTTTAGTAATTTTCTCTAGTTACATGCTTTTTTGTTGGGCAGAGTCAGCTGTGTTCCTGATTCTACTCTTCGGGAAGTTGGCCCTTTTATATTTTTAACTAAATAAATGTGCTTTTAACCCTTTGTTATTAATAATAATATTCTTGTGTAAATGACTTCTCTGTGTCTCTTTTGAGTGGCAGTGTTCTTTACCTGTGCAAGATAATCTGTATTATCTAATAAAAAGAACAAACCGATCAAATATGTACTGAAGTAATAGTGGGGGACTAGCAATAAAGAAATGCTAAATTTCATAGAACTCTGAATTTCTATAAACTCGGATATTTGAATTAATGTTTTCCTTTGTAGCTGTTGGCAAATCACACAGTCTATTGGGTACTTCATTTAATTCAAGTGAAGGTGATAATCCTGAGTAGCTCAGAATGTAATTATGAAGACTGATTGAGGAGGATTGTTGAAAGATGGTAGGGTTGTTGAAAGATGGTGGAATCCGATCAGACTGACTCGTTCAAAACCTGGACTCTGTCACTTACTGTAAGCATTATGTTGTTAATTAACCTTTTTAGGCCTCCGTTTTTGTTGTTGTTTACATGTAAAATGAGAGCAATAACAACTATTTCAAGCAAATATTAGTATTAAAATAATTTATACAAGTGCGTCGTACATTGTTTTCTATATAGTAGAATAAAGGTTGCAAATTATTACTATTTTTTATTATTGTTAGGTATTATTAAGACTAATATTAAGAATAAGAAATCCTTTAGGTAGTAAATCATATAAATACCCCAACTCTATCAGTTAGGATGCTTTGGCTCTAAGTAACAGAAAAATCAGCTCAAAAAATTCTTTCTTTCAGGAAATCTAGAGGGAGGGGAGTTTCAGGGTTGGTTAAGTTAATGGCTCAGAGGTGTCATCAGGAACCAGATTTATGCAGTCTTTTAGTTCTTCAATCCTCAGAGTTTTCCTTGTTGTCTTAGGTTGATTCTTTTCAAGGCACAGATGGCAACTACAGTTCCAAGCATCACATGCAGGTTGCAATGTCCATAGGCTGAAAAGAAATTGACTCTCTTTTATTCCTTTTTAAGGACAAAGACGACTCTCCTAAAAAGTCCCTAAGAAGCTTCCCCTCAGTTCTCATAAACCAGAATTTTGTCACATGCCCGTTGTTAATATATCATTGGTAAAGGGTTGAGATTACCCTTAAGGAAATTAATAAAGATTTACCCCTCTTCCTCAGGCTATTAGAGAGGTTTAACATCTCTGAAAGCAGATTGTATTCTAGTACCTGAGTATAATTGGGTTTCTGTGGGCAAGGGAGAAGAGGAGAATGGATTTGGATAGATAATCAATAACATCTATTACATCTGTGCTAGGCATTAGGGGACTTAGAGATCAATAAGATACTTTATTTTCAAGGAAATTATATTTATTAATAATATTATGAAAAAATAATATCATGACTACAATTGCCCATGATAACTGATACATTGCCCTGTCAATGTCTTTGAAGCCATGGGTTTAAAAGAAAATGAGACATTAACTAAACTTGTTGACTCTCATACAAACTCATCTCATTTCCTTTATTCTCACCAAGACATTCTGTTTAGCCAGCATTGCAGATACAATCAATCAAATTGGCTAAAAACAATAAAGGGAAATTTGAAAACTATCCCTCAATGATGGGAAAGTATCACTAATATCTAGAAAAGTTAAGTTTATTTCATCTGTAAAGAAACTAATTCATGTTGATTTGAAGAATCATCACTTGATATTCCAGACTGTTTTGAAGAAATCACTCAGGGTCTGTCTAGTGGCTCAGACCTTCCAAGTTTCTACCCACAGAGTAACACATTCTGTCAAGTAGGCATCTGAAAGTTTTACAGAAAATAATAATAGAGATTTAGTTCTGTTTTGAATGAACACCTAAGAAAGTCCATTTTTGACTGTAGTTGGGGGTAGAGAATACAGTTGAAAGTGGTTTTAATTTTAGTGTTTTATACTTGGTAGTGGATTGGAGAGAGAAGTGCCAGTGTCTAGATTTATGAAGCATTTACTATTTGTCCATGATTTCTAAGTTTATTCATTCAACAAACTGCACAGCTAAGTAGCTCACATATGTTCTATATTTTTGTAGGAAATGATGAACCCCACAAAGTAAAAGCTCTTCAAGGACTTTAATATAATCATATGGTTATAATACAAAAAAGCAAGTGATAAGACAGTTCCTGCTATAGGACTTATACAGAAAGAAAACAATAAACAAGAGATGCAACAAAGAAAGATAATGATAGATATAAACATAATGATACATTGCACATACACATAGACATATTCATCAGATATTTATTGGGTCTTTGCTACATATAAGACACTATGCTAAAAAGAAACAAAGAGAAAGAAAACATTCCTGGGCTCAGAAAATTTACAAGATCACAAGAGAGATAACCTGCATACTTAAAGTACTAAAAACTAAAAAGAAAAAAATGAATAATTTTTAATAAAAATAACAAATGCATACATAGGGGTTATTATCCGCCAGGAGCTACCCTAAGCACTTTACATACACTAACTCATTTAAACTTCACAAACTGCACTAAAGTAGATAGTATTATTATCCCCATATCACAGAGGAGGAAACTAAGGCACAGAAATAACTTGCCCAAGGTTGCATAACTAGAAAGCGGGTGAATTTGGACTATAGCCCAGGCATTCTTTCTCCAGAGTCTATGCTGTACATGGTGCTTCATAATTATGTGCAAGGTAACCACAGACTTTTTATATTGGACAGAACAAGATATAGAATTTGACATTTTAAGGAAGATATAAAGAAAATACTTGGAGTCTTCAGAGAAACGAGATATTGTTTCTAGTTCAAAGGATAAAATATGCCTTTCTGAAAGAGAGAACATTTGGAAGATGTGGAGGATTTAGGCATGAAGGATTTAGGCAGGGACAGCCTTTGGGGGAGGGTAATAGAATTGAGAAAGTACAAGGTGTTATAAGGGAGTGAAGGTTTTTTCAGTGTAGTTGGAATATAGTTGGTTAAAGGAGATTAACTGAAGATTAAAGTGGAAAGAATCCTAAACTGTTAGGGCTGGCGATGCCTTAACCATCAGTTACTCTAGCTCCCTTATTTACTGACAAAGAAAACGAAACCCAGAGAGAGAGAGAATGACTGGAGCATCACCCTGGTGGGGCTATGACTGGCAGAGCCTGGACCAGAGCTCTGTTCTACTGACCCGCTAGGCCAGGAGTTTTCTTATTCCACCAAATTATAGGAGCAGATCAAGGAGAAACTTTATATGTAAGTAACAGTAAACTACTAAAGGATTTTGAGTACGGAAAGAAGACCTAAATTTGAATCCCAAGTCCTTAACCTGCCAGTTGTGTGATTTGCGAGGATATTACTTAACCAGTTTAAATTCAGTAGGTTGAGCTGTAAAATGGGGAAAATAAAATGCCTATGTCATAGGGTTGCTTTGAGAAGTCGATGAGGTGTCTTACACGTAGTAATAGTAGGTGCTAAAAAAATAATGAAATCAAAATTTCTTCTCCCTTCCTTTCTTTCTATTCTTTTTTTTTCCCTTTTTTTTGTTTTGTTTTAGTAAACTTTCCTTTTCCACCCCCCACTTCTTCTTTTTCTTCCTCTATCAAATAGAAGGGTGGGGAAAGGCAGACATTGATCCACCCCACACCTACCTGCAATGTGCTCCTGCCCAGGATCTGCACCTCTTGGCCTGAAGTTTGCCTTGGAAGCATACTATGCCCAAGCTCATGGCAGACCAAACATACCAGAATGCCCATAATCCGCCCCCCAGAGAAGCCCTCAAACAATGGCTGAAGAATTGGGTTGGAGAAATTCGTCAGCTTCTTCCTTGACACACTGGTTAAGCTTCCTCTGAGGCACAGGTTCCAGGTCGTTTCCCAGGGTTTCCCCCCAGAATTGATCTCAGTGCCCTCTGGGATAGCACACCCTTCATTGGCTGCCTTCCCTTCCCTGACTCACTTCTTCATTCCCCTTTCAACCTTTCAAATAAACTACTGGCAAATGATTATTTGTGTGCTTTGGGAGGAATTCCACATTTAGATGGGACGGGATCATAAATGATGGAACTGGGTCCTAGAAGATCAGGGAGGAATGGGAATAAAAGCATAGATTCCCCTAGTCCAGGGGAAGTAAAAGGACATTTTCAGGGTTGATACTGGCAGTTTACTGGCAGCCAAGCTAGCTCTCTTATCTATGTTATCCTGCCCTCTCATCATTTCTTGACATTCCAGGGCTGAACAACATAATCTCAGAAGTCTCATTATAATGTCTACTGGGAAATCCTGAATGGCCTGGCTCCTGGGCTGACCTTTCTTTCCCAAGGCTGATAACCTCTCGGGTTTTTTTTATTTTGGTTTGGTTTGGTTTGGTTTTTTTGCGGTACGCGGGCCTCTCACTGTCGTGGCCGCTCCCGCTGCGGAGCACAGGCTCCGGACGTGCAGGCTCAGTGGCCATGGCTCACGGGCCCAGCCGCTCCGCGGCATGTGGGATCCTCCCGGACCGTGGCACGAACCCGTGTCCCCTGCATCGGCAGGCGGACTCTCAACCACTGCGCCACCAGGGAAGCCCCCTCTCTGGGTTTTTGATAGCAGAACGAGGAGGAAGCCACCAGTGCTAATATGTGCCGTGATTCTGGGAACAAGGGTATTCCCGATACACAAACACCAATAACTGTCATTTTCAGAATTACTGTGGTGGTGCTGGTGATAAAGGCACCCCAGAGTAGTTGCCTGCTTATCTAGATGACAGGCAGTTTTCTGGAACTATGTGGATGGGTCTGGGCCAGGAAGAGGCTTTTCTCTGAGGCTGCAAGAGATTTGCCAACAAAAGCAGAGAACTTTTGTAGCCTAGCCCTACCCTTACACGGAGGAGAGTGCTGCCTTGAGAAGGGCAAGGCTGGTCTTTGTTCCCTACCTAGAATCTCCAGTTTCACACATCCTTCTCCCAATTAGACCTTCTTTGTGCTACAAGGCAGAATCCAAGAGAGCTTGTTGTGCACAATGCAGACAGGAGGAAGGGATATCTTTAGCAGACTCACATGAAAATATCTTTTAAAAGTCTAGAGCACTAGGAGAATGAAACCAACTGGTGTCCAAAAGGACCTTTTAACAGTCCAGGGAAACAAAGCCATTCAAGTTTCAGGGATTGTCAAGGCTAGACTTTCTGAGGAGATTATCACTAATATGACCTCTGTGTCCAGATGATGATGAAGTCGTTTTCATGCAGTAAATACCTAGACTACACAAATAATGTGAGAAATAGTTTTCTAACACATTGAGATTTGAAATATGACCTGTGTTTGAAATTTAAAATGGGGGTACAAATATGGGCAAATTGAAAGTAGATAATTTTCTAAAAATCAATTGGTTGAAAACAATTGTTAAAATCAGGATATTGGTCAAAAATGGATATTTCCAATCTCGGCAACTTTTCGCTCAGTGATGCTTACCACTTCATTACAAAAACCATTTGTTCACAAATGGGGATAGCACTCATCATGTATTGAGTATTTAGGGTGAATAGTAAAATAATGTCTATGATTATTGGAAAACTAAATTAATTAAAATGATCTATAAAGTATTTTCAATCTCTTTATTTCTTATTCCACTCCTAAAACAACATACTGAAATGTAATTAATGCTCTTTCTAAAAATATTTGACAAAAAGAGAAAAAGAAAATAAAATCAGGCATTCATTTGTTCCTTTGGGAAGTTTAATTTCTTTAAAAAGAATTATTTGTCACAATTCCTTATGTTACAAAAAGTCAGGAAAATGTAGTTAAGTATCAACTGAAAGTAGACAAAATGGCTTTTAAAATGTGTTTTTAAAATTTTTAAATTACTCTAGGTTGCTTAAATATTAGTAGTATATGAACAAGTGGTTAGACACTTTAAATGTTTACCAATTTATTTTGCGTTATTTATTTAGACAGAGAAATATTTTTTATAATTCCTGAAAATATTAACCAATGAATTTAAAATAATTTTATAAGATTTTAAAAATAAATAAAAGTACTAAAATATAAACAAATATTTACAAACAAGTATAAGAAAGATGATTCCCTAACCAAATACTTTCTGAAGAAAAGACTTAAAAAGACTTGTAGCCTAAAAATTATAAAATGATCGCATGATACACAGAAATTACATATTTTTTTAAAGCAGTGACTGGAAAGGTTTTTGTTTTCAACTAATTTGTGATTTTAACCAATTTGTTTTAGAGTAAGTCACTTGGAAAAATTTTAGTCATGAAGTTTATACAGGGCAGTCACATTCTACAAGATGTTGATACAAGATTTAGTGACTTTCATGTGTATGATTTCCAAAATGACTTATTGAAACCTAGAAATAAAGACTATAGGGGTGATGACTGTCCCTGTGTTATATGATTACTTGGCTGTTGGGTAGAGAGGGCATCCATGTGATAGAGAGATGTTCCTTGAAGCAGGGCTCCTCATCATGATTTCCTGCAGAGGTCCAATCAGGCCTGAATGGATGACACAGGGGAGACCCTCTTATGTGCTTTATACAAAAGATTTTGGTACTGTGGTCTGTGGATTGTTTCCTGAAAGAGAGTAGTAAGGTAAATCACAATAAAGCACTCTAGTGAACAAAATAGGTTCTGCACAAGCCACAGAATAGATCTGGGTGTGTCAAATACTATCATATGATTTCTATTCCAAATTCCCTTGGTGGAGACAAAAGGCTAAGGATACTTACCTTGAAAAGATCGAGAGACAGAGGCAGAGAGAAAGAGAGAGAGACCTGAGAAGTCTTTATAGATTATTATGATATTTAGTTCTCCCAGGCTCAATAACACCAAAACTAGGAAAGGACACCTGGTCAAATTCTTTGCAAATTCTGAGTCATAAAAAACTTGTGACTAGTACTGTACATTTCATATTACTAAATTAGAGCCTATAGAAGGTTTTATGACTAGTTCTTGGCAAAAAGATCAGAGAATGTCCTTTCAGATGCCAGTGCTAACTGAAAAGGCAGTAGATTTTTGTAAGCAGAGGCAGTGGGCTGAGTAAGTATATTTCCTGAAGGGTGCCTTTGACATTTGCAAGTAAAACTCAGCATTAGAAGCCTAGATGTATCCGGTGAAAAACAATCTGTGAGCTGTGAAACTGCAAAACAATTTTGTGGATCATTTGGTAAAGTAATTTCTTTTTTTTTTTTTTTTTTTTTTTTTTTTTTTTGCGGTATGCGGGCCTCTCACTGCTGTGGCCTCTCCCGTTGCGGAGCACAGGCTCCGGACGCGCAGGCTCAGCGGCCATGGCTCACGGGCCCAGCCGCTCCGCGGCATGTGGGATCCTCCCGAACCGGGGCACGAACCCGTGTCCCCTGCATCGGCAGGCGGACTCTCAACCACTGCGCCACCAGGGAAGCCCGTAAAGTAATTTCTTGATCTGGTCTCCTTTGTCAGTAGTGCTATGATATTGACAAGATTGCTCTATTCTGGCGTTTTCTTTCTATTTTCTATTCTTCTGAATGCTGATGAATTAAGGTTTCCATAAAATAAAACTTTTGGTGATAGGAATGTAATCATCATGGCTTTTATATTTACTAAATTTTCTATTTAAAAAAAAAACTTATGAGGGTAATGAACACTTGGTGTAGTAGTCAAGCAAATACAAATGAATAAAATATTGTCTCCTTTGCCAATCCTTCCCCCAAATGAACAGTATTATCAGTTTACTGTGTATCCTTCCATACCTTTATGTCTATAAAATGTATTAATTTGTAAAAATTGGCATGACATTCTTCTCATCCCTGTATACACTCATTTTTGCAATGTGACTTTGTGGCTCCTTCCATCAAGAAATCGAGTCTATTTCTTTACCTAGATCTGGGCTTGGCAGGGTGAGTTCCTTTGATCATTAGGGCCTGACCAACATGACACTGGGAGAGCAAATGATGGAAAGCATTTGCCTTTGGGACTTGTCTTGAGCACCACGTGAGTTTTATCACATCATAGTTATGCATAGAGCCTCTCCAAATTATGAAACAAAAGTAGCACATAAAGAAAGGATTTCTGAAGTCTTTGTTTAATGAGATAGGTCTTTTATCGCATTGTGTGATCTGATGGAACTTATATGCAATAAAATCTCTTACATTTCTATCTATGTATATGTAAATATATGCTTTACTTTTTAAATTGAAGTATAGTTGATTTACAAGGTTGTGTCAATTTACTGTACAGCATAGTGATTCAGTTACGCATATATATACTTTTTTTTACATCTTTATTGGAGTATAATTGCTTTACAATGGTGTGTTATTTTCTGCTTTATAACAAAGTGAATCAACTGTACATATACATATATCCCCATATCTCTTCCCTCTTGCATCTCCCTCCCACCCTCCCTATCCCACCCCTCTAGGTGGTCACAAAGCACCGAGCTGATCTCCCTGTGCTATGCAGCTGCTTCCCACTAGCTATCTATTTTACATTTGGTAGTGTATATATGTCCATGCCACTCTCTCACTTCGGCCCAGCTTACACTTCCCCCTCCCTGTGTCCTCAAGTCCATTCTCCATGTCTGCGTCTTTATTCCTGTCCTGCACCTAGATTCTTCAGAACCATTTTTGTTTTTTAGATTCCATATATATGTGTTAGCATATGGTATTTATTTTTTATATTCTTTTTCATTATGGTTTATCACAGGGTATTCAATGTAGTTCCCTGTGCTATACAGTAGGACCTTGTTGTTTATCCATTCTATATATAATAGTTTACATCTGCTAACCCCAAATTCCCACTCCATCATTCCCCCCCACCAACCCCCCGGCAACCACAAGTCTGTTCTCTGTGTCTGTGAGTCTGCTTCTGTTTTGTAGATAACTTCATTTTTGTCATATTTAGATTCCGTGTATAAGTGATATCATATGATATTTGTCTTTCTCTTTCTAACTTGCTTCACTTAGTATAACAATCTCTAGTTGCATCCATGTTGCTGCAAATGGCATTATTTTGTTCTTTTTATGGCTGAGTAGTATTCCATTATATATGTGACCACACCTTCTTTATCCATTCATCCATTGATTGACATTTAGGTTGTTTCCATGACTTGGCTATTGTGCCTGGTGCTGCTATGAACATAGGGGTGCATGTATCTTTTCAAATTATAGGTTTGTCTGGATATATGCCCAGAAGTGGGATTGCTGGATCATGTATAAACTCTATTTTTAGTTTTTTGAGGAACCTCCATACTGTTTTCCATAGTGGCTGCACCAATTTACATTCCCACCAACAGTGTAGGAAGGTTCCCTTTTCTTCACACCTTCTCCAGCACTTGTTATTCATAGAATTTTTAATGATGGACATTCTGACTGGTGTTAGGTGGTACCTCATTGTAGTTTTGATTCGCATTTTTCTAATAATTAGTGATGTTGAGTGTCTTTTCATATGCCTGTGGGCCATCTGTATGTCTTCTTTGGAGAAATGTCTATTTAGCTCTTCTGCCCATTTTTCCATTGGGTTGTTTGTTTTTTTGTCCTTGCATTGTATAAGTTGTTTGTATATTTTGAAAGTTAAGCTCTTGTCAGTCACATCATTTGCAAATGTTTTCTCCCATTCTGTAGATTGTCTTTTCATTTTGTTTATGGTGTGCAAAAGGTTGTAAGTTTGACTAGGTCCCATTTGTTTATTTTTACCTTCATTTCTATTGCTTTGGGAGACCGACCTAAGAAAACATTGGTACAATTTACGTCAGAGAATGTTTTGCCTTTGTTCTTTTCTAGAAGTTTTATGGTATTATGTCTTATGTTTAAGTCTTTTATGCTTTAGTTTTAAGAGGGCAAGCATATGAGAATACATGACACCTTTTTAAAAAAAGCTTTTTAATCTAGCTGAAAAGACAAAGGCATTATAGCTGTCATCTCTCACCTTTTTGTACTCTACTTTCCACTTCAGCCAGTGTGTTTCTCCCCCTAAATTCCTGACATTCCCACGTTTGCTTCATCTTCCTATTCTGTAGGGATAATGTTGGAGAGTGATCTGCTAAATTAATTTACACTAATGTGACAGGAATTTATTGGGTTATCTTTCTGATGTGGGTAATCTAGAGAGAGACTAATCAGAGTTTATTCCAAAAGCATGAATTGATAATGGTGGAATTTTAGGCCAGGAATATCCGATAGTTGAAAGTTCACACACAACCTCTTCCACCTCAGCCAGCCTGTCCCTAATACATTCTCAGATATATGCCTTCTCAGGAACACTGCTGTTCCTTACCCCAGGATTCAATTGGATGTAACTGGAGATGGAATACTTTTCCATTGTATCAACAGAGATAAAGGAGTAGAAAGAATTGTGGTAGTATGTTTATGATTAAAATCAGGATATTGATCACTAATGTAGTCAAAAGATTTTTTCTTGTAAGTTGCAGGAGAGAAAAAAACCAACATGTGACTCAGCTAAAACTATATACAAATATCTCAGTATACTGAAGCATTAGAACCAATCAGGTCATTTTTTAAGATGTATGAAAAATTATAATAGTGTCAACTAATCAGTAACAACACTCACAAGCCAGTTATTTCATTGCAAATCATCTTTAGCATGGCCAACTGTTATACATATGTAAACACTTAGGGGTCTGTAGTATGATAGATAGACAAGATGATAGAGATAGGTAGATAGATAGATAGATAGATAGATAATTGGGTTGGCCGAAAAGTTCGTAACATCTTACAGAAAAACCCGTAGATAGATAGAGAGATAGATAGATGATAGGTACATAGATGGATAGATAGGGAGAGATAGATGATGGCCATGGATAGAGATGTAAATTTGTTTTACAAGAAATATTTTATGAGAAATATTTAATTTAGTATAGAATTGTTTGCTGCTTTTGTCTATTGTCTTCTGGTTATGCCTGGCTCATAGTATTCTTCTATACGCCCACCCTGCTGTCATCCTTCGTGAATTCAGTGTGTATGTGGGAGGACCATTCAGCACTCTGGCCTCTCAAGTTCTTGACCTCCTCCACTGCAGTGACCTTTATTTATATTCCACGTAAGCCATATACTCCAGTGATCACACACTGGACCTTGACATCACTCACGCATGCTTTCCCTTGAAACCTTAAATTCAAACAGTCTGATCTCCGATCATAAACTCTGGTCCTCCAGTTCTATCCCTTGATTTACTATACCCTATTCTCATAGCTCATGAAGACCACCAGTCTCTTGATCCCTCCTAGTTCCCATGTACTCAGCCCCTTTCCATCCTCTTCCTTTTCTATGCAGCTTAAAATCCATAATTAATCACTTTTAATATTCTCTTGCTGATTAGATCAACACCCTTTCCTGTTGGCCTTCCACCACACCAGCTTGATAAAACTCAAACTATTTACAGATAGTTTATATAATAATATATATCAGTCCAACTGCTTTCTCTGTTTTTATGTCCAGGCTGCCTAGCTAAATTTGGTATCATGATAAAAACGTGGTCTTCAACCTTAACTGGACCCTCATTGCTGTCAAACAGTCAAATATTTCATCAGTTCTAGCTCCCATTTCTAATAGTGACTGTTTAAGAGCTTATCTACTCTTCTCAAGCTTCTTACCTGAATACACTCTCCCACAGTCTCAACAAATTACCACTCTCACCTTCTACTATGCCAAAAAGTAGAAATCTGTAGGTAGGAACTCCTCATCTTCTTGCAACCGCATCTGCAAGCTCACCTGCATCTGCACATATCTTTGCCTTCTTCCTTTGGATTCTAGTGAAACACACGCTCCTCTCTGTGTAGTCAGGTTTTCCATCTGTGTTCTCCATCCTATTCTGTTCCTGTCTGTTCAGGGAACTTACACCATCAACTTTCCTTTTATCTTTTTGTTCAACTTTTCCTTCTCTACATGTTTTTTCTACTAGTATTCTTTTTCTTTATGGTGAGTGCTTTTAGTAACCTCTTCAATAATTCTTTCTTTACCCCAAAGTGATGGATATATATGGAATTAATTTCTATATGTGAGATAAGGATCCAGTTTCACATTTTTCATATAGATGTTTAATTGCTCCAACACCATTTATTGAAAACAATATGCTTTCCCCTACTTGTTATAAATTGAGTGTCCATATAAACATCTCTTAGTCTTGTAATTGTTCACTACCTTGTTAGCTTCCTGATGCCATCAAGGAGATTTACTTTGGAGGGAGTCCAGTTTTCTGGTTGTCATCGATGTTCTAGAATTAAATAGCTCTTTTTCAAATTTATTTTAAAAAAATAATCCACAGTCTCTGCTGAAATTCATTTTTTTGTAACATCTTTATTGGAGTATAATTGCTTTACAATGGTGTGTTAGTGTCTGCTTTATAACAAAGTGAATCAGCTATACATATACATATATCCCCATATCCCCCTTCTCTTGCATCTCCCTCCCACCTTCCATATCCCACCCCTCACAAAGCACCGAGCTGATCTCCCTGTGCTATGTGGCTGCTTCCCACTAACTATCTATTTTACATTTGGTAGTGTATATATGTCAATGCCACTCTCTCACTTCGTCCCAGCTTACCCTTCTCCCTCCCTGTGTCCACAAGTCCATTCTCTATATCTTCTGCTGAAATTCTTGATATTATCTATTGTCTCCCTGAAAATAACAAGCAGAATTATTCTAAAGCTCTGTCTGATAACCATAATATCTAGAAGCCTTATAGGTCTATTTCTGTATCTGTTGTTTCTGCTGGTTCTCACCTATGTTACCTTGTCTCCCCATGTGTATGATTAATTTTTATTATCTTCTAGACTTTGTGTTTGACAAATTTCTTTTTTTTTATTGTTTTTTTTGTTTTGTTTTTGTTTGCGGTACGCAGGCCTCTCACTGTTGTGGCCTCTCCCGTTGCGGAGCACAGGCTCTGGACGCGCAGGCTCAGCGGCCATGGCTCACGAGCCCAGCCACTCCGCGGCATGTGGGATCCTCCCGGATTGGGGCACGAACCCGTGTCCACTGCATCAGCAGGCGGACTCTCAACCACTGTGCCACCAGGGAAGCCCTTGACAGATTTCTTGTCTGAGGCCTAGGATAGTGTCATCGTTCTCCAGAGAGGTTTGCTTTTGTCAGGTTCCTGGGAAATTTGCAACCTGTCTTCACTGAAATCCAATATGAGGTGTTGATCTGATTTGAATCTGGCTGGATGCTCTATAAGGACAGTTCTACCCCTACTTTACCCTTACTCCTAGAGTACCCCTCCAAATCAGGGACTTTGTAGAAACTATACCCTTGGTGAGCCCTGTGCTCTTTCCAGAGAAAGAGCATTCCTCCACAACACCAACTTAAAAAAAAAGAAAAAGTAAACCGTAATCCCAAATATAAAATAGATAAAAGCAACAGTGCTCTAGTTGAAACTAGACAGTAGGACCTGAAACAGGGAATTAAATCTTCTTAGTCTCATTGTGGTTCCTAAGATGGTTCCTAAAATACCTCCGATGAATCCACCTCTTCTAGAATATCTTTTAAAAACCATGTAATTTTAGAAAAAAGCACTTTGATCTACTTTTATAAAACTACATGGTTGGCTCAAGCAAAGGCCTAAGCCATGCACACAAGCTCCTTATATCTAATTAGTTTTACTTACATCTATAGTCACAGGCTGCATCCTTAAACTCAGGCTTTTATAACTAAAATTTAAGCCAAGGATAATAGAACCTGAAGATGTGGTTGGCTCAGTACAAATCAGCAGTAGTCAAATGACCCCAAGCCTCCTGTCCTTTGTAGATGGACAGACTGTTTCAATTTTTATTTATTCATTTATGAAATACTTTTGGAGTACCTACAATGTTCTAGACTTTGAAGATATCATAATTTTAGAAAGCAATCAATGTGTTTTTTAGCTTCTAGTCTTCTGCTTAATTAGGTAGGAAGGCTATTTTTGTATTATGCTTTAGTGTTATGTGCAAGCACCAAGCTCTCAGTAAGTCTATATTTTTATCTCTTCAGTAAATTTCCCCTTTTTACCACTTTAAAAAAATCTGGATTCTTTATTCACCTCTTTTATCAGTGATACCACTTCCTTTGAAACCCCCTCAGGCAGAAGCACTGATTCTATCGTAGCCTCCTCTCTTGAGTCTGAGAGGCTGTGTCTGCTTTCTATGCTAACCCACAAATTCCTCCTGACTACACCTTTAGTTCAAAAGCCTTTATTCCACTGAAAGCCATGCCGTCTAACTCTGCCACTCTTTTCCCATGGGATTCATGCAGCAGCAATTTCATACACCACATGATTTCAGTAATATATTGGGTTGGCCAAAAGGTTCATTCGGGTTTTTCCATAAGATGTTACAGAAAAACCTGAATGAACCTTTTGGCCAACCCAATATTATGACTTACAATTGAATTTTGCCCCTTTTCTCACCATTTGTTATTTGCCCAACTCAAGGTTACTCCTCCTAACTGTTACAGAATCTAATAAATGGTCCACAGTTGGTCCTCAACATCCCACTCTATTATTTATCCTGGTGGTAACATCTAATGTCTTCATGGTTACTTTTTCTTCTCCAATTATCCCTTCCTCTCTACTTCGACAACACACTTACTTATGTGGATATGCCTTGGACTTGATCAGTACCTGAGAGGAGGTGACCTTTGGAGTCTTGAACTCGGAAATTTCTCTTTTGACCACAACCCCTTATTCTTCTGTATTTCTCTCTCCCTCATGCCCACTAAACCTCATCACTGAAATAATTTTAACTTCTAGCTCCCTTGACCAGTTTTATTAGGCTTATTTTCCCAAGTCCCTTACTGCCTCCACTTTCCTTTACTTCCAATATACCATCTCCACACCCTGCAAGTTTTCTTATCCCCCCATTATTCTGCCAAATTAAAACATCCAGTTCAGGACTTAGTGTTCTAATTATTCTGTTTCTGATTTAGGTCTGATATAAACTCCTGGAGAAAAAGTGCATGATGCTGTTGATTAGTTTCATTACAAGTGTAATACCTCTAATCTCAGTCAACGTTGCAAAACAGTTCCTTTATTCTTTTCTTTCTTGAATTTATTTTTTTTAATTTTTATTTTGTATTGGAGTACAGTTGATTGACAATGTTATGTTAGTTTCAGGTGTACAGCAAAGTGATTCAGTTATACATACACATGTATGTACTCTTTTTCAAGTTCTTTTCCCATTTAAGTTATTACAGAGTATTGAGCAGAGTTCCCTGGGCTATACAGTAGGTCCTTGTTGGTTATCTATTTTATGTATACTAGTGAGTACATGTCAATCCCAAACTCCCAATCTGTTCCCTGCCCCGCCTTTCCCTGGTAACCATAAATTCATTCTCTGTGAGTCTGTTTGCTTTGTAAATAAGTTCATTTGTATCATTTTAGTTCCTTTATTCTTTCCCAGCAGCTTCTGTTCCTATTCCCCATAGAGAAATAGAGAATACCCAGAAGTTTTCACTCTACACAAAGCCTCAGCAGATGACCCAGGTTCCTATTTCACTGAGAAAAGAAACATTATCAAGTAAAAATGTTCTTAGTTCAAACCTATATCTTCAACCCACTTTTTTGTCTTATTGAAGTGGAATAAATATAACTTCTGAATTGCTAGGTTAATTCTGCTACATATATTTTTGGTCCCATTTCCTCTTGCATCCTTAGAGATTTTCTTCTGTCAGTAAGCTTCATTCTTTGCACCTCCGTTTCTTTCACTCTCTTTACGTAAGTTCCAAATACTCAACCCACAGACATGTTTATTATTTCCCCTTTCTGAAAAACCCTGTACCACACAACTTTCTCCTTCTCTTCACCACCATTTATTCTCTTTCCCACCCAATTTATTGAAATAAGCCTTACCTGCCACCTCTACTCCTTTACCTTTCTTTCATACATTATTAACCACTAAAATTTGACTTCTGCCTCTTCTGATCTGACCTTCTCAAAGGTCACCAGTGAAAAAATTCTATTTCCCAAATCCAGTGTTTTTTTTTGCTTTCCTCATTCTTTGAATCTGGCTATGGTATTTAACAATATTGACCACTTCTTCTTTCTTGAAAGTCTGTTCTCCTTCAACTTTAAGATAGGTTCTGTTTCCTTTTATTCCCTTCCTATCTGCTTTATCCACTCTCTCAACCTCCTCTTCTTCTATCTGTCTCTTAATTGTTGTTTATCAGAATTCCAACTTCTGTTCTCTCCTTGCCCTCACTCTTTCTTGGAGTGTTTCCAAGCATTCTCTCTTCAGCTCTCCCCTATATGCCTTAAAGCATGTCTTTTACCCCTACCCTACACTTCTCTTGAGCTACAGCTCTATATTTCTAACTGCTTCCTAGAAATCTCTTTCCATTGTCTTACACCTGCAGATATACCTCAAGTCTAACTTAGAACTTCTCTTCTCCACTTCTCACCACTCCAACGAAACCTTAGAATTCCTGTTTCTCACCTTACACTCTGTCCCTATTACTAATCCCCTCATTTTCTCCATTATCTGAGTTGAAAACCCTGGAATCACCCTAATTCCTCCTCCTTCCTCACCCCCTTAAATCAATAGGTCAGATCCTCTCAGTTTTGTCTTCAAAGCATCTTTTTATTTGGTGAGGCTCTCTGCTTCCCCTTTGGACCCTCCTCATCAAGGCATCCCTGGCTTTTTCACCTAACCTGTAGGTGGCCTTGATGAGTCCTGGCTCTCTTCACTCTAGAGCTCTCTTACTTCTACTCTCAAGTTATACTTTTATACAGTCTGACCCAAATAACACTCAGTTACTGTGTGCTGGAAGGAATTTTTAACTGAACAAAAATTTATTCCCTTCCACTAATAAATGAGTTATTAATGTACAGACAGTTATTAAAATTATTACCTTTCAGAATGTTTTTTAGATGTCTGAAATTAGTGGAGGGTTCGTTAAGGATGCTTTAACTCTACAAGGTGTAAAATAAGGATGCTTTAATATGAATAAATGAATCTGAAGTCATCTTTGCTTCTTATTGTGACTATTTATCAATTGTCTCTTACATTAGAATTTCCCCATTTAAAAAAGGGGGGGAAAGCAAGAGAACCATGCCCACCACAAACTAGATGATCAAGAGCTAACTCTTTTGAACTGTTTCTCTTGGAAAGCCTTTAGAATATTTGCTCTTCTCTCCCTGGTTTGAAGACTTTTTAAAATTACGTCTGTGATCATGAAAACCTTAGAAAGTAAAGTATACAATGAATAGAAAAGATGGAACTTAGTCAATTTTTCTACTTGTTAGAAGTTTTGATTGAACACATTCTTGAGAGGAAGGTGTAATAAATAAACCAAAGGACTTGAGATTTTAAGTAGATGCTAATTACATATAGATTCATTCACTATTAGTGTCAGTGATTGAGAGTTGACAGTTGTGATTCTAATTTTTTCTCTTTGGCATAGAGTTTGCACAGATAAAGCAAAGCACTGGAGATTTGGTGGTGCTGAATTTTTCTAAAACTTTATTTCTGATGTAAAAAAAAACCCCTGAATGCTTAACAATAAATAACAATGCATGAATTAATTATGGAATCAGAATAAAATTCAGTGTTTTTTACTTTGAATTCTCTATTCTCATGTAACAGTCAGCATTCTACATTATTGCATTACCTTAGATCACAATAAAATTAGGGCAAAGAACGTAACGAAAGAGGGTTTTATTTTGAAAGAGATTTAATATCTAGACCTGAAATTGACTGTCAATTTAGTTGTATTCATTAAGTGTGTGTGTGTGTGTGTGTGTTATAAGGTATGTTTATCTCAAATTAGTGAATGTGGAAGTGATTTTAAATGATTTTTTAAATACAAATAAGTATTTTCACAATGTTTTGAAATTTTGAACTGGTCCTGTAGGGCTGTAAAGTAGAAAAATGATGTCTTCTCTAAAATATATGTTTGACATTCTTCAGCTGAGAAAAGAAGTAATTTCTGGACATTCCATACATGACTACCCATATGTTGAGCTCAAAATCAGGTCATTTAGTTTCTCTTCTATTAAAATTAAATGTCATGATGTAAACATGGTGCAGCATTGACCTTACAAAAGACTTGAAAATACTATTCCTGTGGTAAAATTAAATAAACCTCTCATTTCAAATGGGTTTCAGAATGTACATTAGCCAGTTTTAAGATCCAGTGACTAACACTGTTATTAATTTGTGTCTTCCAGTGACAATGTTAGTCATTGCATCTTTGGATGTGTCAAGATACATAAAGCAGCTATAAAATTTTTTTTAAAACCAAATGTGGCAATACCAGTATGTAAGACAAAGGTTTTCATAATTTCATATTTTGTATGATTCATCTAATTATTCAGAAGGCTGAACCAGTGCAAATGCCAGGTCATTTTCTACTGTGTAATTTTTTTTTTAATTAGATAATGGAGAAGAACTGGTTGTTTTTTTTATGAATTATATTTAATTACAAATGAGATGGTAGCCACTTTAGAAAATGACTAGATTATAGAAGACAATTTCAATTTCATGTGATTCATTGAAGATAGAATATCTAAAGATATTTCATACTCAAGTCTTCTGAGGGTCACATGACAATATTAAGTTTTGGAAGTTAACACAAAGTCAAAAATGCTGGTAAGTGCTGTCATATTTGAAATGAAATTGAAAACTCTGTACTTTTATAAATGTCATATGTTGTACAAATATATTTAACACATATGTTTGTAATATGTTCCCCCTTGGGGGGAGGGTGACTGTATTTTGGCCCAACTGTGACATTATGCTAGCCCTAGTAAGTAGCTGGAGCCAGAGAATATATAATGAGATAATACTTTTATGGGCTGATAAAATTATTTTAATGAGTCTTTAAGACTTAATTAAGCTTCCGAAGATCCCTTCATATATTCCTAAGAGTGAGAGTTAAAGTTAGGTCAAAGTATATAACCCTTTAATCAAAAAGGAATGTATTCTCATGTGACCATTGTTAAATGAATATATTGTTTCCCTGCATGAAGTGCTTTAAGTTCACTTTTGTGGTTTTCATAAGAACCCTTGAGGGTCATTACTTTCCTTTCCCAATCCTTTAAGTTTGAATACTTTAATCTCCAGCTAGGGAAAATTTATTTATTAAAACTGAAATGGGGACTAAGAAATTTAGTCACAACAAATGAGTCTTTTGATGGAGAAAAGTCTGAAGGGAAATTCACCATTAATTTTTAGACTAGTCAAGTCATAACTCTTATACCCATGGGAATTCCATTATTGCCCTTTAGGAGTTTTTACCCAGTCCGATAACATGTCTTCATTCAGCATTGTTAGTCTTGGTTGCGTTCTTCTTAAATGCCACTCCAATTTTAGTCTTTCTAAATGAACTACTGGCTGTATGTCCTTTGTGTTACCGTAAAGCACATTTATCCCTTTTCTTTCCGAAATGCTGAGCAGATGATGGGTGAGACAATGAAGTGTCATTCAGTCTTCATGAAGTGGAAACAGCCTTTTCTTTTCTCACATCCTCACTGTGCTCCGCACTAAAAGTGGTATTCTTCGAGGCCTTACGGTTTCAGAGCTGAAAGGCCAACCTTGGATTTCAGATCTTCCATGAGATACTTTTCTCAGGAAAGTGGAGTGAGGGGAGGTGGATTTCTGCTCCCTTGAATGCAATCGTTAATCACAGTGTTTCTAACTAATGCAAAAATAGTTTGAGTTGAAATTAAATAATGTTTTCATGGTTATTTATCTAAATGGCTAAACTGCACAAACCTAATGTCTCAGTCACCCAAGATGAAAAGTGATTGTTTATTATTGTGTATTTTAGGGACTTTTGAAAATTTTATTATTTAAATTGAAGTATGGTGTACAATATTATATGTTACAGGTATACAATATAGTAATTCACAATTTTTAAAGGTTATACTTCATTTATAGTTATTATAAAATATTGGCTATATTCCTTTAGGGATGTTTTAAATCAAAGAATTTGGAATTCTTAAAGAACACCAAAATTTGGAGATTTTCCTGATGTTTGGTAAAAACTAGCTATCTCTCTTAAATTGGAGAATGTTTTTCTACTGCCTCGAGGGCTTTGCATATGCTAGTCCCTTGTCATAGAATGCTTTCACCTCCATGCCCAATTAATTTTTTGACACTTAAGATTCAGCTTATATACTCCTACCTTGAGGGTGCCAACTCATGACCCCTCAGCCTGAGTCTTGATTCTTGTTATATGTTCTTGTAGATCTTTGAAAACATTATTTAAGGCACTTACCACAAGTAGTACTTACCCATTTTTTTTTGTACATGTGATTAGTTTTAATGTGTCTCCCCCGCTAAACTCTAAAGCTCTGTCTGATTTTCTAACTCCAAACAGTTCCAAGTGCCTAGCAGAGTACTTTGTGTATATTGTAGATATTCAATGCATATTTGTGACTAAAATATAAGAACAAGTGTAGGGATGGAATACTTCCCCCCCCCAAATTAATGTGTGCTTTCCTAATTGTAAACTATGCATTTCTAACGGACAGTTTTCTCTAGATCTCTCAGTACTCCAGTATGGGTTTGTTCTAATCCATGAAAACCACACTTCAAGTGTTTCTGGTGACCTGCTCACTGCCAAATTCAGTATAGCTTAAATATCATTTTAAGCTTTTAAACTTCAGTATAGCTTTACACACAGTGAACTGTCAGCAACATCCTTTCTTTTTTTAAATTTAGATGCCTTCTTTTAAAATTGAAGTATAGTTGATTTACAATACTGTGTTAGTTTCAGGTATACAGCAAAGTATCAACATCAATTTTAACACTGGCTTCTCTGGCATGACTGTCTGCACTTGACTTTTTTTCTAGTGACTCTTACATCTACTCATATTAGAAGCTATCTTAGGTCAGATTCTCAGATCTAAGTAAGGGATTAGGGAAAATAGGATAGAGAGAGGGAAAGGAGTCAAACAAAGGTATAATTTCAGGCAAAGTGCACTAGAGACCAGCTTAGTCTGATCCCAAAGGAAACTCTGGGGTACGAGTTATATAAGAGAGGTGGACTTTCATACTCCTGCACTGGGCAGTCACTGGCTAACAATGGTGGGGGGAATAACTTTCCCATTACTTTGGCTTTCTACCCTTGCAGGAAAAACAGCTCAAGTAGCTAGAGGACTGTCTGAGGGGAGTCTCATATGTGGGCACTAGAAGAAAAAGCACACAGAAGCTGCTGAGGCTGCATAGAAACACCAGAAAAGACAGGAAGGAAGCTGGGAAGAGTGCCAACACTGTTGCTCTAGAGGCTCAACCTGAAACATCATCCCTATCAAGGCAGATAACCATTTCTTTGCTCAACTGTGTATTCTATAATTTTGGATCCAACTACCATCTGTTCACAAAAGACATGTAAATCTACTTCTCCTTCCCTGAACATTATTGCTTCCAGCACAGTTTTTTAATTATAAGCTGGAAGTGCCTAGCAGGTGATCACCAAAAGTGAGAAAAAAAAAGAAAAATTAGGAAAATCATCAAAAACAATGAACTAAATTAAATGGCCCAACTATGACTCTTGCCTCACCCTGCCCACCTTATTAGATACCTACAAGGCTATCAAGCAATTTGCCTGGCCTCTGAGGAAAAGCTGTTTGACTGGGTCTTGAGAAAGAGAGACTGAGAAATTCAGGAGTAATTAATGGGTATGTGCCTGATTAATTGAATCCCATTAGAGTCTTACAGTTGACAAGGAGAAAAGCACACAGACATAATTATGTCATTTGATCAGCAATACAAAACCGTCCTAAAGCCTAGGAAATGGAGACCTTACGAGGAATCTTGCAGGAAAATGTCAAGTGTCGAGATACAGGTAGTCTGTAACTTTCTAAAAAGGTAGCTAATTAGAAAAGAGTGTTGGGAATGGGTGGGAGAGATACAAACAAAGGAATCTGAAACCTTGATAATATTTATCTTGCCTCAGAATATCTTAACTACCATCAAATAAAGTTATGCCAGGATTTTCCTATGGAGTTTAGGTTGTGCCTTTCATCTGGTGCGACTTGATTGCTACAGGATAGGGGCTTTTATCCCAAATCCAGATTATAAAATATATACAAAATAAGATTATGTTTTATAAATTTACATTGATTAAGGCATAAATTGGAAGTAAAGGAGATTCTAAAACTATTTAGAGAACTGTTTTAATGATATCTTTACAAGGGATCATTTTTGACAAATGTCAAATGTCAGGTTGAGGCATTTAGATAGGTAGATAGTGATGGAGGGAGGAAAATTCATCAGTGAATGGATCATCAGGACATTCTGCGGGATGGCATCTCCTTTACATGAACTAGATACCACAGCAACGGAAAAATCACTTATACATATTTGCACACTCTTGGATCCTTAAGGCTCTGGGGAGCAAGCTAGTATCTCCCCATAGCCATGAGGCTCAAATGAGACACATGAACACTATACTCACTACATGTGCTGAGTTCCTTCTATCTTAAGTCCCTGCTGATCTTTTCAGAGTTCTACACCACCAGTGCCAACCCATGGGAAAAGAGCAAATATTGACTTTGTCTTCTGCCCGAGGATGACTTCATATCTGCTGGAGCCAAGGTTCATTTATTTGTTATCAGCATTCAGAAACTGTCATTTCCTTTTCTACCTGCAAGGCCTAATAATCACTTTTAAAACTCTTCCTTCTTTGTGTATTCATCACACATCCTGCTCTCAGATGTGGGCCTGAAACCTTGCTGAGAACCTGCTTCCCGTTTTGCTCCCTTGACTTTCACTGTGGAAAAACTTTGAAAGAAGTTGGCCATACCTTTTGATGGAAGGACAAGGAACTAGGTAAATTGCTTGACCTTAATAAGCTTTCAGATTTTTTTACTGTACTTTCATTCTTGAAGGATAAAAATGTTCTCATAGAATTTAACAAAGAATCTTATGTCATTGAGGTTTTTTATATTTGTTGTAATCACTTTAGATACTTAGAAAAATGTCTCTGTTGTGGCTGAGTGAGTCTCCAGGATTTTCCTATGGAGTTTCTGTTGTGGCTTTTGTCTAGTGGGAATTGATTGCTACAGGACTTGGGCTTTTATCTCAAATCCAGATTACAAAATATATGTCCAGCTTGGAAATGGTGGCACTGCCTGGACAGGGGTGAGGAGTATGAAGCATAGAAGGGGGGACTGCTACTCTAGGTTTATCACCTCAATTGGAATGTGAATTCAATAGGTTTTATTACCAGTGGTACCAAAAAAAAAAAAGGTTTTCACTGACAACAAAAGTCTTAAAACTGTAACTCATGGAGGATTAGCAAAACTATTAATTCAAGCCGAGGGGTACCTCATAAAAATGAATTTGTTCTGACTTGATCTAGTGGAGTTGGAAAGGCCAAGACTCAGGAGTCCAAACTTGATTCTTTTCATACGGAATAGGTCCAAATGCCATATATTCCAAGAAAAGTACAAACGTGAGATAAAAATGAGCATGTGCTCCTCTAGCCCTTTGAAGTTAAAAAAATTACTAACCATGTCCACTGTCCCAGGAGCCTAGAGGGATGGTGAAACAAAACACCCACAACTGAGTGCATTTGCCAGAGCTACAAGGAAGTTTGCATGTTTTATGCCAAGATTTCTCCCATCCTGAACTTCCATGGAAACTCCCTCTCATCAATCTTGGTCCTTCTTTTACTCATACCCTTAAGTTGAAAAAAACTTTATTTTAGAGGGCAAAGGGCAGAACATTTTTCTCACTCTTTTCATATTTCCCTGGGTGACTAAGTTCTCATTCAACACGGGAGAGAATGTTTATTCCAGAACTGCCTGTGGTGTAGAATGGCTCCAAATATTCCACCTACGTCTGTGTAAAGGGTTATGCAGTGACCAGCTGGCGAGGGTTGGAAAACAATGAGAGGCTTGCCACTCAGCCCACAGAGGGTTTGTGAGCAGCTAGGGCTGAGTCCTTCTGTTTCTGCTTCTCACCCGAGGTTATCAGTCTGGCCGCTATGCTTGGAGAAGCCTGCAGCCCCTGAGAAGGCTCACAAAGAACAATACCTATTTGCTGTTTTTATGACTTTGGTATGAAGTCTAACCAAATCATTTACCTAATGGAGGCCACCTGTTGGCAGCTGTACCTATTCAGCTGCATGGTACTTAACTTCATCCAAAGATGGGGTTTGCTGTGTTATGTTATGAAGGAGCAGATATGGTTCTGAGCCTCTCAACCAAAACAAAAGTGAACTAATTGATGACTACTGCTTTCCACTTGTTTCCTGAGGCACACCATTTGTTTCTCCTCACTCTTGCCCTTATATCTCATAATCAGTTTATTCATTTTCTTAGCATTGTTTATGCTATTCTTCTTGCTTTCCTAACTGCCCCCCCTTAGTTTCTGTTATATATTAATCTAAATCCAACTTCTCTTCCAAGCTTATCATGCCTCTCTACTTAGTTCGTGGTGATTTGTTTGTGTGTTGGTTTAGTTTTGCTGAATGTTTTTAAATCTTAATTTTAATGTAAACTTTTTAGTCTTTTTCTTTTGGTTTCTGGATTGGATTTTGTTTAGAAAGGCCTGTCCTATAATGAAATTAACTTTTTATTTTCTTTTGCAAATGGAATGTATTTTGATATAAGGGATGAGGTAGTAATCTAGTTTTGTTTGAGTTTTTGCTTCTGTAAAAATGGCTGCCTGATTATCCCAGCATCATTTGTTGCACTTTTCTCTACTGACTCAAGTACCATCCTTATCTGGTGCTGATTTCCCATGTGGATTTGGGTATGTCTCTAGATTCTCTTTGCTAGTACATAGATCTTTCTATCTCTACCAGTGCCAATAGTTTTCATCATTCTGGCTTAATTTCATTCTTTTATGTCTTTATCCAACATATTTATTGAGCACCTACTGTGTAACAGGCATTCTTCTGTGTGTTGGGAATACACCAGTGACCATTTTAATCCCTAGCAGTACTTTTAATCTTTCATTACTTTTGTGGATCAGAATTCTTCTTGTGGATCACTTTCTTTGCTTGTTTATTGTCATACAAATTTTAGAATCAGTTTACCATGTTAAAGTCCTCCTGGGATGTTTATTGGGATTGCTTTGAATAGCTACCCTAATTTAGGGAGAATTGGTATCATTTAAATATCACATATTCCTGTCCAGAAAATAATTATTTTTCTATTGATTCAATACTTCTGTGTTCCTGCATAGAATTTAAAGCTTTGTTTAGATAGGTCCTGCATATTTTTTGTTAAGTTTTTTTCCAGGTATTTATCTCTTTTGTTTTTATCGTAGATGGTATCTTTACCCCATTATATTTTATCATATATTTTTGTACTGCAAAACTACTGATTGTTGTGAATTATTTAACCAATCACTATGCTGATTTCTCTTATTGTAAAAGTTTTTAATCAATCCTAATATTTTCTAGGTTTACATATCTATCTCTTATTTGCAAAAAAATTATAATTTTACCTCTTCTGTTATGATTTTTATTTTCTTTCTCTTGCCTAATTACATGAGATTGTAATTCCAGTAGTGATGTTGATAATGGTTATCTTTATTCAGTTTTGGATAATAATGGGAACACTTTTAGTACCCCGTCATAACGGTGGGTCTTGATTTGAGCTGCAAAACTGTTTTTCACCCAAGAAACTAATCTATTAATTTTTATTTTAAATTTTATTACCACGAAGTTGATTTAATTATTTTCTTTGACTCTGAATACAGTGGATTATATTCATAGATTTTTAATTTTTTTTGAGTAAAACATTTTGTCCCCCTTCCATTGTATTTTATTTAGGTTGAATCATAAGGAAGTGAATTGTGTGGGTGATTGCCACTAATTCTATTTGGGGTTTTTAAAAAACTGAGTCTGGGATATTGGCCAAAGAGTCGAATATCTCTCCCTCTTCTTACTTCCTTTCTTTAAATAAGGAATATGTATGTCGTGTGTATAGATAGATATAATAGATATAGATATGTAGATATACATATAGGTATTTTCTTAAAGTAGCAATAAAATAAAAAATTAAAAGTCACAGTTAAAGATGTGCTATAAGCTTGCTAGTTTAAAATATCCTATTAGAAAGAATTCCACAGGACATCTGGCTCAGATTTGCCTCCTCTATAACTAAAACCCAACAGTTGGGCACAAGTGTTCCAAATGTTGTTTGCCCTCCTTGAGCTTACATCAAAAATAAACTTGGTTTGAATGATTATTCAATAAGTATTAAACAGATCAGCTGACTCTGGCCTTAAACCAAGTCACTACAGGTATCACTTACTAAGAATTATTATCTAGTTTCTAAAACCTTGAAAATCTTGTGGAGCTTTACTGAGGTCTAGAAGGCAGTAGCTGAAGGTGTATATATAGGACATCATATAGCAAACTCCCAACGATATTCTTTGGTCATGTCTTTCTATCTCCCAAGTTTCACTCATGGTGGTTATTAAGAATCAGTCCTTCTCTCCAAATTCCCTTCTCTACAGTGTCTTCCGAGCAGTACTGTTTTCCACTCAGTTCCTCCTTGCTAGTCTGACCCAGCATTCCCTTCATTCTACCTTAAGAAAAGCCTGTTTCAGGAAAGGTGAAACTTCCCACCACCCTCAGAAAAGACTGAGCTTCTCAAGAGGGATAGTTCCTGCCATAATTCTAGCAAATAAAGCCTTTCATCACTTTAAAATTATACTGCTGCTATCACAGCCATACTTCTACCTCTTAGGTGGGAGTTATCAAAGTGAAAGAAATACTGTGAACCATCAGAGGAAGGAGGAATTTCAGATAAGCAGCTACCCATGCTCCTTCCTTCCTGGGAGCACTAAAAAGTTTTCAGAGGTGACATTTTGAGGAATTATTTAGGATACGCACTGGGGCAAAGATATAGCTTTAAAATATAGCATTCTACGTTGATCTTTTTTTCTTTTTCTTTCTTTCCTGTTTTTTTAAAAAAATATTTATTTATTTATTTATTTTGGCTGTGTCAGGTCTTAGTTGCAGCATGCAGGATCTTCTAGTTGTGGCATGTGGGCTTCTTAGTTGTGGCATGCAGACTTCTTAGTTGCTGCATGGGAACTCTTAGTTGTGGCATGCATGTGGAATCTAGTTCCCCAGCCAGGGATCAAACCCGGGCCCCCTGCATTGGAGCATGGAGCCTTACCCACTGGATCACCAGGGAAGTCCTCATCTTTTTTTTTTCAATTCATTGATGAATCTCTTGCAAATCAATGCCACTTTTATGCAAATTAGTATATAGTTGTCCTAACTTTGATGCAGAGCCTGTTTGGAAATCTCTAGTGGAGTTCTCTGAATTTTAAATAAAACATGTAGTTTTTGAGATCATTTGAGCCCTTGGGCACTTAATTAACTGGCTGATTTTCCTATCAGGGATTCATAATTGAAGATAAAAGAAGTTACAGAGAAAGCCAGCTTGGGTTTTTTTGGATCCTGTCATATCCAAGCAAGACCATAAAATAAAAAAGAGTATTTCTCTCCCAACTCGTCTTCAGATGAAATATTTTTCTACTGCAGAGCAGAAAGTATAACTAAGATGGAAAAAAATATGGCTTAATGAGGAGTTGGGCTGGAGGAGGTAAATTTAGTTGAATAGTGGAGCTTAGCTCTTCCTTGCCCACTTTAGAGAAGCAATTTCCTTTCTTACTAGAGTTTGGTTACTAAGGAACAAGGCTTCCTAAGGAAGTAGGTCACCCACCCCTTTCTTATGAGAGTGACTTCATTATAGGAAAGGCTATGTCATACTGGTGTCATTATGTCATACTGGTGTCATCAGTCAAAGGAATGACAAGAAGTGGTTTATTACTGCCAAACAAAAACTGAGGTATTAAGAAATGAAGCAGGGGACCTCTGAGTGCAAACTTGTCTGTTCTCCCAGACATTTTGTTTATTTCCCACATGGGGAGCATCTATTTCTGTAGCTCCATCAAGGATGTGAGAATCAGGTTTTATTCTAAATATTGCTGTTCTAACATTAGCCAGTTAAAAAACAGAATCATAGGAATTGAAAGGACATCCAGGGCTTTTTTTCCAGACATTCCCCTATTTCACAGTGGCCTTCCTAAACCCTTCCCCAAGTGTATCCTGTTTGCCCAGACCCTGAGGAAGAAACATCCCACGGTCTGTTTCAGAGTCCAACATGGTCAATGTTGGAAACTACTTCCCAGCCAATCCAAGTGTATTCAGTCCAAGTCTACATTTTTTCTACTTCAATGTGAGAGCTAATAAAAATAATCTTAAATCATAAAATCTTAGCAGAAAAAGAGGCCTTCAAATGTCATCTAGGTCAGTGATTCCCAACCAGAATTATACTCCAGGCTGTTAATAGACCAGTGGTTCACCTATGCCAGATTGAGTTCTGGTGCCTGGAGAGCTGCACATCAGATCATTTAGGCAGCTTGTGAAGAATCCAGATTTCTAGGCTCCCTTCTCCTACCCTAGATCCTAATTCAGTAGGTCTGTATTGCTAAAGTGCTCCTCTGATTTCAGAATCTGTACTAAACCAACACCCCCTACCCTAGCCAATGTAGGAAGCCTGCCTGCATATCTAGCCCAGCTCTGCTTCAATGCCTCTAGTGATAGAGAGGCTGTGGGGAAGGGGGCGGGGAGGGGGCTGTCCATTACCTAATGAAGCAAACAATCTCTTTTCCAAGCAATTTTAATTATTACAAAATTTTCCATGTACCCAGTTGAAATCGACCACTGCTTGACTCTTATTCATTGGTTTCAGTTCTACGATATAGAACACAACAAGAAAATGTAAGTCTCTAACAGATTAACTCTTCAAATGTTTGTTGATCAGATGTCATATTTCCCCTCTCTCTATCTTTTTTTCTTTTAAACAAACAGAATAAAACAAATCATGATTCTCTGAAATCCAGGAAAAGGTCCTGGAGCACTCAACCAGGAACTTTCAGCTCCACGCCTTGATCCATACCCCAATTAATTAGCCAACTCATAGTTCATTTTGAATTAAAACTTCCTTGCTCAGAATGCCTTTGTAAAAGTCAGCCCTGTCCCACTCTTACTGTGTAATAAAGATCTTCTAGGAAGTCTCAGGTTTATTTCAGGCTATCTTTGAAAACCTTTGCATCACCCCACCTTCCTCTAGATCTCTCACCTCACTGCTTTGGGTCTGAGTAGATATTAGAGCCTCAAGAGGTCCCTTGTTCCTGCAGAACCCAGGGGGACCTGAGCTGAGTTACAAGTCCAGCAGTTGTAGATTTTATCCAGGAATGAAGTGCACATTTCTGTTTTCTATCAATTTTCTTCCTTCTCCCATCTCCTTTGCCTATGTCTTACTTCTTTCACATCTCAGCATGGATATTACCTCCTTGAAGACACTGACTCCCCATACTGGGTGAGGTTGCCCACCCCATCATGTATTCCCATAGTATCTGTGTTAATCATAACAGCTACCATGTAGCATGGAAATTACCCGAGTAGTTGTCTGGTGGCTCGTTATTATGTTATAAATTAGTTCCTTGAGGACATGAACTGTGTCTTATTTACTGTGAACCCTAGTTAGATACCTGGTAACTGCTCAGTCAATGATTGCTAAATAAATAACTAAATGGATGGATAGATAGATGGATATATTGGGCTAAAGAGAAGCTTGAAGAATTCTGGATGAACAGAATTTGCCTTCCCCTTTCACTTTTTGGGTGGTTTCTTAGCTTTTTCTCAAAATGGTCACTGGAGAAGTCTCCAGTCTTGCCGTGAGGTGGTGTTAATTGCCTGTATGTATGTATGTATGTATTTCCTCCAGGCCTGGAGACTCCCAGGGAATTCTGCCAGTAAAGTTCCCAAGCTGATCTGGGAAAGAAGCATCAATGATGCATTTAGTTTCTCGCCCTTGAGACTGAAAGTTTTCCTATTTTCCAGTTGGTAGGTGGGTTGGGAAATTTTTTTTTTTTTTTTTTTTGGGGTTGGGAAATTTTTGAAGCTTATCCAAACCTCATCTTGGCATTCCTAACTTTAATGAAATGTTACAAAGGCTCCTGTCTCCTGGAAAAGCTATTTTGCTGGAAGTAGCATGACACTCCTGTGATGGAGATTGATATGCAACATTCCTTCCACTCCTGTGTTGCCTAAGACCTCCCAAACTGCATTAAAAAATCTGGTATTTTCTCGCTGGCAAGTGTCCTCCCATCAGCCATGCTCTTCCCAGGGAATTGCATTCTTCTTTCATGAGTAAAACATTATTTTATTCTGCCAGTGAGTCATTGGGATCCAGTGCAATTCAGAGGAGAAATACAGAACTGAAGTTGAGCGTGTGGTTCTAAATACTTGGATTTACATTTTATGTTGTGACTAAATGAGCTCAAGGCATCGTCCAGCAGAAAGCACTTCCACGTTCTATTATGCTCAGCTTTCCACCATCTCCACCCAGAAAAATGAAATAGATCTTGGGTCTTTCCTATTTATTCATACTTTTCATACTTGGTATCTCTCTTCCAAAGTAACTTCCATATAACATTTTCTCCTATTTAAATGACAGTGCATGGTAAGTTACAGTTTAAAGTTAATTCAAGAGAAGGACCACATACAAGCTAAGAAATGACATATATAGAGAGATTATGATTGGGGATCAGTCCCATTACTTCACAGTCTCACTTCAATCAGTCTCTTCAGTTAATTTAGAAAATAATTAAACCTTAACATACATCTCCAGTTTTACTTCCTAGTTATCCTTTCGGGGTGAGACAACATGGTAAACTCAAAAGAACATAGGAAAATCAAATGCTATAAAGTATTCTGTTATATGATCTTGTTGCACTCTCTTCTTTGGCTTTACAGTCATTGGAACAAATAATTGGCTATTGTATATTTTTGGTTTATTTACTTAATTTTTTAAATTAATTTTTATTGGAGTATATAGTTGATTTACAATATTGTGTTAGTTTCTGCTGTACAGCAAAGTGAATCAGTTATACATATACATATATCCACTCTTGTTTAGATTCTCTTCTCATATAGGTCATTAAGAGTATTGACTTCCCTATGCTCTACAGTAGGTTCTTATTAGTTGTCTACTTTATATATAGTAGTGTGTATATGTCAATCCCAACCTCTCAATTTATTCCTTCCCGCCATCTCCCTTGGTAACCGTAAGTTTGTTTTCTATGTCTGTGATTCTATTTCTGTTTTGTAAATATGTTCATTTGTACCATTTTTGAAATTCCACATATAAGTGATATCATATGATATTTGTCTTTGTCTGACTTCACTCAGTATGACAATCTCTAGGTCCATCCATGTTGCTGCAGATGGGATTATTTCATTCTTTTGATGGCTGAGTAATATTCCATTGTGTATATGTACCACATCTTTTTTATCCATTCCTCCATTGATGGACGTTTATGTTGCTTCCATGTCCTGGCTATTGTAAACAGTGCTGCAAAGAACATTGGGGTACATATATCTTTGTGAATTATGGTTTTCTTTGGATATATGCCCAGGAGTGGGATTGCTGGATCATACAGTAGCTCTATTTTTAGTTTTATAAGGAACCTCCATACCGTTTCCATAGTGGCTGTACCAATTTACATTCCCACCAACAGTGTAGGAGGGTTCCCTTTTCTCCACACCCTCTCCAGCATTTATTGTTTGTAGGTTTATTTACTTTAAATGCCTGTCTTCCACTAAACTGTAAAGTCCAGCAGAACAGAGGCCATGTCTGTTTACCCAGAATCTAGAACAGTTCCCCATACATTGTAGGCACCCATGAGTAATCGGTAAATGAATAGGACTAATTATTGGTTACCATCTACTTGATTGAAAGCAAGCCCAAAGGGTTCCTTTTAAGTGTCTATGGTTGTCCCATGGTAGGATTAAAGGGAAGCCCACAGAGCTCTGCACCCTTCTGTTGAGACCCCCACACCCACCCCCACCGACCGCCGAGTCTCCCAAGCTCTGCGCTCAATACTCCTCTTCACCTCACCACTACACATGGCCTGAGGACTAAATGCAGGAAAGCACTGTGGTCAGAACTGAGCGTCCGTCTTCACCAAAGAGTCTTTAGGGCTTGCCCGAGTGTTATCCCACCTCTCCTCTCCTCAGACTGCTCCACATTCCTTACTTGGACTCCATCTCCTGTCCTCTCAGTCAGATCCCCCAAATCCTTCTTCTGGTCTGTGTTCTTATAGTCATGCCTCAGCAAAGTCTCCTATATACACAACCTCTTTTTCCATTACTCTCTTCATTAGTGTTTCCTAACTGAAATCTAGGTCTCCTTTAAAGACACCACTTCTTCCACATCCCTTCAAAGTGAAGGCAATTTTTTTTCTTACAATCCTTGTACCACAGTACTGGAGGTAAGTATTTGATTATTAGTTCTTCTTCCAAATATTGTTAACCATCCCCTTTAAACAATTCTCTGAAAACACCTACCATTAGATTCTATGCACATCACTCACCTATCTCCTAAGCTCTAGGTCTCCCACCTTTTTCAGTAAAAATTTTACCCTCTGTTTTCCCCCACCCACTACACTTGTCAGAATTTTTGATGCCTCATTATCCACAGAGATAATCCATTCTCTACTTGGTCTGTCAGTACCTTGATCTCATTTCTAGTGCTCTTACCCTCCACCTGACCTCACCTCAGTCATTTACTTTTTTCAGAAATAAGACAACAGGCCCAAGTGGAGTCACTTATGATAAACCCCACGTCCCCAAACTGAGACTTAACATATTTGCAGTTTTGACTCTTCAGAAATGGAATCTTAAACCAGTCAATCAGGAATCACCTGATCAGCACTAGTGAGCTCTAGTGCCTGACAGACCCCTGCCATCTCATTAAGGAAAGTGACCATCCCACAGCCAATCCACTTTTTGCTAGTATAACTTCCTTGTTCCTGCTCCCTTCTGACTACAAGAGTCTTTCATTTTATCCAGCTCCTTGGAGCTCCTTTCTGTTAGATTGGATGCTTGCTGACTCATGAATCATTGAACAAAGCCAAAAAGATCTTTAAAATCTATCCTGTTGAATTTTGTTTTTTAACATTCCTACACTTATATACCCTAGACCATATAATTTGCAAGGACTGAACCTCACTCAAAACTCTCTGATCACCACTCTTAATGTCTCCAGTTCAGTTCCTGTAGTAACCCTCCTCCACTCCCCAAGGATCCTTCTCCCATTCACCCTGTTCTCTTTTCACTGCCTATTATCTCCTCCACAGCCTGTCTTCCCTCCTTACCCAAATTAGTTCACTAGTTTATTCTCATTACTCCCTTAGATATACTTCCAATTCCCTTGCCCTTTTAGTTGCTCATCATATTCACCTGGTTAGGTCCAATTCTTCACCCAATTTGTTTGCACCTGAGCAGCTGAATATGGCTGGAAAAAATATACAACTAGGCAGACTGATACATTTGAAATTCATGGGTATTAACCTCAAATGACATCATCATACTGCACTTACCAGCAAGTCTTTCTCCTGCTTTCTAGGATGTTTAGTTTTCACCTTTTCCTCTCTCTCCAAATCTCCAACAACTCTACTCTTCCTCCCTCTCAGCTGATTACTCTGCTTGATATTTCACTGCAGAAATAAGAGCGATCAGAAAAGAAGCTCCTCATCTTTTCCCCACCAAATCTCTAACCTCCCTGCACCATTTGTACCCATAGATTCTGCCTTCCTTCCTATTGAAATGAATGTATTTTCTGTCCCCCTATGTGAGGTCAACCCTTCCACCTGTGTCCTGGATCCTTTTTTTTCATTCACACTGTGTCAGACTGATTGACGCTTTGCTATCTTAAGAGGGAACAGTCTTCATCATGAGACCAAGACATCAAAAACCTCAAGGTTTTAGCAAAGAAGAATTCTAGGAGGAAATCCTCAATGGAGGTGGGGGTAACAGTTTAAGCAGAGCTTACTCTGATAGCCCAAGTTTCATCTTCCCCTTGAGATTTTGTTGTTTATTTTTGCAGCCACTACCTTATCCTGTACTCAAAGGTAAACTGTTCCCCTAAGACTTTGATTCATGTACTGCCACAACCAAAATTAAATTTTGGTCTTTGGCATAACTGAGGCAGTCTGGATTTTCCCAAAGGCATTTTACTAGAAACTAAAGAAAAATACCTTAATATGTTGTGGCCCAACTTAGGTATAGAAAAGATGCATTCGTTTATTTGTTTATTCATAACGTCTTAGCTATCTATTAAGCATCTCCTATTATACTTGGTATTGAGGATAAAGACAGAGGTTTTAGCACGTGGTATGTGTTTGCAGATGGCTCAGAATCTAGGAGAGAAGACAATAAAAGAGAAACAAATAATTGCATAGAAAGTAACAGTATATAAATTAGGTACAGTGGTGGGACAGACATGGGGGTGATTTTCTTTACTTGAAGAAGGTGGGAAGGTGCATAGAGGGGAGGGTACTTGAGTTTAGAGAATGTAAACAGGTCAGTGTAGATGGAGTATTGATGTGAGAGAGGAGAGAGGTGAGGAAGAAACTAGGAAGGCAGACAGGTGCCGAGTCTTGGAGGATGTTAAATATTATACTAAAGAGTTTAGACTGTATCGTGCATGTGCAGTAAGGAGATGTTGACTTTTTTAAGCGTTAAAGTTTACATGTTAGACAATTTTCTTTGGCAGGGAGACTATTTAGGAAGTCCAAGAGAAAGAGAGAAGGTGAGGAGCTAAACTTAAAATGTTTAGGAGGATGAATCATTATTAGGTCTTAATGACCAATTGGAAGGAAGAAGGGAACGGAGTCAAGGATGACTTGCCTGTTTCTAATTTGGATGTCTAGATGGATGAGGGAAGAAAACAGTAGTGAAAGGAATAAATAATTTCCAGTAGCAAGTGTTTTGACTGTATCCTTTTTGAGATTAACATTAGAAGTTAATTTTTGCCTGCAAAATCATCTTTTGTGACCTTTTCTCTAAACTGGATTAATGAATGATATCATCTAAAATCCGTTGTGTGTGTTATGTTATGATTTTTAAAAACTAAACAAAACTATTTGCAAGATGATAAATCCATCCCCATGACACCCCAGCATTTAGTGAAGATATCTGAAAACTCCTTCTAGAGCTCACATCCTGACAAATATGCTTTGGAAAATTCTATTCAAATTCTTTTCTATCAATGTTAGCTGAATATTGACTTTAACTCATTACTCCAGTAAAGACACCATAGCCAGGTTTATGCAAACATGGTAAAATAAAACATACCAAAAGGAGTCAGTCTTTCTGAATTATCAATTAGACAGTTCTGTGATCTCAGGGCGATTGTTTCCAATAGAGAAAATCAGACCATCCAAAAGATCTTAGCTGTGTCTACCATGATTGTATAGATTGCGCCATATAATTGGTCCTGTGACTACTGATCTTGAATCACATAACTTGAATCTGAGAGATAAGCATATGTTATCTTTCTATCCGTTTATGCCATTACCCTTTATTAAGGAGATAGGAGGTAATATATAAATGATAAACTCCCTAGGAATTGTTTAGAAGTATGAATAAAAATGAGAAAATGAAGCAGTTATGAAGTTCTTTGAGATTTAGAGATGGTGAAACTAGGATCATAATGTTAATAGTGCTTATTCTATTCCAGGCAATATTCAACACTATGCCTCTATGATCTTATTTAATCCTCACTATGATCCCATGGGTTAAGCATTGTAACATCAGCTTTACACACAAAGCTGCTGGCTTTAGAGAGGTTAAGTCACTCATTCAAAGAAGCAGAGTCAGTAAACAGCAGAACTGGGATTTAGCTAAAGGGCCAGTGGAAACCCCAAGAGTTTAAGAAGCATGGACTTGAACCTAGGTCTCTGTTCCACATTTTCAGTGATGAGTTGTATCTGAGGCTAATCTTAGGGCAATGAAGTTAGGCTCCAGTAAGCACAGCAGAGACAAAGGATGGAGAAGATGTTTGTTATTATCATCCTTTATGAGGTACACACACACAAATAACATGATGGAGTTTCTTCTAGGAAATCTGACAACCCTAAATTCTGGCCACTTGTCAGGCCTCAGCATGGCAGATGCCGGTCCTAATACACAGAAAGACAGGATGCTTAAGTGTGGTGGTCATCGAAGACTTTGTTTACATAATCTCTTAAAGACGTTTGTAAAATGATCTAAAGCTATGTAGTTACCGCTCATGTTGAGTTACCAGATAAAATTTTTCATTTAAGTTTAAATAATTGCAAAATATGAAATTTCCATGTTTTAAATTTTACTGCCAATTAAACTGTTAAATCATTCTTTTAAATATATCCAGTGGTATCTAAATATCATAATGGTTTGATACTGTCACCCACATTGGAATAGATGAACATGTTCTATAATATTTGAAAGTTTTGTCATTATCTTTGAATTAGTATTTCCATTCCCGCGGAGTTTTATCCTAATGTAATCTATTTTAGCCTTGAAAGTCTTTCATTGATTACCCTATCATTTTCTTTGTAGAAAATATATGAATATAAACTGAAATTTCCTGGGTTGCATTACCATACAATTTATTAGTACAGAATGGTTGAAACATGAATACGTACCATGTGGAATGTAATGTAATTGGCTAAAATTTAGAACATTTTTACTTTAAAAAAAAGTAAATAGGAGTTTTTTATTCCAATTGTTTCAGACATTCCATTCATGGATGAGTTTCTCATTATTAGAATGAGACAAAGTTCACAAATTTTACTCTTATTTTTCGTTTGTAAACATATAAGCGCTGAGAAATCTTTTTCACATGATTATGTAGAAATGTCACTCAATTAATAATCCTCCTTTTGTGTTAAATGCCAACACTTACATCAGGACATTGAATAATAAAAAATTTATTTAGTGGTCTATCAACTGACAGATCAATTAAGCTCACCTCCAGTTTTTTTAAAATCAAAGAGCTGAAAACCATCCAACTTGCAACAAATCTCCTGTTAGTAGAGTCATTTGCTTTCTCAACACCAACATCAATATTTTTAAATGTCCCCCTGTTTGTCACCCAGTGATTTTTTACACACTGGATCAATGAACCAACGCAACTTTAGGATAGATAAGAGATGGTTCTTTCTTTTGTAAAGTGGACAAAAAGTTACTGTGAAGAGCCAGATGGGAAAGAAAAACCTAGGCTTGATCATAGGCATTTTATGGACTCTGAGGATAACCTAGTGCCTTGAAACCATCTACATCTGCATATCCCTCAGAAAGTCTTCAGATACAATCAGGATATATACAACACTTTGAACACTACTTCTTTAGTGCCTGTGCTTGTATACATGGAAATCATAGTGTTTGGGGTCATCTGGGGTGTCTTTATTCCTAAGTGATAGCTAAGTGCCTAATTAATGTGGTTTGAAGGGCACCAGAATGTTTTTCTGGATTCTAAATTTCTCTCAAAGCAGTGGTTACCATTACTCATCTGAGTAAAGACTCCTCAAGTGTGTAATTGGTACTGACTGGGAAGAGTAATATCTACTGTTTACTGAGTATGTATCAGGTGCCAGATACTTGAAAATTTTTACATAAATTTAATACTACTAGCAACCCTATGAAGTAGATGCTATTAGTCCTACTTTACAGATGAGAAAAATTAAGGCACAGAAAGATTAAATAACTTGCCCCTGGTTTCACCAGTAGTTGGTAGAGCTGGTCTTCAAACCCAGGCAGTTCACCTCCAAAAGCTACTAAGTTTAACCATTAGGCTAACAAGCTCTCAATATTATTCCTATCTTTACACACTAGATTTCTTGGATTAATTTTCCAGACATATTTTGGGACCTTGAGAATAAGGGGCAGAGAACAGATATGGGTTTGGGGGTTTTGTTTGTTTGCTGTGGGGGAACTATAGGTAATGCTATAGAATGCAAGTAGGAGTGGGGTCTTATAGCAAGGGCCGTGGACAACTGAAAGCATGACTGAAGATGTTGGGTCTTGGAAGTGGAAGACAGGGGTTCAGAAACAAGGAAAGCGGGCTTCAAAGAGAAAAAAGAGATAATGACTTTATCATAATGGTTCTCTGCCCAGACCCACCAGGAATTTGGTGGGCCAAGCAGAGAATAATTCCATTTGGTCAGTGATAGATGTTGAGTATCTTGTGCATCTAGATGTATATGGAAAACCTATAGGAAGGCCTATAATGCCAGTTACTTCATTCACTGGACACATGCTTATTGATTGAAGAAGTCTCTGTGCATGGGTAGTAAGTAGCATACTAAAGATGTGCAAAAATGATCAGGATTATAGGGCTTCCCTGGTGGCGCAGTGGCTGAGAGTCCACCTGCCGATGCAGGGGACACGGGTTCGTGCCCCAGTCCAGGAAGATCCCACATGCCACGGAGCGGCTGGGCCCGTGAGCCATGGCCGCTGAGCCTGCGCGTCTGGAGCCTGTTGCTCCACAACGGGAGAGGCCACAACAGTGAGAGGCCCGCGTACCACCAAAAAAAAAAAAAAAAAAAAGATCAGGATTATAAATGCCTTAGATCATAAAGTGTGACTGTCACAGTAAGTTCCCAAGTCAGGAATGTTTCAGTCTTAGTTTCACACTATTTTCCATTCTACTTGCCAGTAGCAAGTTTAAAACAAGGCAGGAAGAACCTAGGTAGATTAGATCAACTAGTACTTTGGGATGAATATTGAAAAACACAAACCTTAATGTATGCCTTGGAGGTCAGAAAGTCAGTACTTATGAGAACCAGAAAGGAATTCCAAAGGTCTTGGCAGAAAGTACGTTTGGCCATCTGGAACCACAGTTGCGCTGTTTGCAGCATTGCATTAAACCCTGTATTTAAGTGTGACTATTGTTTAGATGGAAAAGAAGATAAGCAGAAGAATTAGCACCCAAACCATGGAGACGTGTGAGTTGGCATTTGAGATTGTACCTAGAAAGAAACAAGAAGTTTGAGACACTGCTCTCAGGTTCCCTGGAAACCTTCTGAGGGCCAGAATATTATAAGAAGTTTGCTGATAAATAGCCATCAAACAAAGTCAAAGAATTGAGGATTAAATGTTAAACCCACCTGGAAAGTGCATCAAGTAAGAAGGAATTCTTGCCTTTGTTGGTAACTATACTGAAATCATTAAAAGTCTAGAAAACCCTAAGTGAACCTAATTCTCCCCTTGCCATTGTACACCCTTCTGTAAAATTTGACAGAGGATTTAGGACATCACTAAAGCGAGAGAATCTTAACCCACATGTTGTAAATATGAGTCAACTGTGACAAAGCTGTCAAAACACTAATTGAGTGTGGGCACGGGACCAAAGTAAGGGGAATGGCAGCGTTGGATACCATGAAACAGTCAAGCACTTTTTTACTGTTAGGTTTACCTCTGGAGTTTACATTTTAAGAGGGCTATTGATCAATTGGAGCATGTACAGAGGAAAATAACCAGAGCGATCAGGGACTTGGAACCAATTCATAAAAGAAACAACTAAAGACAAATTAGAAAACTTGGCCTCAAAAGAGAACAAGGAAGAACTGATTGATTCCATGTTTGAAGAGTGTCATGTAGGAAAGGGAACAGATTCATTTATGTTGGTCTAGAGGGCAGGCGGATAGGGAAGTTTTAGAGAGGCAGATTTAAGGACATGATTGGAAAGAATTATCTAATAATTCAAACTTTTCAATCATGGATCGGGCTGTCTTGTGAACTAATGGGCTGGAAATGATCAAGGAAAATCTGTCATGATACTACAGGGGGCGGGGCTTCTGCATTGGGTACAGGTTTGGGCTGGGTGACTTACGTAGTGCTAGCTCTTGAATTCTGGAACCTCTTCCCTCAAACCACTTAACTCTTGACACAGAATTTTTTAATGAAAATTGCACTTGGAAACTCACTTTCTTTGTCTCTTTTACTTTAGAGATAAGCCTACCACATGAGCAAAGTAAATCCACTTGCTTATCGGGTTACATTTACTTATTAGAGAATATGAATATGGTTTGGAAAATAACCATCTGTGGGGGGTGGGGGAGGTGTGGTCTGAATTTGAATTGTCTCTCATACTGCATTCCAGGTCCCAAACACTTCACTGTGAGCAAAAGGAAGTAGTTGATATTTTTCCTCAGAAAGGAAAGACTTTTTCTGTTTGGTGGTTGGAAAGCATTCCTGCCCTGGGAAAGGTTAATAAATTTTAATACCCCTTTGCACACCAATATTCTATACTGAAAATATGTTTCGACTTCCCCTAACTAATTCAGACTTTATAACATGATACTAGCTAATGATTCAGGTTTACTTCACTAGAGTCATATAAATGACTAGTTTTTTAAAAAAGAACTTTATATACTGTTATTCTTCAAAATATTCTGTATGGCATATGTATTCATTCACTTATATATTCAGAAAATATTTATTATCCTATTACATCTGGGAATACAGGAATGAACAAGACAGAAAATTCCCCTCTTATAAATGACTAGTTTTTTAAAAAAGAACTTTATATACTGTTATTCTTCAAAATATTCTGTATGGCATATGTATTCATTCACTTATATATTCAGAAAATATTTATTATCCTATTACATCTGGGAATACAGGAATGAACAAGACAGAAAATTCCCCTGTTTTCAGGGAACCTAGATTCTAAGTGAGGGGAGACAGAAAAAACAAACTAAAAACAAAAGTCCTTAACAAACAACATGCAGAAAAGTGAATGGGTTGAGGATAGACTGATAAATGTGCTTAGCTAGTTTTAAGTGCTACATAAAAGAGTGTAATAGTGGCTGTGTAAAGATTGCTAACTGAGAGTATTTGCTCATGTTTCCTGGAAAAGCTAATGTTTGATTTGAGACCTAAATAAACAAAAGCCATGTGAAAATATGGAGAGGACCTTTCTAGGCAAGAGAACAGCAAGTGCAAAGGCCCTGTGGTGAGGGGACTGACTTGTTTAGGAGCAGAAAGACCATGGTGACCAGAGGATAGTGCCCGTGGAAGGGAAAATAGTGACGGAGGAATGAGGAAAGTACATGGGGGCCAGATTGTGAAGACTCTTGCAGGCTTTATAGAGAAATTTAGGTTTTATTTCAAGTGCATTTAAAGTTATTAGAGCGTTTTAAGGAAGGAAGTAACACAATGGGATTTTCTTCTTGAAAGAATCTTTTGGCTTCTGTGTAGCAAGTGGATTGGAAGGAGGCAAGTAAGAACCAGGAGAAGGGGAACTATCATAATACTGTCCTCATAGAATAAATAAATATTTATTGATGAATTAAGTGTCTGGGGCTGAAGCCAAGTTCCTTGTTCTTTCCATGAACTGTGCTCTTTTTATTTGGCTCCCAGGTAGTGAAATTACGAGCACTATGTACACTCATATTTTAGAAGACTTAAGGGAGAGAGTTGCTGCCTTGTGAGAGGACTAACGTTCAAAATAGGGACATGGTATCCCCAACAGGTAGCTGTTCAACTGAAGGAAAATCATGGACACAGAGGTGACAGAAGAGGTTGGTGGGAAACAAAGCAGAAAGAGACTCAAGGGTTATGGTCCCTTAAGCCCCTGCTCCTAATGCTGCCTATGTTGCTCTAGTTATTTAGCCTATTCTGTCATAACATCACTAACAGGTCCTCTGCACCTCTTCTAAAGGCTCTGTGCTGACTGGTTGGCTTTCAGTTTCACAGCAGAAGCCATAATCTACTGTCTCATGGATGCAAGAGCAGTGGTTCTCAAGCTTTAGCATGCATCAGCATCACCCGCAGGCTTGTTAAAACACAGACTGCAGGACTCCATCCGCAGGGTTTCTGGTTCAGCAGGTGGGGCCCAAGAACTGAAATTTCTGTATATTTCCAGGTGATACTGATGCCCCAGGTCTGGAAACCATGCTTTGAGAATCTCTGGCCTATAGACATAGAGTGATAGGTGAGAAATGAGAGAGATGATAGTGATTAAAGCAAACCCCTGTTTATGGCACTTGTGCAATAGATACATATAAGATAAAACCAAGTTAACTTGAACTTCAAAGGTATCTTAAGTGGGGAAAATGTCAAAAGGAGGAATTACAGCTGCAAGAATGCAATACGGGGAAGAATGATTTTACCCTTTGCTTGAATATGGTGACATGGCTGGGAGCTTGGGGTTCTAGGATAATTGCATGGAATCAAATTGCATGTGACTTTGAGTTCCAGATGTTAGGAACATCTTTCTCTTTCCTCTGGCCCAGTAGTTCTCAACCTTGGCTATTCATTGGAACAGTTTTTGAAAATACTAATGCTTGGGTTCCATGGCCAAAGATTCTGATTTAACGAGTTGAGGATGTAACCTGGGCATCAGAATGTTTAAGTGCTTTCCAGGTCGTTGTGCTGCCAGTGGTCTAGCTTCTGCCTCGTTCTGTTTGCAATCACTCTCTTTACCCTGAGGCCAATTCTTCATTTCCCAGTGTGGAGCATTGTAGGTTGAATGGAAGGGACAATGGTGGACTTCTTAGGCCTATCATTAACATTCATCACTGTCAGCCTAAGAACAGGAGGAAAAAAGAGCCAGGAAGGGAAACTCAGGTGTAACTAGACAGCTGGATCAGAAGTGACTCTCAGTTAGTGGCTCTAGAAAGTAAGATAATTTTAGATATTGGAGGAAGGGGTCGCTTTTTAAAAAAAAAAACTTTGCACAATTAGCTGTTTAAAGAAATCTTTTTTTATAAAAATGATAGCAGCTTAGAATTCTTTGAAAAGTAATTAATTATTTTCTGGTCTTGATATAGGTCGTTTTAAAAAAATTTCAGTTGCCTTCAGAGGCAATCCTGTTTTCAGATTAGTTCTTACCTTATTGGAATAGAGACAGCAGGCTTGGCTAAGCATTTGGTTCTTATTTTCTGTTACATCACTTTTTCCAGCAAACCACTTGAACATGTATATTTTGTTAGCCTGTCCTTGTCAGATCTCAGGCAACCTGAGAGATGAAGGGAAGGGGGTGAAGGGGAATCATAAAGACCTGGAAGCCCTCATGGGCTCAGGCTGTGGTTAGGGTGCTTGCTGGAAATACATCAGGGAATGGAGAGTAAGTTATAGCCATGCTAAAACACGTTAGCCAGGTAACCGTCGGAAGGATTTCCTGTTTGCCTCTGTGGGACACAAATGAGAATTCTTCTTCTCCTCTGATTTTACCCATTTGTGTTGCAAATGACTCTGTAGATGGTGGGTCCTTTGACTGTCTATCAGAAGGCTCTTGCTCTGTTCATCCAAATACAGAAGGAAAGATGGGTGTCATGGTCCTTGAGTGAGTCTGTCTTAATGGCTGAGTTTGACATAAATTTTGCCATTAAGTGGAGAGAATCGCCAGGCCTCCTGAGTGGAGAACCTGGAATGGGGAAGACTGCTTTCTGTCCTTCCCCTGGGTACTGGAGTATCCAGATGGTTAGTAATGGGGGAGAGGAGAGCTCAGTTAGTTACAAAGGAGACAGAGTCAATGCCAAATTCAGAGGTCCAGGAATGGTTACTCTGGACGATCATCATCATCACTGAATGATCAAGGAAAGGATCCCCACCAAGTCGGCTCAATCTCTAGAAGTGGAGTTTGCAAACGTGGGTGTGCCTGAGTCTTCTGGGATGCCTCTCACCAAGGCAGATTCCCTCTTTGGATGTACAGTCCTGAAATCTACATTTCTAAAAAAAAGCTCTCTCCACTAGTGATTCTAATACACTTGAAAAACATTGCCTTGGATAACATTCACTTCTGGACTTAGTCATTGCATGTGCTGAAAATCATAGTGTCTAGAATATGGAAACATAGAGCTAAAATTTACGCTGGGAATGACTTGGATATATGAGAGAGGACAAAGGTGTGGGTGGGAAAGAAAAAAGAAAACAGGAGCACGCCGAGATCAACAGAAGAATAATTTTAAGGTAGCTGGAGAATGTGAGGCTTCTGAGACCCAGAGTACCAGACTCAAATCACACATATGTCTCTGTCCAATGTGCCTCAGCAATACATCAGATGTATTGCTCTATCATGGAAAAACTAGATGATTTAGACTGGTCTTGACTTTTCAAATACCATACAAATCAGTTTTAAAGTATACAACTAAATAGTGTCTAGTATATTCACAAAGTTTTGCAAGTATCAGCACTATAATTCCAAAATATTTTCATCACCCTCTAAATAAATTCCCATTCTCTTTCCTCTCCAATCCCAGGAAACCATTAATCTACTTTCTGTCTCTATGCATTTTCCTAGTGTGGAAACGCCATATAAATAGAATTGTACAATCTGTAGCCTTTTGTAACTGTCTTCTTTGGCTTAGCTTTATGTTTTCAAGGATCATCCGTATTGTAGAATGTATCAGTACTTCATTCCTTTTCATGGCTAAGTAATAGTCCACTGAAGGATATACCACATTTTATTTATCTATTCCTCAGTTGATGTATATTTGGATCGTTTCCATTTTTGACTGTTATGTGTAAGGCTTCTATGAATATTTGTGCACACATTTTTTTGTGGATATATGTTTTCATTTCTCTTGGGCATAAGCTACAAGTGGAATTGCAAGGTCATATTGTTACTCTGAGTTTAAACTTTAGAGGAACTCACAAATTGTTTTCCAAAGTGGCTGCACCCTTTTACATTCCACCAGCAATTTGTGAGAGTTCCAATTTCTTCACATCCATGCCAAAACTTGTTGTTATATGTCTTTTTTTTTTTTTTTTTTGCGGTACGCAGGCCTCTCACTGCTGTGGCCTCTCCCATCGCAGAGCACAGGCTCCGGACGCACAGGCCCAGCGGCCATGGCTCATGGGCCCAGCCGCTCCGCGGCATGTGGGATCCTCCCAGACCAGGCACAAACCCGTGTCCCCTGCATTGGCAGGCAGACTCTCAACCACCATGCCACTAGGGAAGCCCCTATATGTCTTTTTGATTATAGCCATCGTAGTAGATGTGAGGTGGCAGCAAAGTGTGGCTTTGATTTATATTTCATTAACGACAGATAATGTTGAACTTGTTGGTCATTTGCATATCTTTAGAGAAACGTCTATTTAAATCCTTTGTTTGTTTGTTTGTTTTACATCTTTATTGGAGTATAATTGCTTCACAATGGTGTGTCAGTTTCTGCTGTATAACAAAGAGAATCAACTATATGTATACATATATCCCATATCCCCTCCTTCTTGCGTCTCCCTTCCACTCTCCTTATCCCATCCCTCTAGGTGGTCGCAAAGCACTGAGCTGATCTCCCTGTGCTATGCAGCTGCTTCCCACTAGGAACCTATTTTACATTTAGTAGTGTATATATGTCAATGCTACTCTCTCCCTTCGTCCCAGCTTATCCTTCCCTCTCCCCATGTCCTCAAGTCCATTCTCTACGTCTGTCTCTTTCTTCTTGTCCTGCTTCTAGGTTACTCAGAACGTATTTTTTTTTTTTTTTTTAGATTCCATTTATATGTGTTAGCATACGGTACCTGTTTATCTCTTTCTGACTAACTTCACTCTGTATGACAGTCTCTAGGTCCATCCACCTCACTACAAATAACTCAATTGCGTTTCTTTTTATGGCTGAGTAATATTCCATTGTATATATGTGCCACATCTTCTTTATCCATTCATCTGTCGATGGACATTTAAGTTGTTTCCATGTCCTTACTATTGTAAATAGAGCTGCAATGAACATTGTGGTACATGACTCTTTTTGAATTATGGTTTTCTCGGGGTATATGCCCAGTAGTGGGATTGCTGGGTCATATGGTAGTTTATTTTTAGTTTTTTAAGGAACCTCCATACTGTTCTCCATAGTGGCTGTATCAATTAACATTCCCACCAACAGTGCAAGAGGGTTCCCTTTTCTCCACACCCTCTTCAGCATTTATTGTTTGTAGATATTTTGATGATGGCCATTCTGACCCATGTGAGGTGATATACTTCACTGTAGTTTTGATTTGCATTTCTCTAATGATTAATGATGTTGAGCATACTTTCATGTGTTTGTTGGCAATCTGTATAGCTTCTTTGGAGAAATGTCTATTTAGGTCTTCTGCCCATTTTTGGATTGGGTTGTTTGTTTTTTGATATTGAGCTGCATGAGCTGCTTGTAAATTTTAGAGATTAATCCTTTGTCAGTTGCTTCATTTGCAAATATTTTCTCCCATTCTGAAGGTTGTCTTTTCGTCTTCTTTATGGTTTCCTTTTCTGTGCAAAAGCTTTTAAGTTTCGTTAGGTCCCATTTGTTTGTTTTGGTTTTTATTTCCATTTCTCAAGGAGGTGGGTCAAAGGATCTTGCTGTGATTTATGTCATACAGTGTTCTGCCTATGTTTTCCTCTAAGAGTTTTATAGTGTCTGGACTTACATTTAGGTCTTTAAGTTTATTTTGAGTTTATTTTTGTGTATGGTGTTAAGGACTGTTCTAATTTCATTCTTTTACATGTAGCTGTCCAGTCCTCCCTGCACCACTTATTGAAGAGGCTGTCTTTTCTCCATTGTATATTCTTGCCGCCTTTGTGAAAGATAAGGTGACCATATGTGCATGGGCTTATCTCTGGGCTTTCTCTCCTGTTCCATTGATCTATATTTCTAGCTTTGTGCCAGTACCATACCGTCTTGATTACTGTAGCTTTGTAGTATAGTCTGAAGTCAGGGAGCCTGATTCCTCCAGCTCCGTTTTTCGTTCTCAAGATTGCTTTGGCTATTCGGGGTCCTTTGTGTTTCCATACAAATTGTGACACTTTTTGTTCTAGTTCTGTGAAAAATGCAGTGGTAGTTTGATAGGGATTGCATTGAATCTGTAGATGGCTTTGGGTAGTAGAGTCATTTTCACAATGTTGATTCTTCCAACCCAAGTACGTGGTATATCTCTCCATCTGTTTGTATCATCTTTAATTGCTTTCATCAGTGTCTTATAGTTTTCTGCATACAGGTCTTTTGTCTCCTTAGGTAGGTTTATTCCTAGGTATTTTATTCTTTTTGTTGCTGTGGTAAATGGGAGTGTTTCCTTAATTTCTCTTTCAGATTTTTCATCATTAGTGTATAGAAATGCAAGAGATTTCTGTGCATTAATTTTGTATCCTGCTACTTTACCAAATTCACTGATTAGCTCTACTTGTTTTCTGGTAGCATCTTTAGGATTCTCTATGTAAAGTATCATGTCATCTGCAAACAGTGACAGCTTTACTTTAAACACAGTAAGTTAAGCAAAATGAGAAGACAGAGAAACACACAGCAGATGAGGGAGCAAGGTAAAAACCTACCAGATTAAACAAATGAAGAGGAAATAGGCAGTCTACCTGAAAAAGAATTCAGAGTAACGATAGTAAAGATGATCCATAATCTTGGAAATAGAATGGAGAAAATACAGGAAACGTTTAACAAGGAACTAGAAGAACTAAAGAGCAAACAATGATGAACAACACAATAAATGAAATTAAAAATTCTCTGCAAAGAATCAGTAGAAGAGGATAAGTGACCTTGAAGCAGAAGAACGGATAAGGGAAGAGGCAGAAGAACGGATAAGTGACCTTGAAGATAAAATAGTGGAAATAATTAATGTTTTTTTTATATTGGAGTATAGCCGATTAACAATGTTGTAATAGTTTCAGGTGCACAGCAGAGAGACTCAGGCATACATATACATGTATCCATTCTCTAATGTTTTAATCGCTTGCCATGCTTGAAACACCACTTCAGCCATGTAGCTTAGTGTTCTTATGGAAGTTAGAGAGCACATCCTGAGTAAGAGGGACACTAGCATGATTTGTTTGTTTTATGCATACCCTTGGAGAAAGAAAAACGTGTGTAAATAATACAGTGAACCAAGAAAACTGAAGTTCTAACCTTCTTACAGAGTTGCTCATGACCTACAATGTCATTGAGATGAGACTATTTGCCCCTCCTAAATTCAGCTTTCCTATACATAAATCCTTGTGTTAACTTTTTTTGGTGACATAAGCTTTGTTTAGGGTCAATTTTTTTTTAATAGATATCTAAAGAGAGGCATCTTTTATTTATTTATTTTTGGCTGTGTTGGGTCTTCATTTCTGTGTGAGGGCTTTCTCTAGTTGCGGCGAGCCAGGGCCACTCTTCATCGCGGTGTGTGGGCCTCTCACTGTCACGGCCTCTCGTTGTGGAGCACAAGCTCCAGACGCGCAGGCTCAGTAGTTGTGGCTCACAGGCCTAGTTGCTCTGCAGCATGTGGGATCTTCCCAGACCAGGGCTCAAACCCATGTCCCCTGCATTGGCAGGCCGACTCTCAACCACTGTGCCACCAGGGAAGCCCTAGGGTCAATTTGAATTAGAGACCAAGCAAAGTAAAACTTCATCTTTTAAAAAAAAAATGTTTACATAATTCATGTGCAAGCTAATGTGTATCTGAGACAACAGAATACAATTTGACATTAATATGAATATGATAATTATGTTGGTACTCCCCCAAAATAGTCAACTATGAAAGGGCATAACTTGTCATCGAGGCTTAATTTATGACTAAAGGAAATGCTGTTATGAAATGTAGCTACATATTAAGTAAGAAAAGTTTTCCTAGAATAAGAAGTGTTTAAGAATGACAGTCTTATAAAAGCGTGTCAGTTGTATGAGCAGAAATGATGTGTACTAATCAGGAATGACCATTTGAAAATGGAAATCTAAGCACACGTAATATTTCTTATCATTTTTAAGACATAACTGAGAGGCTATAGGACAAGTTTTGTGAAAAAGTAAAATCACTTGGTGTTTTAAAAAATTGCAGCTGATAGGAACACACATTTGAATACTACCGTCTTATTTTTGTGGTGTTGATGAATGCTTTTCCATTACTAAATAACTTTTGGAAGAGGCCCAGGAGAGACACTATCTCAGAAAATAACCTTTTTATGTGTTAAGAATAGTCTTCAAAGATTTAATGCAGACTACTGAAAAGTACTGTGTGACTTTAAGTTGTACTCTTAAGAGTTTGGTTGGTATTTGGTGTCAATATTAGATTATATTGAAACAAATCCAGGTGGCCAACAAATCCATTGTTTTACAAAGACCTGGAACTCAAATCTGCCTGCTACCTTGCTCACAGAAATCATTGTGTGCTAGGAAGTTGGAAATCTCACCCACTGTGGATGTGGTTATAGCTCCAGGAACTGGACATGCCCCTGTGTTGGAGCCACAGACAATGCAGTACTTTGCTTAGGGAACGCAATGACTGATACCAAACCTGCTGTAGAACAGGCAAGTTAGATGGCTTGGTCATTCATTACAGGGTGCGAAAAACATGTTTTAGCTTCTTGGGGAAAAAAACCTGACTTGTTCCTGTTTTTCAAAGGGAAATTCTAGAAAAAAATTATGGGAGAGGTTAGAGCTCCCTTTTAAGCCTATTTCTTACTCTGAGATATCGTAGGTGTGTACAAATTATTGACATACCATGACTACAAAAGGTTATTCCTTGTCCTCTCATATTCCTAGGCTCAAAAATAGAGATTTTCCAACACTCTTTCCCTAAAAAAAAGAAAAACAAAGAACAAACAAACAAGCGAGAAAACTTGGCCATTTTCATTGTTATTACAATGTAAATATTAAAATATTTTCCTACAGGGACATTTATTAATGGTACCCAAATCTATTATTTCATTTGCTCTTTCCTTAATAAAACTATGTCTTTAGGAAACTCATTTGTTAAGGAAGAGTATGACCCACTTTCACACATTGAAATTGTTCTCTGTTCCACCTAAATGAAAGTGATGGCCAAAACTGCCGTTCCAAACTTAGGGATTTGAACACTGAAACTCAAAAATCGTTTTCTGAAATCAGATTTTTGAAAATGAACTAAAATTGTTCAAGTTGTTATTCACAATTAATATTATTGGTGTGAGCACAGAGCTCAGGAACAGTGCCCTAAATACAAAAACCAACGTGAAAAGTCTCTCTGTTTGGAAGAACGTATGTTTGTGACTGGCTATCATTAAAGTGAATAAAATAACACATTATTCCCGGTTTAAAAATAGGGGGCTGAATTTTCTATAATGCGTATCACAAAGTGCAATAGAAGATCTGACATTGTCAGGTTTCTGATTCCTAATCAAGGAACTCAACTACAAAATTTAAAGTGCAATAATTTAAAATTTCACACATGCACCCCCCCATACACACACACATACAAAATCTTAAACAGGATGTTCACCATCATGGAACACACACCACAGGTCAATAAAAATAGATACAATTTAGGCAAAGGATTTAGCTTGCTCTGACATGCTTTATTTATTTGTGTTGGCTGCCTACTTCTTGGCTTCTGAGTTGTATCTAGTTCAACTCATGTATCTGTTACGGTAGCACCAAGATTCTTTGATTGGTTATAGATATTTATAAACTGCCTTAGGTTCTTTCTGGAAAAAGATGGATGGATAAATGGATGGATGGATGGATGGATGGATGGATGGATGGGCGGATGGATGGATGGATGGTTGGAGAGACAGGCAGATAAATAGTAAAAATGGATTTCGATCCACACTTAGATGTGCAGGATATACACATTGTTTATATTTTTATATCTTTACTTAATTACTACTTTGAGCTCACAATTACACCATAGAAAGGAAAACTTAAGCTAGTCAATTTAAGATTCCTTCCCCTTTTCTGCAGACCCATGGCTCAGTCCTGATGAACTTACATAGAGCCCGACATTGGGTTGCAGGAAAACATCATTTGTCCCCACCGGTTTTTACTGAGACTCCATGGTTCAGTCTTTTCCTCCGTTATTAGTCCATTCAAGTCGCTGTTGAACCGTCCCTTCCTTTTGCGTTAAGCCTGGTAAATCTCCTTACAGATTCTGGGCCCCATGGTGAATCATGGGGACTATGTTTCTGCTGCCAGATCATCCTGGGACACAGTGATCTTACCAATTGTCTGTGGCATTCCCTTGCCATGATCCACCACATAGTAAGCCCTCCTCTCTGGCTCTGCTCCTTTTCCTGCAATGTGCAGATTCTCTTGACTCCCCTAAATCTCTCAGGGGTCTTGCCACCTCTCTGGGACTCTTCTCAGAAAACACGATGTCAGACCCCTGTCTCTGGAGCCCACTCATTTATCTACTTTCATCATATCTGTTCTTCCTCTACCTCTCCCCAGCCTGGAGAAACTTTTTCTAGCAAAGAGGGAATGTTTTCCTCCAGTCTTGTTCCTCATACATTTTAGATGAACCCAGAACTCTCTTCTTCCCTCACAGAGCTGAGGATTTTAGAACCAAAGCAAAGAAATAGCTCTCAGAATATTTTTGGCCTTCTACTCTGTCACATTTCTCCTCCAAGGCAATAAAGACAGAGACAATAATTGAGTAAAGGTGGTTTATTTTTTATTTTTTTTAATTTTATTTATTTTTGTATAGCAGGTTCTTATTATAAAGGGAGTTTAGACGTGAGGAGACAGGAATGCAGTGGGGGAGCAGGGAGGAGAGAAAGACAGAAAGATGACTTGTAGAACATAAGAGAAAAGAAAGTTGAGAATCACTGTTCTAGAATACAATATTAAAAAGCACTCCAGGGCTTCCCTGGTGGCGCAGTGGTTGAGAGTCCGCCTGCCGATGCAGGGGACACGGGTTCGTGCCCCGGTCTGGGAAGATCCCACATGCCATGGAGCGGCTGGGCCCGTGAGCCATGGCCGCTCAGCCTGTGCGTCCGGAGCCTGTGCTCCACAACGGGAGAGGCCACAACAGTGAGAGGCCCGCGTACTGAAAAAAAAAAAAAAAAAAGCACTCCAGATGGTTTGAATAGTTAACTACTCAAAGGGCAGATGTTGCAAATATCTGGGTGGTGATCCTAATGAGCCTTTTCTGCGTTATTGGCATCCCAGAGCTCAGCGCATTCTGCAGCATTGTTACAACTAAAAGCAAAAGGCTGTAAATACCCTCACGTGTGACTTGCCTTCCTTGAAAACAAATTTCTCTGAAAAGTAAGTGCTTTTTCAATAGATTACCCATTGATTGCCAACACACATTCCTTAGTCAGTTGTCCTGAGTTACCTCATGGAAATTAATCCTTTGCAGGGTTAATTTTCTCCCACTGCCAGGTTAATGTTAAACCTTCCACTGCCAGGTTTGAGTTGCTTAGGCATGGTGAGTGTGATGATTTGCCTCCATCCATCTACCCATTTTACTCACTCACCCACTCAACATTTGGTGGACACATATGCAAGGAAGTGGGAAAAGTACGGATAAAATACAGTCACTGCCTCCAAGGATTCAGCCTATTGAGGATGGCAGACCTACACACAGACAGTTACAATACAATGTGGTAAGGGCTCTGATAGAAACTAGCCAAGGGTTTTAGGGGATCTTTGAGAAGCTGTGCCTAACTTTGGCTTCCCTACCTCAGAGGTATCAGAAGAGTCAAATAGCCAGTTATTCTGTCTCTAGCTACCACTAGGGCTCCTGTACTCCTTTTCCTAGGCAATAGCAGCCATCCTAAAGCTAGTATCTTTTATTTATTTATCTAGGTAGTTTTGAACTCCACATGCAGGGAACTGAGTTAATAATTCCCTTTAGTTCATGGACCATTAAGCCGTTCATCAGTCAGCTACCAGGACACTTAGGAGGAGGCTAAGCCCAGCAAGCTAGCAGGAGGGCACAGACTTTGGAATAGCAGCTTTAAATGAGGTCGGTCTCCCCTACTGTACATTGCTTACTTGCTCAACTTGTTGATTTACCACATTATTCCACAAAGGATAGGAGACTGGTGAGAGTAAGTTAGATCCTGCATTCACCAACGTCAACAGTAATCCTTCCTGGGTTGTCCACTTGCCTTGATTTGAAACATTTGAAAAGAACACATACCTCACAAACACCAGTGTTAAACTGCTTTTGACAAAAACTTTTATTTCGGAAAATCTGAAGTGTTTCTAATCAGAAAAGGATTATCAGCTTAATTCAGAACATTTTGGAGCTAAACAGTTCCACCTCTCGTTTCTTTGGACGTTTCTATCCCCTCCCTCCCTCCCTCCCTCCCTCCCTCCCTCCCTCTCTCCCTCTCTCTCTCTCTCTCTCTCTCTCTCTCTCTCTATCTCTATCTCTATCTCTATCTATCTATCTATCTATCTCTATTTTGTCATCACTCCACCCTCAGAAAGTTGCCAGCTTATGCTTTGGACCACATCATGTCACCATTATTCCTCTACTTGGAGGAATCTCCCTTCCAGATGAGTTAATGTGTTGACATCAATACAGGAAATAAATATTTCTCTAGAAAGCAATGCTGCTTCCTTTTTTTTTTTTTTTTTTTTGCAGTACGCAGGCCTCTCACTGTCGTGGCCTCTCCCGTTGCAGAGCACAGGCTCTGGACGCGCAGGCTCAGCGGCCATGGCTCACGGGCCCAGCCGCTCCGCGGCATGTGGGATCTTCCCAGCCCGGGGCACAAACCTGTGTCCCCTGCATCGGCAGGCGGACTCTCAACCACTGTGCCACCAGGGAAGCCCGCTGCTTCCTTTTTTGACATGTTGTGACAAGTATAACTAAATGAAAATAAAAAGTAATGAAACAGCTTTCAACTCACAAACACGTATCACAGTTGTTTACATGTCTGTCAGCCTTGTGAACCTGGAGTCTGGGGAAGGAATATGGGCTTTGGTATTAAGTAGCTTTACTTTAGTTCCTTATATAGTAATGCAGGAGCTGTGTGTGCTTAGTCAAGTTCCTTAGTCTATCTGAGCCTCAGTTTTTTCATCCGTTAAAGCCTTGTGTAATAGTGGTCTTGTGCTTTCTGCTTGCTTTGTACTTGGCATCTCCCTCTGCCCAGCAAGCCCCTCCTTTCTCTCTCCTTTCCACTTAATCTGAATCTCACCCATCCTTGAAGTTCAAGTTCTAGTCACTATTTCCCCGGTTGCTGCAGCCCACTGTGATCTCTGCTCCTTTGAACTCTTTTTAGTAAACAGATACTCTTCGTACTACTCAATTAGCACTTATCACACTACCTTTGTAAAACATTCTCAAGGAGAAAGAAAAGAGAGCCCAAGAAGTAGGTCTAGATCAAAGTGCTTTTTCACCAATTTTCTGGTTCAAGTCTCCATGAAACATGTCTTGGTCTTTCAGTGGTAAAATAGATTGCCCTGGTACCACTTCTTAGGTATTCCATTGTAAATTCTCTGTCATCCATCTAGTTCTAGTTTGAAAGAAAAAAAAAGAGATAAAAAATGCCATCGGACACTGTGGCTCCACCAGGGGTGTGAGCCCTCTGACTCTTCCTTGCCATTTCCCTTATCCCCCACTGGACCAGGAGAATTACGAGTTTTTCCCCTAACAACTGAGATCAGCATTGCCACTGCTGTCAAATGACAAAACAGACAAATTTGGCTAACACAAGACCCAAGTTGAAACTTAAGTCTTTCTACCTCTGCTTGCCTTGAGTAAAAACCTTCTCCAAATCACTCCTGACACTGCAGCCAAAGCTGCTTTCTTGCTCTCAACACTTTGACCAGGCTCCGCAGTGATTTTAAATGGTTATCCAGAAGCTCTGCTCCATTTCAGAGTCCTTTACCAGACAACAAACAACTTGTTCACTCTGGCTCCACATTTGGTCCTACACCACTTCTATCTGGGACTGTGTTGCAGCATTAGCTTGGAATATTGAGTGTTCTCTTTGAATCAGCATCCCCCAGAGTGCCTAGTCCTTACTTATAATGTTCTACAGTGTTTTTTGGATTGCACTGAAAAGGACGTCATCATTCCATTACCTCCAGATTCATAGTTATCTATTATTCTGCTTATCATCAATGAACGCATCACTTATTTCATTTTAATACTTAGCCAGCCTATGATGTCTCTAGGTCATTTATATTTTTTATCATGGGGTCTGTGCAGCCTGGGTCTAGTTTTTTTCTTCCCCAAGAATTTAGGAACCTGTTGAGCATACAGCATCCTGCTGTGTACTGGGTTGGCCAAAAGGTCTGTTGGGTTTTTCTGTAAGATGGCTCTGGTAGCACTTAGTTGTCGTTTAACTTCATTCGCAACAGTTGTGTTAGATGGTATGTGATAGCTGTCATATCAGCGTGCATTTAAAAAAAGACATCAAAATTGGTGGATTTTTGTGTAGCCATTTTAATATTGAAGATGGAAGAAAAAAAGCAACATTTTGGCATATTATGCTTTATTATTTCAAGAAAGGTAAAAGGACAACTGAAACGCAAAAAAACAGACTTGTGCAGTGTATGGAGAAGGTACTATGACTTGATCGAATGTGTCAAAAGTGAGAGGCAAAGTTTTGCGCTGGAGATTTCTTGCTGGACGATGCTCCACGGTCTGCGTAGACCAGTTGAAGTTAATAGCAATCAAATTGAGGCATTAATTGAGAATAATCAATGCTATACCATGCAGGAGATAGCCGACATACTCAAAATATCCAAATCAAGCGTTAAATGATTTGCACCAGCTTGGTTATGTTAATCGCTTTGATGTTTGGGTCCCACATAAATGAAGTGAAAAAAACCTTCCTGACCATATTTCTGCATGCATTTCTCTACTGAAATGTAATGAAAACATTCCATTTTTAAAATAAATTGTGACAGGCGATTAAAAGTGGAACAGTGGAACAATAATGTGGAACAGAAGAGATCATGTGGCAAGAGAAATGAACCATCACCAACCACACCAAAGGCCTGTCTTCATCCAAAGAAGATGATGTTGTGTCTATGGTAGGATTGGAAGGGAGTCTTCTATTGTGAGCTCCTTCCGGAAAACCAGACGATTAATTCCAACAAGTACTGCTCCCAATTAGACCAACTGAAAGCGGCACTCGATGAAAAGCCTCCAAAATTAGTCAACAGAAAACTCATAATCTTGCATCAGGATAACGCAAGACTGCATGTTTCTTTGGTGGCCAGGCAAAAACTGTTAAGTTCTGATTGATCCTCTGTATTCACCAGACATTGCACCTTCAGGTTTCCATTTATTTAGATCTTTACAAAATTCTCTTAATGGAAAAAATTTTAATTCCCTGGAAGACTGTAAAAGGCACCTGGAACAGCTCTTTGCTCAAAAAGATATTAAAAGTCTTGGGAAGATGGAATTATGAAGTTGCCTCAAAAATGGCAGAATGGGGGCTTCCCTGGTGGCACAGTGGTTGAGAGTCCGTCTGCCGATGCAGGGGACACGGGTTTGTGCCCCGGTCCGGGAAGATCCCACATGCCGCGGCTGGGCCCGTGAGCCATGGCCGCTGAGCCTGCGCGTCCGGAGCCTGTGCTCTGCAACGGGAGAGGCCACAACAGTGAGAGGCCCGCGTACGGGAAAAAAAAAAAAAAAAAAAATGGCAGAAGGTAGTGGAACAAAACGGTGAATACATCATTGTTCAATTCTTGGTGAAATGAAAAATGTGTCTTTTATTTTTACTTAAAAACCGAAGGCACTTTTTAGCCAACCCAGTATATTTACCAACTGCTACAATGCTGCATTTTCCAGGATAGTCTCTGATTCTAGTATGCTGCCTAATCTTTATGTGCCTATTTTTTGTAGGTCCTATTTTGAGGTTTGGAAACCTCAGGTTTGTATAATATGATCCCAGGTTTCAAGGAACCTTCCATTCTGTGGTTGTAGGGCAGAACCACAAAACAAAAACCAGAAGACTGTGAATAAAAAGGGTCAGTCTGATCAATACAGATAAGAGCATTATATCATTTCAGAGTAATTTAGGGCTGGGAAGGCAGGGAAATCTCACTTTGAAGTGATATCAAAGTCAAGGCCTTAGCATATATTCTACCCATTCAGATTTTTAAAGTAATAAACTTGTTAAGATCTTAAGGGATATATTGTCTCGGAGCTGGGGAGACTTGATGGGTCTGGAGGAGGATGTTCTCAGCATGGTGAGTCTACTTTCTGCAGGCCTGTAGGCTGCTTGATGCTAGCTGGTGGAGCCCAGTGTGGCCCACATAATCCATAGGGAGTCATGTGCTTCCAGCTCACAATGAGCCTGGTGTGAAGCAGAAGTGATGACAGAGGTGGTAAAGCCACTAAGTTGGCTTACTCATTGCGAGGGTGAAATTCAAGGTCAGTCAGCTTCTGTTATTCCAGCAACCCATCCCCACTTCCTCTTGGTGAATAAATCACACAACATGCAGCGCTTGAGTTGGGGAGGACTGAAAGAACACTAGAAAGGAGGTTAAAATGCCTACGTTCTGACTCTGCTTCCAGTGCACCAAGATTCTTGGGCAATTTGTTTATTTTGTCAATTAATTAGGGTGCTGGATGGTAGGGAATTTTGTCAGTCAACTATGTGCACACAGTAAATACTGTTTCTGAGGCAAAGGTAACTTTTTGTAAAATGTAGTTGTAAAAGTTCCATTATATTCCATTGCCAAAGAAACATTAAGAACTTTGTATAGCTGTAGAAAAAGCAACTAATTTTTTAAAGAATAAACATTCCAAAGTCAGCAAAAACAAAACAAAACAACTTTTGCTTTGCTACATGCAAAAGAAGGTGACTAGAGCAGGTGGGTGGTTTTATGCTTTTAAAAAATAATGGTAGGGCTTCCCTGGTGGTGCAGTGGTTAAGAATCCACCTGCCAATGCAGGGGACATGGGTTCGAGCCCTGGTCCGGGAAGATCCCATATGCCACAGAGCAACTGAGCCTGTAAGCCACAACTACTGAGCCCTCATGCCTAGAGCCCATGCTCCACAACAAGAGAAGCCATCGCAATGAGAAGCCCGCGCACCACAACGAAGAGCGACCCCTGCTCGCCCCAACTAGAGAAAGCCCGTGTGCAGCAACAAAGACCCAACACAGCCAAAAATAAATTAAATAAATAAATTAATTTTTAAAAGTAATAATAATGGTAGCCTTTTATCAGTAAAATCTTACACAAAGCCATGGTGTATAAAACAGTCAAAGCAGAGCCACGCTGGTTGAAGTGGGCAGCAAACTCTATGTAGCTTCCTCTGCAGAGAGCCTGAGGGCACCGCATAACAGAATCCGAAACTGCTAACCTCCACACCTCCACAATGACTTCTGGCTCTGACATTCTATGAGGAAGAAATGTTCCCAATTTTCTTTTTTTTTTTTACAAGGAAATATTTTATTCTACTTTTCTGATATGAATAAAAGGAAAGGCAGTATATAATACAGCATGGTCATGTGTTTTTGTTTTTTAATACCTGTATTGGAGTATAATTGCTTTACAATGGTGTGTTAGTTTATGCTTTAAAACAAAATGAATCAGCTATACATATACATATATCCCCATATCTCCTTCCTCTTGCATCTCCCTCCCACCCTCCCTATCCCACCCCTCTAGGTGGACACAAAGCACCAAGCTGATCTCCCTGTGCTATGCAGCTGCTTCCCGCTAGCTGTTTACTATTTGGTAGTGTATATATGTCCATGCCACTCTCTCACTTCGGCCCAGCTTACACTTCCCCCTCCCTGTGTCCTCAAGTCCATTCTCTACGTCTGTGTCTTCATTCCTGTCCTGCCTCTAGGATCTTCAGAACCATTTTTTTGTTGTTGTTTTTGAGATTCCATATATATGTGTTAGCATACAGTATTTGTTTTTCTCTTTCTGACATACTTCACTCTGTATGACACTATCTAGGTCCATCCACCTCATGACAAATAATTCAATTTCGTTTCTTTTTATGGCTGAGTAATATTCCATTGTATATATGTGCCACATCTTCTTTATCCATCCTTCTGTCAATGGCTATTGTAAATAGTGCTGCAATGAACATTGTGATGCATGACTCCTTTTGAATTATGGTTTGTTCAGGGTATATGCCCAGTAGTGGGATTGCTGGGTCATATGGTAGTTCTAGTTTTTGATCTTTAAGGAACCTCCATACTGTGTTTCATAGTCACTGTATCAATTTACATTCCCACCAACAGTGCAAGAAGGTTCCCTTTTCTCTACACCCTCTCCAGCATTTATTGTTTGCAGATTTTTTGATGATGGCCATTCTGAATGGTGTGAGGTGATACCTCATTGTAGTTTTGATTTGCATTTCTCTAATGATTAGTGATGTTGAGCATCCTTTCATGTGTTTTTTGGCAATCTGTATATCTTCTTTGGAGAAATGTCTATTTACATCTTCTGCCCATTTCTGGATTAGGTTATTTGTTTTTTCGATATTGAGATGCTTGTAAATTTAGGAGATTAATCCTTTGTCAGTTGCTTCATTTGCAAATATTTTCTCCCATTCTGAGAGTTGTCTTTTCATCTTGTTTATGGTTTCCTTTGCTGTGCAGAAGCTTTTAAGTTTCATTAGGTCCCATTTGTTTATTTTTATTTCCATTTCTCTAGGAGGTGGGTCAAAAGGATCTTGCTGTGATATATGTCATAGAGGGTTTTGCCTGTGTTTTCCTCTAAGAGTTTTGTAGTGTCTGGTCTTACAATTAGGTCTTTAATCCATTTTGAGTTTATTTTTGTGTATGGTGTTAGGGAGTGTTCTAATTTCATTCTTTAACATGTAGCTGTCCAGTTTTCCCAGAACCACTTATTGAAGAGGCTGTCTTTTCTCCACTGTATATGCTTGCTTCCTTTATCAATGACAAGGTGACCATATGTGTGTGGGTTTATGTCTGGGCTTTCTATCCTATTCCATTGATCTATATTTCTGTTTTTGTGCCAGTACCATACTGTCTTGATTACTGTAGCTTTATAGTATAGTCTGAGGTCAGGGAGCCTGATTCCTCCAGCTCAGTTTTCTCAAGATTGCTTTGGCTATTCGGGGTCTTTTGTGTTTCCATACAAATAGTGACATTTTTTGTTCTACTTCTGTGAAAAATGCCATTGGTAGTTAGGGATTGCATTGAATCTGTAGATTGCTTTGGGTAGTATAGTCATTTTCACAATGTTGATTCTTCCAACCCCAGTACATTGTATATCTCTCCATCTGTTTGTATCATCTTTAATTTCTTTCATCAGAGTCTTATAGTTTTCTGTATACAGGCCTTTTGTCTCCTTAGGTAGGGTTATTCGTAGGTATTTAATTCTTTTTGTTGCAATGGTAAATGGGATTGTTTCCTTAATTTCTTTTTCAGATTTTTCATCATTAGTGTATAGGAATGCAAGAGATTTCTGTGCATTAATTTTGTATCCTGCTACTTTACCAAATTAATTGATTAGCTTTAGTAGTTTTCTAGTAGCATCTTTAGGATTCTCTATGTATAGTATCATGTCAACAGTGAAAGCTTTACTTCTTTTTTTCCAACTTGGATTCCTTTTATTTCTTTTTTTCTCTGATTGCTGTGCCTAAAACTTCCAAAACAGTGTTGAATAATAGTGATGAGAGTGGGCAACCTTGTCTTTTTCCTGATCTTAGAGGAAATGGTTTCAGTTTTTCACCATTGGGAATGATGTTGGCTGTGGGTTTGGCAATATGGCCTTTATTATGCTGAGGTCAGTTCCCTCTATGCCTATTTTCCGGAGAGTTTTTATCATAAATGAGTGTTGAATTTTGTTGAAAGCTTTCTCTGCATCTATTGAGATGATCATATGGTTTTTCTCCTTCAATTTGTTAATATGGTGTATCACATTGATTTTCTGGCATATATTGGAGAATCCTTGCATCCCTGGAATAAACCCCACTTGATCATGGTATATGATCCTTTTAATGTGCTGTTGGATTCTGTTTGCTAGTATTTTGTTGAGGATTTTTGCATCTATGTTCATCAGTGATATTGGCCTGTATTTTTCTTTTTTTGTGACATCTTTGTCTGATTTTGGTATCAGGGTGATGGTGGCCTCATAGAAGGAGTTTGGGTGTGTTCCTCCCTCTGCTATATTTTGGAAGATTTTGAGAAGGATAGGTGTTAGCTCTTCCCTAAATGTTTGCTAAAATTTGACTGTGAAGCCATCTGGTCCTGGGCTTTTGTTTGTTGGAAGATTTTTTTTTTTTTTTGCGGTACACGGGCCTCTCACTGATGTGGCCTCTCCTGTTGTGGAGCAAAGGCTCCAGATGCACAGGCTCAGCGGCCATGGTTCACGGGCCCAGCCACTCCGCGTCATGTGGGATCTTCCTGGACTGGGGCACGAACCCGTGTCCCCTGCATCCACAGGTGGACTCTCAACCACTGCGCCACCAGGGAAGCCCTGTTGGAAGATTTTAAATCACAGTTTGAATTTCAGTGCTTGTGATTGATCTGTTTATATTTTCTGTTTCTTTCTGGTTCAGTCTCAGGAGGTGGTGCTTTTCTAAGAATTTGTCCATTTCTTCCAGGTTGTCCATTTTATTAGCATATAGTTGATTATAGTAATCTCTCTTGACCCTTTGTATTTCTGCAGTGTCAGTTGTTACTTCTCCTTTTTCATTTCTAATTCTGTTGATTTGAGTCTTCTCCCTTTTTTTCTTGAAGAGTCTGGCTACTGTTTTATCAATTTTGTTTATCTTCTCAAAGAACCAGCTTTTAGTTTTATTGATCTTAGCTATTATTTCCTTCATTTCTTTTTTATTTATTTCTGATCTGATCTTTATGATTTCTTTCCTTCTGCTAAATATGGGGTTTTTTTGTTCTTCTTTCTCTAATTGCTTTAGGTGTAAAGTTAGGTTGTTTATTTGAGGTATTTCACATTTCTTGAGGTAGGATTGTATTGCTATAAACTTCCCTCTTAGAACTGCTTTTGTTGCCTCCCATAGGTTTTGGGTCATCCTGTTTTCATTTTGTTTCTAGGTATTTTTTGATTTCCTCTTTGATTTCTTCAGTGATCTCTTGGTTATTTAGTAGTGTATTATTTAGCCTCCATTTGTTTGTATTTTTCACATGTATTTTCCTGTAATTGATATCTAGAATCATAGCATTGTGGTCAGAAAAGATACTTGATACAATCTCAATTTTCTTAAATTTACCAAGGCTTGATGTGACCCAATATATGATATATCCTGGAGAATGTTCCATGAGCACTTGAGAAGAAAGTGTATTGTGTTGTTTGGATAGAATGTCCTATAAATATCAATTAAGTTCATCCTGTTTAAAGTATCATTTAAAGCTTGTGTTTCCTTATTTATTTTCATTTTGGATGATCTGTCCATTGATGAAAGTGGGGTGTTAAAGTCCCCTACTATGATTGTGTTACTGTCGATTTCCCCTTTTATGGCTATTAGCATTTGCCTATATATTGAGGTGCTCCTATGTTGGGTGCATAAATATTTACAATTTTTATATCTTCTTCTTGGATTGATCCCTTGATCATTATGTAGTGTCCTTCCTTGTCTCTTGTAATAGTCTTTATTTTGAAGTCTGTGTTTTTCTGATATGAGAATTGCTACTCCAGCTTTCTTTTGATTTCCATTTGCATGGAATATCTTTTTCCATCCCATCACTTTCAATCTGTATGTGTCCCTGTCTAAACTGGGTCTCTTATAGACAGCATATATATGGATCATGTTGTTGTATCCATTCAGCCAGTCTATGTCTTTTGGTTGCAGCATTTAATCCATTTACATTTAAGTTAGTTATTGATATGTGTGTTCCTATTACTATTTTCTTAATTGTTTTGGGTTTGTTATTGTAGATCTTTTCCTTCTCTTGTGTTTCCTGCCTAGAGAAGCTCGTTTAGGATTTGCTGTAAAGCTGGTTTGGTGGTGATGAATTCTCTTAGGTTTTGCTTGTCTGTAAAGGTTTTAATTTCTCCATCAAATCTGAATGAGATCCTTGCGGGGTAGAGTGATCTTGGTGTAGGTTTTTCTCTTTCATCACTTTAAATATGTCCTGACACTCCCTTCTAGCTTGCAGTGTTTCTGCTCAAAGACCCGCTGTTAACCTTACGTGGATTCCATTGCATGTTGTTTGTTGCTTTTCCCTTGCTGCTTTTAATATTTTTTCTTCATATTTAATTTTTGGTAGTTTGATTAATATGTGTCTTGGCCTGTTTCTCCTTGCATTTTGTCCTATGGGACTCTCTGTGCTTCCTGGGCTTGATTGACTATTTCCTTTCCCATAGTAGGGAAGTTTTCAACTATAATCTCTTCCAATATTTTCTCAGTCCCTTTCTTTTTCTCTTCTTCTGGGACCCCTTTAATTCGAATGTTGGTGTATTTAATGTTGTCCCAGAAGTCTCTGAGACTGTCCTCAATTCTTTTCATTCTTTATTCTGCTCTGCAGTAGTTATTTCCACTATTTTATCTTCCAGGTCACTTATCCATTCTTCTGCCTCTCTTATTCTGCTATTGATTCCTTCTAGAGAGATTTTGTTATCATTTATTTTGTTGTTCATCATTGTTTGTTTGCTCTTTAGTTCTAGGTCCTTGTTTAGTGTTTCTTGTATTTTATTCATTCTATCTCCAAGATTTTGGATCATCTTTACTATCATTAGTCTGAATTCTTTTTCAGGTAGACTGCCTATTTCCTCTTCATTTGTTTATCTGGTGGGTTTTTTACCTTGCTCCTTCATCTGCTGTGTGTTTCTCCGTCTTCTCATTTTGCTTAACTTACTGTGTTTGGGGTCTCCTTTTCGCAGGCTGCAGTTTCGTAGTTCCCCTTGTTTTTGGTGTCTTCCCCCAGTGGGTAAGGTTGGTTCAGTGGATTGTGTAGGCTTCCTGGTAGAGGGGACTGGTACTTGTGTTGGTGGATGAGGCTGTATCATTCTGGTGGGCAGGACCACGTCCGGTGGTGTGTTTTGGGGTGTCTGTGAACTTATTATGATTTTTGGCAGCCTCCCTGCTAATGGGTGGGTCTGTGTACCTGTCTTGCTAGTTGTTTGGCATATGGTGTCCAGCACTGTAGCTTGCTGGTCGTTGAGTGGAGTTCGGTCCTATCGTTGAGATGGAGATGTCTGAGAGAGCTTTCACCATTTTATATTACATGAGATGGGGAGGTCTCTGCTGGACCAGTGTCCTGAACTTGGCTCTCCCACCTCAAAGGCTTGGGCCTGCCCCCCAGCTGCAGCACCATGACTCTCTTAGCCCCCCGGTTAAGAAGAAAAGGGAGGGAGAGAGAGAGAGAGAGAGCGAGAGAGAAAGAAAGAAAGGAGGGAGGGAGGGGGGGGAGAGAGAGAGAGAAAGAAAGAAAGAAAAGAAAGAAAGAAAGAAAGAAGAGAAAGAAAGGAGGGAGGGAGAGAGAGAAAGAAAGAAAGAAAGGAGGGAGGGAGGGAGAAAGAGAGAAAGAAAGAAAGAAGGGAGGGAGGGAGAGAGAAAAAGACAGAAAGAGAGAAAGAAAAAAAGAAAGAAAGAAAGGAGAGAGAGAGAGAAAGAAAGAAAGGAGGGAGGGTGGGAGGGAGGGGGAGAGAGAAAGAGAGAAAGAAATAAAGGAGGAGGGAGGGAGGGAGAGAGAGAGAGAGAAAGAAAGAAAGAAGGGAGGAAGGGAGGAAGGAAGAAAGAAAGAAAGGAAGAAAGGAAAGTTATTAAAATAAAATGTAAAAAATATTATTTAAAGTAAAAAAATAATAAACAAAAGAAATAGAGAGCAACCAAAGCAAAAAACAAATCCACCAAGGATAACAAGTGCTAAAAACTATACTTAAAAAAAAAAAAGGACAGACAGAACCCTAGGACAAATGGTAAAAGCAAAGCTATGCAGACAGAATCACACAAAGGAGCATACATATACACACTCACAAAAAGAGGAAAAGGAAAAATATATATATTAAAAAAAAAAGGAAGAGAGCAACCAAATCAATAAATAAATCTACCAATTATAATATGCTCTAAATACTAAACTAAGATAAACATAAAACCACAAACAAAATAGATGCAGAAAGCAAACCCCAAGTCTACAGTTGATCCCAAAGTCTACCGCCTCAATTTTGGGAAGATTCGTTGTCTATTCAGGTATTCCAGAGATGCAGGGTACACCATTTTGATTGTGGAGATTTAATCCACTGCTCCTGAGGCTGCATGGAGAGATTTCTGTTTCTCTTTGTTTGCAGAGCTCCGGGGGTTCAGCTTTGGATTTGGCCCTGACTCTGCATGTAGGTCGCCTGAGGGCATCTCTTCACTGCCCAGACAGGACAGGGTTAAAGTAATGGCTGATTAGGGGGCTCTGGCTCACTCAGGCCAGAGGGAGGCAGGGGTACGGAATGCAGCACGAGCCTGCGTTGGCAGAGGCTGGCGTGATTGTTGCAACAGCCTGAGGCATGCCATGTGTTCTCCTGGGGAAGTTGTCCCTGGATCACAGGACCCTGGCAGTGACAGGCTGCACAGGCTCCCGGGAGGGGAGGTGTGGATAGTGACCTGTGCTTTCACATAGGATTCTTGGTGCCTGCAGCAGCAGCCTTAGCATCACATGCCCATCTCTGGAGCTCATTTAGGTGGTTCTCTGAATCCCCTCTCCTTGCACACCCCGAATCAATGGTCTCTCGCCTCTTAGGCAGGTCCAGACTTTTCCCGGACTCCCTCCCAGCTAGCTGTGGCACACTTGCCCCCTTCAGGCTGTGTTCACGCAGCCAATCCCAGTCCTCTCCCTGGGATCTGACCTCCGAAGCCGGAGCCTCAGCTCCAGCCCCCACCCACCCTGGTGGGTGAGCAGACAAGCCTCTCAGGCTGGTGAGTGCTGGTTGGCACCGATCCTCTGTGCAGGAATCTCTCTGCTTTGCCCTCTGCACCCCTATTGCTGTGTTCTCCTCCGTGGCTCCAAAGCTTCCCACCAACGCACCTGCTGTCTCCACCAGTGAAGGGGCTTCCTAGTGTGTGGAAGCTTTTCCTCCTTCACAGCTCCGTCCCAGAGGTGCCAGTCCCGTCCCTCTTCTTTTGTCTCTGTTGTTTCTTTTTTCTTTTGCCCTACCCAGGTACGTGGGGAGTTTGTTGCCTTTTGGGAAGTCTGAGGTCTTCTTCCAGAGTTCAGTAGGTGTTCTGTAGGAGTTGTTCCACATGTAGATATATTTTTGATGTATTTGTGGAGAGGAAGGTGATCTTCACGACTTATTCCTCCGCCATCTCGAAGCTATCTCATTATGGTTTGAGTAGCTCGTCTTTGTCCTTCTGGTTTCATGAGGGTATGAGAGCAGAGGAGAGGTACAAGAGAGTTCTGTACCTCCAAGTGATCCTCTCTCTCCCGCTCTGTTAAGCAACAAAACAAAACAAATGAACATAACAAAAGAAGATACAGGGACTTCCCTGGGTGTCCAGTGGTTAAGACTTCATGCTTCTAATGCACGGGGCATGGGTTTGATCCCTGGTCAGGGAGCTAAGATCCCATATGCCCTGTGATATGGCAAAAAATAAATAAATAAAAATAAATAAAACCGATCTTTAAAAAAAAAAGAAACTATAATATGTTTCCTGACAAGACACCAATCCTGTCTCCCTCACCCCCAGCTCCATGAAAGAGTAGGGGGAGTCTCTGTGCTCCTCTTTAAACCCTATTCCTAAACCCTAGAAGGATTAAGGCAGGAGATTGAAGTGTGGTCTGGGGGAGAACAGGAAACATCAGTGTATGAGATTAGGAACTTCCAAGAGGGAAGAGCTGAGTGTTGACTTTGGAAGTTCAGCCTCTGCATCCTTGGACATCTTCCTCGGGGCCCCGGTGGTGGCTGGTCTGCATCATCCTCCCCACTCTAAGGGCATGATGTTAGAATTAATGAAATAATCCCTGGGTTTACTCAGAGACCAGGATGTATGCTGTCACAAAGTACAAGATATTGTGCAATTCACTAATTTTCACAGGCCCCAAAATGAGGATTCTACTATCAACTTTACAGGAATTTCACTTTTTAAAAAGTTTAAAGTGCTGTAAAAATGTAAATATGGTCTCTGGGATATTCTACCCCCTCTCTTCTTACCTTCTTTTATTTTCTTTTCCTCATTTTCTTATGTAGAAATGGGGGTAAAGGAAAGGGATTGTGTGAGTTTACTGGAAGTGGTAAGTAAAAGCAGAGAAGGAGAATAACCATTCTTCTCTTTTAAACATGCTAACCGCCCCTCCACTCAAGGCCTGTTTCTCTCTAGTTGAGGTGAATATATGTGTCTTCTCTATTTCCTAAAAACCTACTAAAAAAGAACTTTGGGGGTTTCTAAGCATTAGACAAAGTGTAAAGTATAAATGTTACTTAGTTCAGTGTGGACTCAACGTAGTTAATGAAAACATAAAGAAGCTGGGATGTATTGTGTTCATTCAGCTAAATTCCAAGGACACATGTAGTCCCATGCTGAATCCACCTTAAAAAGAAAGAAATGTCTTATTCGATGTTAAGTCACTTGTCTAATTTGGGAAGATCTACAGAAGGCTCTTACTATAATGAGGTAACTGTTGGAGAAATCAGGCATGATATATATACAACTAACAAGGATTGGCTCTCATCTTAAAACCAGGAAGTTAGCCATAAAATATGTATAGATTCATAGAAGAACTTTAGAGGAAAGGAAGCTTAGGTGTGTCAAACCCAGTGGCTTCAACCAACAATCAATTATGTAACTCATGAAACTGCAATTTGGACAGGCCAGGCCTTCGTGGGGAAGGCTTGTCTCTGCTCCATGTGGCATCAGCTGAGGCTTCCTGGGAGCTGGGGATCCACTTGTAAGGTGGCTCACTCTCATGGCTGTCCAGTTAGTGATAGCTGTTGGCTGGGAGCTCAGCAGGGGCAGAAGGCAGGGGATCTCTGTTCCCTTCCCACTTGGGCTGCTCTATGGGTTGCATAGTGGCTGGGTTCAAAAACTCAGAAGCCTAAGAGACAAAAAATGGAAGCTGCCAGTTTCATAAGACCTGGAACTGGAAATAGCCACAGCAGCTTTTAAGTTTAATTAGGTCCCATTTGTTTATTTTTGCTTTTATTTCTATTACTCTAGGAGACAGATCCAAAAAAATATTGCTGCAATTTATGTCAAAGAGTGTTCTGCATATGTTTTCCACTAGGAGTTTTACAGTATCTCATCTTACATTTAGGTCTTTAATCCATTGTGAGTTCATTTTTGTGTATGATGTTAGAGAATGTTCTAATTTCATTCTTCTACATGTAGCTGTCTCGTTTTCCCAGCACCACTTATTGAAGAGACTGCCTTTTCTCCATTGTATATTCTTGCTTCCTTTGTCATAGATTAATTGACCATAAGTGCATAGGTTTATTTCTGGGCTTTCAATTCTGTTCCATTGATCTATGTGTTTGTTTTTGTGCCAGTACCATACTGTCTTGATTACTGTAGCTCTGTAGTATAGTCTGAAGCCAAGGAGCATGATCCCCCCAGCTCCATTCTTCTTTCTCAAGATTGTTCTGGCTATTTGGGGTCTTTTGTGTTTCCATACAAATTTTTATATATTTTACATTTAATACAATATTTTTTATAATAGGGAAAATTTATAAATCACCACAGGGCCAAGAATAGGAGAATAGATCAGTATAATGTGGAATAGCCATATATTCCACATGTAGTATTGTGTGGCAATTAAATGAATGAATAAGAGCTATGCATATTAACATGAATAAACATAAAAGGTATAATAGTTACAAAGGAAGTTATAAAGAATGCATTCAACATACCATTATATAACATTAAAAACATTAAAAATATTACCATATATATATATTTCTTTTTTTTAGAGCTTCTGGCTCTTCTACTTATGTGACCTTGGGCAAATTACAGAAGTTTTCTGAGTTTCAGTTTCCTCATCAATAAAATGGAAATGACAGCGAAACTTAACTTCTTGGATGGAGAAATCATATGACTGAATACATAGAAAGTGCTTAGAATAGTGTTGGGCACATTGTAAGCAATGCTTGTGTTAGTTATTATTACTATTACTATTATTGCTATTGCTGATATATAGAACAATTTCCACAGAAATGATAAATCTCACCAACCTATCTTCATTGGAGTGGGCTGCACAAAAAATTTCACCTCTATCGATAATATTTTTCTTCTCAAAAAAGTTTGAACCTACCATGGTGAATCTTAGCCGGGGCTACATTATGTTGTGGAAACGTATTCTCCTAGCAGTCTATGCTAACGATTGTGACACCCTCCAATATTGCAAAAGACAGAGGCCAACTCCCGGACTTGCCTGTTTTCTTAAGATATGCCTTGAGATGACTTCATGTCCCCCCTCTTACTTTCTAGGAATGGAAGCAGCAATTATTGATGTTTGACTTATCAGTGAATAAAGAACCAGGGACTATTTTGAGTGACAGATATCCAGTTTAGTGGAAATTATAAAATTGACTTATACCGAAAAAAACAAAAGTAAGATTCATGATGTAAATCATAGGGACTATAGGGACATAGATTATCCTATTATTTTTTTAATTAGTTATCTATTTTATACATATTAGTGTGTGTGTATGTATATATATATATATATATATATCAATATCAATTCCAATCTCCCAGTTCATCTCACCCTGCCCCCCACATTCCCCCTTGGTGTCCGTACGTTTGTTCTCTACATCTGTGTCTCTATTTCTGCCTTGCAAACCAGTTCATTTGTACCATTTTTCTAGGTTCCACATATATGCATTAATATATGATATTTGTTTTTCTGACTTACTTCACTCTGTATGACAGTTTCTAGGTCCATGCACGTCTCTACAAACGACCCAATTTCATTCCTTTTTATGGCTGAGTAATATTCCATTGTATATATGTACCACATCTTCTTATCCATTCATCTGTCAGTGGGCATTTAGGTTGCTTCCATGACCTGACTATTGTAAATAGTGCTGCAGTGAACATTGGGCTACATGTATCTTTTTGAATTATGGTTTTCTCAGGGTATATGCCCAGTAGTAGGATTGCTGGGTCATATGGTAATTCTATTTTTAATTTTTTAAGGAACCTCCATACTGTTCTCCAGATTTGCTGTATCAATTTACATTCCCACCAAGAGTGCCAGAGGCTTCGCTTTTCTCCACACCCTCTCCAGCATTTATTATTATTATTTTTTATTATTATTATTTTTTGTGTGTGTGGTACGCGAGCCTCTCACTGTTGTGGCCTCTCCCATTGTGGAGCACAGGCTCCAGACGCGCAGGCTCAGCGGCCATGGCTCACGGGCCCAGCCGCTCTGCAGCATGTGGGATCTTCCCGGACCAGGGCACGAACCCACGTCCCCTGCATCAGCAGGCAGACTCTCAACCACTGCGCCACCAGGGAAGCCCTCCAGCATTTATTGTTTGTAGATTTTCTGATGATGGCCATTCTGACTGGTGTGAAGTGATAGCACATTGTAGTTTTGATTTGCATTTCTCTAATAATTAGCGATGTTGGGCATCTTTTCATGTGCCTCTTAGCCATCTGTATGTTTTCTTTGGAGAAATGTCTATTTAGGTGTTCTACCCATTTTTTGATTGGGTTGTTTGTTTTTTATATATTGAGCTGCATGAGCTGCTTCTATATTTTGGAAATTAATCCCTTGTCAGTTGCTTTGTTTGCAAATATTTTCTCCCATTCTGAGTGTTGCCTTTTCATCTCATTTATGGTTTTCTTTGCTGTGCAAAAGCTTTTAAGTTTAATTAGGTCACATTTGTTTATTTTTGTTTTTTTTTCTTTAATCTAGGAGGTGAGTCAAAAAAGATCTTGCTCTGATTTATGTCAAATAGTATTTTTCCTATGTTTTCCTCTAAGAGTTTTATAGTGTCTAGTCTTACCTTTAGGTTTTTAATCCATTTTGAGTTTATTTTTGTGTATGGTGTTAGGGAGTGTTCTAATCTCATTCTTTTACATGTAGCTATCCAGTTTTCCCAGCACCACTTATTGAAGATGCTGTCTTTTCTCCATTGTATATTCTTGCCTCCTTTATCATAGATTAGTTGTCCATAGGTGTGTGGGTTTATTTCTGGACTTTCTGTCCTTTTCCATTGATCTATATTTCTGTTTTCATGCCAGAAGCATACTGTTTTGATTACTGTAGATTTGTGTATAGTCTGAAGTCAGGGAGCCTGATTCCTCCAGCTCCATTTTCCTTTCTCAAGATTGCTTTGGCTATTCAGGGTCTTTTGTGTTTCCACACAAATTGTAAAATATTTTGTTCTAGTTCTGTGAAAAATGCCACTGGTGATTTGTTAGGGATTGTATTGAATCTGTAATATTGATTCTTCCAATCCAAGAATATGGTATATCTCTCCATCTGTTTGTGTCATCTTTAATTTCTTTCATCAGTATCTTATAGTTTTCTGCATACAGGTCTTTTGCCTCCTTAGGTAGGTTAATTCCTAGGTATTTTATTCTTTTTGGTGCAGTAGTAAATGGGGTTGTTTCATTAATTTCCCTTTCTGATCTTTCATTGTTAGTGCATAGGAATGCAAGATATTTCTATATATTAATTTTGTATCCTGTGACTTTACTAAATTCACTGATTAGCTCTAGTAGTTTTCTCATGGCATCTTTAGGATTCTCTATGTATAGTATCATGTCATCTGAAAACAGTGACAGTTTTGCTTCTTCTTTTCCAATTTGTATTCCTTTTATTTCTTTTTCTTCTCTGACTGCTGTGGTTAGGACTTCCAAAACTGTGTTGAATAATAGTGGCGAGAGTGGACATCTGTGTTTTGTTCCTGATCTTAGAGGAAATGCTTTCAGTTTTTCACCATTGAGAATGATGTTTGCTGTGGGTTTGTCATATGTGGCCTATATTATGTTGAGGTAGGTTCCCACTCTGTCCCCTTTCTGGAGAGTTTTTATCATAAATGGGTGTTGAATTTTGTCAAAAGCTTTTTCTGCATCTATTGAGATGATCATATGGTTTTTATTCTCTAATTTGTTAATATGGTGTATCACATTGATTTATTTGCATGTATTGAAGAATCCTTACATCCCTGGAATAAATCCCACTTGATCATAGTGTATGATCCTTTTAATGTGTTGTTGGATTCAGTTTGCTAGTATTTTTTTGAGGATTTTTGCATCTATGTTCATCAGTGATATTGGCCTGTAATTTTCTTTTTCTGTGATATCTTTGTCTGGTTTTGGTATCAGGGTGATGGTGGCCTCATGGATTGAGCTTGGGAGTATTCCTTCCTGTGCAGTTTTTGGAAGAGTTTGAGAAGGGTGGGTGTTAGCTCTTCTCTAAATGTTTGATATAATTCCCGTGTGAAGCCATCAGGTCCTGGACTTTTGTTTGTTGAAAGATTTTAATTACAGTTTCAATTTTATTACTTGTGATTTGTCTCTTTATATTTTATATTTCTTCCTGGTTCAGTCTTGGAAGGTTGTACCTTTCTAAGAATTTTTCCATTTCTTCCACGTTGTCCATTTTTTGGCATATTGCTGCTTGTAGTAGCCGCTTATGATCCTTTGTATTTCTAGGGTATCAGCTGTAATTTCTCCTTTTTCATTTCTATTTTTATTGATTTGAATCCTCTCCCTTTTTTCTTGATGAGTCTAGCTAAAGGTTATCAATTTTGTTTATCTTCTCAAAGAACCAGCGTTTAGTTTTGTTCTTTGCTATCGTTTCTTTCATTTCTTTTTCATTTATTTCTGATCTTATCTTTATGATTTCTTTCCTTCTGCTAACTTTGGTGTTTTGTTGCTCTTCTTTCTCTAATTGCTTTAGGTGTAAGCTTAGGTTGTTTATTTGAGATGTTTCTTGTTTCTTAAGGTAGGCTTTTATAGCTATAAACTTCCCTCTTAGAACTTCTTTTGCTGCCTCCCATAGATTTTGGATCATCGAGTTTTCATTGTCATTTGTGTCTGTGAATTTTTTGATTTCCTCTTTGATTTCTTCAGTGATCTCTTGGTTATTTAGTATTATATCGTTTAGCCTCCATGTGTTTATATTTTTTACAGTTTTTTTCTGTAATTTATTTCTAATCTTATAGCATATAGTCAGAAAAGATGCCTGATATGATTTCAATTTTCTTAAATTTACCAGTGCTTGATTTGTGACCCAAGATGTGATCTAACCTGGAGAATGTTCCATGTGCACTTGAGAAGAAAGTGTATTCTGCTGCTTTTGAGTGGAATGTCCTATAAATATCAATTATGTCTATTTGGTCGATAGTGTCATTTAAAGCTTGCATTTCCTTGTTTGTTTTATGTCTGGATGATCTATCCATTGGTGTAAGTGGGGTGTTAAAGTCTCCTACTATTATTGTGTTACTGTCGATTTCCCCTTTTATGGCTGTTAGCTTTTGCCTTATGTATTGAGGTGCTCCTATATTGGATGCATAAATATTTACAATTGTTATATCTTCTTCTTGGATTGATCCCTTGATCATTATGTAGTGTCCTTCTTTGTCTCTTGTAACAGTCTTTATTTAAAGTCTGTTTTATCTGATATGAGTATTGCTACTTCAGCTTTCTTTAGATTTCCATTTGCATGGAATATCTTTTTCCATCCCCCCACTTTCAGTCTGTACATGTTCCTAGGTCTGAAGTGGGTCTCTTGTAGACAGCATATGTACAGGTCTTATTTTTGTATCCATTCAGCCAGTCTGTGTCTTTTGGTTGGAGCATTTATTCCATTTTCATTCAAGGTAATTATCGATATGTATGTTCCTATTACCATTTTCTTAATTATTTTGGGTTTGTTTTTGTGGTTTTTTTCTTCTCTTGTGTTTCCCACCTAGAGAAGTTCCTTAGCATTTGTTGTAAAGCTGGTTTGGAGGTGCTGAATTCTCTTAGTTTTTGCTTGTCTGTAAAGCTTTTGATTTCTCTGTCAAATCTGAATGAGATCCTTTCTGGGTATCGTAATCTTGGTTGTAGGTTTTTCCCTTTCATCACTTTAAATATATCTTGCTACTCCCACCTGGCCTGCAGAGGTTCTGCTGAGAAATCAGCTGACAACCTTAATGGCATTACCTTGTATGTTATTTGTTGCTTTCCCTTTGCTGTTTTTCTTTTTTTTTTTTTTTGCGGTACGCGGGCCTCTCACTGCTGTGGCTTCTCCCATTGCAGAGCACAGGCTCCAGACACGCAGGCTCAGCGACCATGGCTCACGGACCTAGCCGCTCCGTGGCATGTGGAATCTTCCCAGACTGGGGCACGAACCAGTGTCCCCTGCATTGGCAGGAGGACTCTCAACCACTGTGCCACCAGGAAAGCCCGCTTTGCTGTTTTTAATAATTTTTCTTTGAATTTAATTTTTTGTTAGTTTGATTATTATGTTTTGGCATGTTTCTCCTTGGGTTTACCCTGTATGTGACTCTCTGCACTTCCTGGACTTGGGTGACTATTTCCTTTCCCATGTTAGGGAAGTTTTCATCTCTAATCTCTTCAAATATTTTCTCAAACCCTTTCTCTCTCTCTCTTCTTGTTCTGGGACCCCTATAATTCAAATGTCGGTACATTTAGCGTTGTCCCAGTGGTCTGTGAGACTGTCCTCATTTCTTTTCATTCCTTTTTTCTTTATTCTGCTCCTCGGCAGTGATTTTCACCATTCTATCTTCCAGCTCACTTATTCGTTCTTCTGACTCAGTTATTCTACTATTGATTCCTTCTAGTGTATTTTTCATTTCACTTTTGTGTTTTTCATCACTGTTTGTTCTTTAATTTTTCTAGGTCCTTGTTAAACATTTCTTTTATATTCTCAATATATGCCTCCATTCTATTTCCAAGGTGTTGGATCATCTTTACTATCATTACTCTGAATTCTTTTTCAGGTAGATGGCCTATTTCCTCTTCATTTACTTGGTCTGCTCCTTCATCTGTAACATATTTTTTTTGATGGGTTGGGCTATGTTCCTCTCTTGCTGGTTGTTTGGCCTGAGGCATCCAGCACTGGAGTTTTCAGGCAGTTTGTTGGAGCCAGGTCTTTGTGCTGAGCTGAGGACCTCTGGGAGAGCTAACACCGATTAATATTCCCTGGGGCCTGAAGTTCTCTGTTAATCCAGTGGCTTGGACTTGGCACTCTCACCACAGGAACTCAGGCCCAATCCCTGCCCTGGGAACCAAGACCATGCAAGCCATGCAGCACAGCAAAAAAAAAAAAAAAAGGGAACAAACAGAAAGGAGAACAATAACAAAGAATAAAAAATAAAGTAAAATTAGAAAAATAAAAAATATATTAGAAAAAATAAAAATGAAACAACAAAGCAAAAAAGAACTACACACACACACAAAAAGGCCAGAAGAGGCCTTAGTGGGGGAGGGGGGCTTAGGCCCAGGGCCCACGCAGCCAGAAAAGGTCTCGGGGGGGGGAGGGGTGGCGGAGGTTAGGCTCAGGACCTGGGCAGCTGGAGGTGGCCCCGGAGGGTGGAGGTTCAGGCCCAGGACCCCAGAAGGCTTGTCAGGGCCCTAGTGGGTGGGGGAGATGCTGGCTGCATTCCTCTCCGATTCCCCAATCTTCCTAAGATCTCTCCCCATCTCTGCTGATTCCCTCACCATGAGTGGGCCCCTCCAAGTGTGGGAACCCCTCCCCTCCCCAGCTGCCATTCAAGATCCATTGTCAAGCTATTTCAGAGGCCAAATATCATCATTTTATAGGTGTCCAATTTGAATAAAATGGATTATGATTAATTTAGTAAAAGGTAATATATTGACTCAATCGTTACCTCCTTCTACAGAATTAAGAGCTTTTACAAACATTAGCATGAGTTTATCATATGGGAAAGAGAAAAGTTACACTTATTATTAAAAAAAAATCAAGCTTATTAGTAAAGAGGCTGATTTTTTTTAATGCCAGTGGATAAACCTCTATTCAGTTCTGAGAATAAGTTAGATAAAGAGAAGGAAGAAAAATGGAAACTAAAACATTATGGAAACTTCTCAAGTCATTTTCATGGAAATTGGAAGGGCAAAACTTATTCCTTAAACAATCAGCCAGTCAACAAACACTTTAATAGAATTCCTAGTCTGTGCTAAGTCTGAAGCAGAGGTCTTGCTACAAATTTACAAAACTAGAGTTTCATATTCATTTAAAGAGGAGTTGGCCTGTTAATGGAAGATTCCTTTGATTAATGTCAGGCTAATTAATTCCAACTCAAGATTAATCAACTTAAAACAATTAAAGCACTAGTCTGGTTTTAAAAAATCTTATAAATTAAAATGTCAGTTTCCATCCTTCTCACATGGCATTCAGAGATTCTGACCTGAATTTATATACGAGGAATCTTATTTAAAAACATTTTAGGCCATCAATAAGATTTTTTTGTCCATTTATTGTGTCATAGACCGTAAATACAAGGGTATCTATTTTCAAACATTTCCATATGAAAACAAAACAAAGCAGGGGAAAAAAAACATGAATGATGAAATTTGAAATACAAAGAGGAGGATCTGAGAGTCTGGATTTTAATTTGAAATCAGTTTATGCTTCCTGCTAAGTTTCATAAAGCTAATGTAAAACTATGGAATATTGTAGATATACGCTGCTCTTAATGTCTAGCTGCTTGTAGCCATAACTAGGTCAAAAAATCAACTGGTGAAAATGGGATTTTCCACCTCACGGAAGCAGTACTTGATTTTTGACCTTGTCCTCTAGGGGTATTAGAAGAGTTGTAAGGAGGATGATATCCTGAGGCCACCCTTCAAGGCTCAGAGGAAGGGAGGAAAGAATGTGAGGACAAGGCTTGGTGGCTTGTGATTTCAAGCCCCAGGTGGGGCAGTTATAACCTTGGTGATCCGATGGAGAGCAAGACCAGGAAGAAGCAGCAGCATGAGAGAAGTGCTGTCAGATGTACTTTGATAGTAAACAAAGTAGTTGGGGCAACAGTCCAACTGGCATCATTTTCTGTCCCTCATTTTAAACACATTTTCTGTCCCTCATTTTGAACACACGTTTGCCTAGATTGGGCTAGGTGTTAGTTTGTCTGGTAACAGGGCTGAACCAAGAAACAGATATCTTTCAAGGTCTTTTCCAGCTCTGAGATTCATTCCATCATTTTCTGCCAGGGGAAACACAGGCTGAGCCCACAGATCGTCTGAGCATTAGAATAAGCACACCAAGGGGCACAGTTTTGGATATGAACAATCAGCAGAATGGAATTTGAGGAATGTGGTAGAACTAAAATGTGAAGCTAGGAAAGTTGACTTACCTCCATCAGAGAGAAAAATTTTTTTAATTCTTTAAGGTTTTGAATACTTGAGGATACATGCCTAGGTGGCAGGTTAAGAGAAATCTGTTTCAGTGGAATTCAAATTGAGTCAGGCTTTTCTGGTTGAAGTGGGAAATGCTAAAAGCCATAATGAGGCTAGGGAACTGGGTTTGGAGTTTTCCTGGGGTGAACCTGTCTCTGTGTTCCTCTCCGGGGATTTTGAAGAACACATGGGTATGAACCATCAGAGTACAGGAAAAAAAGCAGCAGGTTTTCCTCCCTCCACATCCTCCACTCCGCTCCATCTAAATTCATTTTCATAGCTTTGATTCTCTCTCTCTTCTCCACCTTTCCCTTTTACAGCCTACGTCCAAACCATTTCACTTGGGTCCACTTCCCTTGGGCTCTTTGGAGCATGACTTTGCCAAGGGGATACCCTAAATACAAATGCTTCTTTATAGGAAAACCTGTTAGGCTTTTTTAAATTAATTAAAATATGCATACTTGTAAACTCTATTTCAGTAAATCTGGTTCTTCTCAACCAAGATAAATCCCATGGAGTTTCTGTCTTTCTTCAGAGTTAGTGATTTACATCTTCTGACTCTCCTTTTATTGCAACAGTGGTGGCAAGTTTCCCTTGCCGAGTCGCCAAAGAGCTTGTGAGCATCAACACAGCCAACTGTGGGCTTTCAGTTTATATAATCCTCAGGGCAGACTGAAGAAATTGATATTGTTAAAAAGAGATTGAGGGCTTCCCTGGTGGCGCAGTGGTTGAGAGTCCGCCTGCCAATACAGGGGACACGGGTTCGTGCCCCGGTCCGGGAAGATCCCACATGCCGCGGAGCTGCTGGGCCCGTGAGCCATGGCCGCTGAGCCTGCGCATCCGGAGCCTGTGCTCCGCAACGGGAGAGGCCACAACAGTGAGAAGCCCGCGTACCACAGAAAAAAAAAACAAAAAAAGAAATTGAAGTGAATTACATAATTTCCTTTCAGATGTGTGTGAATCTAAGCATTCCCGAGATAAAGAGCAAGATCCTAAAATCATTCCCACTTGGATAAACAGGAGCCTTTTGAATTTGGGGCACATCATCCTTTAATTATTGGCTTTACTGACTCTCTAGAGACAATAAGAGCAGATATCCTCCCTTCAAAGGGAGTCCCTCTGAGAGTTGATTTCACCCTAAGTGTGTACCTCATATAAATGATTGTGAAGATACACAGATCAATGAAGACATAACCGATATAAATTAAATGCATGCGTCTCTGGAAAGTTACTGTGTTTTGCTCCCAGAAGGAAATCACTCTTCATTTCACCAGAATAAGTTCCAGTTTTGGCTTTCCTTTGTTCTCCAAAGGTTTTACTTCTCAAAATTTTGCTTTTTAAAACATTATATTGTTAGAGAAAATTAAAAAGCAAACACTTTTCTTAAGCAGGTCTTTCATTCACAGGATTGAAGGCCTCTGTGAGTATATGGCAGCAAAACCCAGTGAAATTTGGATTACTATTACTGATATTATTAGCGCTATTGACATGCAAAAATGTAGGTTGTATCAGTGCTCACAGTTCCTTGACTGGCACTTAGTAAAACTCCTCAAAAGCAGCAGTGAAATAAGGGTATGCACCTTTTTTGTGTGTTGTGATGACCTGTGGGACTCTAGAAGCTAGGAAACTACTGTTTTCCTCACTGCTCTGTTTGGCCTTCCTTCATTCCATCTTTAAAGTGGGCTTATTTGTAAGACTGTGTTCTAAGTTTGTTTGGATCTTAATGTATTGTTTATTGTTAAATTTTCTTTCTTTGTGGGAGAGATAGGGACTGAATGGAAAAGTAATATCAAGTATTGTATCATTTTCTAGAAAGGCATGATTTAAGATACTCTGAGTCAGGCATTTATAACCTTGCAAAAGGATCAAGTTGTAACTTGACTTGGCAGTGGCCAGATGTGCAGACTGACGTAACTCCTGGACATAGTGTGGACGCTCAAATCCTGGCTCTAAATATACTAGCACTATGACTGCAGACAAGTTATTTAACTTCTTGAAGCCTTAATTTCCTTATCTGTAAAACTGAATAAAACCAGTCCTTGCTTCTTAAGGCTGTTGTGAGTCTTCCTACGTGTAAGCACTAAAAATGGTGTCTGAACAGAGTACATGCTCAAAAGCTGCTAGTTATATACACACTTTCCTCAATTTCCCAGGAAATTCAGAGAGTTCTCCTGAATCCTCTGGATAGTTGTGGCTATTCAGATGTGAATACAGATGATAGGAAAGAGGAAAGTCATGCCAAGAATTGAGAGATTGGAGAGAATGATCTTATTCTCAGGATTCCTTTGAAGATTCTTCATAGCAGGAGGTACAGAGAAAATTTAAAAGCAACCCTAGTCTGTTGGGTTGAGGTGAAGGGCATGGTTTGGACCAGCCATTGGTCTTTTTGATGAAAAGAACTTCCATGGCAAAAGAGCATTCTCTAGAGGCCTGGCAAGTTGAGAATAGCATTGACTGCAGAACTTCCTTGAGTGGAGGAAGCAGCACTCTGCCAGCAAAGTTCAAGCCTCTGGGAATCCTTCTTACACTTAGAAGAAATGACAGTTTTGTGGTGAGGACTAAATTGAGCAAGTTCTATAGAGTTTCAAAGAGGTAAAACTATGAGGCCTGAATTACAAAGATACACACATCTCCAATTCTGACTTATGGGAAAGATAAATAGGTTTTGCAGGCTAAGGTTATGAAGGAACTCTCATGTGTACATGCAGTTTTACACAAACTGTATGTTGGATATATATGTTATATGCTATTTTCTATTAATAAGACTTTTTAATACAACTTTGTGAAAGAGTACTCATCCTAAAATTTAGAAATTCCTAGGAGTCCTAAAAAAATTAGGGAGGCAGGATAAGACAGTCAGTAATTTTCTTGAGAAAACTATGACCTTGAAAAAGTTAGAGAAATGTGTTTGAATGCTATTTACTCTGTGCTCCCAGAACCTAAGAAAACTTGTGTTTAATGGGAATTAAATGGTTGGCCCTAAAATTCCCTTTCTATATTCTTTCATTTGTTTCTTTTTTCCCTGGAGAGGGCTAATTGTGCATGCTGGCAGAGAGTGTGTACACTCACGATTCCTTATCTTGGGAATGAAGAATCATGAATGCGAACTCCCTGTTGAATGCTAGAAGGCATTCCACTCTGAAATGTTCCTCCCTCTGACCCTGGAACTGGCTTTATTAAAATGCCTCCTTCCCCACATGAAAGCATCAAGATTCACTGCTCACTGGACATTTCCTCCAGAACGGAGGCATTTTAGGCTCAGTCAATGTTCCATTAAGCCAGGGAAGATGTACTCCATTTGGAAAACAATGAGGGAAATTAGTACAGAGGATTTTCTCACGCTGAAAACACATGTGTCCCTTGTTACCATTCTATCTTGGGAAAGTGGGAGCTCAATATATCCCTTTGAAATTGGAATATTTGAGGAAAGTGATTAATGTCCACACAAATTAATCCAACCTAGGAAGTGAATTCCTTCCCATGCAAGCTAATCCTCCCTAATTTCAAATTTACCATCAAAGTCAAATATTTGGGGTTCTATGTATACTGAAAGTCAAATATATAAACTTCCAGTGCTCAGAGACTTTTGTCTCTTCTGGCCCCAATTTTTGTGACTAGTTGACAAGTACGGTTGCTGCACATTTCAAACAGCTCATTTATCTAGTCCCTAGAACAGGGAACAGACCCCATGGAGAGACCTTGTGTTTGGCAACCTTACGCCAGTTGTTGTGATGCTTATTAGCCTGGCCCGCCATCTGTCTCTGACAGCCAGCTCCCTGATTTGAGATTTAAGAGCTGGCCAGACTTTCAAGACATTCCCTGAGACCCAGGGCAGGCGAAACAAAATGTCTATTTTCCAAATAGCTTCATTTGATTACACAATGGCTGTGTAAGAACAGATGATCAGATCAGAATGGAAAAGGTGAATAATAACATTGAGGTCACTGAGGGTTTGTCCTTCAAAACAAAATGTCTTTTAATTCTGCCTCTTCCCCAAGCTGCTGCCAAATCCCAATTCAGTATTCTTGAGCAGCCCAGAGTATTCATCTTTATTCATTTTCATAGCTTCCTTTAATTTCTTTATTCTCCTTTCCTGCATCGCAGCAAATAGATTGCGTTTTCTCCTGCTATCTTAAATGTTGTATACTGTATTTTTTTCTTATAACATTCATACACATGTTCATATATCTTCATTGGTTGCTTCATGTTTCAATACTTTTATCTTGCATTAAAAAGTATTGATTTGTCTCCATGTTCATCTATCATGTTGTCTAAATTTTAGTTCTGGATTAGATACTTCCCTTTTTGCTTTTCTCCAGTTCTAGGTTTTCCAAAAGAGAACAGTAAAGTTTACCAAGATATTTGATCCCCTTATTTTCTCCTCTCTTACAGCAGTTCCTGGTTTCTCTCATTTAGAATTTTCTCTTATTTAGAACTTTCTCCAAAAGCATATTCAAGGTTTTATGAGGTAAACCTGAGGCTGTGTATGCCTCTTTTTTATTAAGACAATTTTTTGAATGAAAATGTAACTTGATATAAAATTCTTAGTCCAAATTTCTTTTCCCTCAATGCTTTAAATGTAGAATTTCATTCTCTTTTTGCATCCACTATTGCTATTGACTAGTCTGACCACTACCTCGGGGGGGAACTCCCTTTGTCCCCTCAACTGGATTGGACTGCCAGTACAATTGATGTCCTTATAGCTACATAGGTCAAAGCTTTGCTCTCACACAAATCTTTCTCCACCCGTTAAATACCTATTTTGACTTAAGTAATGTTTTAGGCTCTTGGTATGTAAAAGTTGAAACTTGCCAAAACGAGTTCAGATAGGAGAAATTGATGGGCAGAGCCTGCTAATATGATGCCAGCAAGCAGTAAATGGGTCACGTACAATTCACTGTGGCAAAACTAGTGCATACAGGCTGATAGAGACAGAGTCATAGCTAAGAAAAACACTTGGCTTCTAGCGCAGTTTTCTCCCTCAAGTCAATCTCAAGACCCAAAACTGTGGCGATACACAAAAGACACACTTTCAGAATGTCCTTCTTTCCCTTCCTATAAGATTGTATGGACCTCGAATAAGGGATGTGGATGGTGTGATGCAAGTCAATGACCACTGTCAACAACTTAAACAGTAGGAAGTACTTCCAACATAGCCAAACTACTATTCATTTATTCATTTATCTATCCATCCAGTCATCCACTCATTAAAAGTGTTCTTGCGCCCTTGCTATGTGCCAAGCCCTGTGCCAGCCGTATGCCAGGGATATGAAAGAGAGCTTGCCCATGTGGAGTTGACCAAATGGTGGGGGAAATAGGAGTCAAGGAGTCTCACAGCTAAATGCAAGATCACACTTATGAGGAGTCCTCTGAAGGAGAGAGTATGTGCTGTTCAAACATATCAAAGAGGGAAGTGACCTGGTCAGCGGGGTTGGGGAAGGTTGCCTTGTAGAGGTGATGACTGAGATTTGAAGAATGAGCAGGAATTAAATAGACAAAGACAGGAGGAGAGAGTGCTCTCAGCACGGGGTACATTATGTGAAAAGAATGTGGCCGGAGGGATGGTTGGGAGTCCATAGGACAGAAAGAAGGCCAATGTAGCCAAAATTCTGAACTCACAAAGGAACATCCTATGACACAAGGATGGGGAAGTAGGTGGGGATCAGAATGTGTGGGACCTTCTAAGCCATGTTGGGAATCTTGGCGTCTGGGCAAGGGCAAGTCTTGAGGTTTTTAAGTCTGGAAATGGAGGTGGTATGATCAGTGTTGCAAGTGGAAAATATTCCTTTGGTTGTAACGTGGAGGGTGTATTACCGTGGGAAAGGATCTTCAGTAGCAGCAGCACTTCCAGGCATTGGAAACATGTAACCATGTGTTCCGTGGAAGCAAAGCTTTCTCACATGTGTCAGTTTAGCCTGCTTTGGAAGATCACTGCCTATGTATGTGCATCAGCACAAAGAAAATTTCCTTTCCCAACTTAACTTTTTGAATTTTGGAAATTTATATGTATGCTGACTCCTAGAATAGATCCATCTACTATCATGTAGAGCTCTGAACAGGCCTCTTTAAGTTAGGTTTCCTGTGGTTGATCACCTGAAACTGATGGCACTATTTCTGATGATTCCCTGAGGCAGTGTTCTCATACTTTAGGCTGTATCAAAATCACCTGGAGGACTTGTTAAACCATAAACTGCTGGGCCCAGCCACTCCCAGAGTTTCTGATTCAGTAAGCCTAGGGTGGGAACCAATAATTGCCTTTTTAACAAGTTCTCAGGGTATGTTGATGATGCTGGTCCAGGAACCACACTGTGAGAACCACTGCACCTAATGCGTTAGGTCCCAACTATGGCTGCACATTAAAATCACCTGGGGGCTTCCCTGGTGGCGCAGTGGTTGAGAGTCTGCCTGCTGATGCAGGGAACACGGGTTCATGCCCTGGTCCGGGAGGATCCCACATGCCGCGGAGCAGCTGGGCCCGTGAGCCATGGCTGCTGAGCCTGCGCATCCGGAGCCTGTGCTCCGCAACGGGAGAGGCTATAACAGTGAGAGGCCCACGTACTGCAAAAAAAAAAAAAAGAAAATCACCTGGGAAGCTTTAACTATACCAGTTTAGATGGGGGGCCAGACCCAATAAATCAGAATATCCCTAGCAATTCTAATATCCATACATTAGATTGAGAAACACTTATCTGGTGCCTTGGACATTTAATAATAAGCTTTAAGATACATTACTTTGTCTCTCTTTTCGCTTTATTTCTAGCTAACTCCTTAAGTCATACCCATAAAAAAATTCGGAGCTTATCAACAGAAATAATTTTGAGGTGCATACTATTTATAAAAAGTTTATCTGATTTTTTTCTATGTGTGTGCAACTGTTTACACATTTATTTACAAAATAAGGTCATACTATTCACACTGTATTCTAATGCTTTTACATATATTTTTTCCCGCTCATCAGTATACCTTGAACAAATTTCCACACTTCCATGTCAACAAATGTATTCTTTAAAACATTATTTTTAATGCTGATATATTATCTCATTGTGTGAAGAGCACAATCTCTGAAAACAGTACTAGTGATATCCTTAAAAATTCCTAAAATTACAATTACTGGTAAATGAAATTTATATTTTGAGACTTTTAGTACATATTGCCAAACCGATCTACAGAAAAATGTATACAAATTTACATTCTCTTGGGAATCTCCATTTCCCCACACTTTAACCAACCTTTGTTAATTATCATTAAATCTACTTTCTAATTTAGTAGTTGAAAAATTAAAATATATTATTTTAAAACTTTTTTAAAGTTTATCTGAGTTTAATTTTAAAAGGCCTACTAGCCAACATCTATTCATTTCTCAGTCATCACAGTTAATGAAAACTTACAGTGTATGCTGCGTGAGAGCATCATTTTGATCTCTAGATTACCATTTATGTGCATCTCTTGTGACACTGGTTGGTTCTGAAGGCTATTTAATCTTTTAATTATTTCTACTATCATCCCATCTTCTAATATCAGGAGGGCCTGAAATTCATGATCCCCAAAGGATATCATCATCTAGATAGGTGTGTGTGTGTCTGTGTGTGAAGTTATGACTCACGTCCTAGGAGGTGAACAACACTGGCTTCAGCAACCTAGGTGCTGATGAAATCTCAATTATGTAATTTCCTACAGCGCTGATTGCAGTCAGCAGGGCAGATTTCCCTGACTCTGCTCTCCACTCCCTGCTCCAACTTCTTCCCACAAAATGAACAGCTTTACCTCTGCCATGCTAACTGCTCCACAGCCAGTTTCCACCCCCTTAGAATTTGTACTTGCTGCAGGGAAGAGTAGATTTCCCTTACTACATGGTTTTGATGTGCCCAGGGGAGAAAGCAGAAGGAAGATTCCCTCTAGCCCAGCAAATTCCTTCTCCCAATTCATCAGTTCCTGTCACTACTGCTCTTGCCACATCGCACTGTTGAGGACCTCGCCAGGAAGCCTCACGTGGCTCAGGGAGTGCTATTTGGCAAGGAAAGATGTAGCTCTGGAAGTCGGCTGGGCTTCAAGGGAGAGAGGGCTTGGTCTATGCTGTGTCATTAGCTATTTCCAAATCAGTACAAAGGGTAAAAGGCTCCTCACTAGAACAAGCTGAAATGCAGCCTCTGAACAAGTTGAGTGGTTCAGATAGGTGTATGACATTACTCTGACAATTCGTGTGTATGGTATCTTTCCAGCAGCTTACCTAAAAGCATTTAAACGATCCCATGGAAGCTCAAAAGATTTATGTGTGTTTTTCAAATGTGGAGAAACTCCCAGTTTCGAATAATTTGGGATTTGCATTGGCACGTGCCTTTCCATCTACCTGAAATATGCCTTCTAAACTCAGAGATGGTGGTTCTTTTCATTAAATATAAAGTAGGAGTTGGTCACAGTTACCCATCTCCACATGGAACACATGCTTTAGTATCCTTGATTCTTAAGGGAGTCATTCCTTAAGTTTACCCTAAATCTATCTTGCTGCACTTTGTCTCTTGGCTGCCATACTATGATAATCAAATGAGTCAACCAAAATAATGTGCAGACAAGTAGAAAAGTGATCAATGCCCAAAGGCACATATCCAGACACCAATCTGCAGGAAAGCAGTATGCCTCACAGGCAACTATGGAAGGAGTTTGGACAGGATGATCTGTAAATCCTTTCCCACTCTAAGTTTCTGTGTGCTTAGGACTTTATGTTGGTGTTGGGGAAGTAACAAAAAAGTTGTCCCTTTTTTTTTTTTTTAAATTTATTTTTATTTTCGGCTGCATTGGGTCTTCATTGCTGCACGCAGGCTTTTTTCTAGTTGTGGTGAGCAGGGGCTACTCTCCATTGCAGTGCGCAGGCTTCTCATTGCGGTGGCTTCTCTTGTTGCAGAGCATGGGTTCTAGGCTTGCGGGCTTCAGTAGTTGTGGCACATGGGCTCAGTAGTTATGGCACACGGCCCTAGTTGCTCTGCGGCATGTGGGATCTTCCCAGACCAGGGCTTGAACCCGTGTCCCCTGTCCCCTGCCCCCTGGCAGGCAGATTCTTAACCACTGTGCCAACAGGGAAGCCCCCTACTCCCTTTTCTTAATTCTCCTTCTAATCTCTTTTTTTTTAATTGATGTATGACTTACATACAATAAAATGCACAGATCTTAAGTGTATAGCTCTTAAGCATGACTCTGGTTAAAATTAGAATTATACCAGTCCTTAAGAGAGGCTCCCTCATGCCCCTTTCTGGTCACTATCTCCTCAAAGGTAATATCTATTTTCTACTCTATCACCATAGATTAATTTTTAACTGTTTCTGGATATTATATTAATCACACAGTATACCCTCTTTTGTGTCTAGCTTTTTTCATGCAATATTATTTCTGTGAGATTCATCTGTATTGTTGAGGATGGCAGTGGTTCATTCTTTTTCATTTCTTATATGACATTGTATGAATATACCACAGTTTGTCCATTCTATGGATGAATATTTGGATGGCTTCCAACTTTTTATCATTGTTAAAGCTACTTTGAACATTCTTATACATATTTTGCTGCACACAAGCACTCGTTTCTATTGGGTATATAGCCAGGAGTGGAATTGTGTCAGGATCACGTTTAGTTCAAAAGATACTGCCAGTTAATTTTCCAAAGTGGCTTTGCCAATTTACATGGCCACCAACAATGTAAATCTCCATATTCTCACCAACACCTGATATTACTATCCTTTTAATTTAATTCAGTCTGGTGGGAGATACTGGTATCTCATTATGATATTAATTTGCATTTTCTTGCAGACTGATGATGTTGAACTTTTTCATATGCTTCTCCCATTATTTCTTAAATAAGTCCAATCAGGCTTTTCCTTCCATCACTCCAGTGGAACTGCTCTTGTCAAGTAACAAATGGCCTCCATGTTGGTAAATCAGTTCTGAGTTCTTATCTTCTTGACTACCAAAACCACACATCCCTTGTTTTCCTCCTCCCTCACTTGCTATTCTTTCTCAGTCTTATTTTGTCAGTTCTTCCTAATCTCCCAGCATTTTAGCATAGAGGTACCCTAATCAACTTTATCCCTCCTCTGACCCCAACCTCTTTATCTCCTTTCCTACTTTATTTTTGTTTATATCAATCATGCCCATTTATAATAATATATAATATGCCAAGGTATTTATTGCTTCACCCTTACCATAATAAGGGGTGAAAGCTCCAGGAGGGCAGGACTTTTTGTCTCTTTTGTTCCCTGATATATTCCCTATATCTAGAACAGTCCCTGTCACATAGTAAGAACTCAGTAAATATTTGATCAATAATTGAGTGATTGAGTGAATGAAATAATAGTGGGAAAATGGTAAGAAGCATTAGAAAAATATATTCTCCCAAGAAATATTTAATGAGTGATTATTACAGACATAGGCCTATTTGGACCTACACACTCTCGAATTTATATGACTTGCATCACCAGAATTCAAGTTTTAAAGGCAGATGCCTTTGAGTTTACAAGTGGAACACAGATGGCTGGAGAGGAATCAAATCCTTAAAAACATCTGGCTTTGTTTGTTGTGGCAAGTGTCAAGCTGCCTCAAAGGAAAGCACAAAAACTAACTTTGTAATCAGTTTATACTGCAGTGTAAACTGAGGAAGAGTGTGGTTTGATAGCATAGCATTATATCATTTTATCCAGTTCTACTGGAAGCTTCCTTGGAACTTAACAGCTGTTGAGTTAGTAGCTAGGGTGTAGCTGGAGCCAGCTACCAATCTGGACTAAACTCTAGGTTGTATCATAAAAGTAGTTGGTAAACTGGACTAAATCTCTGTGGCCAAAGCAAACATTCAAACTGAAAATTAGCACAAGGAAAGGCCAAAGTCAGTGAGTTTGGTAGTTTCTCTTAAAAAAAGCAAAGATCTCTGGACTTTGGCCCAGGGAAGACCAAGGGACTAGAAAATAGGTGAGAGATACAGGCCCATGACAAGTCAAGAACTAGGTGGAAGGCACACATAATCATGGCATTTAATATTCATTTTGGCTTCTGGGATCTACAGCATGGATCTCCTAAAGGTATTTGTGGTATCAGGTGCTGTGTTGGTTGGATGCCACCTACAGAAGTGTATTCCTAAATCCTCACTGGAGACCTAAATCTGAAGACCAATAACAGAATAAAGTGATGGGGAAGGCTTTGCTGTCAAAGCTGGAGACTGTTTCCAAGATAGGCAGAGTTTCTTCCTCAGATTCTTGGCTGTTGGGCAAATTTTTCAAAGGTAGTAGATGTCAGCTGATTGCCCAACCCTTTTCCTCTAAAAGTACAAAAAGACATTTTGGCCAATAAGCCACTACATGAATATGTCTATTCTTAAGTTGCTGACTGTACTTTGCCTTATATGATGGATATATATGCACTGCCTTTATTCTTCCCTTTAGATTAGAATTATGAGGAGAATAGAAGCTATAGTTTACCCATCTCTAAATCTTTCCTCCTACCACTACCTCCACCTAGTCCAGTGCCTTGAACATGGCAGGAAGTCAATAAATACTGTTGATTGAATGGAATTTCCCTCAAATGTGTGAGAATTCATATTACCCTTAGGGCATATTGAAACTCTCTTGCATTTGATTTTTCTCCTATCCACCATCAGCACAACTGAACCAAACTGGTTTGCCCACACTTCCTGCCTGGGTAACTAGAGGTGAACTTTTGCTGACCTTAAATATTTGTCACCATCTCTTAGGATCCTTCCATTCCTCACAAGATTAATGGAAATAAATAAGCGGGTTTATGGATAATTGGAAATATTTGGGTAGTAAACATGGCTGGAGTATGTCCTGTGAACCTCAGATACCTCTCCACAATTTTTTAAAACATTCTGCTTTGAAAGTAAATTGAAAAGAGGTGTTCAGTAATTGTGCACTACATTTTGTTCAAAGGAATCAATTCCTTCCAAAGTCACTGAGGAGAAAACAACTGTAAACTGACATGCAATGGAGCTGAACTGAAATTCTCATTTCCCTCAGTAATTTCTCAGCTACAAGTCATGGAATATGGTCTCCTTTCTGCTTATAATCTGTTTTCTTCCTTAAAGACACGTTTCTTTTTAAAGTGATTACATCTGTATTTGATCAGGGATATGTGATAAAAAGGGAGCAGGGAAGAAGGAGGAGTAGGTAGAAAGGAAGCTTGGAGTATTAAGACAACCCCATAATATAGTAGAATCTCACCTTGTCAGGAAATACTGAAAAAAACTGAAGAAATTGATGTGGAGTGAGTTTGCCTTACTTTGAGATTATAATAACTAAGGCTTTCTCACACAGGGTATAGAATAAACAGTACCATCTTTGTGAAACTCCAAGGGTGAACACAGTGATGGTTAATTTTATGTGTCAACTTGACTAGGCCACAGTCCCTAGATAGTTGGTGAAACACCAGTCTAGATGTCCCTGTGAAGCTATGTTTTAGGTTAAGATTAGTATTTAAGTCAGTAGACATTTTTTATTGAATTTTATTTTTTTTTATACAGAAGGTTCTTATTAGTTATCCATTTATACATATTAGTGTATACATGTCAATCCCAATCTCCCAATTCATCACACCACCACCACCACCCACGCCACTCTCTCCCCTTAGTGTCTATACGTTTGTTCTCCACATCTGTGTCTCTATTTCTGCCCTGCAAACCAGTTCATCTGTACCATTTTTCTAGGTTCCACATATATGTGTTAATATACAATATTTGTCTTTCTCTTTCTGACTTACTTCACTCTGTATGACAGTGTCGAGATCCATCCACGTCTCTACAAATGACCCAATTTCATTCCTTTTTATGGCTGAGTAATATTCCATTGTATATATGTACCACATCTTCTTTATCCATTCATCTGTCTGTTGAAGGGCATTTAGGTTGCTTCCATGACCTGTCTATTGTAAATAGTGCTACAGTGAACATTGGGGTGCATGTGTCTTTGAATTATGGTTTTTTCTGGGTATATACCCAGTAGCGGGATTGCTGGGTCATATTATAATTGTATTTTTAGTTTTTTAAGGAACCTCCATACCGCTCTCTATAGTGGCTGTATCAATTTACATTCCCACCAACAGTGCAAGAGGGTTCCCTTTTCTCCACATCCTCTCCAGCATTTGTTGTTTGTAGATTTTCTGATGATGCCCATTCTAACTGGTGTAAGGTGATACCTCATTGTAGTTTTGATTTGCATTTCTCTAATAATTAGTGATGTTGAGCAGCTTTTCATGTGCTCCTTGGACATCTGTATGTCTTCTTTGGAGAAATGTCTGTTTAGGTCTTCTGCCCATTTTTGGATTGGGTTGTTTGTTTCTTTAATATTGAGCTGCATGAGCTGTTTATATATTTTGGAGATTAATCCTTTGTCCACTGATACATTTGCAAGTATTTTCTCCCATTCTGAGGGTTGTCTTTTTGTCTTGTTTGTAGTTTCCTTTGCTTTGCAAAAGCTTTTAAGTTTCATTAGGTCCCATTTGTTTATTTTTATTTCCATTACTGTAGTAGATGAATCAAAAAATATCTTGCTGTGATTTATGTCAAAGAGTGTTCTTCTTATGTTTTCAGTGTCTGGTCTTATATTTAGGTCTCTAATCCATTTGCAGTTTATTTTTGTGTATGGTGTTAGGGGGTGTTCTAATTTCATTCTTTTACATGTAGCTGTCCAGTTTTCCCAGCACCACTTATTGAAGAGACTGTCTTTTCTACATCGTATATCCTTGCCTCCTTTGTCATAGATTAGTTGACCATAGGTGCATGGGTTTATCTCTGGGCTTTCTATCCTGTTCCATTGATCTATATTTCTGTTTTTGTGCCAGTACCATATCGTCTTGATTACTGTACCTTTGTAGTATAGTCTGAATTCAGGGAGTCTGCTTTCTCAGGCTCCGTTTCTTTCCCTCAAGACTGCTTTGGCTATTCGGGGTCTGTTGTTTCTCCATACAAATTTTAAGATTTTATGTTCTAGTTCTGTAAAAAATGCCATTGGTAATTTGATAGGGATTGCACTGAATCTGTAGATTGCTTTGGGTAGTATAGTCATTTTCACAATATTGATTCTTCCAATCCAAGAACATGGCATATTTCTCCATCTGTTTGTATCATCTTTAATTTCTTTCATCACTGTCTTACAGTTTTCTGCATAGAGGTCTTTTGTCTCCCTAGGTAGGTTTATTCCTACGTATTTTATTCGTTTTGTTGGAATGGTAAATGGGAGTGTTTCCTTAATTTCTCTTTCAGATTTTTCATCATTAGTGTATAGGAATGCAAGAGATTTCTGTGCATTAATTTTGTATCCTGCTACTCTACCGAATTCATTGATTAGCTCTAGTATTTTTCTGGTAGCATCTTTAGGATTCTCTATGTATAGTATCATGTCATCTGCAAACAGTGACAGTGTCACTTCTTCTTTTCCAAATTGGATTCCTTTTATTTCTTTTTCTTCTCTGATTGCTGTGCCTAAAACTTGCAAAACTATGTTGAATAACAGTGGTGAGAGTGGGCAACCTCTTCTTGTTCCTGAACTTAGAGGAAAAGGTTTCAGTTTTTCACCACTGAGAAAGATGTTGGCTGTGGGTTTGTCATATATGGCCTTTATTATGTTGAGGTAGGTTCCCTCTATGCCTACTTTCTGGAGAGTTTTTATCATAAATGGGTGTTGAATTTTGTTGAAAGCTTTTTCTGCATCTATAGTGATGATCATATGGTTTTATCCTTCAATTTTTTAATATGTTGTATCACATTGATTGATTTGCATATATTAAAGAATCCTTGCATTGTTGGGATAAATCCCACTTGATCATGGTGTATGACCCTATCAATGTGTTGTTGGATTCTGTTTGTTAGCATTTTGCTGATGATTTTTGCATCTATATTCATCAGTGATAATGGTCTGAAATTTTCTTTTTTTGTAGTATCTTTGTCTGGTTTTGGTATCAGGGTGAAAGTGGCCTCATAGAATGAGTTTGGGAGTGTTCCTTCCTCTGCAAATTTTTGGAAGAGTTTGAGAAGGATGGGTGTTAGCTCTTCTCTAAATGTTTGACTGAATTCACCTGTGAAGCCATCTGGTCCTGGACTTTTGTTTGTTGGAAGATTTTTAATCACAGTTTCAATTTCATTACTTGTGATTGGTCTGTTCATATTTTCTATTTCTTCCTGGTTCAGTCTTGGAAGGTTATACCTTTCTAAGAATTTGTTCATTTCTTCCAGGTTGTCCATTTTATTGGCATAGAGTTGCTTGTAGTAGTCCCTTAGGATGCTTTGTATTTCTGCAGTGTCTGTTGTAACTTCTCCTTTTTCATTTCTGATTTTATTGATTTGAGTCCTCTCCCTCTTTTTCTTGATGAGTCTGGCTAATGGTTTATCAATTTTGTTTATCTTGTCAAAGAACCAGCTTTTGGTTTTATTGATCTTTGCTAGTGTTTTCTTTGTTTCTATTTCATTTATTTCTGCTGTAATCTTTATGATTTCTTTCCTTCTACTAACTTTGGGTTTTGTTCGTTCTTCTTTCTCTAGTTCCTTTAGGTGTAAGGTTAGATTGTTTATTTCAGATTTTTCTTGTTTCTTGAGGTAGGCTTGTATTGCTATAAACTTCCCTCTTAGAACTGCTTTTGCTGCATCCCATAGGTTTTGGATCATTGTGTTTTCATTGTAATTTGTCTCTAGATATTTTTTGATCTCCTCTTTGATTTCTTCAGTGAGCTCTTGGTTATTTAGTAACGTATTGGTTAGCCTCCATGTGTTTGTGTTTTTTATGTTTTATCCCCTGCAATTGATTTCTAGTCGCATAGCATTGTGGTCAGAAAAGATGCTTGATATGATTTCAATTTTCATAAATTTACTGAGGCTTGATTGTGACCCAAGATGTGATCTATCCTGGAGCATGTTCTGTGTGCACTTGAGAAGAAAGTGTAATCTGCTGGTTTTGGATGGAATGTCCTATAAGTATCAATTAAATCTATCTGGTCTATTGAGTCATTTAAAGCTTGTGTTTCCTTATTAAATTTGTTTGGATGATCTGTCCACTGGTGTAAGTGAGGTGTTAAAGTCCCCTACTATTATTGTGTTACTGTCAATTTCCTCTTTTATTGCTGTTAGCACTTGCCTTATGTATTGTACTCCTATGTTGGGTACGTATATATTTATAATTGTTACATCTTCTTGGATTGATCCCTTGATCATTATGTAGTGTCCTTCCTTGTCTCTTGTAACATCGTTTATTTTAAATCTATTTTATCTGACGTGAGTATTGCTACTCCAGCTTTCTTTTGATTTCTTATTTGCATGGAATATCTTTTTCCATCCCCTCACTTTCAGTCTGTATGTGTCCCTAGGTCTAAAGTGGGTCTCTTGTAGACAGCATATATATGGGTCTTATTTTTGTATCCATTCAGTGAGCCTGTGTCTTTTGGTTGGAGCATTTAATCCATTCATATTTGAGGTAGTTATCAATATGTATGTTCCTATTACCATTTTCTTAATTGTTACGGGTTTGTTTTTGTAGGTCCTTTTCTTCTGTTGTGTTTCCCACTTAGAGAAGTTCCTTTAGCACTTGCTGTAGAGCTGGTTTGGTGGTGCTGAATTCTCTTAGCTTTTGCTTGTCTTTAAAGCTTTTGATTTCTCCATCAAATCTGAATGAGATCCTTGCCTGTTAGAGTAATCTTGGTTGTAGGTTCCTCCCTTTCATCACTTTAAAAATATCGTGCCACTCCCTTCTGGCTTGTAGAGTTTCTTCTGAGAAATCAGCTGTTAACCTTATAGGAGGTCCCTTGTATGTTTTTTGTCGTTTTTCCCTTGCTGCTTTCAATAATTTTTCTTCATCTTTAATTTTTGTCAGTTTGATTACTATGTGTCTCGACTTGTTTCTTCTTGGGTTTATCCTCCCTGGGACTCTCTGCACTTCCTGGACTTGGGTGGCTATTTCCTTTCCCACGTTAGGGAAGTTTTCGATTATAATCTCTTCAAATATTTTCTCGGGTCCTTTCTCTCTCTCTTCTCCTTCTGGGACCCCTATAATGCGAATGTTGTTATGTTTAATGTTGTCTCAGAGGTCTCTTAGGCTGTCTTTATTTCTTTTCGTTCTTTTTTCTTTGTTCTGCGGCAGTGAATTCCACCATTCTCTCTTCCAGGTCACTTATCCATTCTTCTGCCTCAGTTATTCTGCTATTGATTCCTTCTAGTGTAGTTTTCACTTCAGTATTGTATTGTTCATCTTTGTTTGTTTGTTCTTTAATTCTTCTAGGTGTTTGTTAAACATTTCTTGCATCTTCTCGATCTTTGCCTCCATTCTTTTTCCGAGGTCCTGGATCATCTTCACTATCATTATTCTGAATTCTTTTTCTGGAAGGTTTCCTATCTCCACTTCATTTAGTTGTTTTTCTTGGGTTTTATCTTGTTCCTTCATCTGGTACATAGCCCTCTGCCTTTTCATCTTGTGTATCTTTCTGTGAATGTGGTTTTTGTTCCACAGGCTGCAGGATTGTGGTTCTTCTTGCTTCTGCTGTCTGCCCTCTTGTGGATGAGGCTATCTAAGAGGCTTGTAAGTCAGTAGACTTTGAATAAAGCAGATTAGCCCCATAATATTGGTGGGCCTCATCTAATCAGTTGAAGGCCTTAGGAGAAAAAAACTGACCTCTCCTAAGGAAGAAGGAATTCTGCCTCCAGACTGCCTTTGGACTTGAGCTGCAACACCAACCCTTCTCTGGGTCTCCAACTTGCTGGCCTACCCTATAGAATTGAGACTCATAGGGTCCTCACAATCACATGAGCCAACTCCATAAAATAAATTTCTCTCTAGATAGATAGGTAGAGAGAGAAAGAGAGAACTGTATAGGTATAGATATAGATACACACACATATTTTATTAGTTTTGTTTCTTTGGAAAACTGTGACTAATAAAAGCACATACCAAAAATGCTAGCACTGGACTTCTTGGAGCCAACAATACAGGTGTTCAATACAAGTCAAAAACTGAATAAAGTGCAGGTTACTCAGGAGCCATTTCCTTGATTCTGAAAGGAAATGCTTGTCTATTATATATTATTTCCTGAAATAATACTTTTCCTGAGGCAGTTTCATTTGGAGTCCTTTCAATTCAGTTCCCTGAATTCTTTGGATTGCCTTACTGTTAGATCTACATTGACTAGAATGCAATCTTCAAAAATAGTTATTACACATTAATACCTACTATGTGCCTGATAGTCATGATAACTGTGCAAGAAAATATTATTATACTCATTTTATAGATGAAGAAATTGCCCTGGTAAGCCCATTGTCTCAATCAACATTGAAAGGTAAAGAATATCAGTATAATAAACTAATTAATCACTTAATCAGTAAGCATTCATTGGACATGTTATGTGCATTGTATACATACTGTATTGCATTATGAAGGTCTGAGACAAGTCAGCAGAGATATATTTCAGAAAGATTTTCTAAAAGCTGAAAAGATGTCTTGTCAACTCTCAATTCTTCCAAAAAAAATAGTTCATCAGAGCTCCCCCACTCCCTAATCATTCCTGTTAAAGTTCTAATTATTTTTCCAGCTCATGCCTCACCAAAGACCTCCTGTCTCTTATATCCAGCTGCCTAGTTGACATCGCCACTTGACTGCATAACACATTAAATCTCACAATTAACTTGTCCTTAGTTTTCTTCCTTCCCTTACACACCAATTCCAGCTGATCAGCCAGTCCTCCAAGGATATCCTGAGTCAGATCACAAGTATCTATTGCTCCTGGTAGAATCTCGACCCAAGCCACCATCATCATTTACCAGGACTGCCGTAAGAGCCTCCTAATTTGCCTTCTTGCTTCTATTCTTTTTCCGTTCCCCTAGAAGCCAGAATGATCTTTCAAAGTATAAATTAGATCCTGTTACCCCTCTCCCCACTTACAATGCTCTGCACTTGTAATAAAAATCTAAACTCTTGGACTTCCCTGGTGGTGCAGTGGTTGGGAGTCCGCCTGCCGTTGCAGGGGGCACGGGTTCATGCCTGGGTCCAGGAGGATCTGCGTGCCGTGGAGCGGCTGGGCCCATGGGCCATGGCCACTGGGCCTGTGCGTCCGAAGCCTGTGCTCCGGGGTGGGAAGGGCCACAGCAGTGAGAGACCCGCATACAGCAAAAAAAAAAAAAAAAAAAAATCTAATCTCTTTCTCATAGCCAATAAGGTTTTGCATAATTTAACCCCTGTCTTCCTTTTGATTATTACCTTTTATCACTCCCCAGCTTGCTCACTGTGCTTCAACCATGCTGGCTTTGTTTCTATGCCCATATATGCCATTCTCTTTCCTGATTTATTTATTTCCCTCTCCCTACAACACTCTTCGCTATCCATCATCCCATTCTTTCACCATTCAGTTCCACCTAAGATGCCTAACTCCTCAGATGGACCTCCTCTAACCACTCTAGTGAGAGGAGCCCAAAATATAACTTCCCATGTTCTCACCCTCACTCTTTCTCCTCTCTTTCTCCCATTGCTACTTTCCATCTTTTTTTCTTCCCAGTGCTTAACATAATGTGAAATTATCTTACTAATTACTTGTTTACACATTTCTTATCTGTCTGATCCCATTAGAATATAAAGGGTTTTGCTAGTCTTGTTCACAGTTCAGAGAACAGTGCCTAGAGAATGAGTTACTCTTTGATGTATTTTGAGTGAATGAATGAAAGCCCTAGAATTTTTCTTTGGAGCATTCATTGCTTCACTTGACAGTGGGGAGTCACTTGTGATGATCTCTGATCTTAGCCCCCTTATGGTGAATGGGCCCTACTCTCCCATCTAATGTCTCTGATATTTTTACACTCAGTGTCTCCAGTTTGGGCATAGAGTTTCATGTGACCCACAATTTTAATCATGGTATTAAACAAATACCAAAGGAAAAATTTTAAAAATTTGTGTGGGAAGGGTGTGTGCTTTTTCCTGTTTATAACATTTCCCCGAAGAAACCAATCCATCTGCTTAGTATGGGTGTCTGTCTACTTACAACAGATGCAGCTGGTGTTCTCTTGTAAAATTCATTAGGTGAACAATAATTTTCCTCCTCCAGGATTTTAAACTCCTGAAAAATCACCTTTCTTTACTTGGGTACCCCAAAGGGGAAAACTGGTGCAATTTACATTAAACAAAGCATAAGATTACATTCTGCTAGGAGTTTTCAAACTTCCTCTGCATGAACTGTGAACCAGGAACATACCACAGCACTTTGAGGACGTTTCTGCCTGACAACAAAATATTTCACTAATTCAGTTGAAGTTTAGTCTGTCTTGCTATGTTTGGTCTTCACAATGATTATCAAAAAGCATGACTACTTGGGCCAAGCTAATTGATCTGCCTGGAAGTTGTGTTGTTTCGGGGGTATGGCAAATATATCATTTAATCTTGTACTTGCTTTTATTTTTTTCTTTCCTGAGGTTGTCTAACTCCAGGAACCTGCATTTTTTTTTTACACCATTGTCTGCATTTTTTTCCCCTTTTTCCTTTTTTTCTTTACTTTTGGAACTGACATGGACTCTCCTTTAAGAAGCTAGAATCTGAACGAGGCCCTCCTAGAGTGGGAGAATATATAAAATTCAGTCTTGACCAGCCCCTTCCAACAAGGACATTCTGTGATTCCATTCTGTGCTCCTACCTGGTGGTAGAAATTTCCATGTCCCTAGATAGATAGATAGATAGATAGATAGATAGATAGATAGATAGATAAACATAGAGATGTATAGAGATATATATTTTTTTTTCTTTTTTTTGCGGTACACGGGCCTCTCCCGTTGCAGAGCACTGGCTCCGGACACACAGGCTCAGCGGCCATGGCTCACGGGCCTAGCCGCTCCACGGCATGTGGGATCTTCCCAGACCGGGGCACGAACCCATGTCCCCTGCATCAGCAGGCGGTCTCTCAACCACTGCGCCACCAGGGAACCCCGAAATAGATATAATTGAGTTAATCATACTCTTCAGAATGCACATTATTGTCATAGGTCCAAGCTAGTCTCTGCTTAATTTCTTTCATTCTTTCCTCCGTTTCCCACACCAATTCTCCATCCCTATGCCTCACATCATAGGAAAGTGTTCTAAAGTATTTAATGATTAACTTTTTTGTATGTATTATTCTTACAAAATATGCATTTTATTTGCATGAATTTTAAATTGATGCAAATGGGTTATTTACAGATTCCACTCCTGTTTCTATCTTTTCTTTCTTTTTAAAAACTCAGCCATAACTTTTTTAGCATTTGTTTATGGAGCTGTGGGCATATGTAGTCTGTTATTTCTTTCACTGTATAGTCCTTCATGATGGTAATTCTTCACTTTCAACCTATCTTTCTCCCAGGATTGGACACCAAGATTGCCTCAAATTTCCACCACCAAAAACAACACTGTGATGAGCTTTTGTGAAAATGTTCCCTTGTGAAACTGTGTGAGAATGTCTTTGGGTTGATATCCAGAAGTACGATTGCTTGGTCATTAAGTACAGGGATATTTATTTGGACCAAGGACTGTTAGAGTGATCTCTGCACCAGTCTATACTCTCTGGAAAAGATGTCCCCATACTCTATCAACGCTTGGCAATGTCCATCTTTCTCTCTCTCTCTTTTTTTTTTTTTTTGTTGCCAGTTTAACAAATGTAATGTCTCATTGATTAATTTGCATTTCTCTACTACTGAGTTTGGACAGCTTTTCATATGTTTGTTAGCCTTTCCTCTTCTATAGATGGCCCAATCATGTCTTTAGCCCATCTCTTGATTGGAAATTCCTGTCTTGTTGATTTTCATGTGTTTCTTATCTTAAATATTAGTCTTTTGTGGTTTTAGACATTTAAACATCTTCTCTAAATATGTAACGTCTATAAACTTTATGATGTCCTTCATTGAACAGAAAGACCTAATTATTATATAATCAAATTCATCAATTATTTTGTTAATGATTTGTGGAATTATTTTAGGGGGAAGCATTGTTTAAGAATAGTTTCCCCCACTTCTAGGTCACAAGGTTATTCTTTTGCATTACCTTGTATGTACTTTTATAAATTTTGTTTTAACATTTGGTTCTGAATCCATCTGCAATCTACCATTTGCATTTACTGTTGAAGAAGGAATCCAGTTTCATTATTCCACATGTTGCAAGTCTGTTTTCTTAACACCATCCACTAAACCATCTGCTCTTTGTCCATTGGTTTGCAGAACTTCCTTTGCTGTATATACATGTCTGTCTCTCTAGGCTCCATGTTCTTGAAACTATTTTTATAACTATGATTTTTTAGTATTCTTAATAACTGATAGGTTAAGTTTTCTCTCTGCAGTTTTCTTTTCTGAGATGTTAGAATTTTTTGTTAGTTTCTTCAAAGATCCAGATTAAAGTTTTATTGGGTTTACACTGAATTTATAGATAAATGTGGAGTGAATTGGTTTCTTTGTAACATTTAAGTCCTCATATCCAAGATAATAAAATGCCTCTCCCTTTGTTCAGGTCATCTTCTAGAAATCTTGTGTAACCTTGGGTATGTTAACTTCTGATAACTTTTTCTTGTGATTGAGAGAGACATCTTTTTTAAAAATAGCATTTTCTATTTGATTACTACTGATAAAGGAATGTGCTCTTATTATCGTGCAGTAATCTTGGATCCAGCAAACACATTGAACTCTTAATAGTTCTGAGTTGGTCTGAACCTCCATTGGTATTTCTAGGTAGATAATCATATCACTTGCAAGTCATGAGTTTTATCTTTTTTCTTCCAATCCTTGAATTTACTTCTTTTTCTTTCCAGGTAACTTTCAGCAGCATGTCTAGTACTGTGTGAAATAGTAGCAGTGTGTACTTGTCTTATTTCCAGTATTTAAAGGAATGTATAGGTGTTTTCACTGACCACAATGTTTGTTCTAGGTTTTTGGTATATAACTATCACCAAGTTAAGGATTTCCTGGCTATTCCTAGTTTTCTAAGACTTTGCTTTTAATTATAAATAAGTGTTGAGTCATCCTTATCTACTTTTGGAATCAAGACTACACTAGGCTCATAAAATGAGTTGGGCAATATTACTCCTTCCCTATTATCTGGAAAAACATATATGTTAGAAATTAAATGGCAAATCATTGTTTCTTTCCAATATGGGGCAGTCTGAGTTCTCTGGAAAGATACAGACTTTATTACATTTCCAACTAGAAAAGATTTGTCTTTTTCAAATCAGCATTGGTTCTCATTTGGTATCTTCTACCTTGGTAGGAGGGTGCCTAGTGTTTTTAGCCATTGTTTTGCATAAACCAAGAGGACTCTTACTAAAGGAGGAATTTGCTTCCATTGTTGTTCAAACCCATTGAAAGGGATTCTAAAGCTATCTCTTGATAAGATCATTATTTTTGCTTCTTTGTTGCCCTTGAGATTAATCACTCCATGGGCTGAAGGTAAGGAGTAAAGGTGAGCAAATAAGGAAAAGGAGTTTGGTCAGTTGTATCTGGCAAAATGCCATCAATGATGAAGATGGATAGATTGTGCTGTGCTCTACTTCCAAAGATGCTTGTCTTCCAGATTTCTTCTTTGGGTAATATCCAGGACCCAGTTTGCAAGAATTTCCAGGTTCCTCTTTGTGATACTGAGGTTGTGGAAAGAATCCCAAAGATAGTTAGGATTTCAACAGTTCTAAAGATAAATCTCAACAGGTCATGGTAAAGCATGTTAAGTGTGTGCTCACCCAAATCTGTACCCTTTACATGGTGAAAGGAAGTAAAATCTTTTTTCCCATGAGCATTTGTGAATTGGGGTTCACTCTCCCATGTGGCAATCTGAAGCTAGATGAGGGCTACATGCTGATTGACAGGGATATTGAGGTGAATTTGGGAGTGCTTAGCTTGAGCTCAGGTCTACCAAGTGGTCTTCTGATACTTTCTCTACTTGAGTTTACCTCCACCCCTTTCCTCTTTGTACTTCTATGCCTCACATAATACCATTTACACCACAGCGGAAGTAAGAAAGGGAGGGGTGAAGCTGGAGAAAGAGTCATTGCCAGCCCTGCTGAGGCAATAAGTCAGGGTAGGTTTCTTAATCCCCAAGGGACCTAATCATGCCAGTTGCCCACGCTTGTCTCAGGTGGCTAGACCTATGGATGGAACGTGGCATCATTCCTTGAAACAGCTCATAGTGTTCCTTGAGCATGAGAGAGCCAGAGGATGGGGTAGAAGAGATCAGTTTTATTAGCAAGAGGGAAAACAACCAAGTATGTATGCTTAAACATTGTGCCTATAAAATTCCCATACTCTCTTGTCAGTAAGTTTCAATAAGAGGTTGCACATAAAAGAACTTAGAAAAATATTAAGCCTACATATGGAAGGTGGTGTTACTTTTATCTGTGTTTACTTTTCCATCTCATGTTATCATTGATTCTCAGTATAAAAATTGTCCTTCCTCCATAGGAAGGAAAACAGAGAGAAAAGTTAAACTTAACAACACATTGAAGGTCAAGTAAGCAATGAATTTATCCTTGTTTCCTCTCTCTGACTCCAATGCTCATTCACATACACTCAACAAATAATTAGTGAACCTTGATACTGTGCAAAGCACTGATATAATAAAAATAGTGTAATATTTTTCAGTTGAATCTGATCTTGTGGATACATGGTATATTTTTAAATTTTCTTTCTCTACTGGCAATTTCCTCAGCACTTCCAAATAGAAGACTAAGAAGTGTTTTCCCACAGTCACATAGTACTCCAGAAAACACTTGGAATTTGAACCAGCCCCCTTGACTCCTCTCTCGACCAGGTCACGCTGCTGCTAATTGTGATCTTAGATCATCAAAACTATTTAGCTCTTCTAACAAGTACATCCACCTTAATAAATTTGGCTACAGATTTTTTTTTCTCCTCCATCCCTTTCTTTTTTTTTTCTCTCAGGTAAAACAGATTGTATGCTGTCAGCCAAATTAAGAAAAATCCTCATCCAGTTTATAAGCTCAGCAGAGACGTCTCATAAATGTACTCACAATCTTATTACTGTACGTTTAAAATCCAATTGTTGAAAATTAATGTAAAACAAAAATAAACTTCAAAATATGGCATTTACGTTAACATCGTTCTATGGAGGAATTTTAAACATTCTCTAATATTAATGACTCACTCTTGTACACATTGATTTAACACATTACAAAATACTTTCTGACATATCTCATTTGAGGACTTCATATAACCCTTTGGGCATGAAAGTCAAAGCAGGATTAATGATTTCCATTTTTCCAGATATTAAATAGATGTAGAATGTTTGGTGACTGATGATCTAAGATCACACAAATTCTCTTTGGCAAATCCAAGTCTTATATTACTGATGCATTTTCTGAGAACAACACTCCTTTGAGAGGAATTTAGCTGTATTAAGCAAAACTAAACTTGCTTATGTAAACACACAAAGTCATGTGATGTAGGCACAAATAGTTTCATATACCATTTTCTCATCATGGAAACAAACTTGGACAACCGTAACCAAACGTGAAATGTCCAGAAAATTTGTCATTTGGGGTTCTGTCGTTCTCCTTCATCCTTTCCTCTCCATCTGGCCTCCCCTTCTCCCCTTCAGACACCCTTTATCCTTCTGCTTGTTTCATACTTCTCCATCTATCCAAAAAGAAAAAAGCATTTCAAAGGTCAATGTGCTATTTTTCCAGCTGTAGAAAGGGCATAAAGGAACAGTTAGTAGGATAACCCTGTGTGTCCTAAGGAGGTAGTTCTCTTTATCCCTCTGGAGGAATTGTTGCACATATGTATCTGTGTGTGCATGTTTCGAGACGGAGGTTGAAAGAGCAGAAGGATGAGTCAAAGAATGTTCCTGATATCCAGGAAAAATAGTAAGCTTTATATGTTATTTCTACCACTGAAAAACTCAGCCATTCATATATTTATTCACATAACACAATGCAATAATTTATTGAACACCTACTCTGCATCTGTTCTATGTTTCAGGGATCTAGTGGTACTCTCCCAGGTTGTTGGGCTAGACAGACAAAAAAATGAATAATTGCAGCATAGGGTGAAAAGAAGCATAATAATGTTGGTAAGTAATATGTATAATAGTGGCACAAAAGAGGAAATAATCACCTTATGAGCTGGAAGTCAGCAAAGGGCTCTCAGAGAAGAAGGTATTTCAGCTGGAGTTGTAGAGAGGAATAAAACTTAGCCTGCCAGACATTCCAGGCAGAGAAACTAGCACTTGCAAAGGCAGAAAGGTCTGAAACGAACTGGCACGTTCAGGAGTCTATAAGTAGTCCAGTGATGGAAAGAAAGGTTAGTGATGGGAGAGGCTGACAGTGATCAAGATCATGGAGAGATCTGTATGTCATGGGGAGTGTACTTAAGTCATTTTGTCTGATCAGCATCTCTTTCCCCTTCAAGTGATAACAACACCCTGATTCTCTTTGGGGAACCACACTTCCCTACTCTTTGTGATCTTGGTTGGGCTATCTTTCATGGCAACCTCCTAGAGACAGAAAATGACTCAAAATTACCCAGTCTACGATGCTGTCTTCCTTGGTTATGATGATTAATTCAAGGCACATGACTCAAGCCAGACCAATAAGAATTTTCCCTAAGATTTGATGTATGAAAATTGGGTTAAAGGGTCTTCTTCCTTTGGAATCTTGAATTGTATGTATCATGCAAGCCTGGAGTTGTAAGCAGCTACCATCTCCTGCTGCCTGCAAGTTGTATGCCAAATGAGACAAACACACCAAGGAAGGTAGAATCCAGGGGCAGAGTGAGAGAGCTCAAGAGAAATGGAAAGATGAAGCCCTAGTGATATCATTTGAGCCCTGTGCCTGAAGCTTCTGTTCAATTCCTGGACATTCTCATTACCTGGGTTCTACTTGAACCACTTTAAATTGAGTTTCCATCACTTCTGGCCAAAAAAGTCCTAATATGAAACCATGTAAAGGACATTGGACTTTATTATCTGGGCAGTGAGGGAGTCTTCGAAAAGACTGGAGCAGTGACTAGGTGTGTGTTTTAGAAAGCATATGCTGGCAACAGTGTAGAGAACAAGTAAGAGTAAGGGATTGTCACACAGCCCAGTTATAAAACTAGTATGATAATCTAGATAAGAGAAAGGCCTGAACTAAGGCAATGCTAGTGGGCATGAATGGAAAGAATCCACTTGGAGGAAGATTTAAGAGGTGATCAACTGGGTAAGAGGTATGAGGGGGAGGAAGGATTCAGGGATAATTGTTGACTTTCTTGCTTGGATTTTTAGGTTGATTGGTTTTCTGGTTAACCAAAAGAGGAAATAAATATTGGGGGTGGGAGGAAGTAAGTTCATTCAGGGAAATTTCTTTTTTTTAATTTATTGATTTATTTATTTTTGCATGTTGGGTCTTCGTTTCTGTGCGAGGGCTTTCTCTAGTTGTGGCAAGCGGGGTCCACTCTTCATCGCGGTGCATGGGCCTCTCACTATCGCGGCCTCTCTTGTTGCGGAGCACAGGCTCCAGACGCGCAGGCTCAGTAGTTGTGGCTCACGGGCCTAGCTGCTCCGCGGCATGTGGGATCTTCCCAGACCAGGGCTTGAACCCATGTCCCCTGCATTAGCAGGCAGATTCTCAACCACTGCGCCACCAGGGAAGCCCGAGGGAGCTTTTAAATTTAAGATTTTGCGGCACATTTATATGGCGATGTCCAGTGGCAGTTATATAGTTCTAATGCTTCTGAGTAAGATCTGGGCAGGAGATCCAGATCTGAATGTCATCACTGTACAGATAATACCAGACCCTTTTGATGTGGAAGAGATTGCTCGGGGAAACTATAAGGAGTAAGAAGAGAAGAAGACCAAGGACTAAACTTTGGAGAATGACAACATTTAAGAGGTAGGCTTGTAATGGGAACTGAAAAGGAGATGTTGGAGAGATGGAAGAGGAATTATGAAAGAGTGGTATCCCAGATATCAAGCCAGAGTCAATGATGTAAAGTACCTTGGGTTAGGTCAATTAGGTAAAGACTATACAGTGTCCTTTTTCTGACTATTTGGAGTTCTCCTATGACTGGAGCCTGAGCAGTTTCAAGGGAGCATAGGAGCTGGGAAGACAAAACTTTGTAAGCAGAGTAAATAAGAGGGAGTGTGTCCATTCAATTGAACCTTTTTAGTATTCTCAGATACAATACTGGTTATATGTAGAATTTTGTTGCATGTTATACTATATGGAGGGCATAGCAATCAGGAGTTTACAGAAAACATCTAGTCTTTTATTGTGAGCTCTATACTTCTAATATGGGCAATATCTGGGGTACAGGGATATGTCATAGATGATCTCAGAAACCCAAAAGACACGTCTTCCAGAATCATCCAGTTACTACATTTGTGTCTGTCTAGACTGACACCTCAGGTACCTCGTGGCTCTCATTCAGGCTAAGTGCTTTAATTCTGATCAAATAATAACAGTTTACAAGTCAAAGAGATTGTTTAGAATTATGATTTGCTGTCTTTGGCTCAATCTAAGTTTGCTTGGGCTGACTTTGCTTGAATTAGATTAGGGCTTATAGTTATGTATCTTAATACCCTTCTTAGAGATCTTGTGTGTGTAAATCACACAACCACAGAATTAGACATGATGATGATGGCTAAAAAGATATATGTGTGTGTATATATATATATATATATATATATATGTATATATATGTATATATCTTTCTAGTCATGTCTAATTATCAATGACAATATATCCATGACAATATTTTTAGGACACTTTAAATAAGTCTAGCTCTAACATAAAATGAATGGAAAGTGAAGAGAAAGGAAAATGAGAGGTAAAAATGAGAGAAGGTAAAAGATAAAAGTATAGAAGAGACAAAAAGGGAGAGAAGAAAAGGACAATAACAGATAAAAAGGCAATTTTTGCCATCAGAGTACCTTCTTAGGGTCTCATGTGAAAAAGCACCTGAAGCCAAGGCCTTCACAACAGCAGAAAACTTGGCTATAATATGACCTGATTGTACAGCTGCCATTCTCTCTGGACTTTTCTAGCAAAGGGAATATACAGAAGGAAAGAAATGACCTCGCTGCCCTTTAAAACCATCTAGGGAACTCATGTCAAGGGGACCTGAACTCCCTACTACCCTGGGTTCAAATATCACCACAGCAGTGAGAACAGATGAAGCCCCTGACCTTTCTACCAATGATTCATTGATCTAGCCAGCTGTAGGATACATATTTATTAAACTTATGCTTTAGCCCAAGTACTGCACAAGGTCCCATGGATAAAGAAGGCTTAAACTCCATCCTCTAGAAGCTCAAGAACTATCTTTATATTTCACTTATTTGAGCAGAGTCTGTAAACTGGAGTCTACCTCCTTGACTTAATTCACTCCATGAATCTTAGACAAGTCCTTTGCCCACTCTGTACCTCAGTTTACTTATCTGTAGAATGGAGATAATGCTAGTGACTACCTTAGGGACCTTTCATGAAGATTAAATGAACTAGAATGGGTAAAGCACCAAGACCAGATTACTAGCACATAGTAGTTGCTCAATTAGTTCCTATTGTTTTTATCATTATTAATATTGTCATCAAAAGGAAAGGGACTTTTTCTTGGAATTTTTTGCCTGGGACCTGATTATTTTCTCCTGTCCAGCTGAATGAAACTGCTTGCAGGTCCTATGATAGAAAGCCCCATACTAAGCTACAGATTCTCAAAAAATCCTCAGCCTGGCCAGGCTCTTGTGGGTGTAACTTTCAGTATCTTGACCTTTGTGCTCCTTGTGGGTGATCAGGAAACTGAGAGAGGATTTATAGCATTTTCTCCCTCCTTTTGTTGCTTATGGTTTTATTGTTTGCTAAAGGGAAATATTTTGCCACATGCCCACACCTTCAGCTTTATCACATTATCCGAGACAAATGATGGCAACAGCTCTTACTTCTCCAGATGTGAGCTTCTTGGGTGGCTGTCCGCATGTTTCTGGTCCTTGGAGCCAGAGAAAGTTTCATTTTCAGAAATAGCACTATGATGCACCAACAACACTAACCTCATTTCCTGTCTTGAGTGGACCCAGAGCCTTCCAGTAAGTTCACAAGTGTGTTGTAGACTGTGAAAGAATAGAAAACATGCTCCATTCTTTTGCAAGTTTCACCAAGATCCGTGTGAATGAAACATACTGACCTCATGCTTTCATGAAAAGTATTATAGATCCCAGAGCTGCCAAAGGCAAAGGACGGAATGGGCCAGCCAAGGGGCTAAGCAGGGACATGCTGACAGCATGTTTTGATATCCAGCCTGTCTCTGGCTGAGAACTTTGAAGACCATTTATGCTCATTCCTCTGAGCGGGGACTTATTTGCCTTAGCAGTCTCATGAAACAAACTTCAATAGGATATGCGTAAGCAAGTTGTGATATGTACGCATAGCTAGCAGGACATTCTCTGGAGTCCTACCCATCATGACCGTCATCCTGGTTATCTTTGCATCTTCCCTCAGTTTTGAGCCTCCCCTACTCCACCCATTCTAGTTGTCTGATGCTACAGGCCACCACAGAGTCAGTCAAGCAAGCATCTATCTCTAGGGCCCAGTGACAGGCCAAGCACTAAGTACCTTCTGTTGTGCACATAAAAGAATTCTGTGACTTAGTTTCTTTCTGTGCAGTTTGAAAGACAAAGTGAGCACATCCAAAGGGATTAAAAAGCCAAAAAATATCTAAATAATAATGCAGACCTCTAAGATGGGAGTCCCAAAGCAAGGGAGTTCAAGGTTAACTATAGTTATGTGATGGGAAAGACATAAGGAAGAGGAATTCAGCTGAGTCTTGGAGGATCAGCACGTTTAGAGAAGGAAGGTAGAGATGACAAGAGATGTGTGTTCCAAACAGTGGGAGCTAAAAACACAAAGGCCAAAGTGTGCAGAGTGGGTGTGGGGGACTGGGGCAGGGGAGCAAGGGAGGGGTGAGACCAAATGACAGGAGCAGAAAGTTTTAGGAAGTTAAGTTGCCCTCCTTGGATTGTAGCCATCCTTCCTTATGCACTGGAGTTCACTTGTGAATCTCAGGACCTCTTTTGAAAGCGGCAACTGAGAAAACTGAGGGTACTGTTTGCGGAGCTGCATACAGTAAGAGGGGAACCAGAGCGAGCTAGATACTGCATTTTCCTTCTTGTTGTTAGGGGCGTTGTATGGGAAAGTGGAGCTCCCATCTTCCCATATTCCTCTTTCTCACCCCCTCCCCACACCAGCACCACCATGCATCATCAAGAAGAGCTGTTCACATCAAAGCAGGCGTGGGCAAACCTAGCATGGTGTAAACCAGGAACAAAGGCTCAGACTCTCAGACACCCTTGTGTGTTAAGTGCACAGCCTCTTCCACACTGGCCTTGGGCCCCAAAAGGAGGCTGCTTTCTAGGGAAGCTTTCACCAATTGCTTTTCTGCTTCAAGAGAGTAAAACCAGCATTCACCCCTTTGGGCTTTAATTTTAGTTCTCTTCCAATGCTTCCCTGGTGAAAGAGGTAAGGGAGAGAATTCTTTCTCCATATTCCCTCTTCTCAGGAAAAAGCACCCAGGCCTTTTTTCCCTCACCAATCAGAATACAAGTTCACACCTGCTTCTGATTCCTAATATAAGTCAGTAGTTGGGTATATATGTATATTCCCTGGCTGGACCGTAATCTCTCTGTGGACAAGACATGGTGCCACACGAGCCCCATTCATCTTTTCACCCCAGTGCTTAACAGCAATGGCTGATGCCTATGGAGTGTTCAACAACTGGAAAAGAAGAAAAGACCCCCAAAGAGTTTTTCGACATTGTCCTGAAATTTTTTCTAGGACAAAGCAGCTCATGAATGAGTGAATCCATGCATGCCTGCTTACTCCGCCCAACACAGTGCCATTAAACTCTTTAAGTTTAGGTTAATGCTTCCTTCAAATTGAAAAAGATTGAATGGCCCCATTAAGTCATCAGGTCTTTTCCAAAGTAGCAGCTAGCCATAAGCAAGGTCTTATGATCACACAGGATAATTCTGCCAGAGAGGAGAGTGGAGCTTAGGATACAGAGTTTCAGGTATTTATTGGGAAAGTAGAAGATGGTGATGCTACCCAAGGAAAGGCTTTATATGTCTCTTGTGATAGAGTGAAGGGCCCAGGTTCTAGGAAAGTGTGCTAAGGAGAGAGATGAAAGGGTGCAGAAGATCACATTACTGCTTCTTCATGACCCATAATTCATCAAGTTGCACAACTGTGCCATGTTCAAGAGAGAGACCCTGTTCTTATCCCTGGAAAACCATGCCTTCCCTCTAAATAAAGAATTTAGCAATTTTTCCAGAAGTTCTTGTGTACACCAGGCTGAAGCCTCTCCCTGCGCTCCAAAAAAAAAAAAAAAGCAAACCCACTTTCTATAGAGACGAGAACCATGAGCACTCTAAAACCAGATGGGGAGCCAGAGAAGCAAAAGAACAAGGCACTACATGGGTTTATTAAGAAAATATGTGTCACAAATAAGTTGCCAAGAAACTGCAGTATTGTCTTAAAGGGAAATTCCCCGAAGTCCCTAAAACGTAGCCAGAATAAAGCTGATAGATTGGTGGCCTCTTCTAGAGGCCTACTGCATAAATGTTGAGAAAACATCCTGCGGTGCTTGCACGACTTTCTCCTACAGGGCCATTCCCTTCTTTTTCTTCCTTCCTTCCTTCCTTTCATCCTCCTTCCTCCCTCCCTTCCTTTATTTTCTTCCTTTCTTTCTTTCTTTCCTTCCTTCCTTCTTTCCTTCCTTCGTTTCAGAAACCTAGACTTTGATTTCTTGAAATTTTCCCAAGTATCATTCCTGCTGTGTTTTCTAAATTAAAGTGCTGGCTCTTATCTCATAAAGGGCCCCTCTTATAGGAGGCCCACTAAACATTGTCTGTACACTAAATAAAGGATGTATCACAAATACATCTAAAGAAGCCATGGTAAATAGTATATAATTAACTCATTTAAAAGACACCTTTTGTCATTTTTATGATCAACAGATATTAAAGGTATCTATTTTTAAATTAATTTTTATTGAGGTATAATGGACATATAACATTATATTAGTTTCAGTTATATAAAATAATGATTTGGTATCTGTATATATTGAAAAATGATCACCACAATAAGTCTAGTTAACATCCATCACCATACATAGTTACAATTTTTTTCTTGTGATGAGAATTTTTAAGATCTACTCTCCTAGCAACTTTCAAATATGCCTTATTTTTCTTTATTTATCTTTGGACCTCAGTCTTTTTATCACCAACTGAGGGGCTAGCTAAAAATAATTTATCTTGTCTAAACTTGCCCCAGTGTTTAAGAGGATACAGCATCCAGTGACAGCATATTTAGGTCAACTGGCAATTTTGCCAAGAAAAGAGCAGAGAGGTGGAATGGTGTAGTCACAATGGCAAAATAAATTCCCAAAGTTGGAGAACACAGATGTCTTCTTTGGCTGTCACACCACAGCAGAGCCCTGAGTCTCATCCTCTTTAATATCCACATCTTCCACTACAGACAGACAGACAGACACACACACACACACACACACACACACACACAGTGCACTCATACACGCTCATCTCTACTTCCTTCTTAGAGCCTTCCCTGGTTACCCAGCTCTCAGTCACCTCTCCTTTCTGTAAACACCTATAGATAACAATTCCCACCTTGCATTTTATTATCTGGGTCTTCTAGAGTGTCATATAGTACTTTCTATCTCTAACCACACTGCAAAGTCCTCGAGGATCAGGGATTGTGCTTATATAATACTTCTCTTGGGATTTTTACCTGGTCCTTGTATTGCGTTGAACTTGTCCTAAGCACTTGAAAGTAATGATTGGTGGATTGTTTTAGATGGAGTCTCTCATTCTGCAGGTCTGTTTCACATCCTTATCTTAAGTGAAAATTTCTCAAACATAATGTTTTCTGGATTCCCTAAAAGAAAAGAACTAGTAGAATTTATTACCACTTTGCCTAAAGCAGCCAAAGAAAAAGTGACAAAACAAACTATACACAGGGGAGTTATGGGGAGGTTTCTCATCTGGTTTTATTTCCCTCACTAGAATATATCTTCTGTGTCATGGAATGACTGTGTCATTGAGACCCAAAAGGCTAAGAAGTTGTCCTAGAACTTCAGAAAAAAAAAAAAAAATAGAAAACAGATGTTCTTCCTCAAAAACTCTGGTGTTAACACCATAAGGGGAAGCCTCAGAGTCAGAAATCATGTAGGAATGGGCTTCCCTGGTGGCGCAGTGGTTAAGAATCCACCTGCCAATGCAGAGGACACAGGTTTGAGCCCTAGTCCGGGAAGATCCCACATGCCATGGAGCAACTAAGCCCATGTGCCACAACTACTGAGCCTGCACTCTAGAGCCCACGAGCCACAACTACTGAGCCCATGAGCCACAACTACTGAGCCCGCATGCCACAACTACTGAAGCCCGCGCACCAAGAGCCCATGCTCCGCAACAACAGAAGCTACCACCATGAGAAGCCCAGACACGGCAACAAGAGTAGCCCCCACTGACCACAACTAGAGAAAACCCGTACGCAGCAACAAAGACCCAATGCAGCCAAAAATAAAATAAGTAAAATAAATAGATTTATTAAAATTTATTTAAAAAAAGAAATCATGGGGGAACTCCATTTCCATGCTTCTCAATGACAGGTTTCCAAAAGATATTTCTGCCTCTTTGATGTCACTTGTAACACCTTCTGATTGCAAGCTCCTTCAGGCCAAGCCCAGTTCCCATTCTTTTTCAGTTTCTCCCAGAGGTTGGTTATGTGGTACTCAAAATACTTGATTAAATGAAACCTTCATTTGTGATTTTTATTTCAATTACCAGGCATCATAATGGTTACCCTCAGTCTAGGCAATAACTCTCTTCCCACTAACATGGTATCATGAAAGAATTCCGTGCCTTAACCAAGGCTTATGATCTGCATCGATGAGTGAGCTAATACAGCAGAATGATGGAGCGTTCAGCCTCAAAGTCAACTACCTGAGCTTGCAGCCTGCCTTTGCTACTTATTTCTTCTGTGAACTTGAGCAAGTATCTTATCGTTTCCACATCTCAGTTTCTTTATTTGGCATGGATTTGTTAGGAAGATTAAATGAGATGATCCACATAAGTACATAAAAGAGCTACTGGTACACTCAGTGTTCAGTAGATATTAGTTATTATTAGTTGTTCTTCTTGTCTAGCTCCAGAGGGTATGTCGGTCACCTGGACTTCTGGACACATTCTCTCTGTACCCTGAATTTGGAGCCTCCACCCTGAAACAGAGACTCTTACCCCACCTCAGGAATGTCAACATGGCTGTTTCATCCATGGCCACATGTGGATGGATGCTGAACATCCTGTGTGCCATGCAGGAAGCAGTGCATGAGGGCCAGGGCTGCTGACTTGCCCGAGTTCAAATGAACCCAGACACACTCCATGACAACATGACAGTGGCTTGCATTTGTTTCCTCTTTCTTTGCTGCTTCCTTTTCAGTAAAACACTAGTACAAACCAGACCACTGTAAAACAAGGAAATTTCCAGGGCTTCATATAGTTGATTATTTTTTACATGTACATGTATCTATTCTTTTTCAAGTTCTTTTTGCATTTAGGTTATTAAAGAATATTCATTCCTTAAATGTTGTGTGATCAGATCAAAGTTCAATACCAATACTTGGATAGTATTTTGCAATGCGTTGTGATCAGTGTAACCCATGAAAACAGCTTTGTGATGAACTTCTTGAAGTGAGTATCAAGAAATTGTTATCTTATTTCTGTTTCTAATTCTGAGACTGCACTGGCTGGAGAACGTTAGGCAAATTACTTCCTTCTTGGATTTAGGCTTTACCCATAATAATCTCTGAAAAATAGTATTCATTGCTACTCTACTGTCAGAGAAGATCTAAAAGCACTACAAGAGTTGCCCCCAAACAGTAGGTGAATGCAAGGAAATAAAAACCCTTTCCTATTTGGTAACTTCTCAAAACCGTCTCTCTGTGTTTCCATGATAAACTAATTAATAAAGAACTTGGATGACTTTCTGGAATCAAAAACAAAATTCAGAAAGATGATCCTATTGTACAAGGAATGACATTGTTTAATAGGGATTTACTTTCAGGGTAGGATAACTTTAGGTAGGAATTATTTTGTTAAAATTTTTCTGTGACCGGAATTAAGAATGCAGAGTGCAAATCTCAAATTATCCTGAGAACCCTCCACAAGGATGTCAGTGATTTCATAACTGTCAATCAAATCTTCTTGAATCTTCGGCTAATCAAAATAACACAAATTTGTCCAATCTCAGAACTCCCTGAGAATTCCAATACAAATATTTTTTATTGAAATATACTTTACATATAACATTGCAATTTGATACATTTATATACTGTAATATGATTAGCATTGTAGCAACAGTTAACACCTCTATCATGTTACATATTTATCCTTTCTTTTTGGTGATTGGAATAATTAAGTTCTAGTCTCTTAGTGAGTTTGATGATTATAATACAATATTGTCTATATTCACTATACTGTGCATTAGACACCTAAGGCTTATTCACTACTTGTTGCAGGTTTGTACCCTTAAACAACATCTGTCCTAATATAAATATTTCTGAAGGCATTCTTCACCACAGATGATAGACTGCCTTGTTAATAAGGGAACAGTAATAATAGCAAGTGACATCCTAGCATATCTCTTTGTAATTTATAAATAAGTTATTTTATATACCTTACCTCATTTAATCCTCACAATATTGTGAAATAGTTATAGGAGACATAACTAGCTCAATTTTTATACATGAGAGGAGAAAAAGAAGAGGAGTAATCAGTAGAGATGATGGAGAATATCCACTCATCCGTTTATTCATCTATTCATTCAACAACTACTAGTGAATAATCACATGTGCCAAGCACTGGTAGTATATAGCAATAGACCAAATCTTTACAAATCCTATAGCTTAATGGAAGTGACTGACAGTTGAGATAATAACAATAAAATAATATAAATGTTGTGACATGGATCTTTGAGATTAAAGAGCAGAGAGCCCTACTTGAAAGTTTGGAGAAGGCCTCCTTAAGGAACTTACGTTTTAGCTGATGTGTAAGGGATGAGTAAGGAGTTAGCTAGATGAAGGGGAAGTGGGTTGAGTACTCCTGTGGGATAGAACATCATGTCCCAAGGAACAGAGTCAAGCAAAGACAAATAGAACTTATCAAGAAACCAAAAAAAAAAAAAAAAAAAAAGATTTGGCATGATGAGTATAAAATGCAAGATGGAAAAGAGATGAGGCTAGAGAGTTAGACAAAGAACCAATCTCATATTGGACCTTGTAATTTATTTTAAGAGAAATGACAAGACAAAAACGAGGGCAGCATGGAAAATCTAGGATAGTAAGATATTTTGAAGGTCAAAGGCCAGGGAGAGTTTTAGGAATATAGTCAATCACACTAATCCTATAAAGGAGCGAAAGAATAAGAGAACTGACAGTAGGTCATTTGAGACATCATGGATGACATTAACTTTCAGTTTGATGTTAGAGGTGTAACACAAGCTCCATGTATGATTGAAATACAAGGAAATAGAGGCAAAGTACATGTAGACTATGGTTTGAAAAAGTTCAGTTCCTCTATTGCTAGCCTTGGTAGCAGGGTCAAAGGGAGTTTTTTCTAGGTAGAAATTTTTAAATATCTTTGAAGGCAGAGGGGAAAGGTTGGGTAAAGAGGGAGGACTTAAAGATGTCATGAACTCATTGCAGATTAAGGAAGTAGTAATATAAAGCATGGTGACTATAGTTAATAATATTGTATTGCACATTTGAAAGTTTCTTAGAGAGTGGATCTTTTTTTTCCCGTATCTGCTTTTATTTTGGTTTAAAATCTTTATTAGAGTATAATAGCTTTAGAATGTACAACAAAGTGAATCAGCTATACGTATATCGCCATATCCCCTCGCTCTTGCGTCTACCTCCTACCCTCCATATCCCACCCCCTAGGTGGTCACAAAGCACCGACCTGATTTCCCTGTGCTAGGTGGCTGCTTCCCTCTACCCACCTATTTTACATTTCGTAGTGTATATATGTCAAAGCCATTCTCTCACTTCGTCCCAGCTTACCCTTCCCCCTCCCTGTGTCCTCAGGCCATTCTCTACATCTGCATCTTTTTTTTTCTTTGCGATACGCGGGCCTCTTAACCGCTGTGGCCTCTCCCGACGCGGAGCACAGGTTCGAGACGCGCAGGCCCAGCGGCCATGGCCCATGGGCCCAGCCGCTCAGCGGCACGGGGGATCCTCCCGGACCGGGGCACGAACCCACGTCCCCTGCATCGGCAGGCGGACTCCCAACCACTGCGCCACCAGGGAAGTCCCTACATCTGCATCTTTATTCCTGTCCTACCTCTCGGTTCTTCAGAATCTTTTTTTTTTTTTTTTTTTTAGATTCCATATGTATTTGTTAGCATACGGCATTTGTTTTTCTCTTTCTGACTTACTTCACTCTGTATGACAGACTCTAGGTCCATCCACCTCACTACAAATAACTCAATTTCATTTCTTTTTATGGCTGAGTAATATTCAATTGGCACATTGTATATATGTGCCACATCTTCTTTATCTATTCGTCTGTTGATGGACACTTACATTGCTTCCATGTCCTGGATATTGTAAATAGTGCTGCAATGAACATTGTGGTACATGACTTTTTTTTTTTTAAACAACTTTATTGGAGTAAAATGGCTTCACAATGGTTTGTTAGTTTCTGCTTTATAACAAAGTGATCAGCTATACTACATATATACCCATATCTCCTCCCTCTTACGTCTCCCTCCCACCCTCCCTATTCCCATGCCTCTAGGTGGTCACAAAGCACTGAGCTGATCTCCCTGTGCTATGTGGCTGCTTCCCACTAGCTGTCTATTTTACATTTGGTAGTATGTGTAAGTCCATACCACTACATGACTCTTTTTGAATTATGGTTTTCTCAGGGTATATGCCAAGTAGTGGGATTGCTGGGTCATATGGTAGTTCTATTTTTAGTTTTTTAAGGAACCTACATACAGTTCTCCATAGTGGCTGTATCAATTTACATTCCAACCAACAGTGCAAGAGGGTTCCCTTTTCTCCACACCCTCTCCAGAATTTATTGCTTGTAGATTTTTTGATGATGACCATTCTGACTGGTGTGAGGTGATACCTCATTGTAGTTTTGATTTGCATTTCTCTAGTGATTAGTGATGTTGAGCATTCTTTCATGTGTTTGTTGGCAGTCTGTATATCTTCTTTGGAAAAATGTCGATTTAGGTCTTCTGCCCATTTTTGGATTGGGTTGTTTGTTTTTATGATATTGAGCTACATGGGCTGCTTGTATATTTTGGAGATAAATCCTTTGTCAGTTACTTCATTTGCAAATATTTTCTCCCATTCTGAGGGCTGTCTTTTCATCTTCTTTATGGTTAACTTTGCTGTGCAAAAGCTTTTAAGTTTCATTATATCCCATTTGTTTATTTTTGTTTTTATTTCCATTTCTCTAGGAGGTGGATCAAAAGGGATATTGCTATGATTTATGTCATAGAGTGTTCTGCCTCTGTTTTCCTGTAAGAGTTTTATAGTGTCTGGCCTTGCATTTAGGTATTTAATCCATTTTGAGTTTACTTGTGCGTATGGTGTTAGGGAGTGTTCTAATTTCATTCTTTTACATGTAGCTGTCCAGTTTTCCCAGCACCACTTATTGAAGAGGTTGTCTTTTCTCCATCGTATATTCTTGCCTCCTTTGTGAAAGATAAGGTGACCATATGTGCATGGGTTTATCTCTGGACTTTCTATCCTGTTCCATTGATCTATATTTCTGTTTTTGTGCCAGTACCATACTATCTTGATTACTGTAGTTTTGTAGTATAGTCTGAAGTCAGGGAGCCTGATTCCTCCAGCTCCATTTTTCTTTCTCAAGATTGCTTTGGCTATTCAGGGTCTTTTGTGTTTCCCTACAAATTGCGACATTTTTATTCTAGCTCTGTGAAAAATGCCATTGGTAGTTTGATAGGGATTGCATTGAATCTGTAGATTGCTTTGGGTAGTATAGTCATTTTCACAATGTTGATTCTTCCAATCCAAGAACATAGTATATCTCTCCATCTGTTGGTATCATCTTTAATTTCCTACATCAGTGTCTTACAGTTTTCTGCATACAGGTCTTTTGTTGCCTTAGGTAGGTTTATTCCTAGGTATTTTATTCTTTTTGTTGCAGTGGTAAATGGGAGTGTTTCCTTAATTTCTCTTTCATATTTTTCATCATTAGTGTATAGGAACGCAAGAAATTTCTGTGCGTTAATTTTGTATCCTGCTACTTTACAAAATTCATTGCTTAGCTCTAATAGTTTTCTGGTAGCATCTTTAGGATTCTCTGTGTATAGTATCATGTCATCTGCAAACAATGATGGTTTTACGTCTTCTTTTCTGATTTGGATTCCTTTTATTTCTTTTTCTTCTCTGATTGCTCTGGCTAAAACTTCCAAAACTATGTTTAATAATAGTGGTGAGTGTGGACAACCTTGTCTTGTTCCTGATCTTAGTGGAAATGGTTTCAGTTTTTCATCATTGAGAATGATGTTGGCTGTGGGTTTGTCATATATGGCCTTTGTTATGTTGAGGTAAGTTCCCTCTATGCCTACTTTCTGGAGGATTTTTATCATAAATGGGTGTTGAATTTTGTCGAAAGCTTTTTCTGCACCTATTGAGATGATCATATGGTTTTTATCCTTCAATTTGTTAATATGGTATATCACATCAATTGATTGGCATATATTGAAGAATCCTTGCATTCCTTGGATAAACCCCACTTGATCATGGTGTATGATCCTTTTAATGTGCTGTTGGATTCTGTTTGCTAGTCTTTTGTTGAGGATTTTTGCTTCTATGTTCATCAGTGATATTGGCCTGTAGTTTTCTTTTTTTGTGACACCTTTGTCTGGTTTTGGTATCAGGGTGATGGTGGCCTTGAAGAATGAGTTTGGGAGTGTTCCTGCCTGTGCTATATTTTGGAAGAGTTTAACACTATAGGTGTTAGCTCCTGTCTAAATGTTTGCTAGAATTCGCCTGTGAAGCCATCTGGTCCTGGGCTTTTCTTTGTTGGAAGATTTTTAACCACACTTTCAAATTCAGTGCTTGTGATTGATCTGTTTATATTTTCTATTTCTTCCTGGTTTAGTCTCGGGAGGTTGTGCTTTTCTAAGAATTTGTCCATTTCTTCCAGGTTGTCCATTTTATTGGCATATAGTTGCTTGTAGTAATCTCTCATGATCCTTTGTATTTCTGGAGTGTCAGTTGTTACTTTTCCTTTTTCATTTCTAATTCTGTTGATTTGAGTCTTCTCCCTTTTTTTCTTGATGAGTCTGGTTAATTGTTTATCAATTTTGTTTATCAATTTTGTTTATTTGGTTCTTGTCAAAGAACCAGCTTTTAGTTTTATTGATCTTTGCTATGCCTGCAGGTGACCCCGCGGTAAAGGAATAAATAAATGCTTGCTGGTGTCCGGGAGTAGTCTGCTGGTTTTTGGATAGTTGTTACCACTGGTCCTCTACAGTTTGGGAAATTCTGACCTGTATTCAAGCTCATTGACTCTTTCCTCAGCTGTGACCAGTCTATGGTTGAGCTCATCCAAGGTGTTTACAACTGCCCATTTCCCTCTGAGCACTGCTTTCACTGTACCCAGTAAATTCTGCCGTGTTGCTCACAGGGTCTTGGTGCTCTGGCCAGGTGTCAGGCTTGTTAAATGATTTTGAAGAAATACTTTTGTAAAATTTTTATTGAAATATAGTTGATTTTGGTGAACTATATGGTGATTATATGCAGATGACATGATACTGTATACAGAAAGCCCTAAAGACTCCTCACAAAAACTACTAGTACTGATAAATGAATTCAGCAAGGTAGCAGGATACAAGATTAACATACAGAAATCTGTTACATTTCTTTACACTAGCAATAAAAATATCAGAAAGGGAATGTAAAAAAACAATTTCTTTTAAAATCACATTAAAAAATATCTAGGAATAATCCTGACCAAGGAGGTGAAAGAATTATATGCTGGGAACTATAAAACATGAAAAAAGGAAACTGAAGATGATTCAAAGAAATGTAAAGATATCCCATGCTCTTGGATTGGAAGAATTAATATTGTTAAAATGGCCATACTACCCAAAGCAATCTACAGATTTAATGCAATCTCTGTCAAATTACCCATGACATTTTTCAGAGTACTAGAAGAAATATTCCTAAAATTTATACAGAACCATAAAATTTATGGAATTAATAAATTTTAGGGAACTGTAAAAGAATTGCCAGAGTAATCCTGAGGAAAAAGAACAAAGCTGGAAGCATAACCCTCCCAGACTTCAGACAATACTACAAACCTACAGTAGTCAAAACAGTGTGGTATTGGCACAAAAACAGACATATGGATCAATGGAACAGAACAGACAGCCTAGGAATAAATCCACACACCTACAGCCAATTAATCTTCATTAAAGAAGGCAAGAATATACAATGGAGAAAAGACAATCTCTTCAATTGGTATTGGGAAGACTGGACAGCCACATGTAAATCAATGAAATTACAACACTCCCTCACACCATACACAAAAATAAACTCAAACTGGCTTAAAGACGTAAATAAAAGACACAACACCATAAAACCCCTAGAAGAGAACATAGGCAAAACATTCTCTGACATAAATCATACCAATGTTTTCTTAGGGCAGTCTCCCAAGGCAATAGAAATAAAAGCAAAAATAAACAAATGGGACCTAATCAAACTTACAAGCTTTTTCACAGCAAAGGAAACCATAAACAAAATGAAAAGACAACCTACGGACTGGGAGAAAACATTAGCAAATTATGTGACCAACAAGGGCTTAATTTCAAAAATACACAAACAGCTTATACAACTTAATAACAAACAAACACAAACAACCCAATCAAAAAACGGGCAGAAGACTTAAATAGACATTTCTTCAAAAAGACATAGAGATGGCCAACCAGCACATGAGAAGATGCTTAACATCACTAATTATTAGAGAAATGCAAATCAAAACTACAATGAGGTACAACCTCACACCAGTCAGAATGGCATCATTCTTCCAATCCAAGAGCATGGGATATCTTTACATTTCTTTGAATCATCTTCAGTTTCCTTTTTTCATGTTTTATAGTTCCCAGCATATAGTTCTTTCACCTCCTTGGTCAGGATTATTGCTAGATATTTTTTAATGTGATTTTACAAGAAATTGTTTTTTTACTTTCCCTTTCTGATATTTTTATTGTTAGTGTAAAGAAATGCAACAGATTTCTGTATGTTAATCTTGTATCCTGCTACCTTGCTGAATTCGTTTATCAGTACTAGTAGTTTTTGTGAGGAGTCTTTAGGGTTTTCTGTATACAGTATCATGTCATCTGCATATAATCACCATTTTACCTCTTCCCTTCCAATTTGGATGACTTTTATTTCTTTTTCTTGCCTGATTGCTAGCTAGGACTACCAATGCTATGCTGAATAGAAGTGGTGCGAATGGACATCCTTGTCTGATTCCAGGTTTTAGTAGGAAGGCTTGACGAAATATTTTGTTATGTTATTTAAACTACCAAAATTTCAAAGTGCATCTGATTATTTTAGTGAAAATAATTCTATCCATTTGTTGCTAAAACGGAGTATCTAAAATACTGAGATGGTTGTTTCAGTCATAACTAAAATCATTGTTCTTATAATCATGTCTTCTTCTTCAAGATCCATGTTTTCTTACTATTGCTTTTCTGTCTGAGCTCCTCTCCTCTCTGTTGCTTCTGCCACTATAGATCACGCCTCACTGGGGCTATCTCATTAGCCTTTTAGGTGGTCTTGCTCTGCCCCTCCCACCCACCTTTCACCATGCTACCTGAACTAGCTTAGCTACCTTCTCTGAAAAAGGTCCCATCAAGCCATAAATTTCTAAAATAAAAAAACAAAAAGCCCCTAAATAGTAAAGCAGAGATTCCTTGAAATAGCACTACAGCTGCTTGGGATGTGGTTTCCTTTTTGTTCAGTGTCAGCTCCCGTCTCTTATCTGCACCTATCACCTTCACCAGCAGGGGACCACACACACTGTCTTCCGCACCCTGTGCCTTTGCTCACACTTCACCCTCTGCCTGTAGGCCTGCCTCCTACTCTTTCATCACACATGAATTAAAATTCTTCCCCCTTCTCTCATTTGGCTAGAATGTGTTATCCTTTATTATAGCCCTATGCTTATCATAGCACTTGCTTCATTCGTTATTGTATTGGATGATCTAATTGAAAAAAGAACTGGGCTGGGATTTGGACAATCCAGATTTGAATTCCTGAATTACTTCTTAACCTCACTGTGTCTCAGCTTCCCCATTTGTAAATGACAGATTGGGGATTGATTATCTTTGTACGAGGTACCTTTTAGCTCTATAATTCTGTGAATCCATCTATCTCTCTTACTAGATATAGCTTCTTAAATCACAATGTCTTACAAAGTTTCACATTGTCTATAGCACCTAACTGCACTTTGTACCTAGAAGAACCTTGACATATATTTGTGGAATAAATGAATGAATTAGTGAATGAATTAGATCTTTATATACAATAAAATCACTATTATGTTTGCAATTTAAATAAAATGTATTTAAATAATGTGTATTCTCCATTTAACTATGTTTCTAGAGAAGATCTAAGACAAGGCAGCTAGTAAGAATAAGCCACAGAGATTAAAGCTTTTCAATATTCATTATTCCAAGCAGCATTCACATATCAATATGCAAATATATAAAGTCTGAAGAAGCTGAATATGTACTTAGTTGCTAGAAGGAACTCACTGAAACTAAAAAAGATATTTAAGATAGAGAAAGGCTGCCTAACAAAACTAATTATAAACTGATAATAACACAAAAATAATTGGCATCTATTTAACTTTCTATTGCCAGACACTGAGGTGAGTTTTTTGTGTGTGTGCATTCTTTTATTTTAATCCTTAAATTATACTATGCAGTAGAAATAATTATTATTTCTTTACAGATGAGAACACCTGGACCCAGAGAAGTTACGCAAAGTGCTCAAGCTCACACAAAGTGTAAGTAGCAGAGTGAGGATTTAAATTCAGGTCTATCTAAATCTAAACCCATCTCTGAACCACAGTACTCATTTGCCTCCCCTGTGATACAGCCTAGAAAATAACAAATGTTTTTAAAAACATCTTGAAAAGACAACTTAGTTGATGGACCTTACTTTGTTGAAAGGAAACAGATCCACTTACACTAACTCAAGGAGAAAAAATGGTTTGTTAAAATGATTTACAAGGCCTAGAACAGGAACTGAAATTATATCAGAAACTGAAGCATCTCTGGGCATTGACTGTTTTCAACTTTTTCTTTCCAACAAGTTTCATGGTCTCTCCCTCCCTCCCTCCCTCCCTCCTGTTCATGGCAGCACCTGCTTTTCCTTTTACATTAGCTCTATTCTTCCTGTCAACAGTTCCATGGCATCATTTAACTTCTCCACTGCTAAATGGTACTTTTTCCTTGTATGTTCTAGATCAAATTCCTACGAAAGGGCATTGGATTTGCCCAGCTCATTTTATTGCACAAGGCTTGCTGCTGCTGGGAAGAGGGTACCCTGACTGACCAACATTAACATGTAGTCTGCTTACCAGATAGATGCCTCTTTCTTTCCCTTTGCCCTGAGATTACCCACCCTCTACCATTCCACAGCTCTTTTTTCTTCACAAACAAGTTTCTACAAAAAGTAGTATAACATATTGTTTCAGGTTCCATTAACTCCTCATCTGGCGCTATTCTTCCCATTTGTTCTTCAGTCCTTGAAATCTGGATTCTTCTCCCATTATGCCATTGAAAATGACCTTGCTGATGACACCAGCAACTACGACACCAGCAACTACTTACCAGTGGAGTCTAATGAGCAATTATCAATCCTCGTAGTATTTGACTTCTTGCAGCCTCTAACATCACTGACCCCACCCTCATTCTCAGTCTTTTAGGCCTGCTTCTCTTCCAGTTGACCTCCTTTGTCTCTGGCTGTTACTCTATAGGATTCCTTTGCTATGCCTGTCTTCAACTGTTGGTGCTCACTGGGTCTCAGTCATTTGCTCCCTCTCTAAACCCTCTCTATAGTTATTTTATCCACATCATTGACTTTACTCTAAAGGCTGTTGACTTTCAAATATTAATCCCATCTCATGTGACTCTTCCTGAGTTCCAGCTATATACTAGTAATGCCCACTGGGATATTCTACAGACATCTCAAATCATACATTTATAAAACTGAACTCATTATCTCATCCATCCCAAACTTTCTCTAGTTCCTCCTTCCATATCCCCTACCATGAAAGCATCACCATCTTCCTCACTTTGTCAAGCAAGGTCCTTCCTTCTTCTTTATCCCTCACCTTAAATTGATCGCTTTACTAGTTAAGACTCTGATTTCAATTAGGAGAAGAAAACTTAAGGTAGCTGAGTGGGGAAAAGTAAAAGGGAATTTGTCATAGAGCTGCAGTGATTCTTACAGAATCCAGGGGTAAGAACATAGCTGGGCCTTATGGGTCAAGAGCAGTTCAGTGGAGTTTCTTTCCATTTTTCATTTCTGCTTCTCTCTGCGTACTTTCATTCTTCTGTCTCAGCCAGATTGGGTCTCTCTGCTTCTCAGTCCACTCTATAGGAGGAAGATGGGCTATCACATAGCTGTCAAATTTTTATCTTCTCCAGTCAAGAGATCATGCCAGGGCAGTTAATTCCAGAGAAGTCAACACTGGCTAAGAGAATGGGCTCACATGGTGAAAATGAGGCTGCTGAAACCCACCCCTGTGGTTAAGGAAGTCTGATAAGGAAACCATTATGACTTTGGCAGAAACCCCGGTGGTACCTACCACAATCACTACAGTCTGGTGAGTCTATGTCATAAATTTTTCTCTCAGTCTCATCACCAATGCCATTGTCCTTGTTCAGGTTCTCCTTCATCTCTTCCATGGACTAATTTACTCACATTAATTATCATATATACAGTCCTCTGATCATTTGTTTACATACATGTTTCTCAGCTAAATTCTAAACTGCTTGAGGACAGGCATTATATCTTTTCATTTAGTTTCCCCTCTGGTATAATTTCTGAGATATACTTGGCCTCAGGAAATATTTGTTCAATAAGTAAAAGAGGCATTTTGTATCTTAGGCCATTATTCATTTGAATCCCCTACCTAACCACCCTGACTTGGATTCCATGCCTGCCAATAACCTTCTGGTTATAATTTGAATTACCACACAATGCTTCCTTCAGGAAGAGAACGTGCTAACCAATAAACTTCTACCTTAGTTTAAATCTTACTCTCTTATGAGTTTGGTTATGCAGTCCCTGAGAGATGTATAAACTCTAAGACTTTGTTAAAATTCAGTTTCTAGACCTAAAAACCTGGATCCTGGACTTCAGACATGGTAATTTCACCACTCTGAAATAACCACTCTGAAAAGCCTTGTTGAGGAAGCAACTCACCACTTAAGGTGGCATCTGTCAATGTCTGTGCCCAGAAACCACAGTTCATGTTTCCAAAAATATTCGTGTGAAGTAGTTAATAACAAATCAAGGTTCTAGAGATTTATAATGCCTTTGCAGAGGAAAAATGTGTGGATTCTAAAATCTCACATATTACTGAACTCTTTATTGCTCAATAGAAATATGTGGGAAAAAATTCCCATAGAGATATGGCTTCAAGTTCATGAGAGATCAGTTTTCCTGAACGTGTTTGCCACAAAGGATGATACGTAACATAAAAAACATGGTTCTAAGAGCCATTTTTTGAGAAGATACACATGGCTGTTTCTAATAAATATATTTAATAAAGGCCAAAGGCACAAGCTTACCTTAAAATTTGGTGAAAGCATTACTATAGTAAAGCAAGCTAATGTGCTCTAGAATACTGCTTCCTAGGAAAACAAGGATAATGAAATGACTTTCATGATGCTGATGGTGGTATGTGGTAGCCAGTTTTTTTAAAATTTTTTATTGAAGTATAGTTGATGTACAATATTAAATAAGTTATAGGTATATAGCACAGTGATTCACAATTTTTGAAAGTTATGCTCCATGTATAGTTATTATAAAATATTGGCTATGTTCCCTGTGCTATACAATACATCCTTGTAGATTATTTTATAGATAAGAGTTTGTACCTCTTAATCCCCTACCCCTAGATTCTTAGGAAGCTAAGGGGACACACCTGAGGAGGTATGGTGGCATCAGACCCTCTAATTGCTTAATAACAAGACACATCAGCAAGCACTTACTCAACAAGCAATCTGTGTTCATTGATTATGTGCCAGGCTAGCAATAGAGCTGGGGACACAGCAGTCACAGCCCTTGCTCTCCAGTTAGCATGGTAATCATGGAGGTAATCGCCCATGACTGCCATCTGGGCAACAAGCATCCCTCGGGGCATGGGAGCTACACAAGCCACATAAACCAGGTTCTTTGCATATTGTGGACCAAGCAGAGATGACCAGTCACATGTCATTTTGCTTCTCTTTCTTACTGTGGTAGCCAGTTTTATGCAGCACTTGTTATATACATAAATACTTAGAAGTTTCCATGCATTGTTTTACTTAGAGTTTTTAAAAACCTAGAGGAATGGACATTAGACTATTTTGAGAGGTTGTTTGCAACATATGTATCTCATATCTTGCTGGTCATTCTAACCAAGAACCAGCATCCCATCTTTTTTGTTCATTCATTTCAATATTTGTTGCGTTCTTTCAATTCCAAGCACTATTTTAGGTGCTGGTGATACAGCATTGAGTAAATAAAGTACTTTTATCTTGGGCCTTACCTTTTCTTGGGGAGGAAAGAGAATAAGATAGATGTTAAATTAACAGGTCAACTTGAGAAGTGGCAGTTTAAAAACCTAGGAATAAATCCAACTCTTTAATAAAAATGAAATCAATGGCAGCCACCATTTTAGTATCACTATGTATCAGAAACCTTTCATATATTAATTGGTATTTTAAACTTATTTTATTCCTGGATTCAACAAATATTAAGCTCCAACTATGCATCAGACATTGGATAAACAAAACAAACAAGAAACTGAGTCTCAGAGAGGGCAAGTAATTTGTCCAAGACCCAAATAAGTGATAAACAGCAAAACTGGGATTTTGAAAAAGTATGTCTGACTTCAAAAGTAGAAACAGAGTTAACTAGTTATGAAGCTATTGAAATAATCTTGGTCCACAAACAAGAGCCATAGCAGAAAAGAGGTCAGATTCTCTTTGAAGGTAAAGACAATATGATTTCCTTAAATGGGTGAAAACAGAAGTCAAGAATGACTCTATGGCTCAAAGGTTTTTGGTTCATGCAATATGATTGAAATGAGGAAGGTGTCAAGAAAAGCTGGCTTGAGGAAACATTAAAAGATTCATTTTGGGAAAGTTGAATTTAAGATGTCCATTGTACCTCCAATGTGAAATTATTGACTAGACAAGTGGATTTACAAGTCTGAAATAAAGGAGAACAACTTGGGCTAGAGATAAAAATTTGAGAGTTGACAGCATACAGGTAAATAATGTAATATTGATTGTGGCAAGGCTCATATGCCATAGATTGCCAGCATTCAAGTGGCAAAGTTGTCACTAGGTTATGAAAAGTGAAGAGCATGACCGTTTTTCAGACTCAAATAGAAGATAGAAGGCCATTTGCTTTTGTGATGAGAGATGGATTATGGTAAGTCTCATGGACAACACTAACTTTGGTTTTTTGTTCTGCTTTTTTAATTTTATTTATTTGTTTAGAAGCTTTGATTGTCTTTAAATACTTGGAGAAATATTCAGCTGAGATTCAAAGTTGTATGCCATGAAGCAGTGGTTCTTAAACTGTAGTGTACATAAGAATCACCTATGGGTCAGAGCTCATTAAAACTTTGATTCCTAGGCCTCACTCCTAGAAACATTTATTCATTGGAATATGAGTGGGGCCTGGGGATCTTTTTTTTTTTCCCAAGCGTACTGGGTGAATCTGATATAGAGTCCATAGGCCTCAGTTTGAAAAACTCCACTATTGATCACTGAACAAATTGTTTTGTCTTAGTAGTGTAAAGATAGTTGCTTCTTGGTGTATCTGCCCAGCAAGGCTTAAACCAAATAGGATTTTGTCCTGTTCTAGAAATGCAAGACAAGGTAGTTTATTGACTATTTACCCTTTTGCAAGTTAATTTACAAGGTTCTTTTCTTTTCCATAATTACTTTAACAATGTTCCTGAGAACAGGGTGCTTTTTTTAACTTTTATTGGAGTATAGTTGCTTTACAGTGTTGTGTTGGTTTCTGTGGTACAGCAAAGTGAATCAGTTATATGTATACATATATCTACTCTTTTTTAGATTTCCTTCCCATTTAGGTCACCAAAGATCACTGAGTAGGGTTCCCTGTGCTAAACAATAGGTTCTCATTAGTTATCTATTTTATACATAGTAGTGTATATATGTCAATCCTCATCTCCCAATTCGTCCCACATCTCCCCGCCGCCCTTGGTAACCATTAGTTTGGAGAACAGGTTTTGATGGGGAAGAAGGGCAGTACTTGAGAACTGTAGGTGATGGGATGGGAGACAGTAAAAAAAAGGAGCCTGAAGGCTGCCCATTGGATTCTGTCATGCAGAGTACACATGATAACGTTAAATTCACACCAACACTCATATCTGTGATTCATTTGTTTGTTCATTCAACAGACAATAAGAACCAAGGTCCAGACACTGTCAGACCCTAGTCTCTGGCCACCAGATTCCTCTCAGAGACTAGCCCATTAGATAAGAGGTTCAACCTGAAAGCAGGTAGGGAAGATGAAGAGGCTCTCTACATCTTCCATTCTAAGAAACTTAAATTCACCAGTACAGCTCAGTCCAACTCAGACTCTGTATTGAGGCCCTGTGTGAAAAATATCTCTGCTCCACCCTCCCCCCACCCTGCCCCACATGATGTCCCTGGACAACACCAAAGCTGGGTGGAAACAATCACCCTGAAGGCTGAAAACAGAGATTCCCACCCTGATTATGCAATTGAAGCAATGAGAAAGTTGGTTTAATCTAATGGGCCCTAAAAAATGAATTTTCATTTTTCTATTGCCCAACGCTTTCTGAGTTCTTTGAGCAGGTCACATAAACCCTGTAGTCTACTTTCCCAAGCAATATAATGAGATTCACCAATACTGCTATGTGTCTTGGAGCGACAGCTCAACCAAATTGTGTGGAACTCCTTAAAGCTGTTAACTGCTGATAGAAATCAGTAGATGATTAAAATAAAATGAATGGAAGAGTCTGCATTTTGCTATCTAGAGCATTCATTGTGGATATGTAGACAGAGTCTGCTTAGAGCCCAGCACTGTGTGTTTAAAAAAAAAAATTGAACTAGTTCCCTCATGCTACTTTAATTTTTCTTGACTATCAAGAAATTGAAAAAAATGTTTTATATTCATTTCTAACAATTTTCTTAAGTCTAACTTTTCAGAACAGTGAACCCTCCTACACTGTTGGTGGGAATGTAAATTGGTGCAGCCACTATGGAGAACAGTATGGAGGTTCCTCAAAAAAACTAAAAATAGAACTACCATACGACCCAGCAATCCCTCTCCTGGGTATATATCCAAAGAAACAAAAACACTAATTGAAAACATACATGCACCCCAGTGTTCATAGCATTATTTACAATAGCCAGGATATGGAAGCGACTCAAGTGTCCATCAACAGATAAGTGGATAAAGATGTAATTTAGATATACAATGGAATATTACTGACATAAAAAAGGATGAAATAATGCCATTTGAAACAATGTAGATAGACCATTATGCTTAGTGAAATGTCAGAGAAAGCCAAATACTGTATGTTGTCACTCACATGTAAAATCTAAAAAATAAAGCAAACATATAACAAAACAGAAACAGACTCACAGATACAGAGAACAAACTATTGGTTACCAGTGGGGAGAGGGAAGGGGGAGGAGCAAGATAGGGGTAGGGGATTAAGAGGTACAAACTACTATGTATAAAATAAATAAGCTACAAGGTACAAACTACTATGTATAAAATAAGCTACAAGGATATATTGTACAGCACAGGGAATATAACCAATATTTTATAATAACTTTAAATGGAGTATAATATATAAAAATTTTGAATCACTATGTTGCATACCTAAAACTAATATAACATTGTAAATCAACTATACCTCAATTTAAAAACTTCTAAAAATGAATTTAAAAAGCAGTGTTTCATATGGGCCAGAATTTCTTTGATGCACCCTCATATTCTCTGGATCAAAAACTCTAGTCTGATAACCCACAGATAAATCAGCTACAGATGACTTACCAACATATACTTTATTATAGGTTTAAAATGTAAACAACTATTTGAAGAAACAAGGAAACAGTATACATTGAAAGCGAAACCTGAAATTACAACACTAGGGGAATTTAAAGGTCATCTGTCGGTAGCTGTCTTTCTGGTTGCAACTGCAGAGACCTCTGCTTACCCTGAGAAATCACTGATGTGTGGGGCTTTTGCTAGGAGTATGACAATTTCACTTTCTCCCTTGTCTGCCCTGATTGTCCCAGGAATGACGCAGAAGCCAAGAGGAGTTATTAAGAAGGAGAGTTTTACAAGCAGTGGTGTACTGGTGAATGGGTTTTCCAAAAAGAAAAGCCCTGATTTGTAGCATTTGCCAGTTCCCATGGTATAAATAGTCCCACCATGGCCAATTTCAAGGATGACTGTATTTAACAACCAGATTGTACAATTTGTGAAAATTTAACAATCACTTCTTATGAACTAGTACTGGTCCACTCCAGCACACTACTGCTTATAACTCAACAACAATCAATATCACCAAGTTTCCATAAATATAAGTCATATAACTTTAATCTCCTGAGAAAATATACATATGCCAGAGGAATCAGGCATCCAAGCCTAAGCTACTCAGCAGACATCTTTTAAAAAAAAATTACTAAGAAGCACCGTGGCCTCAGGCTTAGTCTGCTCCCAGGCAGTTTTTCTTGCTCACAATACAAATATTTTTAAATTAGCTTTATACGGTGATACTATTAATTAACAGTGTAGCCTTTTACAAATATCCATAAATATTTTAACTTGGGTTATCACGTAATCACATTACATACCTTTCAACAAGAACCCATAAGCAGCTAGTTAATTTTGCAGAGTCCAAAACTTTAGCAGACTGTCATTGAATTGAGTGCTATTCATTCTTTTTGGAAGTTAACACATTTGACCAAGACAGGCTCTTCAAAGTGAGGAAGGGGATTTGGTTGAAGTCAGTCCTGAACACGCTGTGCTCCCCGCTCCAGGCAAGGAAAGGAAAAGTTTGCTGAGAAAGGAAAGAATTGGTGTAGCTTCTCTCTAACTATGCTTGGGCTAAAAGGGAATAGACCGCCTGAAAAATCAAATCTCCTAAACTTTATAGACTTCCAGAGCTAGAACAGTGTGATACAGTGGTAAGCCCAGGGCCCCTTGTTAATCACTAGTTCTGTGGGTTGAAACAAGCTACCTATGTTCCATCTGCCTCCAAATTCTCATTGTTAAAACTGTGCCAAAAATACCTGCTCCATTAACTTCATAGAATTGTCATGTGATATATGAAAGCACTTTGCAAACTGTGCAGAGCTAGCTAAAAATATGAAATCATTACATGACAAAATACAGTAATGGTAATATCAATTTCTGGGGTAAATCTTATGATTAGTAATGATTACTCTTTCTTTACTACTGACAACGTTTAGACACATACACAAGTTCTCTTGAAGCCCTATGTGAAGGTTCAGAATGACCCTTTTGACCAGCTAGTTTTATAAAGCACCCTGCGTCCTGAGTATGATAAAATCAAGGAAAGTTCCCGAATAAAGTGCGTTCCATTCCAATGCCACCTTTGCCTCTGTCCCAACAGTTCTCAAGAGTGTTCTCTATCCTCTAATGCCATCAAATCTAAAGTGGTGTATTGCTGGCCTATCTGTGGCCACCCTCCAAGTCTGACTACTTTTTATTAGGAGGGTCTCAGAAGATGGGAATATGGGAGGAATGAAGTCAAGAAATCCACGGCCCAAGAGTATGAGAACAAGGCCAGGCTACTGCCCTAGATCTTTTTTCGTACCAGGTAAGGCTCCCATGGGAATAAGAGTTCATTTTTTTCCACCCAGGGAGTCAAGGATTAGACAAAGACACTTTGAGAAGATTCTGTCCTCTAGCCACCCGTATTCATTTTATCATGAACTAGTAAAGTGCCTTTGCTGACCTAACGTCAAGGGTACCAAATGTCTTTGGTCCTCCCTCTGAGTCTTATTCAGACAGGCATGAGAAATGAAAATCCACATGCAGAGGAGTTCTGTTTGTGTTGATCTGTATGCCCAGATGAACTGTAGGCATTGAGACTCTTCCTCCTCCATCCTACCCACTGGCATCTCTGCATGTGCTGAAGAGGACAGAGGAGACCAAATCGAGTCTCTAGGAGATGAACTGGGGATTTGCTAGCAAATAGATCCCCCAGTATGTGTTATTTTTTAGAACCTGATGTTCAGCGTTGAATATCAAGTCTATTACATCTCCAGCATGGAATTCATAAGCCCCTCCTACGTTCTGGATTGTAGAGTTGTTCGTTAGAGCTTGTATGGGGTCTTCATTCTTACGTAGCAGCGCCTCAAAAGGAGCTCGCCCCTTGTAGGCTGTATTGGGAGCCACTTGGCCGTAAATTAAATACAAACCACTCTGAAGTATTTTCAGCCTCCAATCAGCTGTCTTAGTCACACAAGAAGGCTCAGGAGAGGGCATTTGCCATTTTGAAGGTAATGGTCCTATAAGACATTTACAAGAAAGGTGGGGGAGAGAAAGCAAAAAAAAAGGAAAGCATAGTTATTTAATTATTTCATCTTCTTCCTGATTATAGTTCTTTCCTACTTACAGGATGTTTCTTTACCTGGTCTATACTAGTTCTCTCCAACCACAATTTTAGTATTTTAAGTATCTACCTACTCCTTGTTTTAGAGAAACTCCTAAGTGCATCTCTTGCTTGGGGAGTTCTAAGGAAATACATTTAGAATAGGGACACGGGTTAAGTTTTAGGGTGGCACTTCATCTCTTATCGATCGATATTTGTGAAAGGGAAGAAAGGAGGAAGGAAGAGAGGAATCACCCGCCAGGATGGTGATGACCAAAGTTGGCAGTGCAGGATGCATATTTGCCTTTCTCTGTGTAAATACTATTTACTATGTATCACTTTATCAATGAGATTTTTCTCATCAATCTGTATAAAATATAGCGCTCTCCTGTCACTCTCTCCCTTTACCTTGTTTTAGTTTTCTTCATAGAAGGTGTCACCATCTAGCCTATTATACATTGTTCATTTGCTTATTGTCTATGTTCATTTGCTTATTGTCTATCTTATACCCACTTGAATATAATGTCTTTGAGAACAAGTACTTCTCTATTTTGTCCATTGCTATATCTTCAGCACCAAAAAGAATTCCTGGTAGTACCCAGTATGTGCTCAATAAGTATATCTTGATTGAATGATACAACCGTGTTCCTGAATTAGGTGCACTGTGTCTAAATTATGGCACTTTATGGGTATATATCATTCAAGATACACTTGGGATATCTTTATCCAAACCCTCCCAAAATAGCTACTGGTAAATTAATGAGTTTATAAATGGAAATTATTTGACTGTTTAAATATAAGTATCCCTGGTTTATTGCTGTCAAAGGGGATGAGGAAAGGGTCAAGACTTGTTTATTTTCATAGGAATATGTGGAATTTACATATTTTCCTCATGTTAATTGTTTTACACAGAGGTGTGATTTCAGAATCCCAGGATGTGGTTTTACCTCCCAAAACACTTAGTCTGGCCTGTTCTCTAATTCTCCATAATTTTTGTTATGGAGGCAAAGCCTTTGTCACATAATTAGAAACCTTGATAAAAAAAAAAAAGTACCCTGGAAGAGATAACATATTGACAAATTCTTATTTGTATATAAATGTCAGATATAAGGCTCTGAGGGTAGATTCTGAAGGAGAATGAAGGAAAGATCATTAAAGGAAGAAGCAAAGTCTCCCTGTATCTCCAATGAGCCCAGAGCCCAGTAAATTTCTTCCTGCTTGACCATGTAATTGACCATAGGCAAGTCACCAGGAAGGAGTGTCACTGGTTCTCATATTTAATTCTGTGATGGGGGACACTTAAAGACCATCTGAGCATCACTTGAGGTTCTCAACTTTTACCACATCAAAAGAAAATTTCAACATATCATGAGGAGTTTCACTCCATTCACTAGAAAAACAAAAACAAATCACAAAGGCAGAGATAAGTAAAAAGAGACTCCCTAATTTCCACAAAGCAAGGAAGCCTGGCTGTTTGCACTGTATAGGAAAACAGGAGTTGAAGTTAACTCTAGAAATATTCTTCTGTCAGCTGAAAATGGGGGTTTGTTTGACCTTAAACCAGTAAACAACCCAAAATATATTCATTTCAATTTTGTATGTATTCTAAAAAATGCCCTAAGGCTCAGGACGACTGTAAACTTTAGCGTGTCTTCTAAGCAAGTACCAGGTCACTATAAAGGAAAGTGACTCAGGAGCTAAGAGGAGAAGAGAAACGAGCAGAGAAGTGACCATTCCCCTAACTCTCATTTCTCATCTATATACTTAGAAACAAAAATCGCACCCTATACTCACTCTACTGGACGCTAGCAGTATGTGAAATATGAGAATGACTTTGAGTCTGTCACAGGGAAAGGTTGTAGAAATCTGAAACTTGTGCTTATTAAAACACAGAATTAAAAGTAGATTCCTGGATCTCAGATTCCCAGGCCTATGGGAGTGCTATGCATTCCTGCCCAGAGATGTGACCTTGAATGTAGTCTTCATCAGGGCATGGGCTTGTCCATCTGGTTTACCTCTGAAGCCTCAGCTCCTAGACAACTGCTTGGCACAAGATAAGCAGTTATAAATAGGAGCTGAGGGATGACTAAAATAGAATGCATGCTTTCTTAACTCTGGAGCTTGCCTTTTGCATCAAATGCTAAGGAAAGTAAAAAAGGAGGTATATGAGACATGTTACTCACCAAACTTCGCTATACAGGGCCCACTGGCAGTCTGTAGGGGAAGAAGAAGAATTGGTCGGGATGATGACAGTGTCACAACTTTCTTGATTGATTTATTTAGAGCCTCTGATTCCTGAAGCCGACTTCTTTTCCCTAGCCACATAAAGAAATCCCTCCCTCCCCCTTGTTTTGGATCTCTCAGCTTTCCTATACAGATGGCTGGCGCCTTCCTTTACCTTTCATTACCCGGCTACCTTTTGGGTCTTCTAGGAAAAAGTTAAGAACTCCTTTTATCCACCTAATCTCTACCCACAGTGCAACTATTTGATCTTGGACTCTCCTCCTCTTGGGCTATAGAAATTTTCTATAAATAATAGTCTCTGCATCCCAGTGACTTCACAAGATGGTCCACTGGCATGTGAGAAAATAATAGAATTTCTATTTTAAATAACAAGTTAAGCTATAGAAATATTTACATTTCAGATTGATAATGTCTCCACTATTTAATATTCAGACAATCATGCATCATATACAGTGACTGAAATACCCTGAGGAGATCTCAGTTTCAAACTATTGCAACATACCACAGTTTACATGCTACAGGAATCCACCAGTGTGGTTGATTTTATAAATACAGATACTTAAACACTAAAGGCTTTAAGATACTTAGTAGTAAGGTAAGGTATACCCACACATTTTGTACCATGTAAAGTTCATTTGTTTCCTTGTGGCAAAGTGCTTAAGAGACTTTTCAGGCTTAAACATGATTATCATGTTATGAAATCCTTTTATAGGATTTCTCTGGCTGCTATGCTAGGAATAAATTAAAGGGTGACAAGAGCAAAAGCAGTGAGACAAGCTAAGAGATCAGTGTAATCATCTATGCAAGAAAGCATGGTGCCTCTGACCAAGGTGCTAGCCGTGGAGATGGTGATGAGTGACTGGAAATTGAGCCAACAGGAGTTCCTGACATGGATATGGATAAGAAAATGAGAAGAGACAAAGATGACACCAAGATTTGGGGCACGAGTAATTAGAAAGATAAAACTGTTAATCACTGAAATGAGCAAGATTTAAGAGGAGTAAATTGGGGGGAAAAGAGTCATGAGTTCATTTTTAAACATGTCAAGTTTGTGATGCTTATTAGATATACAGGTAGGAGTGTCAAGAAGGTAGTTATATCTGTAAGGATGGAATTTAAGGAGTTCTGATAATAAGAGTCTTCAGCTTCTGTGTGGTGCTTAAAGATATGAGACTGTATAAGAGCATCAAGTCAGTGGGTAAAGACAGACAGGAGTACTGGGGCACTGCAATGTTTAGAGGTCAGGAAATAAGAAAGAACCCGCAAAGGAGCCTACGAAGGAAAGGCCACCTTGGTAAGGATTTTAATTATAGACCGTGGAATTTAAGTTGTCTAAGGAAGGAAGAAAAATCATGAATGGAGTGATGGGACAGTATATTTTTTAATTTTATATTTTTTATATAGCAGGTTCTTATTAGTTATCTATTTTATACATATTAGTGCATATATGTCAATCCTAATCTCCCAGTTCATCCCACCACCCTGCCCCCAACTTGGGACAATATTATTTTAATTAAAAAAAAAGAACTTTGCACTATTGAACAATGAATTTAAAATTTAGTGTCATAACACAGTAAGCACACTCAAAAATGCATTCTTCCATTTTGATCTATATTTCTTCATGAGGTAATTTTTCAGTTACGATGGTCAAAACGGCAACCATAAGGTAAATTAACCTAGACTATAACTTTCAAATTATTATATTAAAAAGGGTTAAACTAAGATTAAGAAAATAAACACATTTATCAAATTACTTTACTAAAATATTTCAATTATTTTAGAAATCTTTATATTATATATTTGCATATTATATAAATATAACATTTTGGTAAAAGCAAAATAGTTTTGCTATAACATTAAGCATATTATTTGGTTCATCCTTATAAATTTCTATTGTGTATCTTTTAATATACAGAGTATTAGAACTTGTATAAATAAAACTTACAATAAATTAGCATATATATTGGGATTGTACTCAAGAACATTTTGTTGATAGAGAGGTGCAATAGAAAAGGTTGGGAAGTCACTGTTCTAGGAGATAAATCACTGGATTCCTACAATTTCCTTTGCTCTTGCAATTATTTCATCCTTACTTTGGGATTTCTTAGAAGAGATGTTAAAATTCAATTTAGTTTAACCCATAATAGGCATGTGATAGGGACTCAACTTCAATTCTCTCACTTATAAAATGGGGGAAATAGCAGCACCTAGCCTATTGAGGTTGTTTATGGGTTTAAATGAGGTAATTCTTTTTTTTTTTTTGTGGTACGCAGCCCTCTCAACTGTTGCGGCCTCTCCTGTTGCGGAGCACAGGTTCTGGACGCGCAGGCTCAGCGGCCATGGCTCACGGGCCCAGCCGCTCAGCGTCATGTGGGATCTTCCCGGACCAGGGCATGAACCCGTGTCCCCTGCATCGGGCAGGCGGACTCTCAACCACTGCGCCACCAGGGAAGCCCTAAATGAGGTAATTCTTATAAAGGATTTTGCCCAGATATTCTGTCTTGTCCTGCTTATTATTAGTGTTTTGATAATGATGCTGATTATAATGAAGAATTAAAACTTTAAGCACCTGCATTCCCAACATTATACTAGCACTGTAAGCAAGAGAAACTAATGTCATCTGTGGTCCTCGCCTCTTAAAAAGTTTATCATCTTTCTAGAAAGACATGATTAAACACATGAAGGGATTAGATAACAATCTAAATATAAAAGAGTTCCAAAATCTGTGCCACAGGTAACATCTATGTTGTCTACTCTCATGTATAAAGAGTGTGAGGAGAAGCCTAATGCCACAGACAAATTAATTACCAGAGGCAGAAATCCTGGATACTGCAGAAATCCTGTAGGCTGCTTTCATGTCTATTTAGAACTACAGAAACCACCACTGTGCTATTCTGTCATTATTGCCACAAATGAAAATCTGTCTAATCACAAAAATCCTCTGTTTGGTAGTGAGGCATAGTCCTGGGTTGAGGAAGTGGAATAGATAAGCAAGGAATACCCATTTTGTTAAAAGTCTTTTTTAACTTTATCTTCATTGTAAAGTCATTAATAATAATGGTGTAAATATGAATCGCTATCATCCACTGAGAGCCTACCATGGGTCAGGCACTGTACTATCTCATTCATTCTTACCACAACTCTGTGAAATAACCAACACACACATTTTCAGATGAGGAAATGAGGAGAAGGATTATGTAACTAGCCCAAGGTCATGCAGCTGATGAGAGGCCAGGCTAAGATCCAAACAGAGCCTGACTCAAAAGTCTCACTCCTGCCGCTCTGTGGAGCAGTTTGTATTTCTAATTTTGGTAACGTTTGAAAGGAGTGGGTATCCACTTATAAAGAAGCATATGGGACTTTCTGTTTAGTTTAGTTAATTTATTTTTGCTTAGAAGGAGCAGTTGCCCTTGTAACCCCATGGTGATTTAAGCCCAGATTTACATACTTGGGGTAATAAATAATAATTATTTCTCCAAACCAACTCTAATCAGATCATCATTTGGAAATAGAATCTACTCTGCTTTTAAGTACAAGCACAACTTTCCCTTTGGAAAGTAGCCTTCATTTCATTGAAGCAGGGGACTCTCCTGACATTTGGTTTCTTAGAGACAATTTCTGTGAGGTTATTTTTATCTAGGGATGGACCAACTCCTTGGGCTCATAACCGATTCTTTCAGTGAAACGTCTTCTGAATGAAGAGGGGGAAAAAAGAAAAACAGAATTCTCCCAAGGAAATTTCTGTTGATTGATTTCGAAGGAGCCAACCTTCCTGTCTAACACTTTTTGGATTAGTGCCTAGAGAGGCTGGAAAGTGGGATTTTGTATATAAAAACCAGAGTGGAGACTAAAATAATGTAAATTCCAAGGTCGTGGAGCATTATGAGGAGGTGGAAGTGGCCACCTCATAATGACCCACCAGCCATTCAGTCCTCTTTTCCAAAAATACTAATCTGTGGCCAATAGGGAAAAATAAGTGCAGGCAAGTGAAAAGTGGAATACAGGAGCTAATATCATTCCACTGTCAGTCAAGCATTGGCTTTTCCCATGGGAACTAAGCCTCCCTGGCATCCTGTCAGGATAATATCCTGAAAACCTTTCAAACGTCCCCAAATTTGGTACAAACTCTGGGCTATTCCTTTAGAGGCAGAACCTTTCATGGAGAAGCTGCAATATTGTCTCGAAGAGAGAATCTGGAATCAGAGTTCAAACACAGGGGATTGATCAAATTCAGTTCTGGCAAGAAGTATCCTAGTATGAGCCCTCCTCCTTCCCTTTGCAAGAGCAGTTGTGTGCCTTTGAGAAAGGCACTTTCCTTCTCTCCCAGGCACTGGTTCCCCAGTCACACACAGGAAATGATGACACCTAGAACATATCCTGTGTGCTTCACAGTCATCTGGCTAATAGGATGTGATGTTTGGAGAAGGAAAAGGCACTTCCAGATTTAAGCTGTTGCTATTCTCACCCTTCCCCTTCTTCAGAAATCTAAACACTCAGAATTCCTGACAAGTTTTTTTTCTGCTCAAAGCGTAACTGTTCCAGAAAGTTCAGAGTTCTGCTTGATACATTCCTGAGACAGTGGGGATGTGATTACAAATTCCTCTGTTGTACTCACTTGTGTACAAATTAATGGGCTACTGTGTAAAAACTTGCCCAAAGCTATACTTGCCCTAAGTTAACATCAGCAACTATAATGTACTGCTTCCTCCTGTATCTTTTCTCAAGTGCTTTCAAATATCTGAAGTAGTAAAACCGTATCTTTGAAATTTTAACTGACCAATCCCCCTTAGAAAAATGTTTCTACAGTCACTGATTTCATATCACAGCCCTTTCTGAGATGGGCATGTACTACCTAATTCTTTGCAACGCTCAGAATCTTTAGATGTACCCAGGAATTGGCTAAATCCTAAATTAAATAAAGCATTTCTTATTTTCTTTTTGGTCAATGCTATGTAGTCAACAGTCACATTTCTACTAAGAACCTCATGTACCTACCTCCCTTCCCTTCACTAGACCCACAACTTGGACTGGAGCTCAGTGGGAAATTCCTGATAAGCATCAGGGCCTTCCCAAATAAAGTATTTCCTCTTTCCTCCATGAAGCCTTCCCTGATCAACCTAGCCCAAAGTCATTGACCCCCTCTTGACCTCCTAAAGCATTTATGTTCTAGACTGTCCTTAGCTAAGTTATTAATCACTGTATTTTATAGCTAGAAGGGACATTGTAATGAACAAATCCATTTGCCTACCACCATTTTTCAGATGAAGAAACTGAGAACCAGAAAGATTAGATACCTTTCAGATGCATACAGCTAGTTATTGAGAGACATAGAATCTGTATCTTCTTACTCCTAGTCCAGTGCCATTTCCCTCCTCAAAGATATGCTAACCATCTGTAACTTATCTTATTGTCTTTTATTATCTTTTTGTGTCTTTTTCCTCAGTAAGAGTGTAGCTTGCACCCCATTCCTTGAGGGCAAGCATTGTGTTTTACATCTTCTTATTCCACCAGGAGCAGAGTTCCAGAAAACACTCCACAGGCATCTGTCAACTGACTGATTTAACTGATCCCATCTAACTTAGTTCTGCAGCTAACATTTAGTATTTTCTACTACCTTTCATCTTAAACACTTAGATAAGCCTCAAAAGCCATATTGCCATGACAAAATTGGAATTATATTTACATTATCTGTACCCACATGACTCTTTCTTCCAACTAGCTCTAACAGTACTGAGTGACAATGATAATAACTAGACTTATAAAAGAAAAAAGGAGTATAATAAATAGCAACCTTAGGTACTGTTGTCTCCTTACCTTGAGTGGAAGAAAAGTAAAGATTAGTGTACTGAAGGAGCAAAGTAATAGCAAAATAACTATTGTTGAGTAGAGTAGCCATTTCTTCCAGGATGGTCTCTGTGCTCCTTGAGGACTTGAATGGCCTAAAGGCATAATCTCCACGTGGCTCAAACTCATTCTTTGCAGGAATGAGAGCTGTGGAAAACAAACATTCACAAGTGATGAGCACAGTCAGTTTTGTAGTATTATGGTAATTAGTAGTGGGTGTAAGAGGCGGGGTTTTCCTTCTGATTCTGTGTGTTGGAAAATGATACTCACAGGCTAAGTGCTGATTCTCATTTGGCACCAGGCCAAATGCACTGAAAGGAACAGAGGGCTAAAAGCCAACACAAACACAGAGGAGGAAATACAAAACAAAACAAGAGAAGTTAAGAGGGGGGAGAAAAAATTATTTCCTGACGCAAGAGTAACTATGGAACTGTGCAGTATTACAAATTATTCCAGATAAGAAAATCACTGTTTGTAAGAAAAAATAAAGTTCAAGATTAAGCCCTATCATATTCCAAATATCATATATGTGTGAGGCAGTAGATCAGGGAGCTAGGGAGACTGGAATGCATGGTTTGGAAAAAATAGTTCCATCAATTTCTAGTGTATAAAATGTGTTCATTCTGAGTGTGTTTCATGTTTGGTAATTGCAATCATTGTTGCTTTTGTTGTGGTCATCCATTTACAGTGCTTAATGTCAGTTTATTTATCTCTTGTAAAAATAAAATACAGTGTGTGTGAAAAAAAAAAGTGTGTTTGTTCTGAGATGGTCTCTAGAAAACACCAAGTGTATTACTAGAATTTAATTTTTAAAATATGTCAATACGAGAAGCTTAATTCTTTATATGTCAATACGAGAAGCTTAATTCTTTTATGTCTCACCATTTAAAAACTTTGAAAATTCAATGCTGGCATCAAATAGAAATAAAGTTACCATACAAAAGGACATATTCTTGCACCCTGTCCTCCAGTCTGAGCTTACATTCTATTCCAAAAACCTTGAGTTTTCTTCCTGGCACCAAAAATACCAATTTACTACAAAATTGAGGAAGTTCCCTGGTTCTCTGTACCTCAGTCTTTCCATTTGTTAAATGGAATGCCTACCTTTTCTTTTTACCCAGTGCCAGAATCATGTTCTAGAAAGAACACGGACTTTTAAATCAGACAGACCTGAGAGGGGGGGCCTGGTGTTGCCCAGCCCTTATCTGCTCAGTGGCCTGCAGCATGTTACTTGACTCCTTTGTTTCCTTCCTTGTAAATGGAGAAAATTTCCACTTCATAAGGCTTTTTCGAGAATGAAATAGATGTGAACGTTTGGCTCATAAGAAGTGTTCCATAAGTGTTTCTCTCTTCTCCACCCTTCTGAGAGATGTTAAGACTGAATCAATTATGAAATTCTAGAAAAGAATGATTTTTTTAAAAATTTGCCACAGGGTATAACTCAACTGAAGTTCATTTAAATAAAAGGAGGTAAAATGAAAGTATTTTGAAGAAAAAATTTCTAATCTAAGAGAGAATCAAAGATGTTTTAAATTAGGGAAAAAGCCTAGAGATTGAACATCCTCATTTCTGAAAGAGGACGCTAAGGATAATAGAAGTTGAGAGGTGTATCACACCACTAATGTCTGGGTAACAGTGGAGTGGGGACCTGAGCCCAGGGATACTGTCTTCTAACCCAATCATCTTTTTTTTTTTTTTTTTTTTTTTTTAGTACCACACTAATTGTAGCAATATTTCTCACTGAGTTGTCAGATTTAACTTGGCTCTATTTTATCTTGATCAATAAAGTATCTCTGAAGAAAAGAGTCACTGAGTCACACGGGAATAATTTTTTAATACAACCATGTTTTGTGGCTCTCTCCTAGATGCTGTGATGCAGAGGTTAACAGCAAAATGACTCCAGAAGAGTGATGCATTCTACCTACAACTCTTCCCTTGTATCATGTCTGAAATGCATACGCACCAGCACAGAATTTAAAACTGATTACTGAAAAGTCAGACTATTTCCTCTGCGTTTCTCATTTGTTCCTTCTCCTAATTCCTCTCCAAATTTTAGATGCAAGTGCCTCTGCTTGCTCAATTCAGTAAATATTTATTTAAATAAGGAACTGTTCCAAATAAAGTCCAGTTCCTTCTTCTGCCCTTAACTAAGATTAGGCTCTGGAATATCCTGTTTAATTAGTTTAACCTTCTGAACATATCTTTAAAAAGATGACATGCTTATCTCCAGAAGAATACATTCCAAGCACAAGGAACTATATTCAATATCTTGTAATAACCCATAATGGAAGAGAATGTTAAAAGAAGAACATAAATATTTGTATATATATGTATAACTGAACCACTGTACTGTGAGAGAGCATTAGATAGACATTGGATTCCTCCAAAATCAGGTCTGCAGTCCCTGCCACGTTCCCCTTATACACTATTTACCATGACTTTATGCTTGTGATAGTGTATGGCATGGCATATTCAGTGAAAAATATTCAGTGTGTCAGAACTCAGGAGCACTACACAGCTGATTTTGCCTACTCTAGATATCAGAGTATTTGTTGTTGGAACAAATAAGGCCCAGGTGGCCTGAAGATACATACATAAATGGATGATAGGTAAGAGGAAATAGACAGACATAATACATAAATATGGTTTTAAACTTGGAATTTTATGAAGGCAACAACAGTCTGTGTTAAGATTAATAAATGCCTACTCTGTAAAGAGAATTGTGTAAGCTCTATACATAAATAGATATATACGTACACATATAAATATATATTTACATACATATACATATTTACATATTATATGTACAATAAATTCTAAAAGTTATATGGAGACATATAACCCTCCAGATCATTTTCTCTAAGGAACTAATAACAACTCTAACCAGGGTGGTCTAGGAAACAGTTTGAATTAAAATTATGTTTTTCTTCCACGACTTGGGGATCCTCTTCTATACCCTAAATTCTCTTGTTCTGTGCTGTTTTTGCATGTCCATTTTATGGGAGCCCTTCCCAAATTCTTCATTGTTTGTCTATGTTTTACTGAATCTAGTACAGTCTTTAAGCAACAAGTCTATTGACAAATTTCCATGGAAGCCTTCCTGTTCCAGGCACCTGCCTTACCACTAATCTCTGAGAAAGGCTGTGTGGAGTTGTATGTCCCTGTCTAGCCGGAGTTCTCTCTGTGAGTGGCTTCTTGTTGTCTTGGGGAGGTGTGGGGGGCTGTCCTCTCTGGCCTAACCAGTATTGTGTCAGTATCCCGGCCATGGAAGGAGCATCTTAAACACATTTTGCTGGGAAGGATTACTTCCTGCTTGGAATCTGGACTGAAAATAGATTTTCCGTTATGCAACATGGCATAACACTTCCTAATTAAAACCATCAAACATCACCCTAGAAGCCGTCATGACAGGGATTTGCTATTAAAGCATATCTTGCCCAATATCAAATGGATCGCCAGAGAACTATATTTCACCTATCAACCAAATTAAATAAGAGGGTCTTAATATTCCTGAGATTAAGCATCTCCCAAATCTCCTGGATTTCCTTGGGTAGCCCTGGCAGATGGGGATGGGAGAGGTATTTTTCCCTTTATGATTCAACTTGTTTTCCTCATTTGACAAACTACCACACACGAGCTCCACCAGTGGAGAACAATCAGCACATTCACTGTATTCGACACCCAACTGTGACATGTGTTCATACAGAAATCTGGGAGACACTCTCTTCTGGTTTTCCATTTTTAGTACTGGTCTTAACACCATCCAATTTAGATACTCTGGCTCATGGCTAGATTGGTTGGTTTGGGCACTGAGAACCTACATGAGTAAAGAAAGTTTTGGTTTTTCTACATGAAATGATTCCAAAATATAGCAAAAGAACGTTACCCCCTTGCTCATTTAGAAAATATTACTGACTGCCTTCTATGTACCAAGTATGTAAAGAACTTAAGTACTAATAGAAAAGGGCCAGTCCATATCTTCAAATTTCTTATCACTTTTGGTTTGGTTTGGTTTTTAAAGGTAACTAGGGAAAGAGACGAATATACAAAGCAATATGAGGAGAAGTGTGTAATAGGACAAGAACCAAATACCTGACCTCACTTGGGTTAAGGGGAAGTTTTATAAAGGAGGTGATGACTAGGCTGATATATACGTCTAAAAAGACGTTACCAGGTGAAAAAAACCTCATAATATCCCACTCCCCTAAGCTAATCAATTTGTATAAATTTACTAATATGATATATATTGATAATATATATTTATATATTATGATATCAGCAACTTATGTATGCTATATATAGTACAATGTGTATATATATATATATATATATATATATATATATAGTGTGTGTGTAGTCTTACAGTGTTTTCAGGCACTTTACTTGGCAATGGAGAAATCAGGAGTATGACAGGACCTCTGATCTTAAGGAATCCATTGTCTGGTAATTGCTGGTTCTCTTACATTTGAGTCTTCTAAACTTGCATTGAAAACATGTTTCAATTTCAAGACAAGTTTCACTTATTTCTCTTTTCTTTCTGTATGATTTTATGTCACTTTCCCAATTTCCTAAGTGCGAATTGCCAAGGCATCTGGAGATGTTCAGGCCAAGATACTTGTCTATCTGGTTTGAGGACTCCAGCCCTGAATGGATGTCTCACTATAAAGAGGCAATCTCAGGCTGGTATGCCGATGGAAAAAATGCTGAATCACAGACAACACTGTGGAATGCTGCTTGATGAAGTGGTGCCAGCTGAAGGTAGCAAGCAACTTCCATTAGCTAAATAAAGAATAAACAACCCTGAAGAGGAAGCTGTGAATATTATGGAAAGATAAGGCCTAACGTATTTCAGGTCCTTCATCACCCAGCAAGCCTAAGGGAAATCTCTTTGGCTGAAAGTAAGGATATTCTCCACCCAACACATACACGGCCTCTTACATCCTCTCCTGGTCCCTCATCTCATGAATTCCTAGATTTTGTCATGTACCAGCTGCTCTGACGGCAACACCACTGAGTGTTGATTTCAAATGTAAACCATAAAAAAAAGAAGATAGAAAATTATAAAGAGTAAAAACAAGAAAAATATATATTAAAAGCCTATTTTCTTCCAGTCACTGTGTTTAAAGTTTCACATGCATTATTAGGTTTATTTAATCTTCACAACATTAGAAAGTAGCCCTTATTAGTCCCATTTTACAGATGAGAAAATTGAGGTTAAGAGGTGTTTAAGAACCAAAGTCACAAAACTACTAAAATTCAAATCCAAATCTGTCTAACTCTAAACCCTATTTTTTCCATTCTGTCTTGATGCATTAATAAGTACCTGAACATGGCTTTAGTAGGCGAAGAATTTTAAAATGAGAAACAATTTACAATGTTAAGGATCCTTATGTGCTCCATTTCTGAATATGATATCTACTAATATATCTTTTGAAGAAAAAGCTCTTACTAGATAGTACTATCTTTTTCAAACAGGCATAATTCTTTGCTTTGTCTTTGTCATGCTTTGTCATTTCAAATTCTTCCTTTTATTCCTTCTTAATCTCAAAATGACTCAGGTTTCCAGACAGAGCCAGAGTTGAAATCAAATTTTAAATTAGGATAAAGACAGTACTTGCTATTTCCAGTTCCAAAACTATTTCCAGCCAAAAAATTTCCTTAAGCAATTTTTCTTAGCAAAAAAGAGAAAAAGAAACCCTTTATACTTTAATACTGTATATATAGCAAGCATTTACTTTAAATTTTATCCATATTAGTTTAAGGAAGAGAGTAATAGTAAAATTTGTGGGCAAATACAGAGTCAGAGAGAGTATTAATTAAAAGAGAAATTTAGAGCCAAGTAGAATTGTGGGAACCCAAAGGACGGGTTAGTTGTGGTAGTTTAAACATAGAAGAAAATAGAGGTCCTCGAAGGCTTAAAGGGAAGATAGGACAGTAACTGTGGTAAAGATGACAGATGATTTCAACAATCATTAGTCATTCATGAATATGCTGAAAACACAAAGACTGGTGTGAAGATTCTTCTGATAGTAACAATGTTGACAGCAATCACAGCATCAACAATAGCTAACCTTGTTTGAGCACCTTCTGTCTTTTAAGTAGGAGTTGATCAGCCCATAATAAAGACTTGACCATGCTGATATGAAGTCAACCAAGTTGTAAGACCTTTTTAGGTTCAGAGTAGGAAATATGCAAATTCACCATCAATTTGTATTTATATGAACACATAAAGTATGTGGTTTGCAAGTGAATGGAGGGACAAGAAAACTTAATGGTATGGACTTTTGAAATGAATGAGCTAAGGAAGGGAGAAATGGTTCCTGGCTTTTCCAAGTCCATCCTGCCTTTGTCTACCTCAGTCTCATATAGTGGCTTGAAGCTCGTGGACATGGGGAGGCAAGAACTTCCCAGCTTATATTGCTCTGCAGTGTTTTGAGGTAGGAGAAAGAGCTTTAGGAAAGCACCTAAATTTTCCCATTATTACTCTCATCCTTAAATTAATATGAAGGATAAAATTTTAAATAAATGCACACATATTATAGTTCTATTCATTTCCAATCACATAATAAAGTAGCCAGATTTCTTAAGTATTTATTTAGTTGCTTATTTCACACACAAAGAAAATGGCAGAATATTTGGATGCTTCTGAATCTAAAGTTGAAACCAAGCAGAACCCTGTGCACACCCGCACCGCCCCCCCGCCGCCCCTCCTCTCTATGTCCCCTGCCTTTTGTTTGTAGAAAAGTTGAAATCTCCCAGGCCTCCCTGAGTCACAAATGAGCAGGCTCAAGCAGTTAATGATTAGGACAATAGAGTTGTAACATGGAGGAGCCAATTTCGACTCCATGTTTCATCTGTTTCTTTGACTTTAACCTTCGCTTTTAGTTGCTTTTGTTATTATAATCATACATAATGGCCTTCCCTCTGGGGAACCCTACCCACCTGTGGGTAACTGCAAGAAAGAAGAAATTAACACATCCCCTCCCTGAGGATGGCCATTCCAGGAGATGTTTTGCAAGACTGATGGCCCTTTTTACTCTTCTTCCCTGGCTCTCCCTCTCTATTGTGCCTTTTTTACTTTACTTCCTTCTCTGATTCTATAAAAAACTGACCCCAATAAGATGTTTTTTTGGGGACCCTAATCCGCCATCTTCTTGGTCTGCCGGCTTTCCGAATAAAGTCGTATTCCTTGCCTCAACACCTCGTCTGCCAATTTATTGGCCTGTCGTGAGGCAAGCAGAGTGAGCTTGGACTCAGAGTCACAGACTCTTTCAGTGCCTGATGCACTGAAAGAGTTGTTTTACAGATACTATAACTGCCACCAGAGGAAAAAGCTAACAGCACGTTAACCAGACTGTAACCATGACATAAACTGCTCCATCTTGAGCAGTACTGAATCTATGGCTAGCACAATTCCAAGAAATGGCCTCAAGAGAATGGGATTAACACTATAGCTCATAATAATCTATATCTTTGTGGGCATCAAAATAATTGTAGCTTGCTTTGCCCACATATGTAAACAGGCAACTAAAACTGTCAACAAAGAGATGCTACAAACACGTTTACTTCTTCCACTCTAAGAATACAAAGCCCTATGTCAGCATGAAGAAGTTACAGAAGACAGACCTTTGCCCATAATTCCATAGAAATGGAATGATGTCTGACAGTGGGGATTTGTAAGCAGCTTTTTGCAGGAAAGAGCTCTTTGCAGGAAAGAGGTCTCTGCAGGAGATCCCTTTTGTCTTGTCACTTTAGCAAAGCTATATTTTAACTAACTTCTGACCTAAGCACATCTTTCAGATCTTTTGATCACACAAAGCCTTGTCTAACCTGTTGGTTCTTTCCTTAGATCAAAGAAACAGAAGTGAAGAATAAGTAATTAACAGATGACGAGATCTTTTCTCCAGCTTCCCATTCAGTACTCTCATGAACAAACTGTGTGAACAAGATAGCATCTATAGAAAGATCACAAGGAGTCAACAGGCCTGCACCCAGTGGGAGATGGTGATGAATCTGACCCTCTATCTCAATGATTAACTGAGATTACTTCCCCTTTTTCCCTTTAAAAACTTTCATGGCCAAACAGAATCTTCAGAGTTGGTCCTAGGACACGAGTCCACTTTCTCCTCAGATTGCTGGCCTTCTGATTAAAACAACCTCTCCATTCCTACCAGCACTTGTCTCGTAAGTATTGATTTTTGAGCAGCAAGCATCAGACCTGAGTTTGGTAACAAAATGTGAGTGTACAGATGGTATCATTGGGATGTTCTTTTGTCATCTTGTAATCCTAGAATGTAAAAGCTAGAAAGGATTATTTTAACTCCCTCAATTTTCCATTGAGGGAACTGTGGACACAGAGAGAGCCTACTTAAGACTCTTGATGAACTAATACTATTTCTCAAAGTACTTAAATACCTAGTTAGAAAATATTGAAGTGCTATTTCTGGTCCAAGATGTTGATATAGGAGGCTCCTGAACTCTCCTCTTCCCACAGACACACAAAATACACAACTACCATGAAACAATTCCCTCTTAAAGAAATTCGAAAACTAGCTAAGCAACTCCTACATATTGGATGAATGAGAAAAAAAACCCACATTGAAACCGGTAGGAAAGGCTGAGACACAGTCTCACCATAAACCCCATCCCCAGTATAGCACCATACCATTGGGAGGGAATCCCCAACTCCCAGTTTCTCCATGAGGAGCAAAGGATTTGGACTCCCTATCTAGCACCCCAACTTTTAAGACTCCCACCTGAGGAGTGGGCCCCCAAAGCGCCTAGCTCTGAAAGCCAGTGGGGCTTGCACCCATGAGACCCACAAGACTACAGCAAACAAAGAAAATAGTTTTTAACAGGTTCTAGAGGACTCTAGTGGCTATCCCCTCTGGGTTTATCAGGAACAGACAAAAAAATGCCCAACTTCTAGTCTTTCCTTGAAAAAGACCTATTTACATACATTAAAAGCTGCTGCCTGAGGACCAGGCCTCTCTTTTAGCACACATCTAGGGGCTAAATGCCATTCTCCCCAGAGACTAGGGAAGCATCGGAGGACTTCCCCACCTTGTCTCTCTAGCTTGCTCCAAATTGTTAATATCTCCCAGAAAGGAGGTTGTACACACATCTTTAGTTTTAGCTGCTGCTACATAAGAGACAAGCCCCTAGATCACTTGGCTCTCATAGCCAATGGGGCTTGCCTGTGAAATTCCCATAGGACTGTAGCAAACAAAGAAACAGTTCTGCTCACAGGGCTCAGCACAGAGTGAGCAGGCAAAAAAAAAAAAAAATGCCCATCTCCCAGGCTTCCCCTGAAAAGGGTCTATTTGAATACTTTAAAAGCTGCTGCCTGAGGATCAAACTTCTAAATAACACACATCTAAGGACTGACAGATTTTCCCTGGAGGCCAGGGAAACCTATTGACATACCCTGCCCTCTCCCTCTTGCTAACACTAAGCCACTAATATCACCCTGGAAGAAGCTTGTACACATGTCTGGTGCCCCAGCTTTGGCAGCTGCCACCCAAGAAATAAGCCTCTGGGTCACTGACTCTCATAGTCAATGGATATTGCATTCCCAAGTCCCACAGGACCGTATCAAAGAAAGCAGTGCTTAGTGGGTATAGGAGCCCCACCCACCCCCGATTCTATATACCACCCCAGATTCTATATACCGGGGCCAAATGCAGAAGGAGGAGGCAAAAGTTCCCATCTCCCAGTTTAATCCCTGGAAGGGGCCTAACTACATACTTTCCGAGAAGCTGCCTGAAGGTCCAGCTTTCAATCAACCTGAATCTAGGTGCTGATGCAATCCTCCTTTTGGGACACTGATAGGTCTTAGCACACCCTCAATTACAGGGAGGCCCAAAGACAAAGAACATGCCTTGGACAATCAGAAAAGTTTGAGAGATAAGCAAGAGCTCAGGCTGGGCTGACTGACAAGGTTCATCGTACATGAGACGACTCTGTAAAGACTAGGAGAGGTGGCTGTTTTATCTAATGTGCAGAAATCAACACAGAGAATCAAGGAAAATTAAGAAACAGAGGAATATGTTACAAAAAATAACAAGATAAAATCCAGAAACAGATCTTAATGAAATAGAGACATGATTTACATGATAGAGAGTTCAAAAATAGCAGTCATAAAGAAGCTAACCAAAGCCAGGAGAACAATCCATGAATAAAGTGAAAATTGCCGTAAAGAGAGAAAATATTAAAAAGTATCAAAGAGAAATCACACAGTTGAAGAATGAAATAACTGAACTGAAAAATTCTATACAGGGGTAGACTAGTTCAGGTAGAAGAAAGGATTCGTGAAATGAAGATGACACAGTGGAATTCATCCAATCAGAGAAGCAAAATGAAAAAGAATGAAGGTAGCTTAAGGGATTAATGATATAACATCACACAGACCAATATACACAGTATAGGGGCCTCAGAAGGAGATGAGGGAAGGAAGGACAGAAAGCTTATTCAAAGGAATAACAGCTAAAAACTTCCCTGATCTGGGGAAAGAAACAAACATACAGATGCCGAAGGCCGAGAGACTTCCAAATACGATGAATTCAAACAGACCCACACTAAGCACATTATAATTAAATCACCAAAAGTTAAAGACAAGGAAAGAAAAGACAAAGTTCAAGAAAAAAAACAACTTGTTGAGTATGGATTCTGGGAGAAGGGGAAGATGGCGGGAGAGTAAGACGCGGAGATCACCTTCCTCCCCACAGATACACCAGAAATATATCTACACGTGGAACAACTCCACAACAGCTACTGAACGCTGGCAGAAGACCTCAGACCTCCCAAAAGGCAAGAAACTCCCCACGTACCTGGGTAGGGCAAAAGAAAAAAGAATAAACAGAGACAAAAGAATAGGGACGGGATCTGCACCAGTGGGAGGGAGCCGTGAGGGAGGAAAGGTTTCCACACACTAGGAAGTCCCTTTGCGGGCGGAGACTGCGGGTGGCGGAGGGGGAAGCTTCGGAGCCACAGAGGAGAGCGTAGCCACAGGGGTGCGGAGTGCAAAGCAAAGAGATTCCAGCACAGAGGATTGGTGCCGGCCAGCACTCACCAGCCCGAGAGGCTTGTCTGCTCACCCGCCGGGGCGGGCGGGGCTGGGAGCTGAGGCTCGGGCTTCGGTCAGAGTGCAGGGAGAGGACTGGGGTTGGCGGCGTTAACACAGCCTGCAGGGGGTTAGTGCACCACGGCTAGCCGGGAGGGAGTCCAGGAAAAAGTCTGGAGCTGCCGAAGAGGCAAGAGACTTTTTCTTCCCTCTTTGTTTCCTGGTGCGTGAGGAGAGGGGATTAAGAGCGCTGCTTAAAGGAGCTCCAGAGACGGGCACGAGCCGCAGCTAAAAGCGTGGACCCCAGAAACGGGCATGAGACGCTAAGGCTGCTGCTGCCGCCACCGAGAAGCCTGTGTGCGAGCACAGATCACTATCCACACCTCCCCTCCCGGGAGCCTGTGCAGCCTGCCAGGGTCCCGTCATCCAGGGACAACTCCCCCAGGAGAATGCACGGCGCGCCTCAGGCTGGTGCAACGTCATGCCGGCCTCTGCCGCTGCAGGCCCGCCCCACACTCAGTGGCCCCCCCCCGCCCCCGCCGCCTGAGTGAGCCAGAGTCCCTGAAGCAACTGCTCCTTTAACCCTGTCCTGTCTGAGCGAAGAACAGATGGCGACCTACACGTAGAGGCGGGGCCAAATCCAAAGCTGAACCCCGGGAGCTGTGAGAACAAAGAAGAGAAAGGGAAATCTCTCTCAGCAGCCTCAGAAGCAGCGGATTAAATCTCCACAATCAACTTGATGTACCCTGCATCTGTGGAATACATGAATAGACAATGAATCATCCCAAATTGAGGAGGTAGACTTTGAGAGCAAGATTTATGACTTTTCCCCCTTTTCCTCTTTTTGTGAGTGTGTATGTGTATGCTTCTGTGTGAGATTCTGTCTGTATAGCTTTGCTTCCACCATTTGTGCTAGGGTTCTATCCGTCCATTTTTCTTTTTTTTAATTTTTTTCTTAATAATTATTTTTTAGTTTAATAACTTTATTATATTTTATCTTACTTTATTTTATTTTACTTTATCTTCTTTCTTCCTTTCTTTTTTCCTTCCTTCCCTCCTTCCTTCCTTCCTCCTTCACTCCCTTCTTTCTTTCCCTTTCTTTCTTTCTGTTTTCTACTTATTCTTTCTTTCTACTTTTTCTCCCTTTTATTCTGAGCCATGTGGAGTAAAGGCTCTTGGTGCTCCAGCCAGGAGTCAGTGCTGTGCCTCTGAGGGGGGAGAGCCAACTTCAGGACACTGGTCCACAAAAGACCTCCCAGCTCCACATAATATCAAACGGCGAAAATCTCACAGAGATCTCCATCTCAACACCAGCACCCAGCTTCACTCAATGACGAGCAAGCTACAGTGCTGGACACCCTATGCCAAACAACTAGCAAGACAGGAACACAACCCCACCCATTAGCAGAGAGGCTGCCTAAAATCATAGTAAGTCCACAGACACCCCAAAACACACCAGCAGACGTGGACCTGCCCACCAGAAAGACAAGATCCAGCCTCATCCATCAGAACACAGGCACTAGTCCCCTCTACCAGGAAGCCTACACAACCCACTGAACCAACCTTAGCCATTGGGGACAGACACCAAAAACAACGGGAACTACGAACCTGCAGCCTGCAAAAAGGAGACCCCAAACACAGTAAGATAAGCAAAATGAGAAGACAGAAAAACACACAGCAGATGAAGGAGCAAGATAAAAACCCACCAGACCTAACAAATGAAGAGGAAATACGCAGGCTACCTGAAAGAGAATTCAGAATAATGATAGTAAAGATGATCCAAAATCTTGGAAATAGAATACAGAAAATACAAGAAACATTTAACAAGGACCTAGAAGAACTACAGATGAAACAAACAACGATGAACAACACAATAAATGAAATTAAAAATACTCTAGATGGAATCAAAAGCAGAATAACAGAGGCAGAAGAACAGATAAGTGACCTGGAGGATAAAATAGTGGAAATAACTACTGCAGAGCAGAATAAAAAAAAAGAATGAAAAGAACTGAGGACAGTCTCAGAGACCTCTGGGACAACATTAAACACACCAACATTCGAATTATAGGGGTTCCAGAAGAAGAAGAGAAAAGGAAAGGGACTGAGAAAATATTTGAAGAGATTATAGTTGAAAACTTCCCTAATATGGGAAAGGAAATAGTTAATCAAGTCCAGGAAGCACAGAGAGTCCCATACAGGATAAATCCAAGGAGAAATACACCAAGACACATATTAATCAAACTGTCAAAAATTAAATACAAAGAAAACATATTAAAAGCAGCAAGGGAAAAACAACAAATAACACACAAGGGAATCCCCATAAGGTTAACAGCTGATCTTTCAGCAGAAACTCTGTAAGCCAGAAGGGACTGGCAGGACATATTTAAAGTGATGAAGGGGAAAAACCTGCAACCAAGATTACTCTACCCAGCAAGGATCTCATTCAGATTTGATGGAGAAATTAAAACCTTTACAGACAAGCAAAAGCTGACAGACTTCAGCACCACCAAACCAGCTTTACAACAAATGCTAAAGGAACTTCTCTAGGCAAGAAACACAAGAGAAGGAAAAGACCTACAATAACAAACACAAAACAATTAAGAAAATGGGAATAGGAACATACATATCAATAATTACCTTAAATGTAAATAGACTAAATGGTCCCACCAAAAGACACAGATTGGCTGAATGGATACAAAAACAAGACCCATATATATGCTGTCTACAAGAGACCCACTTCAGACCTAGGGAGACATACAGACTGAAAGTAAGGGGATGGAAAAAGATATTCCATGCAAATGGAAATCAAAAGAAAGCTGGAGTAGCAATTCTCATATCAGACAAAATAGACTTTCAAATAAATACTATTAGAAGAGACAAAGAAGGACACTACATAATGATCAAAGGATCGAGCCAAGAAGAAGATATAACAATGGTAAATATTTATGCACCCAACATAGGAGCACCTCAATACATAAGGCAAATACTAACAGCCATCAAAGGGGAAATCGACAGTAACACATTCATAGTAGGGGACTTTAACACCCCACCTTCACCAATGGAAAGATCATTCAAAATGAAAATAAATAAGGAAGCACAAGCTTTAAATGATACATTAAACAACATGGACTTAAATGATATTTATAGGACATTCCATCCAAAAACAACAGAATACACATTTTTCTCAAGTGCTCATGGAACAGTCTCCAGGATAGATCATATCTTGGGTCATAAATCAAGCCTTGGTAAATTTAAGAAAATTGAAGTCGTATCAAGTATCATTTCCAACCACAACGCTATGAGACTAGATATAAATTACAGGAAGAGATCTCTAAAAAATACAAACACCTCGAGGCTAAACAATACACTACTTAATAATGAAGTGATCACTGAAGAAATCAAAGAGGAAATAAAAAAATACCTAGAAACAAATGACAATGGAGACACAATGACCCAAAACCTATGGGATGCAGCAAAAGCAGTTCTAAGAGGGAAGTTTATAGCAATACAATCCTATGTTAAGAAACAGGAAACATCTCAAATAAACAACGTAACCTTGCACATAAAGCAATTAGAGAAAGAAGAACAAAAAACCCCCAAAGTTAGCAGAAGGAAAGAAATCATAAAAATCAGATTAGAAATAAATGAAAAAGAAATGAAGGAAACGATAGCAAAGATCAATAAAACTAAAAGCTGGTTCTTTGAGAAGATAAACAAAATTGATAAACCATTAGCCAGACTCATCAAGTAAAAAAGGGAGAGGACTCAAATCAATAGAATTAGAAATGAAAAAGGAGAAGTAACAACTGACACTGCAAAAATACAAAAGATCATGAGAGATTACTACAAGCAACTCTATGCCAATAAAATGGACAACCTGGAAGAAATGGACAAATTCTTAGAAATGCACAACCTGCCAAGACTGAATCAGGAAGAAATAGAAAATATGAACAGACCAATCACAAGCACTGAAATTGAAACTCTGACTGAAAATCTTCCAACAAACAAAAGCCCAGGACCAGATGGCTTCACAGGCGAATTCTATCAAACATTTGGAGAAGAGATAACACCTATCGTTCTCAAACTCTTCCAAAATACAGCAGAGGGAAGAACACTCCTAAACTCATTCTATGAGGCCACCATCACCTTGATACCAAAACCAGACAAGGATGTCACAAAGAAAGAAAACTACAGGCCAATATCCCTGGTGAACATAGATGCAAAGATCCTCAACAAAATACTAGCAAACAGGATCGAACAGCACATTAAAAGGATCATACACCATGATCAAGTGGGGTTTACTCCAGGAATGCAAGGATTCTTCAACATACGAAAATCAATCAATGTGATACACCATATTAACAAATTGAAGGAGAAAAACCATATGATCATCTCAATAGATGCAGAGAAAGCTTTTGACAAAATTCAACACTGATTTATGATAAAAACCCTGCAGAAAGTAGGCACAGAGGGAACTTACCTCAACATAATAAAGGCCATATATGACAAACCCACAGTCAACATCGTTCTCAATGGTGAAAAACTGAAAGCGTTTCCACTAAGATCAGAAACAAGACAAGGTTGCCCACTCTCACCACTCTTATTCAACATAGTTTTGGAAGTTTTAGCCACAGCAATCAGAGAAGAAAAGGAAATAAAATGAATCCAAATCGGAAAAGAAGATGTAAAGCTGTCACTTTTGCAGATGACATGATACTATACATACAGAACCCTAAAGATGCTACCAGAAAACTACTACAGCTAATCAATGAATTTGGTAAAGTAGCAGGATACAAAATTAATGCACAGAAATCTGTGGCTTCCTATACACTAATGATGAAAAATCTGAAAGTGAAATCAAGAAAACACTCCCATGTACCATTGCAACAAAAAGAATAAAATATCTAGGAATAAACCTACCTAAGGAGACAAAAGACCTGTATGCAGAAAATTATAAGACACTGATGAAAGAAATTAAAGATGATACAAATAGATGGAGAGATATACCATGTTCTTGGATTGGAAGAATCAACATTGTGAAAATGACTCTACTATCCAAAGCAATCTACAGATTCAATGCAATCCCTATCAAACTACCACTGGCATTTTTCACAGAACTAGAACAAAAAATTTCACAATTTGTATGGAAACACAAAAGACCCCGAATAGCCAAAGCAATCTTGAGACCGAAATACGGAGCTGGAGGAATCAGGCTCCCTGACTTCAGACTATACTACAAAGCTACAGTAATCAAGACAGTATGGTACTGGCACAAAAACAGAAAGATAGATCAATGGAACAGGATAGAAAGCCCAGAGATAAACCCACGCACATATGGTCACCTTATCTTTGATAAAGGAGGCAGGAATGTACAGTGGAGAAAGGACAGCCTCTTCAATAAGTGGTGCTGGGAAAACTGGACAGGTACATGTAAAAGTATGAGATTAGATCACGCCCTAACACCACACACAAAAATAAGCTCAAAATGGATTAAAGACCTAAATGTAAGGCCAGAAACTATCAAATTCTTAGAGGAAAACATAGGCAGAACACTCTATGACATAAATCACAACAAGATCCTTTTTGACCCACCTCCTAGAGAAATGGAATTAAAAATAAACAAATGGGACCTAATGAAACTTCAAAGCTTTTGCACAGCAAAAGAAACCATAAAGAAGACCAAAAGACAACCCTCAGAATGGGAGAAAATATTTGAAAATGAAGCAACTGACAAAGGATTAATCTCCAAAATTTATAAGCAGCTCATGCAGCTCAATAACAAAAAAACAAACAACCCAATCCAAAAATGGGCAGAAGACCTAAATAGACATTTCTCCAAAGAAGATATACAGACTGCCAACAAACACATGAAAGAATGCTCAACATCATTAATCATTAGAGAAATGCAAATCAAAACTACAATGAGATATCATCTCATACCAGTCAGAATGGCCATCATCAAAAAATCTAGAAACAATAAATGCTGGAGAGGGTGTGGAGAAAAGGGAACACTCTTGCACTGCTAGTGGGAATGTGAATTGGTACAGCCACTATGGAGAACAGTATGGAGGTCCCTTAAAATACTACAAATAGAACTATCATATGACCCAGCAATCCCACTACTGGGCATATACCCTGAGAAAACCATAATTCAAAAATAGTCATGTACCACAATGTTCATTGCAGCTCTATTTACAATAGCCCAGAGAAGGAAACAACCTAAGTGTCCATCATTGGATGAATGGATAAAGAAGATGTGGCACATATATACAATGAAATATTACTCAGCCATAAAAAGAAACGAAATTGAGCTAGTTGTAATGAGGTGGATAGACCTAGAGTCTGTCATACAGAGTGAAGTAAGTCAGAAAGAGAAAGACAATTATCGTATGCTAACACATATATATGCAATTTAAGAAAAAATAATGTCATGAAGAAGCTAGGGGTAAGTCAGGAATAAAGAGACAGACCTACTAGAGAATGGACTTGAGGATATGGGGAGGGGGAAGGGTAAGCTGTGACAAAGTGAGAGAGTGGCATGGACATATATACACTACCAAACGTAAAATAGATAGCTAGTGGTAAGCAGCTGCATAGCACAGGGAGATCAGCTCAGTGCTTTGTGACCGCCTGGAGGGGTGGGATAGGGAGGGTGGGAGGGAGCGAGATGCCAGTGGAAGAGATATGGGAACATATGTATATGTATAACTCATTCACTCCTTTATAAAGCAGGAACTAACACACCATTGTAAAGCAATTATACTCCAATAAAGATGTAAAATAAATAAACAAATAAAAAAAACACAACAACTTGTCAATCATAATCTCCCAATTCATCCCACCCCTCCTTTCCCCCTTGGTATCCGTATGTTTGTCTACGTCTGTGTCTCTATTTCTGCTTTGTAAATAAGAGCGTCTATACCAATTTCTTCAGATTCCACATATATGCATTGATATATGATATTTGTTTTTCTCTTTCTGATTTACTGCACTGTGTACGACAGTCTCTAGGTCCATCCATGTCTCTACAAATAACCCAATTTCCTTCCTTTTATGGCTTAGTAATATTCCGTTGTATATAGGTACCACATCTTCTTTATCCATTCCTCTGCTGATGGACATTTAAGTTGCTTCCATGTCCTGGCTATTGTAAATAGTGCTGCAACGAACATTGGGGTGCATGTGTCTTTTTGAATTATGGTTTTCTCTGGGTATATGCCCAGCAGTGGGATTGCTGGGTCATATGGTAGTTCTATTTTTAGAGATCGGGATTGACATATATACACTATTATACTATGTATAAAATAGATAATTAATGAGAACCTACTGTATAGTGCAGCAAACTCTGCTCAGTGCTCAGTGGTGACCTAAATGAGAAGGAAATCCAAAAGAGAGGGGATATATATATACTTATAGCTGATTCACTTAGCTGTACACTAAAAACTAACACAATATTGTAAAGCAACTATACTCAATAAAAAATACTATTAATAAGAATTTAATAAAAAAATGCTAAAAAAAAAAAAAAGAGTGAAACAACTTATCACATACAAAGGAACCCCCAAAAGACTATCACAAGATTTTTCAGCAGAAACTTTGCAGGCCGGAATGGAGTAGCATGATACATTCAAAGTACTGAAAGAAAGAAAAAAAAAAAAAAAAGGCAACCAAGTGCTTCCCTGGTGGCGCAGTGGTTGAGGGTCCACCTGCCAACGCAGGGGACATGGGTTTGTGCCACGGTCCGAGAAGATCCCACATGCTGCGGAGCAGCTGGGCCCTTGAGCCATGGCCACTGAGCCTGCGCCTCCAGAGCCTGTGCTCCGCAACAGGAGAGGCCACAACAGTGAGAGGCTCGTGTACTGCAAAAAAAAAAAAAAAAAAGCCAACCAAGAATACTATACCTGGCAAAACAACCCTTCAGAATTGAAGGAGAGATAAAGAGTTTTCTAGACAAGTACAGCTGAAAGAGTTCATCATCACTAGATTGGTCTTACAAGAAATAGAAAGAGAAAGAGTTCTTTAACCTAAAACAAACATAACATAGATTCATAACAAGAACATATTAAAGTATAAACTGATTGGTAAATGTAAATATATGGTTAAATTCAAAGTCTTCTGATGTTGTAATAGTGGGTATGTCACTTACAACTCTAGTATGAAAGTTGACAAAAGTAGTAAAAAATAATTATAATAATTTGTTAAGGAATACACAATGTAATATTTGTAAATTGTGACATCAAAAACATAAAATGTTCTGGGCAATTTATAAATGTAGAATTTTTGTATATGTTCAAAGTTCTTGTCATCCTTAAAAAGACTGTTTTAAAATTATCTGTTTTATGGAAGCCCTATTGTTACCACTAAGTAAAAACCTACAGTAGATACACAAAAGAGAAAAGGAAAGAAATCTAGGCATATCACTTAAGAAAGTCATCAAACCACAAAGGAAGAGAGCAAGAAAGGAATATAGCAACCAGAAAAAAAATTAACAAAATAGGAAGAGCAAATCCATATCTAAAAACAATTACTCTACGTGCAAATGGACTAAATTCTCCAGTCAAAACACATAAACTGTGAACTTTCCTGGTGGTGCAGTGGTTAAGAATCCACCTGCCAATGCAGGGGACACGGGTTCGAGCCCTTGTCTGGGAAGATCCCACATGCCATGGAGCAACTAAGCCCGTGTGCCACAACTACTGAGTCTGCACTCTAGAGCCCGTGTGCCACAACTACTGAAGCCCACGTGCCTAGAGCTCATGCTCCACAACAAGGGAAGCCACTGAAGTGCGAAGCCCACGTTCTACAATGAGGAGTATCCCCCGCTCGCTGCAACTAGAGGAAGCCCACACGCAGCAACAAAGACCCAATGCCGCCATAAATAAATAAATAAATGGATTAAAAAAAAAACACATAAACTGACTAAATGGATTAAAAAACAAGATCTACCTATATGGTGCCTACAAGAGACTCATTTCAGCTTTAAGGACACAGACTGAAAATAAAAGGATGGAAAAAGATAGTCCATGCAAATGGAAGCCAAAAGAAAGCAGGGCTAGCTATACATCAGACAAAATAAACTTTAAGCCAAAGACTGCAATAAGAGACAAAAAGACATTATTATATAACAATAAAGGGCTCAATTCATCAAGAAGAGATAAAGATTTGTAAATATTTATAAGAGCACCTAGATAAATAAAGCAAATACTAACAGACCTGAAGGAAGAAGTAGACAGTGACAGAATAATAATAGGGGACTCTAATAACCCACTTTCAGCAATGGATAGATCATCCAGACAGAAAATCAGTTTTAAAAAATGGACTTAAACTACATTTTAGACCAGAAAGACCTGACATTTACAGAGCATTTCATCCAGCAGCAGCAGAATATACATTCTTCTCAAGCGCACATGAAACATTCTCAAGGATAGATCATATGGTAGGCCACAAAAAAAGTCCCAATAAATTTAAGAAGACTGACATCATATCAAGTATCTTTTCCAACAGCAATGGTAAGAAACTAGAAATCAATTACAAGAACAAAACTGGAAAATTTACGAATACGTGAAGATTAAACAACATGCTCCTGAAAAAAGATCAGTGGGCCAAACAAGAAATCAAAACAGAAATCAAAAAATAGCTTGAGATAAATGAAAATGGACATACAACATACCAATATCATGGGATGATGCAAAAGCATTTCTAAGAGGTAAATTTATAGTGATAAACACATAAAGAAAAAAACAAAGATCTCAATTAACAACCTAATTTTACACCTCAAGAAACAGAAAGAGAAGAACAAATTAAGCCCAAATTAGGCAGGAGGAAGAAATAACAAAGATCAGAGTGAAAATAAATGAAACAGAGATAGAAAAAAATAAACAAAATAGAAAACCTTTAGCTGGACTAACCATGAAAAAAAGAAAGGACTCAAATAAATAAAATTATAAATGAAAAAGGAGACATTACAAGTGATATTACACAAATACAAATAGTCATAAGAGACAACTAGGAAGAATTATACACCAACAAATTGGACAACCTAGAAGAAATGACTAAATTTCTAGAATTATACAACCTACCAAGACTGAATCAGGAAGAAACAGAAATTCTAAACAGATCAATTACTAGTAAGGAGATTACTGATTCAAAAAGCTCCCAAAGGAAAGTTCAGGACTAGACGACTTCACTGTTGCATTCTACCAAACATTTAAAAAAAAGAATACCAATCATTCTCAAGTTCCTTCAAAAAGTGGAAGAGAGGAGAACACTTCCAAATGCATTTTACAAAGCCAGCATTACCCTGATACAAAAACCAGACAATAATCCTATAAGAAAAGAATATTACAGGCCAATATCCATGATGAACATAGATGCAAAAATCCTCCAAAAATATTAGCAAACCAAATTCAACAGTACGTTAAAGGATCACACACCATGATCAAGTGGGATTTATTCCAGGGATGCAAGGAATGTTCAGCATCTGCAAATTAATCAATGTGATACAACTGTGATACACCACATTAACAAAATAAGGGATAAAAATCAATGATCATCTCAATAGATAAAAGTACAAGCATTCGACAAAATTCAACATCCTTTCATGTTAAAAAAAAAAAAAACCAAAAAACTTCTCAACAAACTGAGTATAGAGGAAATGTACCTCAACACAATAAAGGTCATATATGAGAAGTCCACAGCTAACATTATACTCAACAGTGAAAAGCTGAAATTTTTTTCCTCTAAGATCATGAATAAGAAAAGTCTGCCCACTCTCACTACTTTTATTAATATTGTTCTAGTAGTCCTAGCCAGAGCAATTAAGCAAAAAAAGGAAATAAAACACATCCAAATTGGAAGAAGTAAAATTGTCTCTATTTGCAGATGACATATGTTATACATAGAAAACCCTAAAGACTCCATCAAAAAAACTGTTAGAATGAACATATGAATTCAGAAAAGCTGCAGGATAAAAAATTAATATACAAAAATCGGTTGCATTTCTATACACTAACAACAAACTATCAGAAAGACAAATTAAGAAAACAATGCCATTTATAATTGCATCAAAAAGAATAAAATACCTAGGAATAAATTTAAGCAACATGAAACTTTTGTATACTGAAATCTATAAGACATTAATGAAAGAAATTGAAGGAAACACAAACCAATGAAAAAAAATTACACGCTCATGGATTAGAAGTATTAATATTGTTAAAATGTCCATTCTACCCAAAGCAATTTACAGATTTAATAATCTCTATCAAAATTCCAATGGCATTTTTCACAGAATTTTTTTTTTTTTATTTTTTTGGCGGTACGTGGGCCTCTCACTGCTGTGGCCTCTCCCGTTGCGGAGCACAGGCTCCGGACGTGCAGGCTCAGCGGCCATGGCTCACGGGCCCAGCCGCTCCGCGGCACGTGGGATCCTCCCGGACCGGGACACGAACCCGTGTCCACCGCATCGGCAGGCGGACCCCCAACCACTGCGCCACCAGGGAAGACCTCACAGAATTTTTTTAATTCTAAAATTTGTATAGAATGAAAGACCCCAAATAGCCAAAGCAAACTTGAAAAAGAACAAAGCTGGAGGCATTACACTTCCTGACTTCAAACTATATTTTAAAGTTATAGTAATCAAAACAGTATGGTATTGGCATTAAAAACAGACCATAGATCAATGGAACAGAACAGAGAACCCAGAAAAAAACTCATGCATATATGATCAATTAATTTATAACTAAGGAGCCACAAATATACACTGGAAAACGGATAGTCTCTTCATTAAATGGTGTTGGTAAAACTAGGCAGCCACATGCAGAAGAATGAAACTGGATCCCTATATTATGCCATACACAAAAATCAACTGAAAGTGGATTAAAGAACTGAATGTTAAGACCTGAAACCATAAAAATCTTAGAGGAAAACATAGGGCGTAACCTGCATGACATCAGTCTCAGCAATGATTTTTTGGATTTGACACCAATAGCACATGCAACAAAAGCAAAAATAAACAAGTGAGACTACATCAAATTTAAAAGTTTTTGCACAGCAAAGGAAATCATAAACAAAATGAAAATAAAACCTACAGAATAGGAGAAAATATTTAAATCATATATCTGATAAGGGGTTAATATCCAATATATATAAAGAACTCACTCAACAGCAAAACTAAATCTGATTTTAAAACGGACAGAGGAACTGAATAGACATTTTCCCAAAGAAGACATACAAGTGTCCAACAGGTGTATAAACTTCATTCTCAACATCATTAATAATCAAGAAAATGCAAATCCAAACCACAATGAGATATCACCTTACACCTGTTAGAATGGCTATCATCAAAAAGGTAAGAGATAACAAGTGTTGAGAAGGATGGTGAGAAAAGGGAATCTTTTTGCACTGTTTGTAGGAATGTAAATTGGTGCAACCACTATGAAAAACAATATGGAGTTTCCTGAAAAAATTTAAAATAGAAATATCATATGATCCAGCATTCCTACTTGTGGGTATAAATCAAAAGAAATGAAAACAGAATCTCAAAAATATATCTGCAATCCCATGTGCCTTGCAGCATTATTCACAGCAGCTAAAATATGAAAACAACTTAAATATCCATCAAGAAAAGAATGAATAAAGAATCACTATATATATACAATGGCATATTATTCAGCCATAAAGAAGGATATCATACCTTTTGTGACAAGATGGATGAAGCTTGAGGGTATTATGCTAAGTGAATTAAGTCAGAAAAAGACAAATGCCACAAAATATTACTTGTGTATGGAATCTTAAAAAAAAGCTGAACTCAAAGGGACTAGAATAGTGGTTACCAGAGGCTGGATGGCAAAGGAAAAGGGAAGATATTGGTCAAAAAGTACAAACTTCCAGTTATAAGGTATAAAAGTTCTGGGGGTCTCATGTACAGCATACCAAATATAGTTAATAATACTATACTATATTCATGAAAGTTGCTCAGAGAGGAGATCTTAAATGTTCTCAACACACACACACACACACACACTCAAAATAGTAATTAGGTGATGTGATTCAGGTATTAATGCTAAGATAATAATAATTTTGCAATATATGTGTATCAAATCAACATGTTGTACACCGTAAACTTACACAATGCTATATGTCAAATATATCTCAATAAAGTTGAGGGAAAAAAAGAAAGTAAATATTGTAATAATATCACCCTAGTGATCGTTAAGTATTAATATATAACAGGTTTACTGATACAAAATACTGAATGCTAAATTCCCTCAAATTTTCAAAGAAAGTGTTTCAGTAGGTACTTTGGAATTTTTTTTTTTAATGGCATAAGATATAGACTTTACAAAAATGTACAAACCCTTAAAAGAAACAATAACTGAATTCCCTTGATAAATATACTTTATATAACAGTAGAAATTTTCAAAAATCCAGAAAAATACAATAGTTAAAATCACACATAACCTAGTATAACCACTGTTAACATGTAGATTTTATTACTTTCCTACCCTTTTTTCTGTATCTACAAAACAAATAAGATCAATAGTCCAAACTTATCAATTTACACACAAAGAAGGATTTATTTTTCCAATAACTAATGCCAAAGATTGCCCTTTTTGCAATCTCACCTACTTACCCACCACTCCCTACCCCACACACCTATACATGTAAGCTGTGGCAGTTGGGAAAGAGGTGGTATGGATGTTACCTGCTTTCTCTCCATCTCACATTCCCTGTGCCTTGGCCCACCAGTTCAGCATGAAGGCAGAGAGAACACATGCGGAGTTGGAGGGGAGGAGGGGAGACTGCTCAGGCCAGCAGAGGCCATTAGTGGAGATTTGGTATTACTTTGTTGGGCCATGATCCCTTTGGGTTACCCATTAGTGGTTGGGATATGTATTAGTTTCCTATTGCTGCCACTATTAATTATCACAAATGTAGTTGTTCAAAACAGCAACCATTTATTATCTCATAGTTCTGTAGGTCAGAAGTCTGAGGTACTCAACTGGGTACTCTGCTTAGGATCTCACAAGGCTGAAATAACACTTCAGCCTTCTTATCCAAGGGCTCTGGGGGAGAATCTTCTCTAGGCTCATTCAGGCAGTTGGCAGAATTCAGTTCCCCTCCATCTTCAAGCCAGCACTGGTGGGTCAAATCCTTCTCGTACTTCAAATTTCTCTGACTCCCCCTTTTCTAACTCCAAACATCAAAAGTTCTCTGTTTTTGAGGACCTTTGTGATTACACTGGGCTCACCTGGATAATCCAGGATAACCTCCCTATTTTAAGGTGCATAACCTTCATTACATCTGCAGAGTCCCTTTGGCCATATAAGGAAATGTATTCACAGGCTCTGCTGATTAGCGTGTGGACATCTCTGCGTGGTCCTTCAACCTCTCATAGGACCAGCTGGCCCTTTGTTGCCTTCTGATGTCAGGGAGTCCTTTGGAGAGCACTGCTGCATCCTTCCTTCACTCCCAATAGGTTATTTCCAGGGGTCTCCCAATGCAGGTTCATCTTTCTCCGCAAGAGTCTTTTGGGTAAATAGCCACTCCCTGCCTGTTACTCCCTCCATGACATGGCCTAGGCTCACGTTAGATCAATGTCATATGTGCCTTATTCTGCGGAGATGAGAGACAGGTGTGGGCATGAAGAGAAGCCGTGCCCTGACACACTAGGTCATTCCTCTAAAAGATTTGTCCACACAGGTGATCTTCTAATATTTGTCCTTACTGCAAACGACCCCTTTCCCCAACTCTAGCCATTTTGTCTATATAGGAAAAGGGATGTTGCTATAACATTGGGTGGAAGGCACCTCTTTGTGAAATCTGCAAAAGGCAGTTTTTGTACTTAGAAGTTTCACGTTAGAACATAACATCCACTTGTGTATTCTTGGCTATGAGCTATCTCTATAGTAATTCCTGTACCAGTCACAAAGAGGTAAGGCATTGCAGGGAAAGGATGGATGCATTTTTTATATATACAAATATAGAGTCATACTTTTCATGCAGTTACATAACTTGCTTTTTATACTTAGTATAACTGGCATTGCCTTTAAATAATCTACAAAATAATATTTAATGGCTGCACTGCATCCATGTTGAATGGATATAGCTTATTGTTGGAAATTACTTTTAAATAATTTTTTAAATATTGAGGAATATAAAAAGTAGTATATAATCAAGTGCTTTCACATGGATGTTTCTTCCTCTCTTTGGTGCTAAACAGTGTAAAAAAAATTCAACAGGAAGTGTTCAGGTGACCCTACCCACTAAAAGAGTTATTAGGAATTATAGTCTATATCCTCAATATTATTACCTGTGCTCCAAACTGGACATAATGGTTATTCAAGTGTGAGGTGAGGGCTTGTTTAGAATAGATGTCTAAGCTCTAACTAGTGTTCCTTTTGATACAAGTTTCTTCAGCTGAGAGACAAACTGCCTAAGGGTTATGTGAGAAGGCTCAGTACTGTTCTGCCACTGAAAGGGTCTAGTCATTACAGGTTACAGTTTTTCTTCTTTGTATTTGACAAAGGGTTCTTAGTATCTTCTGGTTTCCTGCTCAGGGGAAGCTCTTACTCCAAAATAGGCTATTAACTGTATTAGCTTATGGCAGGAATCTGCTTACTAGAAGTACCAATAACAGAGAGGCCAGTATTAGACAAAAATCACCCTTCAGTTTTTCCCCTTCTTAATCTTGTGCTAGCCAACTCTTAGCATCCTCTGAAATTCAACCAAGCACTACTTCCTAGAGAAATCATCCCTTGACTTTTTCATCTTAGTTAAGTGCCTCTTCCATTTGTTCCCAAACCTCACCATATTTATCCATATTTTAGCATTTACCATCCCACAGTATAATCATCTGCTTACTTATACATCTTCTCCATTGGGGTGTAGGACTCTAGAGGTGATTTTTTCATCTCTTTACATCCAAAGCCTACCTAAGGCCAGGTTCATAGATAATGCTTAATGAGCATTGGATGGATTAATGGATGGCTTTACTAATATTAGATCATCACAGAGTAGCACCCATGCTACTGGTACTAGCACAAATCCAGCTCCTAAGCCTTGAATTTATAAGTACCATATTCATCCCACTAATCAATCACCTATCAACAGGGCTAAATCTATGCTGAAATGTTTGCTTCACATTTTGGTTAATCATTTTTTCCCCTAAATATCGTGACACCAATAACAACATTTTTATTGTACAGCTAAGACCTGGTGGTCTTATGGCTGGCTGTAATGCTCCAGCCTCTCTCTCCTATGAGATGCTGATGGCCAAGGAAAGGAAGCAGAGCAGTGTTTGTGCTCGTCATGTTGCCTAAACCCTGTTGTATAAACAGCAAGAACCATATTGGTCTTATCCAAACTGTACACCCTGCCAGTGATTTATAATAATCAGGATCTTACTAGACACCCTGTAGACACTGATTACCCTGTACATCTGTCTTCTGATGTATATCAAACCATGTTTTAATCTGAACCCTGCCACAAAACCACATCCTTGTTAAAAAAGTAAATACAGAGTAGATTTTTTTTAACATCTTTATTGGAGTATAATTGCTTTACAATGCTGTTAGTTTCTGCTTTATAACAAAGTGAATCTGCTATAAATATATCCCCATATCTCCTTGCTCTTGCGTCTCCCTCCCTCCCACACTCCCTATCCCACCCCTGCAGGTGGTCACAAAGCACCGAGTTGATCTCCCTTGCTATGCAACTGCTTCCCACTAGCTATCTATTTTGCATTTGGTAGTATATATTAGTCCATGCCACTGTCTCACTTCGTCCCAGATTACCCTTCCCCCTCCCCGTGTCCTCAAGTCCATTCTCTACATCTGAGTCTTTATTCCTGTCCTGCCCCTAGGTTCTTCAGAACATTTTTTTTTAGATTCCATATGTATGTGTTAGCATATGGTATTTGTTTTTCTCTTTCTGACGTACTTCACACTGTAGACAGACTCTAGGTCCAACCAACTCACTACAAAAAACTCAATTTCATTTCTTTTTATGGCTGAGGAATATTCCATTGTATATATGTGCCACATCTTCTTTATCCATTCATCTGTCGATGGACACTTAGGTTGGTTTCATGTCCTGGCTATTGTAAATAGAGCTGCAATGAACATTGTGGTACATGATTCTTTTTGAATTATGCTTTTCTCAGGGTACATGCCCAGTAGTGGGATTGCTGGGTCATATGGCAGTTCTATTTTTAGTTTTTTAAGGAACCTCCATACTGTTCTTCATAGTGGCTATATCAATTGACATTCCCACCAACAGTGCAAGAGGGTTCCCTCTTCTCCACACCCTCTCCAGCATTTATTGTTTGTAGATTTTTTGATGATGGCCATTCTGACTGGTGTGAGGTGATACCTCATTGTAGTTTTGATTTACATTTCTCTAATGATTAGTGACGTTGAGCATCCTTTCATGTGTTTGTTGGCCATCTGTATGTCTTCTTTGGAGATATTTCTATTTAGGTCTTCTGCCCATTTTTGGATTGGGTTGTTTGCTTTTTGTATATTGAGCTGCATGTGCTGCTTGTAAATTTTGGACATAAATCCTTTGTCAGTTGCTTCATTTGCAAATATTTTCTCCCATTCTGAGGGTGGCCTTTTTGTGTAGATTATGGTTTCCTTTGCTGTGCAAAAGCTTTTAAGTTTCATTAGGTTCCAGTTGTTTATTTTTGTTTTTATTTCCATTTCTCTAGGAGGTGGGTCAAAAAGGATCGTGCTGTGATTTATGTCATAGAGTGTTCTGCCTCTGTTTTCCTCAAAGAGTTTCAGAGTGTATGGACTTACATTTAGGTCTTTAATCCATTTTGAGTTTATTTTTGTGTATGGTGTTAGGGAGTGTTCTAATTTCATTCTTTTACATGTAGCTGTCCAGTTTTCCCAGCACCACTTATTGAAGAGGCTGTCTTTTCTCCATTGTATATTCTTGCCTCCTTTATCAAAGATAAGGTGACCATATGTGCATGGGTTTATCTCTGGGCTTTCTATCCTGTTCCATTGATCTATATTTCTGTTTTTGTGCCAGTACCATACTGTCTTGATTACTGTAGCTCTGTGGTATAGTCTGAAGACTGGGAGCCTGATTCCTCCAGCTCCACTTTTCTTTCTCGAAATTGCTTTGGCTATACGGGGCCCTTTGTGTTTCCATACAAACTGTGAAAATTTTTTGGTAGTTTGATAGGGATTGCATTGAATCCATAGATTGCTTTGGGTAGTATAGTCATTTTCATAATGTTGATTCTTCCAATCCAAGAACATGGTATATCTCTCCATCTGTTTGTGTCATCTTTGATTTGTTTCATCAGTGTCTTATAGTTTTCTGCATACAGGTCTTTTGCCTCCTTAGGTAGGTTTATTCCTAGGTATTTTATTCTTTTTGTTGCAGTGGTAAACGGGAGTGTTTCCTTAATTGCTCTTTCAGATTTTTCATCATTAGTGTATAGGAATGCAAGATATTTCTGTGCATTAATTTTGTATCCTGCGTTTACCAAATTCATTGATTAGCTCTAGTAGTTTCTGGTAGCATCTTTAGGATTCTCTATGTATAGTATCATGTCATCTGCTAACAGTGACAGCTTTACATCTTCTTTTCTGATTTGGATTCTTTTTATTTCTTCTCTGATTGCTGTGGCTAAAACTTGCAAAACTATATTGAATGATAGTGGTGAGAGTGGACAGCCTTGTCTTGTTCCTGATCTTAGAGGAAATGGTTTCAGTTTTTCACATTGAGAATGATTTTGGCTGAGGGTGTGTCATATATGGCCTTTATTATGTTGAGGTAAGTTCCCTCTATGTCTGCTTTCTGGAGCGTTTTTATCATAAATGAGTGTTGAATTTCATTGAAAGCTTTTTCTGCATCTATTGAGATTATCATATGGTTTTTATCCTTCAATTTGTTAATATGATTTACACATTGATTGATTTGTGTATATTGAAAAATCCTTGCATTCCCGGAATAAAAATATTTACAGATTTTCCCCTGAAACTGATATCAAGTCTTATGGCATTGTGGTCAGAAAAGATACTTGATACAATTTCAATTTTCTTCAATTTACCAAGGCTTGATTTGTGACCCAAGATATGATCTATCTTGGAGAATGTTCCATGAGCACTTGAGAAGAAGTGTATTCTGTTGTTTTTGGATGGAATGTCCTATAAATATCAATTAAGTTCATCTTGTTTAATGTATCATTTAAAGCTTGTGTTTCCTTATTTATTTTCATTTTGGATGATCTGCCCATTGGTGAAAGTGGGGTGTTAACGTCCCCTACTATGATTCTGTTACTGTCAATTTCCCCTTTTATGGTTGTTAGCATTTGCCTTATGTATTGAGGTGCTCCTATGTTGGGTGCATAAATATTTACAATTGTTATATCTTCTTCTTGGATTGATCCCTTCATCATTATGTAGTGTCCTTCTTTGTCTGTTGTAATTGTCTTTATTTTAAAGTCTATATTGTCTGACATGAGAATTGCTACTCCAGCTTTCTTTTGATTTCCATTTGCATGGAATATCTTTTTCCATCCCCTCACTTTCAGTCTGTATGTTTCCCTAAGTCTGAAGTGGGTCTCTTGTAGACAGCAAATATATGGGTCTTGTTTATGTATACATTCAGCCAGTCTATGTCTTTTGGTTGGAGCATTTAATCCATTTACATTTAAGGTAGTTATTGATATGTATGTTCTTGTTACCATTTTCTTAATTGTTTTGGCTTTGTTATTGTAGGTCTTTTCCTTCTCTTGTGTTCCTGCCTAGAGAATCTCCTTTAGCATTGGTTGTAAAGCTGGTTTGCTGGTGCTGAATTCTCTTAGCTTTTCCTTGTCTGTAAAGGTTTTATTTTCTCCATCGAATCTTAATGAGATCCTTGCTGTGTAATCTTGGTTGTAGGTTTTTCCCCTTTCATCACTTTAAACATATCCTGGCACTCCCTTCTGGCTTGCAGAGTTTCTGCTGAAAGATCAGCTGTTAACCATATAGGGATTCCCTTGTATGTTATTTGTTGTTTTTCCCTTGTTGCTTTTAATAATTTTTCATTGTATTTCATTTTTTATAGTTTGATAAAATGTGTCTTGGTGTGTTTCTCCTTGGATTTATCCTGTATGGTACTCTCTGCACTTCCTGGACTTGACTATTTCCTTTCCCATATTAGGGAAGTTTTCAGCTATAATCTCTCAAATATTTTCTCAGTCTCTTTCTTTTTGTCTTCTTCTTCTGGGACCCCTATAATTCAAATGTCTGTGTGTTTAATGTTGTCCCAGAGGTCTCTGAGACTGTCCTCCATTCTTTTTATTCTTTTTTCTTTATTCTTCTCTGCAGTAGCTATTTCCACTATTTTATCTTCCAGGTCATTTATCCGTTCTTCTGCCTCAGTTATTCTGCTATTGATTCCTTCTAGACAATTTTTTATTTCATTTATTGTGTTGTTCATCTTTGTTTGTTTGCTCTTTAGTTCTTCTAGGTCCTAAGTGTTTCTTGTATTTTCTCTCTTCTATTTCCTAGATTTTGGATTATGTTTACTATCATTAGTCTGAATTCTTTTTCAGGTAGACTGCCTATTCCTCTGCATTTTTTTTGGTCTGTTGGGTTTTTACCTTGCTCCTTCATCTGCTGTGTGTTTCTCTGTCTTCTCATTTTGCTTAACTTACTGTGTTTGGGGTCTCCTTTGTGCAGGCTGCAGTTTCATAGTTCCCGTTGTTTTTGGTGTCTGCCCCCAGTGGCTAAGGTTGCTTCCGTGGGTTGTGTAGGCTTCCTGGTGGAGGGGACTGGTGCCTGGGTTCTGGGATAAGGCTGGATCTTGTCTTTCTGGTGGGCAGGACAGGTCTGGTGGTGTGTTTTGGGGTGTCTTTGACCTTATTATGATTTTAGACAGCCTCTCTGCTAATGGGTGGGGTTCCTCTCTTGCTAGTTGTTTGGCATAGCATGTCTAGCACTGTAGTTTGCTGGTTGCTGAGTGGAGCTGGGTCTTAGTGTTGAGATGGAGATCTGGGGGAGAGCTTTTGCTGGTTTATATTACATGGCGCCAGGAGGTCTCTGGTGGACTAATGTCCTGAACTCTGCTCTTCCACCTCAAAGGCACATGCCTGACACCTAGCTGGAGCACAATGACACTATCAGCCACACAGCTCAGAAGAAAAGGGAGAAAAAAGGAAAGTAAGAAGGAAAAAATAAAATAAAATGAATTTATTGAAATAAAAAAATTATTAAAAAGAAAAAGAAGAGAGCAACCAAACCAAGCAACATATCTACCAATGATAACAAGTGCTAAAAGTGCACTAAAAAATGGTATATATATGTTTTTAAAACCACCCATATATACAGGGGGAAAAGCCCATGCACACACTCAGGAAAGATGAATGCACCATCTGAGAATACCTTATGTCTTCATGCCAGGCTGATTGGTGAAGGTCTTCCACTGCATAAGGTCTCCCACTTCCAAAGCTAGTCCCCAAAGATAGGGAGAGGTGACTATTGTTTCAAATGCTTAATTCTCAACAAAAGATCACAGTGTACAAACAAATAAGGAAACCTATTCAGAAGAATAAGGTAAGTCTCTAGAAAATAACACTACAGAAATACTGGCTTCAGAATCACTTGACAAAGACTTTAAAATAACTGTTTTAAATATTCTCAAAGAGCTGATGGAAAACACCAAGAACTAAGAAAATCAGAAAATGATAAATGAACAGAATTAGAATATCAACAAAAAGATAGGAATTGTAAAAAAAAAAAAAAAAAAGAACCAAGCAGAATTTCTGAAGCTGAATAATACAATCACTGAATCAAAAAATTCAATATAGGGGTTCAACAATGGACTCAAACAGGCAGAAGAATGAATCAATGAACAGGTCATTTAAAGGTATTTAGTCTGTGGAGAAAAAAAGAAAAAAAAAATGAAGAAAAGAAAACAGAAACTTAGCTACTTATGAGATACCTTCAAGTAGATGAATATATGCATTATGAAAGTCCAAGAAAAGAAGCAAGAAAGGGGCTTAGAGTTTATTTGAAGAAATAATGGTTCATAACTTTCCAAATTCAAGGAAGACATCAATACACAAATAAAAGATGCTCAAGAAATTCCCAGTATAATGAACTAAAAAACAAAGACATATTATAATCAAACTATCAAAAGTACAAGACACAAAGAATATGGGATATTGCGAGAAAAATGACTCATCATCTACGATGAATCTTTGCTAAGATTATCTCTCATCGTTGATAAGATTTCTCAGCAGAAACCTTGTATGCCAGAAGGCAGTTGGATGATATATTTAAAGTAATGAAAGAAACTTAACAGAGAATTCTACATCCAGCAAAGCTGTTCTTTAAAATGAGGTATATAGACTACTATATATAAAACAGATAGCCAATAAGGACCTACTATATAGCATAGGGAACTCTACTCAATATTCTGTAATGGCCTATATGTGAAAAGAATCTTAAAAAGAGCAGATATATGTATATGTACAACTGATTCACTTTGCTGTACACCTGAAACTAACACAACATGGTAAAAATCAACTATACTCCAATAAAAATTTTAAAAAATAAAAAAATAAAATGAGGAATAAAGTAAGTCATTCCTAGATAAGTGAAAGCATAGAGAGTTCATTACCACTACACATTCCCTACATGAAATACTAAAGAGTCCTTCAAGTTGAAACAAAAGGGTGCTAGATAGTAACTTGAAGCCATATGAAAACAACAAAGTTGTCCCATAAAGGTAAATAACTGTGCTGTTGTAATTTTGCTTAACTCCCCTTTTAATTCCTTTATAAAATTTAAAATATAAAGCATTAAAAAATTCTAAATCTATGTTAATAACAATATATAAATGTAATTTATGACATTAACAATATAAAGTGGAGAGGAGTGGAGTTCTAAAAGGGTAGCATTTTTATATGTGATGATATTAAGTAGTTATCGTTTAAAATATATCGTTATAACTTTAGGATATTCTATGCAACCCCTATGATAACCACAAAGGAAATATATATAAAATGTACACAAAAGGAAATGAGAAGAGAACAAAAACATGTCATTACAAAAAGTCAACTAAACACAAAAGAAAGCAGTAAGGGAGGAAATGAACAAAAAGCTATATGACATACAGAAAACAATAACAAAATGGCAATAGTAAGTTCTTCCCTATCACTAATTATTTTAATTTTAATGGCTTAAAATTCCCAATCAAAAGACTTAGATTGGCAGTATGGATATAAAAATAAGATTCAACTATATACTGTATACAAGAGACTCAAACGAAATCTAAGTACACATAAGTTGAAAGTGAAAGAATGGAAGCATGTATTCCATGCAAATAGTAACCAAACAGTAACATATATTCAATGCAAATAGTAGAGGTGGCTACACTAATATCAAACAAAATAGACTTTAAATTAGAAACTGTTACAAGAGGTAAAGAAGGATATCATTTAATGATAGAAGGGCCAATTCACCAAGAAGATATAACAATTATAAACATATATGCACCAAACATCAGAGCTCCTAAATATATAAAGTAAACATTGACAAAATTAAAGGGAGAAATTAGACAGCTCAACAATAAGAGTAGAGGACTTTAATACCCCACTTTCAATAATGGGTAGAAAAACCAGATAATAAGGAAACAGAGGATTTGAACAATGCTAATAAACCAATTGGACCTAGCAGACTATATATAAAGAAAAACTCTACTCATAAAAGAGCATAAAACATGGTTTCTCAAGTACACATGGGACAGATCATATATCAGGCCACAAAATAAGTCTTAATAAATTTTAAAAGATTAAAGTCATGCAAACTGTTTTTTCAATCACAATGGAATGAAACTGGAAATCAGTAGCAGAATAAAAATTAGAAAATCCACAAACCTGTGGAAATTAAACAGTACAGTCAAATAACCAATGAGTCAAAGAAGAAATCCCAAGGGAAATTAGAAAAATCTTCAGAAAAAATAAAATGAAAACACAACCTGCCAAAACTTATGTGATCAAGAAAAAGCAGTCCTAAAGGAAAAATTTATGGCTGTAAATGATAAAATTTAAAAAGAAAAAAAAAAAGATTTCCAAATCAACTACCTAAATTTATACCTTAAGGAAACACAAAGAGAATAAACTAAACCCAAGGTTAGTAGCAGGAAGGAAATAATAAAGATTAGAGCAAAGATAAACAAGATAAAGAATAAAAAAGCAATAGAGAAAAATAAATGAAACCAAGAGTTGGTTCATTTTTCAAAATTAACAAAATTGACAAACCTGTACCTCAGTTGACTAAGATAAAATAAAGACTCAACTAAAATTAGAAATGAAAGCCTGGACATTTCCACCAATTTTATTAAAATATAAGGGATTATGAGAGAGTACTATCAATAATTGTACTCAAATAAATTGAATAACTTAGGTGAAATGGACAAAAGTCTAGAAACACATAGTCTACTAAAACTGTCATGAGAAAATAGAAACTATAAAAAGACATAACTAGTAAAGAGATTGAATCAATAATCAAAACCCTCTTCAAAAGAAAAGCTAAGGAACAAATGACTTCACTGGTGAATTCTATCAAACATTTAAGTAATGAACACCATACTCCTCAAACTCTTCCAAAAAACTGAAGGAGAGGAAACATTTCCAAATGCATTTAAAGAGGGAAAAATTGCCTTGCTATCAAAGCCAGGCAAAGTCAATACAAGAAAACTACACATAAATATTCCTGATGAGTATCAATGCAAAAGTCCTCAACAAAACACTAGCAAACAGAATCCAATAGTACATTAAAAGGTTTATATACCATGATCAAGTGGCTTCTTCCTGGAATGCAAAGATGATTCAACATATGAAAAGTAATCAATGTAATACAGAATGAAGGGGAAAAAAGCACATGACCATCTCAACTGATACAGAAAAAGCATTTGACAAAATTCAACACACTTTCATGATAAAAAACACTCAACAAACTAAAAGCAGAAGGAAATAACAAAATAAAAGCCATATATGAAAAGCTCTGGCTAATATCTTACTCAATGGTGAAAGAATGAAAACTTTTTCTCTAAGATCGGGAAAAAAGCAAGGTTGCTCACTTTCTATTCAATAAAATACTGAAAGTCCTATCCAGAGCAATTAGAAGAAAAATAATAAAGGATTCAAATTGAAAAGAAAGCGGTAAAAACTATCTGTTCTCAGACAACATGATCTTATCTTACAGAAAATTGTGAAGATTACACACACAGAGACTCACAAACTTGTAGAATAAACAAATTTTAACAAATAGTTCTGATAGAGAATAAAGCAAAATTGCAGGACAAAAAAATCAATACACAAAAATCATTTGCATTTCAAAAAGGAAATTGGAAAACAATTCCATTTATAATAGTGTCTAAAAGAATAAAATACTTAGAATAAACTTAACCAAGGAGATGAAAGACTTGTACACTTAAAACTACAAAATATTGCTTAGAGAAATTAAAGAAGACACCAATGAATGGAAAGACACCCAATATTCATGAATTGGAAGACTTAATATTGTTCAGATGTGAAAACTACTGAAAGATATCTATAGATTCAATACAATTTCAATCAAAATCCAAATGATGTTTTTTGCAGAAATAGAACAATCTATCTTAAATTGATTTGCAATTTCAAGGGACCCAGAATAGCCAAAACAATCTCAAAAAAGAATAAAGTTGGAGGTCAGGCACTTCCTATTTCAAAATTTATGACACAGCTATGGTAATCAAAACTGTGTTGTACTGGCATAAAAACAGACACATAGACCAATGAAATAGACTAGAGAACCCAGAAATAAACCCTAGTATATGTAATCAAATGATTTTTAATAAGGGTGCTAAGGTTGCACAATTGAGAAATGATAGTCTCTTCAACAAATGGTGTTGGGAAAACTGGACATTCACATTCAAAATAAGGAAGTTGGATCCTTACCCTGTATCCTATACTACTAGTCTGCAAGTCTCCTTGGGCCTACTGGTGGTTGAGTATCTCTGTTTCCCTCAAAGCTATGCACACTCAGGCCTTCACATTCTTCTCTTTGCTGGAAACCTTCTCCCTTCTCCCTCCTTCAAGCCCAGATTAAAAAAAATTCTCACCTTGAAGTCTTCCCTGTTGTTCCTAGGAATATACTGACACTTTCTACTCCAGACACCAACTCTCTGCTCTTATCTCTATCCCAAGACATCAGTGAGGCCTGGCAATTCTCTGTATGTATGTCCATCTCTCCTATGACACTGTGAGTGTCTGGAGAGCAGGATTCTGTGTTAATGAGCTATATATCCCCAGAGCTCATTATAACACCTAACACACAATAGGTATTTAGAGTTCTTAATTCATTGATTGGAAGAGCCAAGAGAAGAAAAGTGATTTGTAGAAATACAGAGCTATGTCACTATAACAGGCCTAGCTGACTTAGTATCTGCAGTTCCTGTTTAGCACCAGTGAAGTTTCTCCCTTTATAAAACACAAGTATTAGATAGTGACCCTCTGAAGGAGAGGAAATAGATTCTAGTCATATATGTGTCACTGTTACCTAGGATAATGTTTGGCACATGATAGGCATTCAGTGTGGAAGAAAGAAAGAGAAGTGAATAAGGAGAGGAAAGAAGAGGAGGGGGAGAGGGAGGAGAGGAAAAAATTTCTGGAATATGTCTCTAGAGTCTATACCTACTAAATGAAACTGACTCAGATGCCTAATTATCATGGAATTAAGGTTTGCCTTAAAGGGAGAGCCCACACATTCTCCTTGTGAATTGCTCCAGCCTTTTATAAGATTTATTGCCAAAAAAATCTTCCTGTTGGCTAATCCATCCTTCCTGCTGTGCAAGTAATCTCTTTTCTACCTTTTCATTCTTTAAGGGAAATGATAAATAGTTACTTTTCTAATATGCTCTCCTCACATATCCTACGTACTGAGCTAGGTTATTCTCACAGGTTAGCTCAAACCCTCACAATAATTCTGCGAACAGCCTATTAAGTTTATTCTTCAGATGGAAAAACTGACTGGTCCAAGTCTCCACAGTCAGAGAGTGGTAGAGTCAAACTTTAACCTGCCTGTCTCCAAAGACTGTGCCCCTCTTTCATAACAACCTGATGACATACCACCCATGCTTCCTTCATTGTTCACTCGTTTATATTTAGTTAGTTAACAAATGTTTATAAGGAACTTATTGCATGCTAGACACTTTTCTAAGTGCTCTGCAAGTATTAAATCATTAAATCGTTTGATTCTTAGGTATCACTACTGTTCATATCTTACAGATGAAGAAACTAAGGTATAGAGAATTTAAGTTCTCACTTTACAGTTGAGAAAACTGAAACAAAGAAATTAAGTAGTTTTCCCAAAGTCAGACTGTTAGTGGCAAAGCAGGATCCAAATGCCAATAGTCTGAATTTAGAGTCTGTGCTTTGAGACTCTACACTAAACTACCTCTATTTTTTGTTTCAAAAAATAATCCATGGGTGAACTAAATTATACTTGCTACTTGCTACTCAAGAGACTGATAACAACACTGAGATTATAACATATGGTTAATTGTCCTTCTTGCCTTGAGTTTCTTATATCTTCTTCTAAAAATTTGTTCTGTGGTCAGAGATAATCTTGATTTTGCCATTTTGAAAATTACTTCTGGGGATTGGAACCAAGATGGCGGAGTAGAAGGACATGCTCTCACTCCCTCTCGGGGGAACACCAGAACCACAACTAGCTGCTGGACAATCATTGACAGGAAGGCCCTGGAACTCACCAAAAAAGATACCTCACATCCATAGACAAAGAAGAAGCCACAACGAGATGGTAGGAGGGGCGCAATCACAGTAAAATCAAATCCCATAACTGCTGGGTGGGTGACTCACAGACTGGAGAACACTTATGCCACAGAAGTTCACCCACTGGAGTGAAGGATCTGAGCCCCATGTCAGGCTTCCCAACCTGGGGGTCTGGCAACGGGAGGAGGAATTCCTAGAGAAACAGACTTTGAAGGCTACTGGGATTTGATTGCAGAACTTCGACAGAAATGGGGGAAACAGAGACTCGACTCTTGGAGGGCACATACAAAGTAGTGTGCACATCGGGACCCAGGGGAAGGAGCAGTGACCCCAGGGGAGACTGAACCAGACCTACCTGATAGTGTTGGAGGGTCTCCTGCAGAGGCAGCGGGTGGCTGTGGCTCACCGTGGGGACAAGGACACTGGCAGCAGAAGTTCTGGGAAGTACTCCTTGGCAAGAGCCCTCCCAGAGTCCACCACTTGCCCTACCAAAGAGCCCAGGTAGGCTCCAGTGTTGGGTCGCCTCAGGCCAAACAACCAACAGGGAGGGAACCCAGCCCCACCCAACAGCAGTCAAGGAGATTAAAGTTTTACTGAGCTCTGCCCACCAGAGCAACAGTTAGCTCTACCCACCACCAGTCTCTCCCACCAGGAAACTTGCATAAGCCTCTTAGATAGCCTCATCCACCAGAGGGCAGACAGCAGAAGCAAGAAGAACCACAATCCTGCAGGCTGTGGAACAAAAACCACATTCACAGAAAGATACACAAGATGAAAAGGCAGAGGACTATGTAGCAGATGAAGGAACAAGATAAAACCCCAGAAAAACAACTAAATGAAGTGGAGATAGGAAACCTTCCAGAAAAAGAATTCAGAACAATGATAGTGAAGATGATCCAGGACCTCAGAAAAAGAATGGAGGCAAAGATCGAGAAGATGCAAGAAATGTTTAACAAACACCTAGAAGAATTAAAGAACAAACAAACAGAGATGAACAACACAATAACTGAAATGAAAACTACACTAGAAGGACTCAATAGCAGAATAACTGAGGCAGAAGAATGGATAAGTGACCTGGAAGACAGAATGGTGGAATTCACTGCTGCGGAACAGAATAAAGAGAAAAGAATGAAGAGAAATGAAAACAGCCTAAGAGACTTCTGAGACAACATTAAACATAACAACACTCACATTATAGGGGTCCCAACAGGAGACGAGAGAGAGAAAGGACCAGAGAAAATATTTGAAGAGATTATAGCTGAAAACTTCCCTAACGTGGGAGTTAACACCCAAGTCCAGGAAGTGCAGAAAGTCGCATACAGGATAAACCCAAGGAGAAACATGCTGAGATACATAGTAATCAAATTGGCAAAAATTAAGCACAAAGAAAAATTATTAAAAGCAGCAAGGGAAAAAAGACAAATAACATACAAGGGAACTCCCATAAGGTTAACAGCTGATTTCTTAGCAGAAACTCTACAAGCCAGAAGGAAGTGGCATGATATACTTAAAGTGATGAAACGGAAGAGCCTACAACCAAGATTACTCTACCCAGCAAGGATCTCATTCAGATTCGACGGAGAAATCAAAAGCTTTACAAACAAGCAAAAGCTAAGAGAATTCAGCACCACCAAACCAGTTCTACAGCAAATGCTAAAGGAACTTCTCTAAGTGGGAAACACAAGAAAAGGACCTACAAAAACAAACCCAAGATAATTAAGAAAATGGTAATAGGAAACTACATATTGATGATTACCCTAAACGTGAATAGATTCAATGCTCCAACCAAAAGACACAGGTGTGCTGAGCAGAGACAAAAACAAGACCCATATATACGCTGTCTACAAGAGACCCACTTCAGACCTAGAGACAATTCAGACTGAAAGTGAGGGGATGGAAAAAGTTATTCCATGCAAATGGAAATCAAAAGAAAGCTGGAGTAGCAATTCTCATATCAGACAAAATAAATTTTAAAATAAATACTATTACAAGAGTAATAGAAGAACACTACATAATGATCAGGGGATCAATCCAAGAAGAAGATATAACAATTATAAATATATACACACCCAACAGAGTAGCACCCTAACACATAAGGCAAATGCTAACAGCCATAAAAGAGGAAATCGACAGTAACACAATAATAGTGGGGTACTTTAACACCTCACTTACACCAATGGACAGGTCATCCAAAATGAAAATAAATAAGGAAACACAAGCTTTAAATGAGACATTAAACAAGACGGACTTAATTGATATTTATATAACATTCCATCCAAAAACAGCAGATTACACTTTCTTCTCAAGTGCGCACAGAACATTCTCCAGGATAGATCACATCTTGGGTCACAATCAAGCCTCAGTAAATTTAAGAAAATTGAAAATGTATCAAGCATCTTTTCTGACCATAATGCTATGAGATTAGAAATGAACTACAGGGAAAAAAACGTAAAAAAAACAAACACATGGAGGCTAAACAATACGTTACTAAATAACCAAGAGATCACTGAAGAAATCAAAGAGGAAATCAAAAAATACCTAGAGACAAATGACAATGAAAACACGATGATCCAAAACCTGTGGGATGCAGCAAAAGCAGTTCTAAGAGGAAAGTTTATAGCTATACAAGCCTACCTCAAGAAACAAGAATAATCTCAAATAAACAATCTAACCTTACACCTAAAGGAACTAGAGATAGAAGAATAAACAAAACCCAAATTAGCAGAAGGAAAGAAATCATCAAGATCAGAGCAGAAATAAATGAAATAGAAACAAAGAAAACACTAGTAAAGATCAATAAAACTAAAAGCTGGTTCTTTGAGAAGATAAACAAAATTGATAAACCATTAGCCAGACTCATCAAGAAAAAGAGGGAGAGGACTCAAATCAATAAAATTAGAAATGAAAAAGGAGAAGTTACAACAGACACCACAGAAATACAAAACATCCTAAGAGACTATTACAAGCAATTCTATGCCAATAAAATGGACAACCTGGAAGAAATGGACAAATTCTTAGAAAGGTATAACTTTCCAAGACTGAACCAGGAAGAAATAGAAAATATGAACAGACCAATCACAAGCAATGAAATGGAAACTGTGATTAAAAATCTTCCAACAAACAGAAGTCCAGGACCAGATGGCTTCACAGGTGAATTCTATCAAACATTTAGAGAAGAACTAACACCCATCCTTCTCAAACTCTTCCAAAAAATTGCAGAGGAAGGAACACTCCCAAACTCATTCTATGAGGCTACCATCACCCTGATACCAAAACCAGACAAAGATACTACAAAAAAAGAAAACTATAGACCAATATCACTGATGAATACAGATGCAAAAATCCTCAAAAATATACTAGCAAACAGAATCTAACAACATATTAAAAGGCTCATACACCATGACCAATTCGGATTTACCCCAGGAATGCAAGGATTCTTCAATATACGCAAATCAATCAATGTGATACACCATATTGACAAATTGAAGAATAAAAACCATATGATCTCAATAGATGCAGAAAAAGCTTTTCACAGAAGTCAACACCCATTCCTGATAAAAACTCTCCAGAAAATGGGCATAGAGGGAACCTACCTCAACATAATAAAGGCCATATACAACAAACCCACAGCAAACATCATTCTCAATGGTGAAAAACTGAAAGCATTTCCACTAAAATCAGGAACAAGACAAGGTTGTCCACTCTGGCCACTATTATTCAACATAGTTTTGGAAGTCCTAGCCATGGCAATCAGAGAAGAAAAAGACATAAAAGGAATACAAATTGGAAAAGAAGAAGTAAAACTGTCACTGTTTGCAGATGACATGATACTATACATCCTAAATGCTACCTAAAGATGAGAATCCTAAAGATGCTACCAGAAAAATACTAGAGCTAATCAATGAATTTGGTAAAGTAGCAGGATACAAAATTAATGCACAGAAATCTCTTGCATTCCTATACACTAATGATGAAAAATCTGAAAGAGAAATTAAGGAAACATGCCCATTTACCATTGCAAAACAAAACAATAAAATACGTAGGAATAAACCTACCTAGGGAGACAAAAGACCTGTATGCAGAAAACTATAAGACACTGATGAAAGAAATTAAAGATGATATGAGCAGATGGAGAGACATACCATGTTCTTTGATTGGAAGAATCAATATTGTGAAAATGACTATATTACCCAAAGCAATCTACAGATTCAATGCAATCCCGATCAAATTACCAATGGCATTTTTTATGGAACTAGAACAAAAAAGCTTAAAATTTGTATGGAGACACAAAAGACCCTGAGTAGCCAAAGCAGTCTTGAGGGGAAAAAACGGAGCTGGAGGAAACAGACTCCTTGACTTCAGGCTATACTATAAAGCTACAATAATCAAGACAGTATGGTACTGGCACAAAACAGAAACATAGATCAATGGAACAAGATAGAAAGCCCAGAGATAAACTCACGCACCCTTGATCAACTAATCTATGACAAAGGAGGCAAGGATATATAATGGAGAAAAGACAGTCTCTTCAATTATTGGTGCTGGGAAAACCGTACAGCTACATGTAAAAGAATGAAATTAGAACACTCCCCAACACCATATATAAAAATAAACTCAAAACGCATTAGAGATCTAAATGTAAGACTGGACACTATAAAACTCTTAGAGGAAAACATAGGAAGAACACTCTTTGACATAAATCACAGCAAGATCTTTCTTGATCCACCTCCTAGAGTAATGGAAATAAAATCAAAAATAAATGGGACCTAATGAAACTTCAAAGCTTTTGCACAGCAAAGGAAACCATAAACAAGACGAAAAGACAACCCTCAGAATGGGAGAAAATATTTGCAAACGAATCCATGGACAAAGGATTAATCTCCAAGATATATAAACAGCTCATGCAGCTCAATATCAAAAAAACAAACAACCCAATCCAAAAATGGGCAGAAGACCTACGCAGCCATTTCTCCAAAGAAGACATACAGATGGCCAAGAAGCACTTGAAAAGCTGCTCAACATCACTAATTATTAGAGAAATGTAAATCAAAACTACAATGAGGTATCACCTCACACCAGTCAGAATGGGCATCATCAGAAAATCTACAAACAACAAATGCTGGAGAGGGTGTGGACAAAAGGGAACCCTCTTGCACTCTTGGTGGGAATGTCAATTGATATAGCCACTATGGAGAACAGTATGGAGGTTCCTTAAAAAACTAAAAGTAGAATTACCATATAATCCAGCAATTCCACTACTGGGCATATACCCAGAGAAAATCATAATTCAAAAAGACACATGCACCCGAATGTTCATTGCAGCACTATTTACAATAGCCAGATCATGGAAGCAACCTAAATGCCCATCGACAGACGAATGGATAAAGAAGATGTGGTACATATATACAATAGAATATTAGTTAGCCATAAAGAGATACGAAATTGGCTCATTTGTAGAGATGCGGATGGATCTGGAGACTGTCATCCAGAGCGAAGTAAGTCAGAAAGAGAAAAACAAATATTGTATATTAATGCATATATGTGGAACCTAGAAAAATGGTACAGATGAACTGGTTTTCAGGGCAGAAATAGAGACACAGATGTAGAGAACAAACGTATGCTCACCAAGGGGGGAAAGTGGCCAGGGGTCGGGGGTGGTGGTGGGATGAATTGGGAGATTGGGATTGCCATGTATACACTGATATGTATAAATTTGATGACTAATAAGAACCTGCTGTATAAAAAATTTTTTAAATAATTTTATAAAACCTAGTATAATGGAAGAATGTATTGAAATTTAATTACTGCTATCCTTACACATTTTTTGATTGTATTAAAACAAATACATTGAACTGAGTGGTCCCAAATCCTGAAAATTCATAACATCTTCAGTTTCTGCTGCTAATATTTATTATTTATCTCATGAAAATGTCTCTGCATGTAAATAACAATTTAAAAAATAATGAATAAATCAAAAAGAGAAAATTACTTCTATAATTATAGTGTAAATCAGATGAGAAAGTATCGAAGAAGACACATGAATTACTGTCTTATTCTAGAAGAAAAATTCATAAAGACATGCCCAGGTTTTTAAGTGACAGCATAGGTATGCCAAGTGAATTTAGTTCTCTCATTCTAACTCCAATCAGTTGGTAGTGGCTTCTTGAAACTGTATGTTGAACAGGTTCTAAAACCATGTTCTGCTACAAATAAGTATAAAGAAAGCTTAATTTTCAAATTATTCAGGAAACTGTAAACAACTTTCTGGCTTACCACAGTCTTTCTTCTTCCTCTGTATGAAGGGCCTTTAAGCTCTAGCTACAAAGATGCTCTTGCTCTTTCGAGTCAGCACCCCACCATGAACAGGTTTAAAGTTAGCAAAGTATTTAAGAATAAAAATTCAAGGTAGTCCATCTTAAAGAAATAAACTAATCTTGAAGGCTAAAACACAGATTTTTATTTAATTCTCACAAATAACTTGATGAAACAAGGATATGTTTATCTATTTTACACATAAGGAAACTGAGGCACATAGAAGTCAAATGTGGTTTCATATAAGTAGCAAGAAGCAGAGCTGAAATTTGAACCCCGGTATGACTGTGGACAGGCCATCCTATTTCCAGTACAGGAGTCATTAGGGCACCAAACAGAAAGGATGTGTGTTATCAGATGGAGGACCAATTAGCTTACGATATTGAGAAATATGTTTGGCTCTAAATTCTGACAGCTATTGCAAAAGGGAATCAAATGTGGTAAGTGATGGGGCTTCCCTGGTGGTGCAGTGGTTGAGAATCCGCCTGCCAATGCAGAGGACACGGGTTCCAGCCCTGGTCCGGGAAGATCTCACATGCCATGGAACAACTAAGCCCGTGAGCCACAACTACCGAGCCTGCACTCTAGAGCCTGTGAGCCGCAACTATTGAAGCCCACATGCCTGGAGCCCATGCTCTGCAATGAGAGGCTACTGCAGTGAGAGGCCCGCGCACCGCAACGAAGAGTAGTCCCCGCTCTCAGCAACTAGAGAAAACCTGCATGCAGCAGCGAAGACCCAATGCAGCCAAAAATTAAATAAATGAATAAATATATTTTTTTAAATGTGGTAAGTGATGAAGTTTTTGTTTTCTTGTATTTAATACATCAACTCATATGTAAAACACAAAAAAGAAAAGAAGTATTTCCTGGACCTATGTATCTCTATGAGTGACATGTAGATAATACCTGATGATATCTTCTACTATGGTTTTACATAAGACTTTAAAATGCTGTCCAAATGTACAAAATGGCTCTTTATAAAGGCAGAAAAATAATGTATAAAATGTCAGATGGAAGTCATTCTGTTGAAGTTGATAATGGGATCCAGGTGAGTTAGTTCTCAGGAAAAGAACGAAAGAACCTACACTTTGATAAAATCCAGAAAATTAGAAGGCCTACTCTCTGCTGACAAACTGTATTAGGTCATTTTGTATATAGATATGATTCAGTGGGGAGTGAGAAATATAAAAAGGGGAGAATTGTATTTTATTCATCTTCTTACATCTCAAGGACAATGAGGTAAGCAAACAAATATATTGTAATGTAGTCTAGTGACCATTTCTAACTTTTGTACAAGATTGGATTTCTCAGAACATCTTGAAAGCAAATGGACTATATCTTTTTCAAGCTAGACTTTGAGCTAATTTAATATTGTATCACAGCTATCACCCTTTAGAAAACCCAGCCAGCTAGGATTTATTTCCTCTTGTTGGGAAGCTTAAGTATGACTGCCAAAGCCACAGACTTTCTTGTTGGCTTTTAAATGTTTTCCTGAATCAAAACTAGCTTAAATGGAAAAAAAAAAAAAAAGAAGTAGACAATTTCCAAGCACTCACAAGCCTGAGCAAATACGTTTCACACTAATTGAAGGAAGTGAAAGCTTTTTTTATTCCTGTTTTTCACTATAAGACATATTTTTCCTTTCTGAGTGGTTGATGGGATACCCAATTTCCAGAACTGCGACAAGACTTGTTAAAGTCAGCTGATTCACAGTACTACTGAGTGCATGTGGAAACTGCTCTGTGGGCCATAAAAAATAAGCATTCATTAATCCTTAGTACCAGCTCTAGCAAATTATGTGACACCAGACACTCTTTGCAGTATACACCCTAAAGTATCTACTCCTTACATCACATACCAGTGACCCATTTCCTATATTTATTAACAAGGAATGAATTATTTAAGTGTTTAATTGCCTTAGAGAATAAGAGGTTCAACCAGACACCATAGAAGGCAGTAAAAGAGAAAGTGAGGAGAAAAGTCACTCTTCTAAATAAAGCACATATTATTTGCCATGTGATGAGATGGCATACCAAGAAATTAATTGCTGCCATATTTATCTATACAAAGGACTCAGCCTTAGATTTTCCAAAGTTTTCATTGAGAGTCACCAGTTTTTCTTCACAAAGGAAAACAAGGTACTATCAGGAAAGCATGAACTGTTTGGTTCAAATTAGTGTTTTCATTTTCTTTGGATAAATACCCAAGAGTGAAATTACTGGACCATATGGTAGTTCTATTTTTAATTTTTTGAGGCACTCCCATACTGTTTTCTATAGTGGCTGCACCAATTTACCTTCCTACCAGAAGTGCATGAGGGTTTGCTTTTCTCCACATCCTCACCAATACTTGTTATTTCTTATCTTTTTGACGATAGTCATTCTGACAGGTGTGAGGTGATATCTCATGGTTTTCATTTGCATTCCCCTCAAGACTAGTGAGGTTGAGCATCTTTTCATGTGATTGTTGGCTATCTGTATATCTTCTTTGGAAAAGCCTATTCAGGTCCTCTGCCCATATTTTTATCAGATTGTTTGGGTTTTTTGATATTGAGTTATATGAGTTCTTTATATATTGTGGATATTAACTTCTAATCAGACAAATCATTTACAAATATCTTCTCCCATTCAGTAAGTTGTCTTTTTGTTTTGCTGATGGTTTCCTTCACTGTGCAAAAGCTTTTAAGTTTCACTGGATCTCATTTGTTTATTTTTGCTTTTGTTTTCTTTGCCTTTGGAGAACAGATCCCCAAAAAATATTGCTATGATTTATGACAAAGAATGTTCCTCCTGTGTTTTTTTCTAGGAGTTTTATGGCTTTCAGTCTTAAATTTAGGTCTTTAATTCATTTGGAGTTTATTTTTGTCTATGGTGTGAGAAAGTGTTCTAATCTCATTCTTTTGCATGTAGCTGTTCAGTTTTCCCAGCACCACTTGTTGAAGAGACTATCTTTTCCTCATTGTATACTCTTGCCTCCTTTGTTGTAGATTAACTGACCATAAGTGTGTGGGTTTATTTCTGGGCATTCTATCCTGTTCCATTGATCTATGTGTCTGTTTTTGTGTCACTAACATACTGTTTTGATTACTGTAGCTTTGTAGTATAGTTTGAAGAAAGGGATTACAATACCTTCAGCTTTGTTCTTTTTTCTCAACATTGCTTTGGCTATTTGGGGTCGTCTGTGCTTCCATACAAATTTTAAGATTATTTGCTTTAGTTCTGTGAAAAACATCATGGGTATTTTGAAAGGGATTGCATTACCTCTGTAGATTGCTTTAGTTCTATGGACATTTCAACAATATTAATTCTTCCAATCCATGAATGTGGGATATCTTTCCATTTATTTGTACGGTCTTCAATTTCCTTCATCAATGTCATAATTTTCAGAGTACAGGTCTTTCACCCCCTCAATTAAATTTATTTCTAAGTATTTTATTCTTTTTGATTTGATTGTGAAGGGATTATTTTCTTGATTTAAGAAAATTTTCTTGATTTAGTACTCTGAAAATACTAATTCAAAAAGATATACACACTCCCATGTTCACAGCAAAATTATTTACAGTAGCCAAGATATGGAAACACCTAAGTATCCACTGACAGTCAATGGATAAAGAAGATGTGGTATACATACACAATATAATATTGATCAACCATAAAAAAAGAATGAAATTTTGCCATTTGCAACAACATGGGTGGAGCTGAAGGGTATTATGCTTAGTGAAATAAGTCAGGCAGAGAAAGACAAATACTGTATGCTTTCACTTATATGTGGAATCTAAAAAATAAATGAACAAATATAACAAAACAAAAACAGACTAACAGATACAGAGAACAAACTAGTGGTCACCAGAGGGGAAAGGGTGGGGGGAAGAGCAAAATAGGTGAATGGGATTAAGAAGTATAAAATAAATAAGTTACCAAGATGTAATGTACAGCACAGGGAATATAGTCAATATTTTATAATAACTTTGTATGAAGTATATTCTATATGAAATCAAATAACTATTGAACAGCTGAAACTAATAAAATATTGTAAGTCAACTATACTTCAACAGAAAAAGACAAGAAAAGCAGAGACTTGACATATTTGGGGAGGGGGAAAGGGATGTGTGCTGTCAGTCAAGAAGTATTTCTTGAGCATAAATTTCACACTCAACAATGGCATAAGAAGTTTGTAATCAAATTGGGGAAACAACTCACAAGAGCACCATTTCCAGACATGTCTCTGAGCTTTGACATGACTGACTTTCTCCTTCTTTAAACACTCTTACTCTGGCTTCTCTGTCCTACTTCCCATCTCTCTGGTTCATCTTCTTTAGTATTTATGGTGTGCTCCTCTTTCCTAGCCCAACCCTAAAATATTGGCATTCATTGACATTTGGTCTATGGTCCTTTTCTCTTCTCTTGTGGCCACTCTAAGTAGGTTATCTTATCTCCAAGGGCATCAATTACCACCTACTTGATGATGAATCCCAACTCTGTGTCTCAAGACAGATATCACTGGAGCTCCAAATACACATATCCAACTTCCTGCTGGTCATCTGCATTTGGAAATCTTATTAATCAGTATGTCCAAGATTGAATTCATTAGATGTCCATTCAACTATTTCCTTCCTTTTGGATTCTTTACCCTAGTGAATTAATCACTCCACACCCAATGCATTTAGTAGCCAATTCTTTACGCCTCTTTCTTCCTCACTGCCTCCCACCTCTCCATTCACATCCTGAATAACTCTTGAATCCATCCCACTTTTCTTTGGCCCCACAGTCATTACTCAAATTACTACAGCAGTAACCTCCAGTCTTTCTTTCTGGCAATTTATTCTCTACACTGCAGCCACCAAGATCTCCCATAAAGATAAAAGAAAGAGAGAGAGGGGAAGGAAGAAAAGGAGAGAAAAGAGGGAAGGAGGAAGAGAAGGAGGGAGGAAGGGAGAGAGAGAGAGGGAGGGAAGAAACTTCAATTATGATAGTCCTACCATAAAACTTTTTATGTATCTTCACTGCCTTCAGATAAATTCTGATTTCTTAGTCTGACTGCCAAGACTTTGCTCACTTTTCCTCATCTCTTACCACTTTCTTTAACAATCTTTAATTTCTAATAACACAAAACTAACTTTGGATTTTTTTTTTAATGGGTATTCTTTCACCCCTGGGCTTTGGATTAGGCCATTTGGCTTGGAACACTTTTAACATTTTTAACATTTTTAACACTTTTAACATTCTTTCCATCCCCTTCACCTGGCTCATTCTTACTTATCCTCAAGATGTCAGTATAGAGTTATTACCTCTGCTGGTCATCTCCTCCAAGACCCCTATAATCTAGGTTAGATGCCCACCCTATGTGTTCCAACTGCACTTTGTATTCTTCCTCTGGAACTATATGGAAAGAAGCACTACCTATATAAAATAAGAATTGACTGCAGCAACCTTAATATACTAGGGCAGTGGTACCATTCATAATAGGTGAGGTAGCTTTTGTCAAAGAAAATGTTTTGAAATCTCTTGGCTGTGAAGCATGCTCTCTGTCCACCCATCTACCACCCCAAATTGTTAGGTCTCTTTGAGGAGAGAGCTAACACAGAGAGCCAAATTGCACTTCATAGGAAACCCAACAGGATTTTAGGGTTTAGAGACTGCCACTCTACACAAAATATTTTGAAAAAGCAAGAGACTAGAGCATCTGGCTGCAAATTGGGGCTAAGCATTCCCTGGGCCTTCAAAAATCAACTGATGGACTTTTGAGACCACATCTAACATTCGGTTACGTTGATACCTGCACGGAGCTGTTATATACAGACTCCTTTCATTAATTCCCAAACTTTTAGTAAAACTCTGCTGCAAATTCTTTTTAATATTTATTTTATTTATTTAGTTAAGTTTGGTGGGGGGGCTGTGTTGGGTCTTTGTTGCAGCATGCGGGCTTCTCTCTAGTTGTGGTGTGTGGACTTCTCTTCTCTCACAGCAATCAGAGAAGAAAAAGAAATTAAAGGAATCCAAATCAGAAAAGAAGAAGTAAAACCATCACTGTTTGCACATGACATGATACTATACATAAAAAATCCTACAGATGCCACCAGAAAACTACTAGAGCTAATCAATGAATTTGGCAAAGTAGCAGGACACAAAATTAATGCACAGAAATCTCTTGCATTCCTATACACTAATGATGAAAAATCTGAAAGAGAAATTAAGGAAACACGCCCATTTACCACTGCAACAAAAAGAATAAAATACCTAGGAATAAACCCACCTAAGGAGGGAAAAGACCCATATGCAGAAAACTGTAAGACACTGATAAAACAAATCAAAGATGACACAAACAGATGGAGAGATATACCATGTTCTTGGATTGGAAGAATCAACATTGTGAAAATGACTATACTACCCAAAGCAATCTACAGATTCAATGCAATCCCTATCAAATTACTAACGGCATTTTCCTCAGAACTAGAACACAAAATTTTACAATTTGTATGGAAACACAAAAGACCCCGTATAGCCAAAGCAATCTTGAGAAAGAAAAACGGAGCTGGAAGAATCACGCTCCCTGACTTCAGACTATACTACAAAACTACAGTAATCAAGATAGTATGGCACTGGCACAAAAACAGAAATATAGATCAATGGAACAGGATAGAAAGCCCAGAGATAAACCCATGCACATATGGTCACCTTATCTTTGATAAAGGAGGCAAGAATATACAATGGAGAAAAGACAGCCTCTTCAATAAGTGGTGCTGGGAGAACTGGACAGCTACATGTAAAAGAATGAAATTAGAACTCTTCCTAACACCATACACAAAAAGGAACTCAAAATGAATTAAAGACCTAAATGTAAGGCCAGACTCTATAAAACTCTTAGAGGAAAACAAGGCAAAACACTCTATGACATAAATCACAGCAAGATCCTTTTTGATCTACCTCCTAAAAAAATGGAAATAAAAACAAACAAATGGGACCTAATGAAACTTAAAAATTTTTGCACAGCAAAGGAAACCATAAACAAGACAAAAAGACCACACTCAGAAAGGGAGAAAATATTTGCAAATGAATCAACTGACAAGGGATTAATCTCCAAAATATACAAACAGCTCATGCAACTCAATATCAAAAAAACAAACAACCCAATCAAAAAATGGGTGGAATATTTCCTCATAAATGTTGGATATTGTTATAACCCATATGTACTTTACTCATAGGAATAATAGGACTTTGGTATAGAGGGAAGAAAGTCAGAAATGGGGAGGGAGAGCATATGGGAATTCATTTCATTACAGGGTGGGCACTAAGGAGAGTACTGAGCAAACCAAATCATAGTTGAAGAGGGTATGGCAGACTCACTTGATTTGTTCTGCCAACATTATCTAAGTCTAAGCTAGTGGACTGAAACAGAGCAGCAGGGATTTCAGATGATGGTATTCTTATAGTCAGACCAGTGGTAGCACCAGGATTTGATTGCAGCATTTTCCAGTTTAAAGCAAAATCCAGCTAACAGCATTAAGGGTCAGGGTCCAATACCTACGAAGTCATGTGTACCAGTTATCGTAACTTATTTAATGGACAAAACTACTTTTTTTCATTTTCATTTTGATAAATTAACCAGTTTAAAATTAAATGTTACTCTATTAAATCTAGCTTCTCATTAAAACTTTTATAAACTTTAGCTAGTTATTGAGGTATTATTCCAGTTATCAACTTATGAGCTCTTTGTATAATATAGTCAGCCCTTTTATATTTGCTGAAAATATTTTCCCAGTCTTTTATTTAAATATATAAGTATATTATTTGCAACATGGAGCATCTGTATGTATACATTAAGTTAATGTTTCTTCTTTAATATATTGATCCCTTCAAGAAGTATTGCTTACAATGTACATCCACTTGTTGATATGATAGAGTATCTTGCAGTAGACCAGCATTGCTGTTGAGAACAACGGAAGATTTTTAAAATGCACATGACTTCTGTATATTTTCTGCTCAATTTTCCGGTAAACCTAAAACTTCTCTAAAAAATAAAGTCTGTCAATTTAAAAAAATGTGTTTAAAAAAAATGGGTGGAAAACCTAAATAGACATTTCTCCAAAAACACACAGATGGCCAACAAACACATGAAAAGATGCTCAACATCACTAATCATTAGAGAAATGCAAATCAAATCCACAGTGAGGTATCATCTCACACCAGTTAGAATGGGCATCATCAAAAAATCTACAAACAATAAATATGGAGAAAAGGGGACCTTCGTGAACTGTTGGTGGGACTGTAAATTGTCATGAAATGTGGTGGGACAGCCACTATGTAGAACAGTGTGGAGGTTCCTTAGGAAACTAAAAATAGAACTACCATATGACCCAGCAATCCCACTACTGGGCATATACCCTGAAAAAACCGTAATTCAGAAAGAGTCATGTATCACAATATTCACTGCAGCACTGTTTACAATAGTCAGGACATGGAAACAACTTAAATGTCCATCGACAGATGACTGGATAAAGAAGATGTGGCACATATATACAATGGAATATTACTCAGCCATAAAAAGGAATGAAATTGAGTTATTTGTAGTGAGGTGGATGGACCTAGAGTCTGTCATACAGAGTGAAGTAAGTCAGAAAGAAAAAACAAATACTGTATGTTAACTCATATATATGGAATCTAGAAAAATGGTACTGATGAACCTAGTGGTAGGGCAGGAATAAAGATGCAGACGTTGAGAATGGACTTGAGGACATGGGGGTGGGGAAAGGAAGCTGGGACATAGTGAGAGAGTAGCACTGACATATATACACTACCAAATGTAAAATAGGTAGCTAGTGGGAAGCTGCTGCATAGCACAGGGAATCAGCTCGGTGCTTTGTGACGACCTAGAGGGGTGGGATAGGGAGGGTGGGAGGGAGGCTCAAGAGGGAGGGGATATGGGGATATATGTATACGTATAGCTGATTCACTTTGTTATACAGCAGAAACTAACACAACATTGTAAAGCAATTATACTCCATAAAGATGTATTTAAAAAATGGAAATGTAGGGTCTTAAATATTTCAAATATGCTAATGTAACTGAGAATCTCTGAAAAGAAATGTGACTAACAGATGGACCAGGCAAGAATATGACTCCAAGGCAGTGCTGTGCCTAAATAGGAGGGCATTTCAGAATTGGGTTTCCTACACTGTGGGGAAGCATGGAAAGAACAATGTGTTAATTGAGAGTGGAAGGGCTGAGGGGAGAGGCTGCTTGTTGACCCAGCAGGAGAGTCAGGGAAGGAAAGAAAACAAGATTCCTCATGATAGAGCCAAACTAGCTGTGTCGTGTGACTGTGACTGTGACCTATCTTTGATTATAACTTGGAATCCTTTCATGCAATAGTTTGCAGAGACTGTGTTTCTTGGAATATGATGAAGGAAAAGCCTATTGCGGAAAAAGAATGGAGACTGGTCAAGACTTAAGAAACGCACCCTCCCCTGCTTTTTATTAACTCTTCAGGTGGTAGCTGTGGAACACTGACCAAAAGCTGAGACCAGAAAAGAGACCATCGGAAAGAAATTTTAGTCACTATACAAGCAGGAGAGTATGTGGGTGTACCGCAGTCTGGGAGAAGAAACAAAAATGCTGTGGAACTAGAAGAGAGGCCAAGGAAGGGCAACCCTACTTGTTCCCATCTTTCCTTTCCAGGCCATAAATTTTTCTCTGAAGGGTGTGAGAAAGAGGCAAGAGCTGAAGTTTTTCTATTAACAATTCAGACCCAGAATTTCACTTCTAGTTTGATGTTTTTTGGTGAAGGAGCATCCTCTGCACCATTCAGTTGACCACAACACATATTTATTGTCACCCTTTTATGTGCTAGGTACTGGAGATACAACAAAATATTAGGTGTCCCATCTTTTTGAAGTCTACTGTCGATCAGGGACTCTCTGCTTAAAGAAAGTCAGTGATTAAAACTTCTTGGTTTTGTTTTTCTTGGAGTGCTCCACAATGTAATAGGTCCCTAGTAATAGGGAAATTTTTTTCAAAGAAACCCTGATCTAGCTGCTGGGATCACTGCATTCTAACCCCTGTGGAATTAGTTAACTACTCAGATAGTTTGTCAGTTGAGAATGCTTTTCTTTGGGCAGGGGAAGTGCTACAGGTCAGTGCAATGTTGTTAGATGATAGTTCCAAGACCTGGGGTTCAGGAGCAAGTTCAAAACCATTCAAATGGAGTTATGGCCTGAATTTGTGAAAATGGTTTTTTCTCCACCCTGTGACCTTCTGATTACTTTTTATCATCCTTGTTATTGGTTTTTTTTTTCATGACAGTAAAGGTGTTGCTTCACCCTACAGGTGTACCTTTATCTTATTAAATGACAAACTGTTTGAGAGAAACTTAAACTCACATAGAGGCTAAAAAAGAAATTTGAAGGGTTACCATCAAAGAGGCTTTTGGGGTTGAAAGTGAGTCTGTTGAAAGTTTGCTTTCCCTGCTGCTTCCTCCGTGCTTCCTTTCTTGGAGTGTCAGGAGCTCTAATCTCAAGCAAAGGAACAACTATCACTTCATTTTTAAGATAGCTGTGTTCTCTATAGAACTCTAGGGGTCCCCTCCTTTGTCCATGGTGAGCCCACCAATATTTTCCCAGATTCATCTCAAAGCACAACCTGTGAAGCTTTCCCAAACACCTCCCAAAAGAACCAGTTATTCTAATGTACCAGTTGTTCACACCATTACTATACCATTTGTCATGCTGAACTGGAATTGTCTATGCACATTCTCTCTCTTATTAAAGTGTGAGCCCGCCAGAGAAAGAGACTTGTCTGATTTCCTTTCGAGAAACTTCCCTCTTCTCCCTCATAGAACATAACAGAAGTTTGGTAAATTTTGTAGAATAAATAAAGGAACAAATGATAATGTTTTACTTAGATATAGTACTTTACAGTTTTACTTACAATAATAATATATATTTGGATAGCACTTTAAGAGCTTACAGAATGAGCTACATATTCTATTAGATTTAGATACATATTCTATTTGATTCTCAAAATATTATAAGGTAAAGCAGATATTATTAGCACCTAACTTTTACAGCTGCCAACATTCAGAGTAAGAGACTTCTCCACTTTACCCAAAACTAGTAAGAGAAGGAATGGGGACATAAACCCAGATTCTGATTTCAAATTTCAAATATAGGACTGATTTCAAATATAGGACTCAAGCCAATACATTTGGCACTCTGAGATAAGAGGGAATATTTGAATAAGGGAAATTTACTGAGACTCATTCCAGAATAGAAATGACTGATTTCAATCTGGACCCACAGAAGGTGGTCTTAACACCTCCTGGAAAGATAAGGCAGCTCCTTTTTGTTTTGTTAAAGCATTTTAGAATTTTGAAGTTAAAGATTTTTGAGCAGCTATATCTGAGGCAACAAAGGAAAGGCCTGTGAAGAAGAAAAAGGAGATAGAGAAATATAATCCAGAATACCCTTAGAAGGCTTTGGATGAAGGAGGTATTTGATAGTGATTAAAGGCAATGAGACAATTAGGCAAGGAAAAAAAAATAAAAGGCATCCAAATTGGAAAGGAAGAAGTTAAATTATCTCTGTTCAAAGATGAGACTATCTTACATATAGAAAATTCTAAAGACACACACACACACACACACACACACATAACTGTTAGAGCTAATAAATAAATTCAGGAAAGCTCCAGGATACAAATTCGACACACAAAAATCAGTTATAATTTTATACACTAATAATGAATAACCCAAAAAGGAAATTAACAGTTCCATTTACAATAGCATCAAAATTTTTTAAAAAATCTACAAATGAATTTAACTAAGGAGGCAAAAGATTTGTACATTAAATACTATAAAACATTACTGAAAGAAGTTAAAGAATACACAAATGGAAAAACAGCCCATGTTTATGAATTAGAAGACTTAATTTTCTTAATGACAATACTACTTTCTTAATGACAATGCTACTCAAAATGACCTACAGATTCAATGCAATCCCTATCAAAATCCCAATGGTGCTTTTTCAGGAAGAGAAAAACCCATCTTAAAATTAATATGGAATCTCAAGGGACTCAGAATAACCAAAACAATTTTGAAAATAAAGAACAAAGTTGAAGAACACATATTCCCTGATTTCAAAACTTACTGCAAAAGAATAATCATCAAAATTGTATGGTACTAGCATAAGGACAGAAATGTAGACAAATGGAACAAAATAGAGAGTCCAAAAATAAACCTTTGCACAGTCTTTTGAATTTTAACAAGGTTGCCAAGACCATTCAATGGGAAAAGGACAGCATTTTCAATGAATGGTGCTAGGCAAGTTAGATATCCACATGCAAAACAAAGAAGTTGGATTCTTACCTTATAACATGTACAAAAATTAACTCAAAAGAATCAAGCACCTAAACATAAGAAATAAAACCCTTAGAAAAAAACATAGGGGAAAATCTTCCTGACACTGAATTTAGCAATGATTTCTTGGATGTGACACCAAAAGCCCAGACAAGAAAAAAAAAAAAAGATAAACTGGTCTTCATCAAAATTATAAACTGTTCTGTTTCAAAGGATGCTGTCAATGAAGTGAAAAGGTAACCCATGGCATAGGAGAAAATATTTGCAGAGTATATATCTAATAAAGGATCAATATTCAGAATATATAAAGAATTCCTATGGTCTAACAGCAAAAAACAACCCAATCCAAAAATGGGCCAAGGACTTAAATGGACATTTCTCCAAAGAGGATATACAAATGGCCAATATGCACATGAAAAGACATTCAACATCACTAGCCATTAGGGAAATGTAAATCAAAACAATGAGGTACCACTACACACCCATTAGGATACCTATTATACAACAAAGGGGGAGGAGAATAAAAAGTATTGGCAAGTGTTTGGATGCATCCCACAGCCCTACAAGCCCTGTACTTGCCCATCCTTGTGACCGAAGAAAGAGCTCAGAGTTAGCAAAAGAGACATTAATGGTTTAATGGATAGATGGAGCTTACATGTCTGAAGCAAGGTCCTGGAGCAACAACCCACTGCGTGTGGCAGGTGGCAGGGACAGAACATGGCAGCAGTCTTTGCTCTCAGGGGCAGGGGGAGGTTACCAGTTATAGGGTAAACTGACATCAGATTGGTTCACTGGTTACCAGAGAAAGCAGCAGAGGGGCATGCCCCTCACAACCTCTTTGATAAGCTATCCTGGTACCTAAAGTTAAACCAATCATTAGCTGGGGTCTGGGGCAAGTATTTAGGAAGGTTAGTCAGGTGAGTAGCATGTAAATGAAGTAGGCACTGGTTGAGCAGGGGATGTACAGAGAGCAAGAGAATAGCCATCTTGGATGGCCTGATCATACAGCAAGGATGTGGAGGAGTTGGAACCCTTGTTCCTTGAGAATGTAAAATGGTGCAGCTGCTGTGGAAAACAGTTTGGCAGTTCCTCAAAAAGTTAACCATACAATTACCAGATTATCCAACAATTCTACTTCTAGATATATACCCCAAAGAATTGAAAGCAGGTATTCAAACAGATACTTGTACACCAGTTTTCACGGCAGTATTCACAATGGCCAGAAAATGGAAACAACTCAAATGTCCATCAGCAGATGCATGGATAGGTATATACACACAATGGAATATTATTCAGCCTTAAAAAGGGATGAAATTCCAATATGTGCTAAAATATGGATGAACCTTGAAAATATTATGCTCATTGAAATAAAGACACAAAAGGCTACATACTTATTGATTCCACTTATGCAAAACTGAACTTTATTAGAGAAAAGAATGTAAGTGTAAAGAAGATTTTTTAATAGGAATTAATAGTAAAGTTATGACTTTTAATATTGCCTTTGAGGATAATTTTTTTATCTCCAAAATTTGCTCTAGCCTTAGTTTTATCCAGTCCAACCTACTGTTGTACTTGAATTTCTAGTAGTTTACTGTCACTTGAATACATTTCTTAAGAGGGGATTTGTAATTCCTTTATAATTTCCCAGTAGTTAAATTTCCCAGTAGTTTCCCAGTAGGAAATTTACAATTCCTTACACTCAGATTTCTCAGATGATATCTTAATTTCATACACATGTCCCTCCTCCTCTATAGTACCCTAATTAATTGCATTTGGTTTTCTCAACTTGTTCATAATTGAAAAGATCTGGAAACTGGGTCACCTAAAATATGTTTACAAATATTTTAATGGCTCATCTCTTTTGTTTTCTTTCCCATCCTCACTTTTAATCAGGCCATCCTGTCATACTCCTTAAGGATAAAGGTTTAATTCCCATTACCTTTTGATAACACCAAGGACTAAAACCACAGTTTGTGTACAATTCAGGATGCTTGCATATGCTGCTTTTCCCCCTTGACTGTCTTATAGCATTTCTATTAGAAGGTTGGTATATATAAATGCAGATCCCTATTTAACAAAATGTATTCCACAGAATGTTAATGGATATTTCTTGAAAAAAATTATTCTGTGATCAAATAAGTTGAGAAAAACTTAATTAAAAATACTAAATTAAAATAGATTTTTTTCTGTACAACATTAAAATGCAAACCCCATCAGATGAAGAATTGTGTCTTTGTTCTCTATTGTGTCCCCAGTGCCAAGAACAGTGCCTGACACTTAGGAGGCATTGAATGAATATTTGTTGAGTGAGTGTGAATAACTTTTCAGAGCCTTTAATTACCTCATGCCCATTCAATTTCCAAGAAAAGAACGTTGTACATAGATGTCCAAACATTTTTGGCTGTTGATCTCTTTTTTTCCCCAAAACACTTAGCAAAGCTGGTGTTCCTCTGCACACATTTAGAAAAATACTATTGAAAGGCCTCTTAAATCAATTATTTGTGCCTCTTTGTTATAATTCTTATAAAATACTTTTATGGAGAAGAAATTAAAAATTTCTTAACCATTAATAATATTTGTCTTTCTGGCCAAATAAAATGACAAGTGTAAAAGTACTTTGACATATGAAATGTCACCTGTAGGCCATAAGATTTAGTTTAAGTTTAAAATTAAGTGCTTGGAAATATAAAATCTGAATAAATCTAGGCTTCTAAATAGATATTAGCAAGGGAACTCACCTAGTCTATTAGTGACTTTCCCGAAACACCTGGTTAACAGAGCTATGCTCTCTGAGATGATGAGCTTGAGATTTCATGCCTCCCCCCACAAAACCCGTAACATTTTTTGTGGCACCCCTATATCTCTCTTTTTTAAAAAATAACTTTATTGATATGTAAGTCACGCACCATAAAATTCACTCATTTAAAGTATGCAGCGCTGCGGTTTTTAGTATATTCACAGAATTTTGCAACCACCTCCAAAAGCTCGTTTTACAACATTTTCATCCTACCACACCACAGTAGACACTCCAGAACACCTGCCTTGTACATCCTATTTTCTGAAACTCTGAACTAGGTCAAACCACCAATGTGCCAAGAAATGAGCAAGAACAAGAATATCCTTGAAAGGACTGATAAAAGTGAACTTTTACCTCATGCCCACTTCACCTGACCAATTAATAAAGTACATATCTAGCTTTACCTCATCTTTTACCAATGAAGACTTCACTTGATCAATTACCTCATCTTGCACCAATTAGCCCTTTTTAAAAACAACTTTTCTTCTCTTTTCCCCTTAAAAACCCTGAGCCCCTCCCTCTCCTGTAATCAGGATACTATTTGGATTTCTACCTAAATCTGTGTACCCCAAACTGCAGTTCTTTGATCCCAAATCAACATTTAACCTCTTGAACTGGATTCTTGTTTTTTATAGGTTGACATCACATAAATGGTATCATACAATATCTGGTCTTTTGTGATTACCTCTTTCACTTAGTGTTTATTCAAGGTTCATCTACTTTATAACATGTATCAATACTTCATTTCTTTTTCTGGCTGAATATATTACACTGTATGGATATACCACCTTTGTTTATCCATTCATCAGCTGATGAACATTTGAGTTGTTTCCACTTTTTGGCTATTATGAGCATTCATGAACGCATTTTTGTGAGGACATATGTCTTCATTTCTCTTGGGTATATACCTAAGAATAAAACTGCTGGCTTGTATTGTAACTCTGATTAATAATGTGAGGAACTACCAAATTGTTTTCCAAAGTGGGTGCAACATTTTACATTCCTGTAAGCAACATATGAGGGTTCTAATTTCTCCATATCCTTGTTAATACTTGTTATTGTTTTTTTATTTCACCATCCTAGTGGGTATGAAGGGATTACAGCTTTGATTGACATTTACCTAATGACTAATAATGTCAAGCATCTTTTCATATTCTTGTTGGCTATTAGTATATTTTTATTGAAGAAATGTCTATCCAAATTCTGTGCTCTTTTTTAATTGGTTTATTTGTCTTTTTATTATTGAGTTGTAAGGTTTATTGAAAATATATTCTGGGGCTTCCCTGGTGGTGCAGTGGTTGAGAGTCCCCCCTGCCGATGCAGGGGGCACGGGTTTGGGCCCCGGTCCGGGAAGATCCCACGTGCCGTGGAGCGGCTGGGCCCGTGAGCCATGGCCGCTGAGCCTGTGCGTCCGGAGCCTGTGCTCCGCAACGGGAGAGGCCACAACAGTGAGAGGCCCACGTACAGCAAAAAAAAAAAAAAAAAAAAAATATATATATATATATATATATTCTGGATACAAATCCTTTAGCAGAGATATAATTTACAAATATTTTCTTTCAATCTGTGGGTTGTCTTCATTCTCTTGATAGTGTCCTTTGAAGTAAATGTTTTAATTTTAATGAAATCCCATTTATCCTCTTTGTTCTTTTGTCACTTGTACTTTTGGTGTCATATCTAAGGAATTGTTGTCTAACCCAAGGTCACAGAATTACTCCTAAGTTTTCTTCTGTAAGCTTTATAGTTTTAGCTCATATTTAAGTCTATGATCCATTCTGAGTTCATTTTTGTATACAATGTGAGGCAGGGGTCAAACTTAATACTTTTCCATGTGAATATTCAGATGTCCCAGTACCATTTATTGATAAGATTATATTTTCCCATTGAATTATTTTGGCACCCTTATTAAAAATCAACTGACCATAAATATAAGAGTTAATATCTGGACTCTCACTTATATTCTATTGACCTATATTTCTATTCTTATTCCAGTACTACACTATCTTGATTACTGTAACTTTGTAGTAAGTTTTGAAATAGGGAAGTATGAGTTTTCCAATTTTGTTCTTTTGGCAATATATCCCTTTTATTTCCATAAAATGTTAGTATCAGCTTGCCAATTTCTGCAAAGGGGAATCTGGAATTTTTACAGGGATTGTAATGAATCTGTGGATCAATACAAAGAGTATTGCCATTATAACACTATTAACTCTGCCAATGCATGAACATAGGATGTCCTTCCATTTACTTAAATCGTTTTTTTTGGCAGTGTTTTGTAGTGTTCTGTGTACAAGTCTTGTACTTCTTGTACTTCCTTTGTTAAATTTATTCCTGGTCTTTTAAGTTTATTTATTTATTTATTTATTTTTGCCTGCATCAGGTCTTCATTGCTGCACATGGGCTTTCTCTAGTTGCAGCGAGTGGGGGCTACTCTTCTTTGCGGTGCATGGGCTTCTCATTGCAGTGGCTTCTCTTGTTGCAGAGCACAGGCTCTAGGTACACAGGCTTCAGCAGTTGTGGCACAAAGGCTCAGTAGTTGTGGCTCACGGACTCTAGACCTCAGGCTCAGTAGTAGTGGCACACAGGCTTAGTTGCTCTGAAGCATGTGGGATCTTCCCAGACCATGGCTCAAACCCATGTCCCCTGCATTGGCAGGCAGATTCTTAACCGCTGCATCACCAGGGAAGTCCCTGTATTTGACTTTAAATCATACAAAAGAATAAAACATTTAGAAACAAAAATATGTTTATATTTTTATATTTAGCTATGTATTTACCTTTTCCAGTGCTCTTTATTTCTTTGTATGGGTTTGAGTTACCATCTAGTGTCCTTTTATTTCAGCCTGAAGGGCTTCCTTTAGTACTTCTTATTAAATAACTCTGCTAGTGACAAATTGTCTCAGAGTTTGTTTACCTGGGAATATCTTAATTTCTCCTTCATTTTGGAAGGATAGTTTTGCTGGATATAGAATTCTTGGTTGACAGTCCATTTCTTTCAGTATTTTGACTATGTCATCTCATCTCATCTTCTGACCTCCATGGTTTCTAATGAGGATCCTTTGTATGTGATGAGTCACCTCTCTTGCTGCTTTCAATATTGTCTTCTTGTCTTTGGCTTTCTAAAGTTTCATTATGGTGAGTCTTTGTGTAGATCATTTAGAGTTTATCTTACAGTTCACTGAGCTTCCAGGATGTGTAGAATAATGCTTTTCATCAAATTTTGGAAGTTTGGGGCCATTATTTCTTCAAATATTCTTTCTGCCCCTTTATCTCTTCTCTCCTCCTGAGACATTCATTTTGCGTATGTTCATATGCTTGATTGTATGCACAGGTCTCTAAGGTGCTGTTCATTTGTCTTCATTCTTTTTTTTTTCTATTCCTAGGACTGGATAATTTCAATTCACCTATCTTCAAGTTGACATTCTTTCTTCTGCAAGCTCAGATTTGTTTTTAACACCTCTACTAAACTTTTCTTATTTTGGTGATTGTACTTCTCAACTCCAGAAGGTCTACTGAGGTTTATTTTGATTATTTTTCTTTTTATTTATATTGTCTAATTGGTAAGATATCATTGTCATGCTTTCCTTTAATTCTTTTGTTATTTCAACGTATTTATAATAGTTGGTTTAAATTCTTTGGCTAATAAGTTCACTATCAGTTCCCCCTCAGGGACATTTTCTTTGGCTCCCTTTGTTTTTATCCACGTATGTGTCATATTTTTATTTTCCTCTGCATGTGTCATAATTCTTTTGAACTTGGATACTTTAGATAGTATATTGAATAATATAACAACTATGGTATCAGATCACCCTCCTCTCCAAAGTTTCTTATTGTTGTCGGTATTCTGAAATATGTGGCCAATGAGTTCTCTCCTAGGCTTTTTTTAAAGTTCTTGTTTTTATTTTTAATCTGAGTTCCTAGGGGTCATTCTTGTGGCCAGCCAATGATCTATAGGAAGATTTCGTTAAATGCTTTGTCTACATGTCTTTCACCCTTTGCCAAAGGGATCTGTGTGTGAAGGCATGCCTTCAAATTTCAGGCAATTTATGAAGCAGTCTTAGCTTTCACTGCTTGCTTGTGCAATGTCAATGTCAGCTAAATGTGGACTGGAATGGCTGAAGCCTTCTACTTTTCAGGTCAAGTCCTGCACACACACACACTGCCTTCTAGATCCTCAGAAATATGTCAGGGCTTTCTGAAGTTCCTTAGTTCTAGTTACCTAGCTCCAGGACTTCCTTTAAATTTTTTGGTCATACTCTTTTTTGCCTCAACTGAAATCACAGCCTTAGACCAACCGCTATGATGTTGCCAGCAGATTACTATTATTTCAGGTAATATCCTGGGGATAGAGCTTTTAGTTGTTGTTGAGCTAGCTCTGAGTCAAAACAAATAGCCCCAACACCCTGGGAATGAAAATTTTCCAGGTAGCTGCAAATACAGACAAAATATCAATGGTACTATACAGATGGGTATTTTAATCAAGTTCCAGAATTGGTCATCCCTCTCCATTGGCTGCAAGACTGCTGGCTTGTCATGACTACCCCACTACCTGGCTGGAGACAAAAAGGGGGATGGGAATAGCCCATGTTAAAATGACATAGATACTGCTACCTTACAGAAGTTTAGTTTCTCTTGCATAGACAATTTTCAATTTGTTCTGTGGTTTTGGTTAATTTCTAAAGTCGTGAAATGATTTTAGTTGTTTTGCCTTATTTTCTGTTTTTGTGAGAAAGGAGTTTCACCATCTTGCTCTGCCATTCCACAACACTTACTTTAAGTGTTACTTTTTTATCCTGGCTGTGCCTGTGTAATTAGAATAATATGTGTGGGTGTTAAATCAATGTCCATTTGTACTCCATCAAGAGTCAGACCTGGCCAACTCAGAGTTTAGAGTTTCTTTTCAAATTATAGTTTCTCCCACAATATGGAAGTACTTCTCTTCTATTAAGAAGGAAACAGGAGAATATTATATAAGAGAAGTCTATGCCAGGAAGGAGAAGTAGATCAATTGCCCCTTCTATCCTGGTGGATTATGGGAAAGAAAAGAGAGTTGACTAAGTACTATGGAAAGATCTTTCATTTCTTCATTTCCCCCACTCAGGATGAACCCCAAGGAAAGGGACCCAGTGGAAAGATCCAGATGCACATGCCTGAAGATCCTGAAGGAGGGTGCCCAGAAAGACTGTCTTAAAGTATCTCTCCTTCTTTCCCAAGGCCCATACATGGTACTCAAAAATGTGACCAGATGTTGAGGTGCTGATTGGAGCAGCATACTGGCTAAGACCCAGGGTCTGAATGAAGTGGTTGCCACATTTAAAATACCATATAAATGCCCTAGACTGTGAGTTCTAGTCACAGATGCTTGCATATCCTCCAAAACGTCAAATAAAACCAGCTGTACCTGAAAGGCTGAGTGGTTGCCTCATGGCAGGACCCAGAAGAGACCAATAAGATTCTAGAGAATGCTACACGAGTTCCAATCATTTGTCTTCTGTGTTGCCATGAGGTTGTCCTTGGAAAAAAAGCAAGGGATGGAGGCAGGAGTAGAGATGGGGAGAGGAAATCTGAAAAGCATTTATCGAAAAGAGACTGAGTCACTGAAAATACACTGTTCAAACTAGTATAGCCTGTGATGCAAGAAATAGGAAGTTGAAAGTCTCTGCCTTCCGCTCCCAAGGGGATGTGAGGAGACTGTAAAGAAGATCAGCCATTTACTAGAAAATAAAGAAGCTAATTTACTTTGTACATCTAAGTATAGTACAAGTTCACACGTGATCCAATTGCATCTTTTTACTTTTTCCCAGTCAGACAGAAGAAGTATGCTCTCCTCTCCTTTCTCTTTTCCTCTCTGGTACACCCCACAGACGTGCTAGGGCTATGGTCAACCTGACAGAAGCAAATTTCTGTGCTTCTTCTCACTGCTAGGAATCTCCATGTAAGGTCATAAGAGGACTCCAATGCTTCAAGTTCCCCTGCCTTGAACGCCCCCTACCTCTTCCCTTTCTCCATATGATGGGCTGCCTGTCCTTAGTAAATCAGCTTGCACATCTGTCTCCTACTCCCCCTCTTGAGTCAAACACCAGTTCTCTGGGCTCCCACAGCACCCTACCCACCTCCATCTTCCTCCCTCCTACAATATTTCATGTGTTCACTTACTTCTCTTCTTTCCCTACTGGACTGTGAGCTTCCGGATGCCTGTTCTGTGTTTTATTTGCCTTTTCTCAGTACCTAATCTAGTAACTGGAAAACAGAAGATATTAATTCTGGCACTGGGTGTTTATTACTTTTGATTCTGTGTCTCAAATTTTACTACTCTGTACTTTTTGTTCATTCAAATTATTGAGCACCTACCACAGGTCTAGTACTAAATAAAACCCAGCCCTTAAAGTTGAGGAGCTTATAATTCTGTGGGGCAGATAAATACACTGAAATACAATGTGTGGAGTATTTTAAGGAAAAAAAGTGTTGTTAAGCAGAATAGACAAAGCCCTAACTTTCATGAGAAATCAAGGTAGATTTCATATGGGATGATATGTTTTATTTGAATCTCAAAGAATGAGTAAAATTCTGCAAGAAAAGTATAGGTGACACGGAGGGGTGGTCACTGACAGTATGTGAAAAGCAAGGAAAGATAATTCACGTTCACATGTTTAACATTTATTATTCCACCCAAGAGTTGAAATGATGGATACAGGCTGACTAAAAGTGTTAACCATATTTAGTGGGTGGAATCTGGGAGCTAGCTGAATCACAATCCCATGTCTTAGATCTGAGCTTTCAGCACCAACTTAATTTCTAAGTAAAACTACAGACTTAATCATTATATTTAGATTGGCAAAGGCTTTCATTCATCTATGCCATCATAAGGTAGGAAAGGATTTTCAGTGTCATCTCTTCCAGTTTCCCTGACAATGTGGAATCCTTCCTGGAGTATCCACGTCAGGAGTTCAACCAATAGTGTGGCCCATGTTCTGGCAATGTTTCCTCTCAAGTAAAATGCTAAAGAGGACAGGTACTGCTTGATCCTAAATGTCTTCTTTACTCAAAACCTTAATCTGTTTGAAGATTATATCTGAAGCATATCTGGATTTCCTAACACTTGCTCTGGTTTGAGGAAATGAATAATAGGGGAGAGAGAAATTATGATTTTCAGTGTGTGAAACTCTTGAATACTTATGTGCACTACATCAGAACAATATCTTGCTCTCTCTTTCTCTCTCTGTGTGTCTCTGTGTAGACTATACTTGGCTCTTTCTCTTTATCGGGTTGAGTAAATCTGTCTCTTACACGCTTTGATATGTCTGTCAATAAGATCTCATTATAGATACTTAATGAATATTTAACTATAAACGTAAAACATAGACAATAGCAATATAGAATGTGGACATCAAAAAGTATTTGAACAGATAAAGATATCTACAGTGAAGGCAAAATAATATAAACAATACAAGAAGAATACCATGAATGTAACTTTATAAAGAGATGCTATAGGTGACTAGGTGCCAAATGAATGCTAAAGAAAATAGGTGCTTTAAAGATCAGAGACAAAGGAAGTTATCAGAGGTCTGTATGAGCTCAGGAGAATATCCCAGAAGTGAGGTGGGGTGTGGGGATTGTGGGCTTGAGCTGAGAACAGGAGAATAGGTGGGGTGAGTGGTTATCTTTGGGGAGAGAAAAGGGGATGTGATTAGGAAAGGGCATGAAGAAGACTTCTGGTGAGCCAGCAATGCTCTAGTTTTTGAGTGAAGTGGTAATTACACTTGTGTTCATTTGTTTTATGAAGTTTTCTGTATGTGTTAAATTCCACCATAAAGTAGTTTAGAGAAAAGATTCATGGATGGAAAAGGCTCTGTTAATTAAAAATAAAGTGCTCCCGAAGCCTCCACTATGACACTGGGAGGTCAAAGATAAGTAAGATATAGCCATGGCTCTCTGGAAGCTCCCATTCTACACACAGGGAGGAGAGGCGGTGACTGGAGATGAGTCCAGAAAGGTAGCCAGGAACAAGGTCATGGACACTTTGTACACAATGCTAAGGCACTTCAACTTTCTCCAATAAATAACGAGAACCCACAAACGGTTTTAGGCAGATTTATGCAATGAGATTTTCATTTTAGAAAGCTAACTCTGGTCATAACATAACATATGGAATGGAAACAAGATAAAACTCAGGGCCAGTATCTCTGATAAAGTCTTATATTGTTTTCACTTTCTCAGATACACATCTTCCTTTCCTAACAGCTTTGAACTTCTGAACAGCTGTGTCACAATCTTATATTTTCCAGAATAGTGTACACAGTCCTTGCCAGTCACAATAAATACAATTTAGCTGCTTTAATCCTTTTTGTTAGAGTAGAAGGAGGAAAATAGAAATATTAGTTGAATAAATGAATGGACCAAAAATAGAAATATTAGTTGAATAAATGAATGGACCAATGAATTATCTTAATGTCTTTGGCCTCCTAAAACCTATTGAGTTGTGTCCAATTTTATCAGCAACATCTGGTTAGTTCCTAAATTTTTATTTTTCTCCTGATTGCATTTATCCCATCTCTATCTCATTAAATCCCTTTCACCATACCAGGAAATTTCTTTTTATTTTATTTATTATTTTTGGCGGCGTGCAGGCTTTCTCTAACTGCAGCGAGTGGGGGCTACTCTTTGTTGTGGTGAGAGGGTTTCTCATTGTGGTGACTTCTCTTGTTACGGAGCACAGGCTCTAGGCATGCGGGCTTCAGTAGTTGTGGCACGTGGGCTCAGTAGTTGTGGCTCAAGGGCTCTAGAGTGCAGGCTCAGTAGTTGTGGTGCATGGGCTTAGTTGCTCCATGGCATGTGGGATCTTCCCAGACCAGGGCTCAAACCCATATCCCCTGCATTGGCAGGCGGATTCTTAACCACTGCGCCACCAGGGAAGCCCCATACCAGGAAAATTTAAAGAGGTATTATTTATAGTAAATAAGCCCCCAGTTGGTATATATCTCTATAAAAATATAATTTTAATTATATTATTTTATATTATAAAAATATATTTAGGGCTCCCCTGGTGGCACAGTGGTTGAGAGTCCACCTGCCGATGCAGGGGACACGGGTTTGTGTCCCAGTCCGGGAAGATCCCACATGCTGCAGAGCGGCTAGGCCAGTGAGCCATGGCCGCTAAGCCTGCACGTCCAGAGCCTGTGCTCCGCAACGGGAGAGGCCACAACAGTGAGAGGCCCGCGTACCGCAAAAAAAAAATATATATATATTTATATTTATTAATATATTTAAATATACACTTACATATTTAGTATATTTAAATTTTGTATTTAAAAATACATTTAAATAAAAGTTTAAAGGGGGCCATAGCTCTAAGATTTTCCTGTAAGCATTGTGGGTGCTTGTTTACAAGGTTGCATTCAAGGGTCACTGCCCAGAACCCAGATTTCAGGAAATACTGATGGGAAAGAATGAGAAAAAGAGCAAAGGATCAGCAATCATGTCATTGGTGTCAACAGTTCCTCAACTTAATAACACTTGCATCATGTCTGTAGGAGAATCTGAGCTATTTTCAGAATTTTGTTTCCCATGTTCTGACAAGAACCCTTCCCTTTTCTTTTTTATCAAGGGTGTTTTTTTTTTTTTCTTTTAAGTCAATGGTTTTGAGTGGAAAATGCCCTAGAGCAGTAAGAGAAGGAAGGAAGCTCCAGAAAATCTCAGTGATGAGAACAAGGAGCCCCAGTTTTTACAAGAATAGTGTGGCTCTGTGCATGTGTGTGCATGTGTTTTTGAGGTTGGAGTGGAAAAAAGAGAGGGTGGAGTACAGAGAACTTTATCCTCTACTAATTCTCAACACACCCAGGATAGGGGAAAACTTCAGGAAGGACCTAAGAAAACATGGAAGGTCAGATACAAGCTGAGGTCCAATTTGAAAATCTATCTAAGACCCCTTTAGCTTAAACCAGCAAGAAAGTAAAGGTCAGCCAGTGGTCAGGTTTGAAAGTCTCTATCCACCTCTGACAGTAGACTTTAGGATGGAAATCACCAGGCCTTTATCCAGAAAGAAGAGAAGCATAGCCTACAGGGAGAAAATCCTTCTAAGCAGATGTCTACTCCTAACAGTTTCAAGTCCAGGTGTGAAAAAATAAATCAAGACTTATGTACCACATTCTACATATTTGAAAGTTCTAAGTCAAAGTAAGAGGCTGTTAAATTAAATATTTTATATCATCTTACATGGATTATAATAGTTTGGAAAACCAAGTTCAAATTCCAAATTTTCACATTCTGCTCAGAGTTCTGTTCTTGAACGTGGTAGCATGACAGAGCTGGTCCCTGGACCCCCAGCCCACAGTCTGCTTCCCCTTTCCACCTCTGGATCTGTTCTGTAATGTGATGAGCCATGAACACATGTGAGTACCCCAGTCTGCCTGTCCAAGCTCTGTCTCTATCCCTACAAATAGCAATTCTGTGGCTAGCCCTTGGGCCTAGGCTTGGGTCATCCCTTGGATGAATTTTACAGAAAGAGGGAGAAAGAGGGTGAGCTCATGGGCCACAGCACAAGGTACTGTGCCTGGGAAGAGAAGAGTCAGGGGAGAGTGGGTGCCCAAAGCAAGCTACATTTTAACTTAATTTAGGGTAACTATACTTTCTCTGATTCAGCATCAGATTTTACACTTGACCCGCAGGATAAAACCAGAGGAAATCTAGGAAACAACAAACCAGTTGTTTTTAGTAAGGACAAGCCAAGCTCATTAAAAGCATTGAAAGGACTTTAACACAGGAACCCAGAATACTGAATTGTGGTCCCATGTCTATCACTCACCAACAGGTCCACCCCCAAAATTTGTGGAGCCATGGGAAAGAGTACAAATGGTCTTCCTCATACCATACACCTAGCTGTGTGAAAGTTAAAATCAAGTATCAAACTGTTAAATAAAATATGTCCTGTCCTATTACTCTGACAAATATGCCTTCATAACGATCTGGAAGGCCAGGTACAAATTCAGAATTCTTGGCCTCTTCAAACTTGGTGTGGAAGATTGCTGCACCCCTACCCTTGCTCTTCCAGCCCTTGGCTCCTTCCTACACACTGAGGGATCTCACACCTTAACTTACACATCCAAGGTATGTCCACAGCACTCCCCACTCCCTACCCTTTCCATCCTTGATGTAAACTGCTGCCCTGATAACTCGGAGGCCTAAAGAAGGGCACAACACAAGCGTGGTTCACTCACTAGACGACTGGCCCAGGGAAAAGCCCAAGCAAGTAAGCCTGGAAGCAGGTAAATATGGTATAGTCCACAGGCTCCATGTAGGCATATCCACTTGGACCTGCCAGCTCCTTACCAGGGAAGGGGGCAGCCAAGGAAAGGCTAGCATGTGGCCCATGGGCTGCCAGTACTACTACACATGCACCTGGCCCCAGGAACAACCTGCCCCTTATGGCCCTTGTCAGGCATCTGAACTCTATCGTTGACCCCAAGGAGAATCTGAATGAGATGTTGTTTTGTGAGCCACTATGATTCAGGCTTCACGGTCTTCTCATACCCTGAAAATTCATCCAGCGGGGACAGGAAACTGGGAGCTGAAAAACTTGACCAATTCAGACCACCTGCTGAGGCAGCAGCTGTCAGCTATTGAGGAGACGTCCTCCGAGATCTCAGGGCTGGAGTTCTCTTAGGCTCTATCTTAGGGCAAGAAGTTATAGCTGTGGCATTTAATAGCAAGTGGTGAAGATGAAAGAAAATTTCCCAGCTTCTATTAGTAAAAAACTAATTTTGTATTGGTAAAAGAATAGATAAATAGATCAATGGAACATAATAGAGAACGCAGAAATAGACCCACATAATATAGTCAACTGATTTCTGACAAAGGCAAAGGCAGTACAATGGAGCAAAGATAGTCTTTTCAGCAAATGGTGCTGGAACATCTCAACATCACATGTCAAAAAACCAAAGAATCTAAACACATACATTACACCCTTCACAAAAGTTAACTCAAAATGGACCACAGATCTAAATGCAAAAGGAAAAACTATAAAACTCCTAGAAGATAACATAGGAGAAAACACAGCAGAAATGACCTCAGGTTTGGTGATAACTTTTTAGATACCACACCAAAGGCATGATCCAGGAATGAATTGATAAACTGGACTTCATTAAAATTAAAATTTTCTGCTCTGTGAAAGATACTGTCAAGAGAATGGGGGTGATTATGATGTCTCAATGCAAATTCATCAATTATAACAAATGTATCACTCTAGAGGGCGTTGTTAATAATGGGGGAGGCTACGCATAGGTGGGGGTAGAGAGAATATAGGAATATATAGAAATCTCCTTTCAAGCATGCCGTGAACCTAAAACTGCTCTAAAAAGTAACATCCATATTAAAAACAGTATCTAGGCAAAACAAACCAAAAAAAAATTTTTTTTTGATCAGCCATAAAAGATTGAATTATCTTTCTATTCTCTCTATAGAAAGTATTACCAATAATACTTATCAGTAAGAGGTGATAGAGTATGCAGTCATAAATGTAGGGATAATTACGGTAGAGGACTGTAAGACAGACACTGTTTCAAACTTATTTTTAAAGAGATATTGCTATAGACTGATTTGTGTCCCCTTAAAATTCACATGTTGAAATCCTAAGCTTCAATGTGATGGTATTAGGAGGTGAGGACTTTGGGAGGTGATTAGGTCATGAGAGTGAAGCCCTCATGAATGGAATTAGTGCCCTAATAAAAGAGACCCCCAAAGAGCTCCCTCACCCCTTCTACCATGCGAAGACACAGTGAGAAAACAGCTGTCTGTGAACCAGAAGGCCACACCAAACATGGAGTCTGCCAGTGCCTCAATCTTGAACTTCCCAGCCTCCAAAAGCGTAAGAAATAAATTTCTGATGTTTATGAGCCACCCAGTCTATGGTTTGCTGTTAGAGGAGTCTGAATAGACTAAGGCAGTAATCCAGGAACTAAAAAAAAATAAAAAATTTTTTAAATAAATAAAAATAAAACAAAACGCAGTACCCCACCCACTCCTACCAGTTTTTGAGCATTAACTATATTCCAAATACTAGTACTTGCTTTATAGATTTCCTCATGCAATCCTCTTTATCCCCATTTCAGAGACGGGTCAGGAAGAGGTTAAAGAATGTGTCGGAAGGCACACAGGTAGTACTTGATGGTGCCAGGACTTGAACCCAGGTGGCTGGTTCTTTAGAACATACTCTTTAAGCACTGGGCCTCACTGTCTTCCCGGAGCCTCACTGAGCATGGAAAAAAAAGCTGTATCCGGGGCTTCCCTGGTGGCGCAGTGGTTGAGAGTCCGCCTGCCGATGCGGGGGACGTGGGTTCCTGCCCCGGTCCGGGTGGATCCCGCGTGCCGCAGAGCGGCTGGGCCCGTGGGCCATGGCCGCTGGGCCTGCGCGTCCGGAGCCTGTGCTCCGCGGCGGGGGAGGCCACAGCAGTGAGAGGCCCGCGTACCACAGAAAAAAAAAAAAAAAAAGCTGTATCCTAATCCCATCTACTAGTCCTGCAATCCTGGACTGATGTATTTAATCTCTCTGTCCTCGCTTGTAAAATAGAGGAAACAGTATCTCTCCTAGGGCTGTGCTAAGAACTGGAGGAAATAAGGTAAGTGCCCAGCACAAGGATAGAAGAGCGAGGTATCCAGTAAATGTTGGTTCCTCCCTTCCCTCTTTCCTCCTGTTGGGCTGCAGTCGGCACGCCTACAAAGCCTGCACTTGCCCAACTTTAAGACGGAAGAAAGCCCAGAGTCAGCAACAGAGACATCAACGGTTTCATGGATGGGGGAGCTTACACGTTTGAAGCAAGGTCCTGGAGCGACTTCCCACAGCGGCCGGCAGGACATGGCGGCAGGCTTCCCTCCTAGGAGGAAGGGAAGATTGCCAATTATAGTGGGAATTGAAATCCGGTTGGCTCTTCAGTTACCAGGGAAACTAGCAGAGGGGCATGCCCCACCCCTTTGATTAGAACAATCACTAGCTGGGGTCTGGGGCAAGTACGTAATGAAGGTCAGCCATTCTAAGTAGGGTATAGGTGAAGCAGGCACTGGTCCCGGGGGGTTGGTACAGAGAGCAAGAGAACAGCCATCTTGAGTGGCTTGATCACACACCTTCCTTCCTTCTTTCTTTGGCTACTTGGCTCTTCCTTTGACTGCTTTCTTTTGGCCACTTGAATGCACAATGCACGGAAATAATATTGATTTTCCTTTTGGCATATTTTCTAACCAAACATGTCCCTCTACCTGTCTTACCTTGTTTCTATTGTGATCACATGATGCTCATTTTGTTTGCTTTTGTAATATGCTACCACAGTTTTGTTTTTTTTTTTTTGAGGGAGAAGAAGGCAGGGTGTGATTTATAAATTAAGTAAACGAAAGTATGAGGCCCTGCGGAGCAACGTAACTCTGTCATCAGTACTGGAAATGATCTTGCAAAGCATGTGTCTTTTTCGCTGAAGTCAGCAGTTCTGTTTTGACACAGAAGGACAGAATAACCCCCTGAGGAAGTCTGTTCTTCAATTCCTGCACAAGCAGTTTAAGGACTGGCATTTGTTTAGCCTGGGCTGCCTTCTACTTTCTTTAACGGTGAGCCTCCTGTGAGCTGCAGCTTCCTGATTTTCCAGGTGGGTCACAAATCAGCTGTGTGAAATAAAGGTGCTGACACAGATCTGGAGGATCAATTTTCTGTCCTGAGAAGAACAAGTTATTTTATCCTTTGCTAAAGGTGGTTAAAAGACCCTTCCACAGAGGCGGGGGGGAAAAAATCTACTCCTTAAAATCAGAGGAGCAGACTGATCAGGAACGTGGATTTCATCCCTTGCAGCTGTGTCTCCGTTCAGTGGGTGGATTCAAGAAAGCAAGTCTGAGCTGCCTGTTCCTCCCGCTGGGCAAGGATGCCACTTTTTTTCCTAACCAAAAGACTGTTCCACCCACCAGAGATTCCTCCTGGGCTGGCCCAAGCTATTTGCATCACAGCTGCTCCCTCCCAGCCCCAATTGCATCATCAAAGCAGAAGCCCTGGAGGGATCTTACCTCTGCCAGTTTCTCGAAGTTGTGATTACTTTAAAAAGTGAAACCAAATATCTACTTCTTTCACTTGGCACACTCCTGAGGAGCTGCAGCGACTTGCTGGGTTAGCCAGGCAAAGGCGGGAGGCTTGGGCTCAGAAACGTATCCAGACTCCTCCTTTCACGCATCAGAGCCCTGTCCCACCCTCAAACCTTTGTTGACCCGCCTTTATTCCCCCAACTGCCGGATTCTTTAGTGGTCCCATAAGGTCCTGCCTCCCTAATACCAGGAGATCCAGGCTGGGTTCCTGCTCCTGGAGAGATGCAGGGGCTTGGAGTAGACCCCTGGGGTTTGGTGCCAAGGTAATTCTACCACCCTGAGGACTTGGAATAATGATTCTTCTTGAAATCGTGCAAAATATGCCAGTGGAACACTGACTTGTGCCTAATTAAAGGAGGCTTTGCAAGTACCAAACCTACCCCCTTCCCTTTTTTTGGGTTCCTTGTTATGTAAAGTCTGAGAAGGATTTTTTTTTTCTTTTTAATAAAGAACGTCCAGAAAGGACAACCCAGCATGTTCTCCTTAATCTCTGGTGTACCTGTAGGTTCAGGGGGGACTCCAGTTTGAAGACCCAGCTATGAACATCCTATTACACTGATCCAGCGCCCTGCTCCTCTCCTCTCCCTTTGCCCACTTCTCTCTCAGGTTTGGTTTTACTGAACTAGTGGTTCCCTTCTCAGCTGCAGTGTGCGGAGCTACATCATGGACTTTCTGCCTGACTTTGCTAGCCTTGTACAGACTCTTCAGTCACCTCCTGCCCTGAGAGTGGGGAGAGCAGAGCCAGGTTCTTGTGAATGAAAAGGAAGGAGTCATCACAGGGCACACCTCACTGCACCTCTTCTCGACCAGCTTCCCAGGTATTGACTTGCGCTAACAGCAAAAGGGAAATTTCTTGGGTGCACGTTTCCACATCTCAACTTCAAACAGCACAAACTTGCTCAATCCCAAAGCCTAAAAGACATGCTCTGCAGATAATAATGAGTTCTACTTTAATTCCTTAGATTCTTTCTTGCATTCCAAACATCGCTAGCCTGGACTTGTACCTAGGGGGCAGTTTTTTTCCATTGAATGCTCCAACACGTTACCGTTTTCAAATACCAGGTATTTTCATAAAGCTCAGGATCTTGTCTTAGTCGCTGAGAAGAACTAGCCTCAAAATGTTTTTTTTACAAAGTAAATAAATGTCTCAAGAAAAAAAAATGTTAAAAAATTTTCTTCAGGCATGTTTTTGAGTCAAGGGCAATCTAGAAATAACTGGATGTCTTCAGTCCTTCAGGCAAATGCTATTCCAAGCAGACCTAACTGAAGAAAGTGCTCCACATGGCATGTTTTTTATGGCACCCTCACTAGAGACCAGAAACTCATGTCCTTATTTTTGTGAAATGTCTCACACACAACTCTTAAGGATAAGGAGTTAGCCAGGTCAACAATGTAATGAAACCCAACTGGAGCTGGGTACTCAATGCTGCCAGGAATCCCTTTCAGTCTCTTTCACATTTCTCTGCACATGGATCTCATCTTCTCTCATTGCTGAGTGGTCTTCTCCACATTGGGGTAAAACATGGTCACCTGCCAACACTTGAGTTTGACCTCTTGCAACTTTTACTACCAGAGATGGTCTAAGTGATCTTTCCCTCTCTCTCTCTCCTTCTCTCTCTCTCTCTCTCCTCCTCCTCTCTCTCTCTGTCTCTCTCTCCCCTCAAGCCCCAAAGTCCTTGGGCAGAGAATTCATTGATTCAGCTTGGGAGACCCAGGGCATGGTTTACTCTGACCAGACACTGGGAACAATGAAATATAGTCATGGGAAACCAAAACGTTTTGAATGGTTGGAGTGGGGAAGTAACCATTGGCTGAGATCATGAACGATCTTCTATAACAGATTTGGGTTTTACTTTGAAGGTAATGAAGGAGTCATTGAAGGATTTTAAACAGGGTAGTGGCCGGACAACTGCATATTTTAATGAGCACACTGTAATGTGGCAGAGAAAGCTTGGAGGGGATTGAGTGAGTGCAGCTGTGCATCAGTGAACTACGTCTCCCTTCTACACCTCTGTGCCTCATACAAGATTCAGGCCCAGAGCAGCCATGACCTGGGCCCCAGCATTAGCCTTTAGCCAGATCAACAGCTAGGATGCCTTGCCACTTTAACTGGATGGGCAGAATCTAGTGGAATACATATATCCCTGACCCAGAGGAAGGGTAGAAAGTATCTGTGGGTTCTGCTCTCAAGGAGGCTTTGTCACCATGTTCTCTGTGCTCCTGCTAGCTGTGAGAGAATGCATGTAAGGAGTTCAGGTACTAGGGAACAGACTTCCTTTCTCTTCCTGGAGTCATTATGGCCCTGCAGTAAGGGGAAAAAATTATTTTTAATTGCGTGTTTATGAGCTGCTGCAAGAGTGTCTCCACTTAAGTGCAGGGGAGGAAAAAGTATTAGGTTCCTTGGCTGGGCCTGAAAATTAAACTGACAAAGACAGATTAACAGGAGAAAAGTCATACATATTTATTTAATGTAAGTTTTACATGACTCTGGAGCATTTATAGGGAAATAAAAACCTGAAGAAATAGTTAAGCCTGAGTGTTTCTATACTAGGTTTGATGAAGAGTGGGAAGTCATGGAAAAACATGATAGAACAAAGGGATATGAGCTCAAGGTAGTAAACTGGGAAACTTAGCAAGACATGTTCCTCTGGATTCCTCTTAGCATCCCTCCATCTTTGGAAATAAGAATCCTTTTTTCCTGCAGGTATAGAAAGGGCTGCTTCAGGGGAGAAGGGGACATTCAGAATTCTCCCTGCACCTGTCAGGTCTCTATTTTTTCTAGCTTCCAATATTCAATGATGTCAAGGCACCATGTTTCAGAGTAATGTTTTCTGAACCCCATCAAGTAACCCCTATTGGAAGCTGTTTTGCACCTCTTCCCTAATGTGGCCTCTTGAGGAATAAAATCTTGTTATTTATGTTGTGTATTTGCTGCAGGTCAGTTTGCTCATTGCTTCCTTCTCAGAAATATTACCTGTTATGTCCAATTAATGGTTCATGTCTAGCAACTCTAGGGCGAGGGCTCTGAATTGTCCGTGCCACTCTTGAACCACACCACCAAGAGAGTTAGAAGCTGCTTCTCTCCCCTGTCACTGAGAACTGATGTTCCATTACCTGCTTTCCTCTTTAATGAGAAATAAGCTTTGACGTATGCCATAGACCAATTTACCTACGAAATTTAGCTTTAACTAAACACTGTCCAAAGGCATCCTTGCTGGACCTGATAGTTAACCTCAGCCAGCAAGTGTGGATCAGCCCTGGCCTCTACAAAAACCATAAAGACAGCCCCATAAACCCCATGGTCCCTCAGCTCCTGGCTTTTCTTTAATAAACTTTCATTGTTGAAGGAGGGAAAACTAAGCATGTGATAAAACCTACATTAGATTTTACCTCAGGACATTTTTATTACTTATATTATTCAGTAGAGTCCAAATGAAAGGTTGAAAACAACCTAACATTTTGGGTAAATTACTCCCCCCAAAAAAGACTTTTTTTTTTTTTTTCAGTGAGTCAATGGAGAGAAAGTAATGATGAATCTTCAGAGGCCAAAAACCAGGAGAAAGTGAGAACCCAGAGAAGTCAGGCAACATTTGAGTTCATAATGGCTGAGAATTTTCCAGAATAGATAAACGACATCTACTCTCAGATTGAGGCCCCAAACAAGGTCAATGAAAGGAAACCTACATCTAGACACATTGTGCCGAATACCATCATCAGCACTTGACATTGGTTTCCAACCCCCTTCTGTGGTTTGGTTGGGTTTGGATTGGTTGGTAATCTGAAAAACTATAGACCACATTTCCCAGCCTCTTTCTCAGCTGAGGTCCTGGATGTGACTGAGCTTCTGCCTGGGCTCTCCTGTGAAACTTGGAAGGCAGAAGGGAGGCAAGGCCATCTTCCTGCAGCAGCTGTGTCTGGCGAGTATGGTCCTGAGACATGAGTGTTTCAAGACAGTGGTGGCAACTGGACGCAGTGATCCAGCACCCGAGAGGCCCCAGCGTTGTGGGGATATAAGCACTGAGGCGTTCGGGATGATGGGCACAGCATTCCTCTGTTTGGTCACCCACCTGGTGGAGCTTCCTGACTTCTCACTGCAGCTACAGCGGTGAGTCCCAGTCCCAGGAGTGAGGACAGCCCCCGCCTCCCACCGTGTTAAATGGTGTTCAATTGTTCCCTGTGTTAAATCTCACTCTCCTCACTCCCAACTCTGAGGAGCACAGTAGGGGCCTCTCATGATCCAGACCATCAACTACCGGAGAAGAAATGGAAAAGATAACAGAACATCATCACTCCCCAATGTGTGGGGTTCACCCTGAGGGGCCGTTGCCACTCCTTCTCTCTGTCTTTGTCTCAGGTGGAGCTCCTTATTCTCAGTGCCTGCCTGAGAAGGGTCCCTAATTGGCAAAAAGGCTGGAAGCTCTGCTTCGGCCTTCTGATTACCTGTGTCATCTGCCCTGCAATGCTGAGACTCTGCCACCGTCCCCTTGGACAGGTTTCCTCCCCCTTGGTTCAGGGAACCCTTGCTAACAGTCTCTTCCACGTTGTTTTTTCTGCTTTTCTTCCCTTTTCTTCTTCCTTTTCTTCCATTTTCTTTCCTTGATAAAATCTGCAGTCTTCTAAGTGTAATTATAGCTCTTGGGGTTGTTGGTTCTGCTTTTAACATTTTTTTCTTTTTTAAAAATTTATTTGTTTTTGGCTGCGTCGGGTCTTAGTTGCAGCACGTGGGATCTTCGTTGAGGCATGCAGGATCTTTCGTTGTGGCACGTGGGCTCTTCGTTGCAGCACGCAGGCTTGTCTCCAGTTGTGACCTGTGGGTTTTTTCTCTTCTCTACTTGTGGCGTGCAGGCTCTAGGGCACATGGGCTCTGTAGTTCTGGCGTGCGGGTTCCAGAGCATGTGGGCTCTGTAGTTTGCAGCACATGGACTCTCTAGTTGAGGCACGCAAGCTCAGTAGTTGTGGCATGCAGGGTTAGTTGCCCTGTGGCATGTAGGATCTTAGTTCCCCTGTGGCATGTAGGATCTTAGTTCCCTGACCAGGGATTGAACCCACGTCCCCTGCATTGAAAGGTGGATTCTTTACCACTGGACCACTAGGGAAGTCCCAACATTTTTTTCTTAACAATTAATTTTTTCAGCTTTTGTTTTACTTCATTTCTGCTAGTTTTCTTAAGACTTTTAATGTGTTTTTTCCCCTATATAATCAAGGTAAATGCTTTATTTGTTTATTTGCTCTTTATTTTTTTTAACAGTGAAAGCATTGACAACTATGAATTGACCTCTGAGTATTTCTGTGACTCCATCCCCAAGACTTTCTGTATTATGAAGATTTCCAATTTTTGTTATTTACTCCAAGGTCTGTTATTAAGTAATTGGCTTATGTCTTATTTTAGTGGTTATATTGGAGATTTTTAAACATTTTCCATATGGTATTCCTGTTATTCATTTGAATTCTTACATCAATAAAAGTAATAGCAATAAAGTATTACTAATAACTATTTCTCATCTTATTATACTGTGACCAGAGAATATAACCTGGAGAATTTCTTCTATTGTTAATTTATTCAGATCCAAGGAAACTAATTCTACTCATTAAGAAATTCCTTGTGCTTGTTTTCTATTTTCCCTGAGAGAATTTTAGAGAAGCAAAAGTCTTGTTTGTATTTTCTGATGTCCTCAGTATATGTTCTCAAACTTATGTAGACACCTAAAGGTGAACAAAGTATGCAGATATCTGAAGCCATGAGCCTCCTAGATGTCACTCGAAGTGTAAAATCTAAAACTTCTCTGTAGCAAATGAAAGGGAAACTCTCCCTTCAATAAGCCGGATTCCTAGCATAATCTTCTCTCTCAATTTCAAAGTTTCCCATGTCACTCATACATCCAGACATTTCCCATTGAGTTTGTGTGGTATACTCTCTCTTTATGTCATTACTCATTCCTTAAGTATCTACTCCACTGACCAAATCATTCCAGCAGAGTGATTTATGCCACCATTTCTCCCTGGCACATGCCATTTTGCAATTTCTTGTTTGCAGTTATAAATCTTCTACATGGGGAGGAAGTAGTATATTTTATTTATTTCAGCATCCCCAGGGCCTAACTCGCTACTCACTGCACATATGTTTGCTGAATTTAGTTTGATTTTGAAAGAATTTTATCTTTAACAAAACATTTACCTGTCCTTTATTTCTATAACAAGATGTTAGAAAGAGATACATGCCCCTTCATCTCCCTCATAAGAGGGGTGTGGGCTTCCACGGGGCCACTGAAAGAGCTTAACATGTGACCTCTATAGGTCATAAGGGTGTGCAGTCTAATGTCCACCCAGAGAATATCAACTCAAAATATGAGCCAGCTGCTCTGGTGGCAAGGACAGGGGAAGTACTGTTACACTGAGATTAGCCAACACTACTAGAGTTTGTCAGGGCAAGCGATATTGATGGGAACCAGATGTGAGAGCTCATCTCGAGTGCTTGTCCTATACAGCCTCCTAAAGAGGCAGCAGAACCTCAGCAAAAAGTTGGAGATGAAAGCCAGATTACCAGAAACTACAGGAGGCACAAGTAACCATCTAGATTAGGGAAGTGTCTTCTCAGGACAAGGGAACTTGAAGTCTGAGAGACTTGATCTTGGCTTCCAAAGAGCCACCAAAGTGCTTCATGAAAGACTCTGCTTTCAACAGCTGCCATATATAAACTGACTCTATTTGGTTGGTTCAACTGATGCTTTTTCTATCCCTTTTACACTCCCAGACCAGCAGGTTGGGGAAGGATGAGAGTATCGATAGGGAGATGGAGAAGCAGCCAACCACATTCCCCTTCCCTACTAGAAGCTTCCAGGCTGAGACAGGCTGATCCAGGAGTAGGAGGAGATAAGCCATTAAATCACATTTTGATATCTGTTTAATATCTCCTCCTGGATATTCTAATTACTGACTTCAGACTGTGTTTGTTACTTGAAGCAACCCTACCTCCTGAACATAAAAGCCTTCGGATCCACTAGAGTTTTCATAGGAGAATAGGAAAGAGTACCTCCTCTGAAGAAACATTAAAGGGATGGAGGGAGGCAATGAACTCATACTCTGCTTATATCATGAGTTATACATGGTGACTCTACTGCTTCAACTTCATGTGATCCACTCGATAACCAGTGAGGGATGAAGGGCAATTCTAAAGCCAAGACCCACAAATGTTATCAAGAGGCAACAGAATGTCAGCTAGGTCTCTTAGTTGCAAAAACTATCAATAGCTAGTTTAAGCAGAAAAGGAATTTATTATGGGATATTAGGTAGCTCAAGGGTCCAAAGAAATAAACTTATGGCTGAGTTTCCAAAAACTCCTCCCAGAACTTCACCACAGAACAGCACTTTCAACACTGGTCCCAGAATCAAGCCACTGCCACCTGCACCCAGCCCTTTTCCTTACATTATTTACTCCAAAGTTACATGTCTGATTGGTGGAATCTAGATTACATGCCAGCACCATCCTATTCAACAAAGATGGGAATCATAACAGGAGAACAATCAAAGTATAGAGTCTATTTAAAAGACTTTGGACAGCCACAAATGACAGATGTCCTTATTCTGGTTTATTCTGGCTTCTCATCCTGTTTATTGCACTATGAAGTAATTCTTGACTTTTTTCCAAAGCCTTGAGGAATGTCTAGGTTTTGTAACTCTTCTTGGCAATAGAAGTTTTCTGCCTGTTAGGATCTACAAAGATTGCAAGTTGCAGGGCAAGCTGCCTAACATTTTAATTTTTTCTGCTACTCAATCAGAAATCTTAATATTCATCTACAGCTTACCACATCCATGAAGACGTCTCGGGGAGCTCCAACTTACAATGACTTCTTTTGACAATACTAAGTTTCATGTTGTGGGATTTCCTTAAGTTTATGTTCATCTTTGTGTTGGGGAACTTGGCTTGTTTTAAGTAACAATTTTGTGTTAGTTATTTTAAACACAAAATTATTCAAGAAAATCATAAGCAGTGTAATTCACTCTTGGCAAACAAATACTTCCAGCCAGGTTTCAGTCTCTCCATAGACACAGACCCCAAGGCAAGTTAACATTTGGCAAATTATTATCTATTCAGAAAGGAAAAAGAGATCATGGAAGTGTGAGTAACAAAAGCTGGGGAAAAAAAGTCAAATTTACACAAAGAGTTGACGGTATCAGTGCAATATTTGGCACATGGTGACATTCTCCTCTAAACCCATTACTCAACCTCAAAAGAGCCAGCCCAATCCCTTGGGTTTTGTTTGGTTTAAATTAGAGATGATATTTTCCCTGAAGAAATAACCATCCTTGATTGAATTTTCCTCTAAGCCATGGTATGTGGGAAAAGAGGAGAAGGAGGAAGAGTGAGGAGTGCATATTGATAAAGGCAAATCATAGACAAATGTGGAAATCTGCTATTTTCTCTTGCTTCTGTGGAACAAAAGGCTACATCATGTGACATCAGGGGGACCAAAAGGACCACCCACCTCTTTCATAGGAGTTACACTCTGACCTCTTTTTACAGGAAAATAGCCCTATTAGAAGAAGCTCATGCAGATAAATCCATAATTTTCATTTTGGTATGAATTCATTCATTCATTCACTAGATATTTCAGTAGATATTAGAGATAAAACTGTAGACATGACACAGTTCTTGCTATCACTGACCCTAAGACCTAGTAAAGGAAGCAGGTAAGCAATTTATCAATTACAGTTGATACCAGACAGGATAGAAGGTATAGGATTTAATGGAAATGGGTAGGAAGGATAACTGCTTAGACTTAGAATGAAAAGGAAGCTTTCCTGGAATAAGTGATAATTAAGACTAGAATGAAGAGTAGACATTAAACTAGTCAAAGGGAGGGAAGAAAGCATTTTAGGCAGAGAGATTAGAAAACAGGCTTAAGGAACTGAAACTAATTTGTTATGCTTTAGATATAGGTCTTTGAGGGTTGAGGACAAAAGTGGGTAGAATATGAGGCTGAAGAGATAGACACCAGACCTTAAGCCACGAATATCATTTAGAAATTATGTATGGATGTGAGAAATGGCAGTCACCAAAACACCATTTAAATAAGATAGTGGGTTATTTTTCTCTCATGTAAAACAAATCCAGAAGTAGACAGTCCAAACTATTTCCATGATGGAGGAACCATCAAAGATTTCAGCTCATTCTTACTTTCAGTTCTGCCATCTTTATGGCAGGACCCCTCTCCACAAGACCATTTCAAGGTCTCACGATGGCCACTTCAGCTTGAGCCACTATTTCTTTCAGTCAAGGAGATGGAAGGAGAGAGAAAAAGCAACAGGTTACAGTCCCCCTGAGTTAGTTTCCTTTTGGTGGAGCTTTTCGAGATGCCACACTTGACATTTTGGCTTATATCTCACTGGCCAGAATTTAGTCATACAACCATTCCTATCTGTAAGGAGTGCTTGGAAATGTAGTTTCTTAGTTGAGCACAATTGCTCTCCCTAACAAAATCAAGGTTCTGTTAGTAAGGAAGAAGGAGAAAACAATATTAAAGGGAACTAGTAGTCTTTGCTATGTCATTCCATGTTAATTCTACCTTGAGGGCAATGGAGACTCATCCAAGAGTTTCAAGCCAAGAAGTGACCTGGTCAAAGTTGTATTTTCAAAAGGACCTCTTACATGCGGGGTAGAGACAGGATTGGAGGAGACTTGATTGGTGGCAAGGGGACCTATTAGGAGGATGTTGAATAAAACCAGGCAATAGGTGATGGTGGCCCAAAAGTGTGATTTGATAAGTATAGAATGTGAGACCAGAAGGAAAACCAGGAGCATAAAAGAGTAAAGACAAGGATCTTGTTGGCATCAAAGACAAATCTCACCCACTTACCATTGTATTTGATATGGCTCATCCCCACTCAGTCTCATTTTCTGGGCAAAGCAAGCCAACGTTGCATTTAACTCAGCTCTTTGGATGTCACTCTACAACTGAGGTAATCAGAGTGCTTGTCCCATGAGTTTTTAAATGTTATAAAACCATTCATATTACATATGCACATCCATTTATATAATTTTATATAAATTCATAAATAAGACTTCACAAATCCTATTGTTTTTGATGAAATATTTGATGCATGCAAAATAATATGTACATTATGGAACACAGTAATAAAACACTCATTACCCCCTAACCAACTTAAGAATCAGAATGTTAGCAATACTTCCTCATGTTTAAAAGCCCTCACCCACAGAGAGTCAAAATATCCATGCCTTTTGGCCACCTATGACCATGCTCTTTATATATATAGAGAGGTGACAGCAATATGCGACCTCAGTGGCCTTATATTTTCCCCAGTGACATAAGTTACCCTAAAACCACAACAATAATAGCTAATATGTAACCAGTGCTTATTATATGCCAGGCACTCTTCTAAATGTTTTACATACATGAAATAACTTAATCTCCTCAATGATTCTGTGAAGTAACTATTACTCTCCTCCTTATTTTACAGATGAACAAACTGAGGCATAGAGTAGTCTAGTATTTTGCCCAAGCTCACACAGCTAATGAATGGTAAAACCAAGATTCAAAGAGGTCATCTGGCTTTCACATCTGTTTCTAGCCACCATACTATCCGATTGCCTGTAGATGTATGACAACACTGATGGTAGTGGTGCTGGTGGCAGTGCTGGTGGTACCTTTTGCCCTTAAATATGGCTGGTCCTCTAGTAGAATGTTAGATTCAGAAGTTTTAGAGATTATACTGACAGATTTATCCATCCCATAGATTTAGAACTTCTTGACAATAAGAATTAGGACAAGAAATTACAGATCTAAGGCCCAGGGTTGTGACGTGTGTGGCAGACTTTATTCCGGAACCCAAGGGTCTTACCTTAAGTACATCTCTTATTCTAGCACACCAGACTGGCTAGGTTACAAAGGACACCTTAACTGTTGACTTGCAAATTAAGCATAGGTAATGAATTAAACCAGACAAGTCAGTGGTGAAGTTTTCATCTCTCTCCTTGATCACTACTGCAAGGAATCTAGAGACTTTTTTGTTTGTAAAGACTCCAAGTGAGTCATTTATAATCTCTTTTGAGCAGAGATGTGGAGTCTAAGGTCTCTTTGGCGTAGTGGTGAATAAGGTTATACTCCAGGCGCCTAAAACAGTGCATGGCAAGATATAAGCTCCATGAAAATTAGTTGTTAAGATCATAACCATGATTCTATGATTTTAAAGTAGGAAAAGCCCCTTGGAAAATAATTGATTTGAGAAAAATAATGTTTGTAGTACTGCCATATTGCTTGACTTAACCTGTACAACGACATTAGAAAGTACACAAAAGCAAGTGTCACCAAATTACAGAAGTGATGTAAAGCTTACATTTGACCACTTGTATTTTTAATACAAATATAAACAGGATTATTCCCCACCAATACGCATTAATCCCAGCATAGTTAGGAACCAGACCAACAGTTTCACAAGTTTCAAGCTATGTCTAGAGGTACAACAGGTGTAAAAAATGATAAAGGTAGATTTACGATCTGATTCCTTGATGCTCTGAGATTTTAAATATGGCTCTGTGAGTTGTTCTATATATAGTCAATTTCTTATTCTCTCCAACTGTTTTAGCTGAGCAATCCTAGTTACTAAAAAAAAAAATCCTAGACTCTCAATAACTTAAAGCAGTGGAAATTGCTTGTGTATGTAGGCCAAAAAGGTGTTTCTGATTGATAACGAGAGACAGGAAAGAGACTATTTCATGCAGTCAGTTACAGACCCAGGCTGAAGAAGGCTTCAAAGTTTCGCTGGAGATCAATATCCAGCCAGTATATAGGAGAAGAGCATAGAGTATTGCAAGTAGGAGGCAGAGAGAAAAGGAAACAGTTTTGTCAATTAGCTAGTAGTCTCTGCTATTGTAAACCTTAGTTTTCTCATCTGTAAAATGCTAAGTCTGCCTTTTTTAAAACTTTCTTAAGCCCATAGAAGTTTCAATAATAAAATAAAAACCATCAAGCCTACTACTTCATACAAATCATAAAGTCTGCACCATTTGCTAATGATGCAAAATATTCCATTTATCTTATTCATCTTTCTTGCAAACCCACAAAATTTTCTCTCTACTTCTTTTAGAGGCTCTTATGTCTTTGGTTTCTGTTAAATAAGACTCTACAAGTAGTGACTAAAGATTATTAAATATCTTGAAAATGTCGAGAACTGAACTGTGCTTAGTGCTCCATTTCACCCTCACAACAATCCAGTGAGATATGTTTCATTATCCCTATTTGTACAGTGGTGGAGCAGGGAAGGCAATGAATAGGGGACCTACAATTAAGTAATTAGCCAAAGGACACAGCTGATAAGTGATGGTAAAATCCCAACTTGAAGTCAAGCCTCCTTTGATTCCAAATATTGGGTTTATACCAATCATATTATTCTACTTCCTTTCTATATCTCTCAGATTCTCTAGAACACCTACAGTGTCAGGCACCTAGTGAAAGAAACTGAACAAATACTTGTTCAAATAAATTGAATTGAAATAATAATAAACCTCTATTGTAAACCTCAAGTTTAATAAACCTCTATTGTAAATCTTTGTTTTTGAAGGACATTTATATTGTCCCTTCCTTGATTGTCTTCTCCACGCCTGCTTTTTTTTGGCTTTTCCTTCACTGCATTCCCTTCCCTTTCTTGATGGTCCCAAGGGCCATCTCAGCCCTCCTAAGAAGGAAGCTTTTATTTAGGAAATTATAACATACATTGTGCTGCCTGCCACTTAGCCACTTGAGAATTTCTGGCAAAAGTCTTATGAAGAGCATGACTTACTGCAATTTGAGAGAGTTTCCTGTCTATTTAACTTTATGGGAAGAACATTAATTCAATGGAATGTGGATCTAGACTCAACTGTCTGCTCATCTAGACTTAGCTTGGGATACTATTTTTTCTCCAGTCTCCTTAGCTAGATATTTATTCCTCTTCCAGCAAGACTCCTGTTGCATGCCAAATGAGATATGTTTTCAACTAACACTAAATTAACAGGGAAGTCAGCCAAGCCAGAAGAAAGTCATGCTTTTTTTTTCTCGTCTAAGAGCAACTGGCAGAAGTCTCCTCTTACAAGTATCTTCTGCTTGTAAGCACGTGGCTAGGCTACAGACTCAGAATGAATTCTACAGCTATAAAGAAGGTGTGGGCAGGTGATTAACAAAGGTGGGATTACTTTTTTGTGGGTAATTATGGTTTATGAGGCTTGTCTAACAAATTATACCCATAGGAACAAACTACCTTCAGAAAACAATAAAAGTATGGGTCTTTAGGGAGCTATTTCCATACTACCAATCTAAACAACAACAAATAACTAGAGGGCAGGACCTTGGCTTATAAAAGGAACATTTCACTATTTAGTGAGCAGACATTATTAATGAAGATACTCTATCCTTCACAACACTTTGGGAAAAAAGAAATGTGGACCCAGTATGAGAATTTTATTAGTAATACCCATGTTTTATCTCTGTACCTGCTAAGTTTGAGATAAATCATTTATTTATTCACAAAAAATTATTCACTGGCCAACCTTATATGCTTAGCACTGTGTCAGGTATAGAAATTCATCACTGTAGTGCCTGAGAAAAAGACTTGCTTCAAATCACCATAATAAATTTTTTTTAAATGTATCATAAAAGAATTTTATAATGTATAATGGGAATTCAAAGAAAGGAAAAGATTTCTTCTTCCTAGTGGAATTAAAGGAGGACTTAAAGGGGAGTTTTCTTTGAGCTAATCCTTAAATGATGATTGTACATTAATTTTATTCCACATTATACACAACACAGTTTCAGAATAGCTGTACTAATATGACAACCATCTATATGGTTAATAAGAACAGTTTAAAACATATTTTTAATATACCCTCCCCATCTCCCTTACACACTTTAAAGTTATATTATGTTGTCAGAGGATGTAGCCATTATATACTATAATCTCTTCCTTCCAAGTCTTATCTTTATGAAAACTAGGTGTTTCATGACCACCGCCAAGTCCTTAGGTCAATGTCTATCTATTTATTATAGCTCATTTTCTAATAGATTCTTCAGGAAGGGTTTATGGGAACAATATTTCCTGAGTTCTTAAAAGTTGAAAGCAATTTATCTATAGCCATTATATCTGAATGTTATTTTTGCTGGATATAAAATTTTTATCTTGTATTTTCTTTCCTTGAGTATTTTAAATGTTTTCCATTTTCTTCTAGCTGTTTGTGTAAGTGTTTGTGGTAGGCTGCATAATGCCTCCCCCAGCCCCCATCAAAGATACCCATATCCTAATACCTGGAGACTGTGTGTGTTACCTTCTATGGCAAAGGGGATTTTACAGATGTGATTTAGAGTCCTGAGATAGGGAGGTTACCCTGGATTATCCAGATGGACCCTAAATGCAATCACAAATATCCTTATGAGAGAGAAGCAGAGGTAGATTTGACTACAGAAAGGAAAGAAGGCAAAGCGTTGATTGAAGCAAGGAGAGAAAATGTGAGGTGAGGCAGGGCTATTGACCAAGGAATGAGAATGGTCTCTAGAAGCTGGAAAACACAAAGAAATGGATTCTCCCTGAGAACCTCCAGAAGGAGCCAGCCCTGTTGACATCTTGATCTTAGCCCTGTAAGATTCATTTCAGACTGTCGTCTCTAGAACTGTAAGAGAACAAGTTTCGGTTGTTTTAAACCCATTAGTTTCTGGTAATCTTTTACAGTAGAAATAGGAAACTAATAGAGTGTTGGTCTCAAAGAGTCTGGTGATAACATTTTTGCCAAGGTGCCTATTAAATGATTTCCCTTTTTTTTAAATTCAGTAATTTCACTATGTCTTGGTATTGGTCATTGAGGGTCAGTATTCCCATGCATGCAATATGTGGTTTCAAATCTTTTTGATTTCAGAACAGTTTTTTAAACTATAGTTTTTAGCACTTTTTCTGTTTTTTTTTTAATTGGTTTTCTTCTTCAAGGACTCCTGTTATCTTATATATTGGTACTTCCTTGCCTCTTCTCCATGCTATCACTTTCTCTTGAACACTAGACCCAGGAAGACAAGCTGGAATCCACATCTGTCATTGGACACCACCAACTTTAAGGACACTGGTAATCTGCAGGAGAAATTAGATCCCTTTACCACAGAGCTGCACAAGTATATGGTCCAGGACTTGGAGAAGCCGAGGAAGGAGATCTGGAAGGAGGTAGATAAGCTGTGAGTTCGGGTGTTGCCTCACAGTAACATGGTGACCTGGCAGATCAGCACCAATGGGTGTCAGTTGCCACAATGTCTCCAACCTCTCAAGTATAAAAACGGCTGCTCCTTCATTTCCACCTTCTAAATTTCATGCAAACTTCTCCCTGTACAGGGAAAAGAATCCTAGGAATTATACTTCAACCTTAGCTAACTTGTACTAATATGAACCCACCACAGTTCACCCCTGTCAACATAGTATCTTTTAATCATACTTAACTTCCAAATAAAGACAATAGCAAAATGATGCTTCTACCAATGATACAGCTATCCCTTGTGCAACCAAAAACATGTTAACTCTCTCCCACAAATAAGATACAAAGTTCACTTATCCATCTTTGGATGATGTTCTATTCCTCTTCCAGCTGAGTCACACTAAGATGTAAAGTTAACACCATGAACACATGTTATAGTAGATGTGACAGAGGAACGGGAAAGTGGAAGGAAGACAGTGGTTAATATGTGCATAAATATGGTCATATCAAAATAAGGAAAAATACTCATAACTATTATAGTTCTCATTTCCAAAGTTGGTCACATGATCATAGATGTGACTAATTTTTTAACTTCCTTTTTCCACCATTCACTCCCACCTCATTGGCCCCTGCTAACATGTTTTGCTTCAAACAGCTGGTTTCTTCAAATTTTCAGATCTTGAGTTAAATGGCATCTTCTCAACAAGGTCTCTCCCCAATTTAAAGTAAATAACCCCACTATTTTTTTTTTCTCATAGCACTTTCATCTTCTCTTCGTTTTTTGTTTGTTGTTTCTTATTTTTTCATGACTCTCAAAACAACAGTAGTTTTAATGAATGAGGAAATGAATTCCTCACCACTAAATCTACCACTCACATCCTACCAATCAACAGGTCCTATTAGTTTTTTGTTCCTGATATCTTTCAGATCCATTCCTTTCTTTATAGTCATCAACACTCAGTATCTTACTGATATCCTGATATCTCATCTGGTATCTAGCTTCTCCTCACTCCAGTTAATACTATGCACTACCCTCAATACTTCGTGGAAAGAAATGATTCTGTGTTTGTCTTTATATTTTGAGTACCTAGCATAGTAGGCACACAGTAACACAAAGTAGGAATTCAATAATTATCTGTGGATGAATGGATAAAATGTCATCAATCATATAAGGAATGCTATACAAGAAATCTACTAACTCTGTCTCTGGTCTCCTTATCTTATGAATTCAACACTCTAAAAATGAAAATTCAGAGACAAAATTATTTTGAACTTTCAAATATCTGCTCTTCCAAAAAAACTATGTATTTGACCTCCAATAAAATGTTTTAACTGTAAATGAGAATTTTTATTACTCACCTAAAAATAGTGTGTTTGCATCAATTTTTAAGAGATTAAAATAGTATTAACATGATTAAGGGAATAGAAATAGTTTTAATGAAAAATATACAAATAATGTGGTACATTATATCAATGTTTTTATTGCTCGATAATATTCTATAATGCATCTGGGTAATGCATGTGTACTAGGAGAGGGATGGACAATAGACATAACAGCAGCAAGTATTGGGGGTTTGAGAGTAAAAGATCAATAATAATGGCTCATTTTCATTTCTCATGAGGAAAAAAGGTATCACTAAGTGCCAAGTACAATGCCTGGCATATAGTAGGAGTAGAATATATTTATGTTGACTGTCTGACTATTGCTTATTTATAATAGTGAATGAGATTTTTATAAATTAAAAGGTTCAAGTTGTCTTAAGGAATTGTCATAGGATTATAGAATGTTAACTCTTAAAATGGATTATACAGGGAGGATACAGATTGTAATATCTTAAAAATCACTAAGATGATATATGTCCTTACTAATAAATAGTACATCCTAAATAAAAGTAAAGAGCTGGGCTGAAATGACCTTTAGAAATTATTTCCTGCTTATATTTCTACAACATAGATTGCTTTTTTGGTTACTGTTCTGTTAACCTCAGACCTCAAAAACCAAAGGTCAAGACTGAATAAATCAGGAGGAAAATAAAGGTCTTTTATATCCATTAGCAATAAAGAGAATGTATATGAATATAAAAGTATTTTCTCAACCTTGGCATGACTCCAAGGAAATCCAAATGCTAAAAGTCTGTTTCAGCTCCCAGCATTCCTCTGCTCCCTCCCACAGACAGACCATAGGAAGATGAACAAACTCAATGAGTTCCATTAAACAAAATGCTGGTCAAGGCCCATGTTTAACCACACCCCATGTACAGTGGCTCCAGAGTTCTGAAGGGCTGTAGCAGAATGATAGAATACCCTGGAAGCTCAACATTCTCTGCCTAAGGCAACTCCCTGCTTGCTTCTGGATTGAATGCTACCCTAGTTGTCCCCCAGGCATCAGTCAGAACTAAAGGACCTTACATCCCATGCCCTCAAGATTGGCATGAACCATCTGACCAGTTTTTATTGGGGGGAGTGGTAATGGTAAAGCATTAATAGGCTTCATGTGTCAGCTCTCCTAAGTAATATTTACATTTAAATTTTAACAATATCCTTCCATGTCTTGATCCCATGGATTATGGATTGAATGAGTGGCTATAAGAGCCACCATGACTAATTACTAGGGATGTTCTTGGGGAAGTCCCAGGCTACCCACATACTCTGTGAGGGAGGCTATTGCAGGGGAAAAGTATAGATAGATAGATGATAGATAGATAGATAGATGATAGATAGGTGATAGATAAGATAGATGATGATGATAGATAGATAGATAGATGGGTGATAGATAGATAGATGATAGATAGGTGATAGATTAGATGATAATGATGATAGATAGATAGACAGATGATAGGCAATTCCAAAGCACTGCCAAAAACTAAATTTTAGAAACAGGATATATTTAAGTCACAAACAAATAAATGTGCACAGTGGTTGAAATCTTCAGGGATTATTCTTTAGTGCTCACAACATCTCTCAGGTTGATATCTGAAAATACTACTTTCTAAAAAATATATAATTAGGGCTTCCCTGGTGGCGCAGTGGTTGAGAGTCCGCCTGCCAATGCAGGGGACACGGGTTCGTGCCCCGGTCTGGGAAGATCCCACATGCCGTGGAGTGGCTGGGCCCGTGAGCCATGGCCGCTGAGCCTGCGTGTCCGGAGCCTGTGCTCCGCAACAGGAGAGGCCACGGCAGTGAGAGGCCCGCGTACCGCAAAAAAAAAAAAAAAAAAAAATATATATATATATATATAAATAAAATTAATATTTTAAAAACCACCCACTGTGGTCTTCATTAAACATTAATTCTGAATTTAGTAAGAAGTTCTCTGTATACCTTTTGCCAAAAGTATTAAAAACTTTTATGACATTTCCTTTTCTTATTTTCTTCTAGTAGAAGTAATTGAAAGCTTTTGTTCAACTGACAGAGAACAGTACTCCTATGAATTGGGTCAAAATGAAAAGTGATATTGACAAGAACTTAGGCTGTGCCCCCAAATCATGATAAATTCTCTCTATTCAAAAACTTGATTGTCTCCCTTTGCAGGATATGATCTAAAATTCTTAGCTATGTCTTTAATGCCTCCAATATTTTATCCTCAAACTACTCATTAATCCTTACCTCCAACCGTGACCAAACACAGATTTCTGTCCTGGAAAACAGAATATGCTCAAATAAAGGAATGAGAGAATGAGTGTCATAACCACAATGGAAGTTCCTTGTCCCCAGAAAACACCATAAGAATTTCCACCTCTAGGCATTTGCACACACTGTTCTCCCCCTGCTATGTTCTCCTTTCCTCTTCTCCAATCTAAATTCTGCAAGGCTCTTCCATTTGCTTTAGTGATTTCCCCATCACTAAACCAGATAAATTCCATTATTCACTTGGTACTCACTTTCTGCCTTGTGGAGTGACTTCTGTAAATTAATAATTATTGAGTAATATTCCATTGTATATATGTGCCACATCTTCTTTACCCATTCATCTGTTGATGGACACTCAGGTTGCTTCCATGTCCTGGCTATTGTAAATAGAGCTGCAATGAACATTGTGGTACATGACACTTTTGGAATTATGGTTTTCTCAGGGTATATGCCCAGTAGTGCGATTGCTGGGTCATATGGTAGTTCTATTTTTAGTTTTTTAAGGAACCTCCGTACTGTTCTTCATAGTGGCTGTATCAGTTTACATTCCCACTAACAGTGCAAGAGGGTTCCCTTTTCTCCACACCTTCTCCAGCATTTATTGTTCGTAGATTTTCTGATGATGGCCATTCTGACTGGTGTGAGGCGATACCTCATTGTAGTTTTGATTGGCATTTCTCTAATGACTAATGATGTTGAGCATTCTTTCATGTGTCTGTTGACAGTCTGTATATCTTCTTTGGAGAAATGTCTATTTAGGTCTTGCGCCCACTTTTGGATTGGGTTGTTTGTTTTTCTGATATTGAGCTGCATGAGCAGCTTGTAAATTTTGGAGATTAATCCTTTGTCAGTTGCTTCATTTGCAAATATTTTCTCCCATTCTGAGGGTTGTCTTTTCGTCTTGTTTATGGTTTCCTTTGCTGTGCAAAAGCTTTTAAGTTTCACTAGGTTCCATTTGTTTTTGTTTTTATTTCCATTTCTCTAGGAGGTGGGTCAAAAAGGATCTTGCTGTGATTTATGTCATAGAGTGTTCTGCCTATGTTTTCCTCTAAGAGTTTGATAGTATCTGGCCTTACATTTAGGTCTTTAATCCATTTTGAGTTTATTTTTGTGTATGGTGTTGTCTGTCATACAGAGTGAAGTAAGTCAGAAAGAGAAAAATAAATACTGTATGCTAACACATATTTATGGAATCTAAAAAAAAAATGGTCATGAAGAACCTAGGGGCAGGATGGGAATAAAGACCCAGACCTACTAGAGAATGGACTTGAGGGCATGGGGAGGGGGAAGGGTAAACTGGGACAAAGTGAGAGAATGGCATGGACATATATACACTACCAAATGTAAAATAGATAGCTCGTGGGAAGCAGCTGCATAGCACAGGGAGATCAGCTCGGTGCTTTGTGACCACCTAGAGGGGTGCGATAGGGAGGGTGGGAGGGAGGGAGACGCAAGAGGGAAGAGATATGGGGATATATGTATATGTATAGCTGATTCACTTTGTTATAAAGCAAAAACTAACACACCATTGTAAAGCAATTATACTCCAATAAAGATGTTTAAAAAAATACAAAAAAAGATAAAGAAACCAAAAATAAAAATAATAATTATTGAGTATTGAGACCAACTATGTTCCAGGCAATATGTTAGGTACTCTTATGCTCACAATAACCCAGAAGGTATGTGTTAATATCCCCTCTTTACAGATAAAGAAACTAAGATTCAGAGAGGTTTAAAAAAAAGAAAAATTTGTCAAGGTCACCGAGCTAGAGAATGACAGAGTCAGGATATAAAACTAGGTTCCAAACATCATGAGCTTTTCACCATAGCACTCTGCTTCATTTTGTCCATTCATCTCATTCATTTATTGAACTAGAGTGTATCATTTTCTTAATCCAATGAGAACTCACTGAGGCATGTAGGCCTGGTGAGAGGTTATCTCTATAGTCTAAAGAAGAGTTAATGAGGAGAAGCCATAGCCCACAGGCTCATGGGTGGGGACTGGGAAAAGGAGGAAAACAGGATGACACTGGGGCTTCTGGCTTCAGCAATGATTATGATGTCTTTAAACAACATCATGAATCAGGAGGAGGGGCAGGCTTGGTGAGGGGGGAGGACATACTTTTGTGAGCATCCTGAGTAAAGTGCCCATTACTTCCACATGGAGTTTCCCAGAGGCAGGGTAGCAGTGGTTAAAAGCATGGTTTTTGGTGTCAACTATCCCTGGTCTTGATTCTGAGCTCCACCACTTATAAGCTGCATGTCTTTGGGCAAATTGCTTTACCCCTTAGAATTTCCGTTTTTCATACATAAAACAGGAATAATAATATCTACCGCAAAGAGCTGTTAGGAAGATAGAATTAAACAATTCATATAAAATGGCTAATATGATGTCTGGCCTATTAGTACTCAATGAATGGCATTTATTACTAATTATACAGATGATTACAGTAAGTTTGACTCTGGAGTGCAAGACATCTGAGCTGGAGAATGATTTTAGATATCAGTATATGAGCAGAGGTTGAAGTCATAAGACTCAATGAAATTGGCAAGTGTATGGAACAGAGATCACAACTCAAATGCCCCATGGCCAGGCAGTGAGTGAGTGAAGTGAGCTGGTATAGGCACATTTGCACATTGTATGAAACGGGGGGAACTCTGGAGAAATGGAGAGTGCATAGTCCCTCTAAAGAAGGAGGCTGCTACCCTGCTTGAGATGATTCCTGTCATGTCAAAACTGGGCCCAGCATCACCAGATCTCCTGTTTTGTATCGTTTTGTCAAAAGAAGCCAAAAATTCCCCAATGTTTAAGTGTTAGCAACTAAATTCAAACTTAAAAAGCAAATTGAACACACACATAAGCCAGACTGTGGCTTCTTGGATGCCAGACTGTGACCCCCATTGCAGAGAAAGAGGGCTGAGGATGGAGCTCTATAGAGCGTTATTGTAAAAATGATGGGTAGAGAAGGAGGAGGGGTAAAGGAGATGGAGACAGGCAGCGAACAGAGAGGGAAAGAGTGGACCAGAAAGGGGTGAGTTCAGAAAAGTCAGGGAAGAGGAGCATTCAGGAAGGAGAGAGTTAACACCATCACAGGTGGCACAGGGATCACTGTGGCCAGTTTGTGCACACAAACTCATTAAGTGTTAGGACCTCTACTTAAAACTGCAGATGTAATTACTACTAAGGAGAGGGGACATAATACTCAAAGAGACCATCCCACAGTTAAGAGACAAGACAAGAAGTCCCAAGGGAAAGGACAACAGTACATAGTAGAATTCTATTTGTATCAGTCTCTTGAACCATGAAGAGCAGCCCTGCGGACTTCCAGTGAATGTCTTTTCAAAAGCAAAGGTGGACTTTGGCAGCTCAAGCATCCCTTGGACACAACTGGGATGGCTGGAATTGGAGGCAGATAGGAAACCAGAAAGTTTACCCTGTCCTCCCCTCATCAGGGAACTAGCTGATCAGAACACGGAAAGGAAGAGAAGGATAAATAAAAACTCTCAACACTCTAACCAGTAGTGAATTCTGAGATCTTTTATTTGTTTCCCTGTAAATATCAATATTATTATTAGCTATATTATTAATGTTAATATTAATACTCTCTGAGAGCCAGGAGAGCACTAAATACAAAACTATGGTTTAAAATAGGGGACCTGCCTGGTATGCTTAAGAACTAATCACAATTTGAATCAAGACTGGAATCCCTTAAGCCATTCCCTAAACAGTCACTAAGTCACTAAGTAACAATTGGCAACTGCCCTCAAAGGAATCACCAAAAAGGCTGAGGAAAAATGTTAGTTTGTAGGAGAAAAAAAAAAAACTCCATACAGTAAAAGAGAAGATTATACATATTGACTCACAGTAACTAGTACATAGGTATTTACTACGTACATTCACAGTTAGCATTATGAGCATAAGATTCTAAAATGGTCATTCAACAAGGGAGGAAAAAAGCAGGATCCAAAAATGGGGAATTAGTTGTCCAAGGTCCCTTGCTAGTTAGTGACTGAGTCAAAATTAGAATTCTAATCTCCTGACTTTTCATTTCCACAAAACTCCACTGTTTTCGGAGAAAGGTTAATTATCCCTTTGAAGGAATGATTTACATAGGACACACATACTTTGACGGGTGGCAGCTGGGAGAGTGAGTCTAGTGGATGGCAGAAATGTCCCTGTGTGGCTGGAGGAGGCCAGCATGGGAAGAGCAGGCCATGTGTACCCACAGGGAGTGGGTGCCTGTGAGGAGGGGCCGTAACACCAAAGACAACCAACCCACAAAACAAGCTTTGGCTTGGAATGTGTAGTCCAGAAGAAATATCGTCAGAAATTCCAAACTTAAAAAAAATAAACATACATTTTCTTAAATATTATCTATATTCATAAACATTTACTTAGAATAAGTAATACTGAATAACTTTGACTTTGAGAACATAGTCAATAACAAAGAAGTACACATGCGCACACACACACGTTTAAATCCTCTGAGTAGTCAAGACGGGTCTCATAGAATATCTTGCTCAGAACAATTCACGTAGGGGAGTTCCCTGGTGGTCCAGTGGTTAGGACTTGGCACTTTCACTGCCCTGGGCCAGGAACTAAGATCCCGCAAGCCGGCTTGGGGAAGGGTGGGGGGCCAATTCATGTAAAGCATTTAGCCTAACGCTTGGTCTACAGCAGGCCCTCCATAGATGTTTACCTAGGATTATAACAATTATGTGAGTACCTGGGCAGCCACTCAGAGTTTGGTTACTCTTACCTTATGCACAGTTTCTTTTATTTAGCTTCTTTTTATTTAGAATTTTGATTTAGCTTCTGCCTATAACAGATTAAAACTGAGTGGTGGGAATATAGTTGGAGACAGACAGGCACTTAATTGGAGATGGAAAATAATTGTATCAAACAGACAAGAAAAAAATCCAAATGTAATTGAGACCATTTAGTGTAGGGCCAAACTGCCTTCCACCTTTCTGGAGACCCTGAAGATATCACTGCAGCACACCACAGTACAACTACTATGATGACCCAGAATCATCCAGAAATATTCTATGATATGTCACACACTCTATTTAAAACTACAGGGAAACACTTGCTACCATTCTAAAAAGTTTTTATAAAAAAATTCAAATTTGTAAAAGTTTTGACACAGAAAACTTACAAATCATCTGGAAATTAAGAAAAATCACATTTGTCCACAATGCCATAAGCCAGATACATTAAGTGGGATATTTAAACTAAACATTAGGTGATCTTATTCTCTTGAAAGCCTTGGTATTGGCTGATTATTGGTCCTTCTAGCCTCAACTATCAATGTGAGATCATATGTGATATTATGGTGTTTCTAGACAGAGATCATTATTTTTCATAAGATGTAATGGCGTCTCAATGTCTTTTTGACATAAAGTTGCAATTGATCATAGAATTGCTTCATTTTTTTTTTTTTTTTTGAGACAAGGTGGTCCATGAGTACAAGGTGTGGGGCTGAGTATGTAGCTCAGCATAAGCAGGAGGATGGGCATGTGCTACTTCGCCTCTCTGTGGCAAAGAATGGGATTTCCTTCCCAGACAGTTTAAATTCCCACTGACTGTTACTCTGAGAGGTCCAGTTTCACAGCTCTCCTGGGTGATAAAGATAACCCTCACAATAAATTATCTCACTCTCCTAGTTTAGAAAAATTTCTCTCAGTTTTCCTTAAGTCACTGATTACATTTTTCACAGCATCACATCCCTGAGATGGTTCTTTGAAGGGAAGTTTCTATCAAGAACATTTGGAGGCTGGGAAAGCAAAATGGAGGAAAAAGAAAGAAAAAAGCACAGAGTATTCCTTAGCCAGCTATCTTCATCAAGTCCTGACAGCTGTTCACAAGTTGATTTTCCTTTTGAACTCCGCCACATGAGAGAGGTATTTAGGCAATATGCAAACTTCAACCAATTTCATCTTGAAGAGGCACCTTTGGCTGCCAGGGGTCAATCCACCACCTTTGGCAGATTCATAAACCCTCTCCTTGGTCTTCTTCATTTTGACAGTACCAGATGTCAAATATCCAGCACATGGTAGTCAAGTGTCTTTTTCAATAATGAAAGTGTATTACAATAATTTCCTGATCAATAGAAACAACATCCTGAGGAAGAGGCACCTATTTTTCTCACTCTCTTGGAGGTGCCAACAGGCTTGAGGCAATCCTGAGGGATGAGGGCTAGGTGATTTAGAAGATATAAGGATAAATACATAAAGTTAATTGGTACATAAAATAAAGATTTAAATATCCCTGAGTGGGGGAGGGAGTGATCTTCTGGTCACATCTCAAGTGGCCATATATGAGGGCTGAGCTGGGATAACTCCTCCACTCCCAAGGAAGAATCTGTGTCCTGTCCACCCCCAGTTTGGCATTCATGTTGGTGCCTGGCTTAGATGCAGCCATCAGGTCCTCAGTAGACACAGAATCCACCAGGATTTTGATGAATGAGAATCAATTCCCCACCATTCACCTGAATGTCTTCGCAGGAGGCACTGTGAGTGGTCACATTCAGGTAGACTTTGTCCTTGAAAGCCAGACTGGCTACTGTGACAGAGTCAACAGATGTGACCTTGCTCAGGGAGAAGAGGGGTTCTCGACCCTTCCGGTACTGAAGCCTGAGGCTGAGCTCCTGAGAGAAGTAGCCCTTCAGGGAGATGAGATAAAACCCATCACAGTTGATGATGATTGAGTTGTTTTGCACCTTCATGGTTCCATCCTTGTTTGGGGATGTGATGATGAAACCATTCTCATTTTCACACTCTAAGGAGGGTAGGGTAAAAAAAAAAAAAAAAGATTCCTTAGCTCAGCGTTGGGCAACAGCCTTCCAATATGTCTAGAAACACATGAAGAGAAAGAGGGAGAGATTTTGAGAAGAATGAAAGGAAGAAAATACTGTTTTTTCTCCATGAGGGTTGGAATCTGCTTTCCCTGTGGAATAGATGAGGCAAAGCTAATACTAGTAGCCAAGAGGGTTACAGATGGGGCTGGGGTTCAAGAGCAGAGAGAATATAGCAGCTGGCAGTTATCACAACATACCTGTGGCAGGAAATGGAGCCTCAAGGTTTCCCTGATTTTTCAAAACCAGGAGGGATTGGCAATTCGGTGCTTCCTTTCTTGCTCAATGGATAGACTAGGGCAAAGGGTGGTGGAAGTGCCCCTTGCCTGGGTCCTGCACACCCCCTCCATGCAAAGCAATTGCTTTTAACTCTTCTCTGTCCTCTCTCCACTTGATCATGAAATGAAAATTTTTCACATGCCCTGGGCACTAGACCTACCAACAGCATGTGTTACTGGCCTTTGCCAACAGTCATTTAAG